>NC_047533.1:32663733-33286344 GCF_012275295.1 Melopsittacus undulatus
AAGTCCTTCTCCACAGGACTACCATGAATTTCCTTTTTGCCCAACCTGTAGCTGTGCCTGGGATTGCTCCAATCCAGGTGTAGGACCTTGCACTTGGCATGGTTAAACTTCATGAGGTTGGCATCAGCCCACCTCACAAGTGTGTCAAGGTCCCTCTGAATGGCATTCCTTCCCTCCAGCGTATCAACAGAACCACACAGCTTGGTGTCATCGGCAAACTTGCTGAGGGCACACTCAATCCTATTGTCCATGTCAGTGACAAAGATATTAAACAAGACTGGTCCCAACACTGATCCCTGAGGGACACCACTCGTTACTGGTCTCCAGCCGGACATTGAACCATTGGCCACAACTCTTTGTATGCGACAATCCAGCCAGTTCTTTATCCACCAAGTGGTCCACCTATCACATTGATGACACTCCAATTTAGAGACAAGGATGTCATGTGGGACAGTGTCGAATGCTTTGCACAAGTCCAGGTAGATGACATCAACTGCTTCACCCCTGTCCATCACTTCTGTAGCCCCGTCATAGAAGGCCACCAAATTGGTCAGGCAGGATTTTCCCCTAGTAAAGCCATGCTGGCTTTCACCAAGCACCTTGCTCTTTTTCATGTGCCTTAGCATGCCTTCCAAGAGAACCTGCTCCAAGATTTTGCCAGGCACAGAGGTGAGACTGACTGGTCTGTAATTCCCCAGGTCATCCATTTTCCCCTTCTTGAAAATGGGGGTAATATTTCCCTTTTTCCAGCCATCAGGAACTTCACCTGTCTGCCATGATTTTTCAAATATGATGGCCAATGGCTTTGCAACTTCATTCGCCAGCTCCTTCATGACTTGCAGATGGATTTCATCAGGTCCCATTGACTTGTGTACATTCAGGTTCTTAAGATGGTCTCGAACCAGATCCTCACATACAGTGGGCCCAAGGTCTAGGTTTTCACAGTCCTTTCGTCCGCCTTCCAAGACTCGGGTGCTGCGGTCAGAGCCTTTGCCAGTGAAGACCGTGGCAAAGAAGCCATTCAGAACCTCAGCCTTCTCTAAGTCCTGTGTAGCCAGTTCTCCCGAAAGTTTCCAGAGGGGGCCTACATTGTCCTTAGTCTGTTTTTTAGCCGCTACATACCTATAAAATCCCTTCCTATTATCTTTAACATTTCTTGCCAAGTTTAGCTCCAATTGGGCCTTAGCTTTCCTAACTTGGTCCCTAACTACCCTGACAACATCCCTGTATTCATCCCAGGCCACCTGTCCTTGTTTCCACCTTTTATAAGCCTCTTTTTTCCTGTGACCTCCAAGGAGGTCTCCTGGCCCTCCTGCTGCACTTCCTTCTAGTCGGGATGCAACACTCCTGAGCTTGTAGCAGATGATCCTTGAATGTTAACCAAGAGTTTTGGGCCCCCTTGCCCTCTAGGGCTATATCCCATGGAACCTTGCTAAGCAGGTTCCTGAAGAGCCCAAAGTCTGCTCTCTTGAAGTCCAGGCAGTGAGCTTACTGCACACTCTTCTCACTGTCTTGAGGACCTCAAATTCGACCATCTCGTGATCACTGCATCCAAGACTTCCCTGGAGAGTCACATTTCCAATGAGCCCTTCCCTGTTGGTGAGCACAAGGTCAAGCAGGGCACCTCTCCTCGTTGGCTCCTTTATTGCTTGCAGAAGGAAGTTGTCTTCCACACAATCGAGAAACCTCCTGGATTGCTTGTGCCAGGCTGTACCGTCACTCCAACAGATGTCAGGGTGGTTGAAGTCCCCCATGAGAACAAGGGCCTGCAAGCATGAGGCTTTTCCTATTTGTCTGTAGAGTTCTTCGTCCACAGGTTCTTCTTGATCAGGCAGTCTGTAACATATCCCCACAGTAATGTGTCCCATCACCAATTTCCCCTTAACCCTGACCCACAAACTTTCTGTTAACTGATCACCTGTCCCCAGACAGAGTTCCATACTCTCCAGCCTATCCCTAACATAAAGGGCAACTCCCCCTCCCCTCCTACTGGGCCTGTCTTTTCTAAAAAGCCTGTAACCTTCCATTCCAACACTCCAGTCAAAGGAGCCATCCCACCATGTTTCTGTGATGCCTATTATATCATAGCCCCATAGATGTGCCCACATATCTAATTCCTCTTGTTTATTCCCCATGCTATGGGGCATTTGTATAGAGGCATCTGATCCAAGCTCCAAATGAAGCCGGCTCAGTGGCTGGAGCAGCTAGAATATTACTACATTGCTCCAAGCATTTATTATAGGTGCTGGCAACTGACTGGGTGTGTTGGGGTGGAAAGATGCTCCCCTCCCCCAACACAACTAGTTTAAAGCATCCTTGACAAGTCTGGCAAGCCTCCCAGCAAAGCCACTCTTCCCTTTCTTTATCAGAGCAGTTCCACCAGCCCCCTGTAGGCCTGGCCTACAAATGTGGGCCCCATGTTCAAGACACCCAAACCCTTGACTATGACACCACCCTTTTCACCATTTATGAACATGTCCAATCCTCCTTGTCTTTGGAAGGTCCTCTCCTGTGTCTTGGGGAATTGTCAAAAAGACTATCTGAGCTCCAGAACCCCTGACCACCTCTCCCAGAGCTCTGTAGTGCTTCTTTATACTCCTCAGGCTACTAATATCTATATCCCTAGCACCCACATGGATCACTAGAAGCGGGTAATAGTCCATGGGACTTACTAGAGCAGGCAGCCTCTCCGCAACATCCCTGATCCATGCCCCAGGTAGGCAACACACCTCCCTTGCGACCGAGTCAGGCCGACAGATGAGCCCTTCTGTGCCTTTCAAGGCAGAGTTCCCTACTACTACAACCTGCCGCTTTTTCCTGGCGGCACCAGTAGAGATCTTCTGTACCAGTGCATCAGCCGGCTGTTTCTGGTGCAAGTGCATTTCCTCATCAGCCCCCTGCAGGACAGCAAAGCGGTTCTGGGTGGGTACAGCAGATTTAGGAGGAAGCCCCTTGCTTTTAATTGCTCTCTTCCTCCTTTTGTTGTTATTTTTTTGTTACTTATTCCCAGCTTCCCTGGTCAACAGCCTCCTTCTTTCCTCCATGAGTTAGAGGGGAATCTTGAGGCCCCTGCGCTGTTTGGGTCTGGAGCAAGCAGTCCTGCTTCCTCTCAGCTTCCCTGACATCTTGCAGCTTACTGACAGCATCCTGTAGCTCAGCCACCTGCTGGAGGAGGACCTCCATCAGGGAGCAGCGAGCACAGCCCTGCCCATTCTGCACCTTTCCCTCACAAGACCAGTGCAGGCACTCTCTACACTCCAAGCTCTGCACCGCAACCTCCCCACTTACCGGCTCTGTCTGGGTGCCTACGCTGGCCACCACCGGGGCGGCCGGGGCAGAGCTCCCAGACATTGCTATATTAGGAAGATGTAATATGGTTTGAAACAGTAATACAGACTTTTTCTTTAATGGTTTAACTATCTTTTTTGATGATAACCAAATCAAATACCATATATTCAATAAAAATATGGATTTAAATGGTAATGCAATGACCCTAACTCATGCAGTAGAAAATATGCAACTATTTCCAAATTTCAGGGGAAAACTAAACCTGTTATCAAGACACTAGGTAGTTAAGGCCTTCTTTAAAGCCTAGTGACATCCTAATAATTTATTTGAGCTTCAGATTAGACCGTCATGATAATTGGACGACATATCAAACCATCTATGATGTAAATATATATTTTTTTAAGACTACAATAACTTAACTCATTGGCTTTTATATTTAGCCATGGTATTTTCTGTTCAAGTGTGCACCACAAATAAGTGTGGAAAAATAAAATTTTCAGGAAGCATAAGAAGATGTAATAGCAAACTCCACTTGAAAATGTGTGATAATTCACTGAAATCCCTGCTACCATGCTGCTCCAGGATGAAGATCCCTGTGGCAGGACAGTGCATGACACTCCATGCTCATAACAGTGTCTGTGATAATAAAGTGGATTTATTGGCCACAGTCCTCTGTAAAGATGTTTGATATCAAACCCAGAGTAAGTGCTTCTCATGTTCAGTAGGCAGCTCCTGAGATCACCTTTCCCAGGCTGTAGCAGACTCCAGGGCTGATCATCAGGTAAACATTTGCCCTCACAGCTGCAGCAATGCATACCTGTTATTAATAAAAGACAGACATCACAGAGTTTATTACTCATTTTCTCTCTGTTTATCCTAACCTAGTCTATTTTCATGCAGCTGGGATAACATTTATATTCTCTGGTATCTTCCACAGCAAATTTGTCACTTGTAAAGAATAGAGGCCACAAACACAAACATGGGTCTGTCATCCTGTTATAAATCACCAATAATTTGTGTTGATGAATAACTCTGGTAACAGAAGACATCCAAGATAATTTGCTTAGTCTTTCTGGGCACTTTGGGTGATATTCCTCCCACCTAACTTCAGGCATTTACAAATTAGTTGTCTAGAGTCTTTCCATACAGAAATGAGCAGATGAATTGCACTTTGGAGACAACAGTCTCTCCAGTAACTAAAAACTGACACTGAGTTTGACTACCTGCATTTTCAACCAAATAAAATCATTTGAGATGAATCTCACTAGTAGTATCTAGTATGAGATTCTAGTATAACTGCTAGATCATAAATATAGAATATATAAATATAAATCTTACCCAGTTCATGGATTGATTCACCATAGCTGATTTGTGGAAAAAAGAAAAAAAATGAAGAAAAAATGGCTCTGTAAGCCAGCAAAATGACCTCCTTCATTAAATCAGCATTCTCCAGGGAATTTTCACATTATAAAATTTATTTGAGCAGCACAATGTCATGTCTTTTGCAGAACGGCTGCTTCCTCTAGTTGATACAGGGAGGTTTATAATAGAGGAGAAAATATTTCAAGAGAGGTCAAGAAAACTGCAAAAATATATTCCCCCTGTACATGTGTATGCTGTTTGCTTGGTACATTTTTTGGATTGGTCTTTTTTCAAAGAGGCATGTCTTGTTGAAAATAGCTGCAATTTTCTGAGCTTCATGATCAGTGAAATAACAGTATATAATTATATGGCAGAAGCAAAGTAAGGTTTCAGTTGATTTAATTTATTTATGTCTCTCTTAATCCTATTTTATCCATTCAGTTTTATCACCTTCCTGTCTCTGCTGCTGTCTGTTATCTCTCCAGCCCTGAACCTCTCACTGTCTGGCTATAACCACTATAACCTTTTTAATTCTGGCACCTAGCTGATCATATCCTAAAAGCCTTTAGTCCATTCTCCCCTTTTACAAAAATATTGAACCTCCTGTGTGTTCATCTTCACTTTTAGTATATATTTCATATTTTCTGTAGACCGAAAGAGGCCTCAAGGCCAACAATAATCAGTAATCATATGTACCATTTCCAGTGTTTGCTTTAGATGTGTTATTTATCTTATAACCGATATATTGACAATATTCTTTATTTTTTATTTACATTTTTTCTATCATCTCATGGAGATAGCTGCCTTCATGACAATACTTATCTTGTCACTATACTGTCACAGAGGATTCAATATCAAGAACTTCTGGGAAGGAGCTTTCAAGAGGAGGATGAATTTGACATCATGTACACTTTGCTGGGTCACTGATGACTTCATTTAACCTGATAGAATTATGCTGCCAGATAGAAAGTTCAAAATGAGACTGTGCTACAGCCTCCTGAATAGTCATGCTATGTGCACACTGTCACAAAACCTTTCACCTTCTCACTTGCAAGCCTGAAAAACTGGAGTAAAAAAGAAGCATAGATGAGCCATGAATTCTTAGTATGGTCAGGAAAGAATGGGAAAACGAAAAGTTAGCCATCTGTCCCATACAAAAAAATCCATCAAGCATAGAGTAACAAAGAAAAAGTTAATAGTTGTAGGCTTATTATCATTCAGGGGAAATGTAATTTCATTTTTACAATTCTAGGATTAGGAATAAGAAATTTTTCTTTTTTTTTAAAGTGACACGTAATTTCACATAAAACTTCAGCATACCTTTGGAAACAAGACATTTACTATGCATTTATTACAGTGTTTCTCAGTGAAGTTCTCCCTCAGAAGTCTTAATGCTTAGAGAGAACACAGTTAAAATGATATTTGCTAAAAAAACCCACAACTTTTCAAAGTTATTTTGCAGGAATAAACCAACCATCCTGATGTAACTTAAAATATTACAAAGGTACTGAAATAACTAAATCTAGAAAAGTCTTCTTGGAAAGATTCAGAATCAGAAAATTACATACCTGGTGTTTTTAACCAGTGAAGTACCCTTCCTGTGGTTTTAGGGAATTTTTTTCATCTGTCTTTACTTCCTCAAAATCTTTAATTTGGTTCTGTGAGTCTTCAAGGTATATTAGTTACAACTTCTTTTTCCTCTTCAAAGCAAGATACATTTTTTTTTTCCTTTCCCTGTGTTCATTATGGTACACTCTGTAATCGGAAAGGGAAGAAGAACCTTTCTAAGGCAAGGTGGCATCTGACAAAGGGCCGCCTACAATGGGAGGACTAGGACAACAATGCTATTCAGAATAGTCAATTGAGTATGAAATGGGATAATTGTTAGATGTGATAAACTGAATAATTTCAAAACAAGGATAGTGCAAAGCAGGTTAAAATTAAGCTGAAAGAATATATGGTAACTGGCATAATGGAGAAAAAAAATAAAGGTCTGCTAGGTCCAGATGGCTCACTTGCTAAGCACCTCACAAACATGGATAGGTTACTTCCAACTCCAAGCTAGAACATAACATAGATAATCTGCATAAATAAATTGAGCAGTAGGTTGACATGTGCACTCCAAATTCCAGCTCCTATGTTAGTTTATATTCCTAAGGCATGGAAAGCTGTTACTATGAGGAAATTCAAGCAGTGAATTGCATAAATGTAACTGTATGTAATACATATGAATAAAGCATATCACATAGTGTTATTTGCATGAAGTCTTGATACCATAATATTGTCCTTAAGATGTGAAGAAGAGTGTCTCAGGGTACTTAGTCAAATATTTGCACATTTTATACTAATTACCCATACATTTTAGGCACATATTCAAACACTCAACTACTTGATCATTATAATTACTGTACATTCCAGATCTCTGAAACATGCCAGAGCCCTAACTGAAAGGAAGAAAATTATCTTGAGGCATGCTGTAACAAAACAATTTAAAATAGCCTAGAAACAATGCCTTTTTTGTGCTGCCTATAATGTCTTCCTGCTGTGTATACAAAAGTACAATAAACTTTTAATCTGAACTAAGAGAAAAAATTTCCTGATACCTAGATACCTTAAAAGCCAGAGAAAACTTGTGTAAAGTGTCTTTATACCCAACTGAGTCCAACTCTTTATCCTTATTCCTCAATGTAAACCAACACTGTCCTATGCAGTAATCATCCTGAGAACAAACTGGCAAGAGGTCGAAAACTGCAAAGAATGAGGCAGCTAAGCTGCCATGTATTTTGGAAATCAAGTCCAAACAGCATACAAAAAAAAAAAAATCTTTACTGTGCTGCCATCCAAACTATGAAGCTGACTCACATTTCAAAACTAAATTCCAGAGATGCCTACAATTGACATAGCTGAGCAGTTCACAATGCTTGGCTCTCACCTGGTTTATATGGCTAGATTAGGATCCAAAATTGTGTGATTTCTTACA
Source organism: Melopsittacus undulatus (assembly GCF_012275295.1). Taxonomy (NCBI): domain Eukaryota; kingdom Metazoa; phylum Chordata; class Aves; order Psittaciformes; family Psittaculidae; genus Melopsittacus; species Melopsittacus undulatus. The sequence continues at coordinate 32,671,364 of NC_047533.1, forward strand.
TGTGTTCCCTAAGGAGCAAAACTTGACAGATATTGAGAGAGCATATCTGATACACATTCAACTTACAAGTAAAACATAACCACTATTCATCATAAAGAGCTGTGAAACTGAAACACAGTCCCTTCCTTAGCCAGTTTCAAATGTGTGGGGATTTTTTTTTCTTTTTCTTTATATGACTATGACTAGAAAAGGAATAGGCAATAATGGAAACACTTAAGCCACATTAATTTAGTGCCTATGATAGTTTCTGAGGAGGTCTACTTCCTTTAGCAGGTTTTAGAAATTTCACGGTCCTTTAAACACTCAGTCTTTCCTCCCTCCAGTTTATTTACTTTCTTAGTCTAATATCAAGACTACTAGATTGCAGCATCATGGTGTGTCTCAGGCTCCTAATGTCCGGAATTTTTTCTAATTAGTAGTGTGGGTTTGAATTTTTTGATGCAATAAGGAAATATTAAACCAAGATTTCTGAATTTATAGGCCAAATAATTTCACCATAATACTGAAGTTCTTACAACTCAATTTCTTTAAGACTCCAGCACTTGTCTTCAGGAGTGGCGTCAGGTAGCTTGACTCGGGGACAGGATTAACAACTCGGTCACCCACCCAGTTGTTTAACACTCAGCAGCTAAATCCACAGCATGTTATTCTAAATGTCAATCTTACTCTACCCATGAATTGCCTGTGAACTTAGGTTTCTAATACAGAAGTCTTGCCTGGGGAAAAGGCCATAAAAGTAATAGCACCAAGAACTGAATTTACTCGAATTGGTCTTTTAATATTCATGACTTTGATCTTCCATTGTTTGCAAAATAATTTGCAATTCCCTTTCCTTGCTAGTATTAATTTAATGTTATTTTCTTAGTAAATAATTAGGTTTCTTGTTGCTGTTCTGAGAAAGTTACATGCTTGACTTCCTGTAGAAGAAGATTGTATGGGTCATTCAAAATGTACACAAGCATTTTCAGCATTATTATAAGCTTATCAAGGAATTTCTTTTTTTTAGGAGAGGTTGTATATTGTCCCAGTGGTTGTCCTGGAAAGAAAGAAGCTGGAAAGTGGCACATTCATTGTTGAATTGAATAAAATTTATGTAACTTGTGGAAGTGGGTATGTGCTATGTTGATAGTTTTGCAAACACACTTCTTCAACACAAAACTAGAAAAAAACACAACTCTAGTATTAAAATATATATAAGCTATACATATATTAAAATAGACTTTAATATATGCTTTTAATATTGAATATTTAATATAATGTAATTTTAATATATAATAAAATGTATAAAGTATATGTGTGTAATATATATACATAATTATATATTAAAATATTAAATAATATATAAACTATCCACACCTAATACAGCTGGCTGCTGAAATGGATACAGTGCAGTGGCTCAAGATCCTTAAAGTTTCTGTTCAGTTATCACTACAAAGGGAGTACCACAATCAAGGTATGCAAAACCTATTCCCACTGGAGAGATGCACAGGTACCCCAGCCTTGTTGTGAAGAGCCCTTTCCTCACTCTTAACTCCATACACTTCCATGTGCAAGCAGATGTAATAATATTTTTTATCATAATAATGATTATGTTGTTTATAGCAATATTTTTATCACTTCTTAAGCAGAAGTTTTCCTATGCAAAAATATTTTTTAGGCCTATTTCTTGTTAGACCTATCACAGTAACCCAAATGCTACCTAATCAGGTATTTTTCACTCCTTCTTTTCTTATTGTTTAGGTTACTGAGATATTGTTTGCTGTAAATAGATCCTTGAAATCTTATGGATTTAGTGGCACTACAGCCACAGCAGTGGGAGAATTGTGCCTCTACACTTACCCATGCAGTATTTGTTTACTTTATGGCTAACAGGTATTTTGTTACTCTTGTCAGCCTTTCCCACTGGTGAGAACTGGACTGCATTCCATTTTCTACCTCATCCTTTACAGAATAACTGTTGTAAGTCTCCCAGCGTTTCTCATTTCATTGTTTCTGCAACCTTCAGTCTCCCACTTCTGAATGAAGAGGTAACAAATCAGAAGGTGTCCTCCAAAAAAAAAAGAAAATGCACTTCAAGCAGTTTAGGAAAGATGGGAGAGGTGTTGAAATGCTGATAAAAGGAACTGGAGCAACTGGAGCTTTTTTTGCACAGGAGATTTGAGCACCACTTCTTCCACAAAGCTGCAGTTGAAGTGGAATTCAGTCTACATCAAAGACAAGTTACAAGCCAATACAATACAAATTTATGAAAGATGTGATTATACCTCTATATCTGGTGTGTATCTGTCCCAGTCTCAATTCTGCTGAAAAATCGCATCCCAGAAACTTTTCTGCAAGCTTTACATGAACATTTTGTAGGAATTAAAGGCCTTCACTTTTCACAGCTTTTAAAAGCTCCACCCAGATCCATTTGAAATGCTTCAGTACATGGGAAGATCCCCACCACAGTCTTGATCACTCTGAGTGATTCCAGGTTCTGCAGACACACTGCCTCAGTCCTTAATTCTCCAGCTCAGCAAGTGAGAAACTGTTGCAAACTACGGAGTTATTGTTTTTTTTCTTAAGAATATGACTCCAATCCTTTTCTCTTAAACTGAAGCCAATCCATTCTTCAGTGTATTCCCATGTGGATGAGTCATATTAATGATTCCCAGTTCTCTCTGGTCTGGGTTACACATGAAACATGCAGGAAAAAAAAAAAAAAAAGAAAAGAAAAAAAGCAGCAGTAGCAAAACTTGTCTCAATTTATATCCTAACACACAAATGCGATTGAACCAATCGTAATGCGGAAAGTTCAGACAGAATCACCAAATTACTGCACTGTGCAACTGTAACATTAATTCTGTTCTTACTATTGCCTGAATTGCTGAGTAAAACCATTTTGAATGCATCAGATATTCCTGAGGTCATTACAAGTAAAAATCTCTTTCTCCTGTTATACAAGGTGTGGCTCCTGATAATACATTTTACCCTTCTTTGAAATAAGCACAAATCACAGAATAGAAATAGAATGTAAACTGAAAGGAAAGAAACCATTTTCCTTTCGTTTTTCTTCATTTGTGTTTCACTTTTCTGCCTTGGATTCCTTTTTATTTTTTTTTTCACAATTTCTATATTTTGAAGGAGTCCATCCCAATATCCTCACGATAACTAATATTTCTGGATTTGCTTTTATCTACACGATATACTACCAATATGAAAGGCATATGGAGGACCAAGTCCCTCTGGCTTTGCCATGTGCTATTTCATAAGGCACACTTGTTCTGTCAATATGTGCTTTGTCAAAACATATTTTAAATCTTCTTAAATATCTTCTCATTGCTCAGCAGATATAACAGGATTCAGATTTCTTTCCAGAAATAAAAGGTGTTCTCATACAATATTCTGGGTTAAAAGTGAGAACTGCTTAGTAGAATAAAAGCTTTAGACAAAAAGCTTCTTAATTAACATTACTGTGTCAGGAACATAATACTATCACACCATCTCCAATTAGATTTTTAGTAAATTGGAACTGATAAAGTCAACAGAGGCTATGACAGTGATTAGCAAAGCACTGTGAAAAATTTAGTCACTTGTATTATATATGTGAATCATTGAAGATAAAAACCTCAAAGACATTTAACCAGAAAGAGATTATGTCAAAAGTATGAATAACATCTCTTCAGTGTGTTTTGAGCAAGTATGGAAACAAATACAGTTTTCATATATGAAAACTATTTACTGACAGCAGATTTATAGAATGTTGAAATTGATTTTCTTTTTCTTTAAATAACTTAATATAAATGTCATTTAGTAAAAATATTGGGGTTTTATTTAAAAAAAACTTTTTTTCTTGTAAAGTACACCTAAGGTCTGCTAGTGGTAAACCAGAATACTGCAAGCTATTGCATCATTAATCCCTGTATAACCATTTAAGGATCATAGTCATAATTGCTTTAGTAATGTTTTCCCATACTGTCTTAATGATTTACAATAGTTCCATTTTCCAGGACACTCCAATCTACCACTCAAAGTGGACTGCAATTTATGCAAAAAGTACAAGACTGAACCTTGGCAAAAAATACCCACATTCACTATATTGTCCATAAAACACCAATTGTATTTTATACCCACAAACTCATTTCTAAATTGTGGTTAACAGAAGTACACCTGAGCAAACCACAAGTTCATTCTCAGTCCCCCCAGGTAGGCACCTACAGGCATCCTTTTCAGAGATGCCCAAGTCCCCATTTTCTGTAGTCTGGGAGCTTCTGTGCTCAAGGAATTATTAGGGCTTCCAATCAGATGTTTTGTCAAACAATAATCAGAAAGTAGGAGGAGAAAATCCATTGGGTAATGGTTCTGCTCATTCATGAAGTGTTGGAGGGCAACACTTCTAAAAGGATTTTTTCCTTAGACACAACTGAAGAAGTTACTAGCACTGAACAATCGATCCAAGTTGAATTAAAAAAATAATGAAAGCAAATATTCTTTAATGTCTCAGTCTTTGCATTAAAACCCTATATATACTTCTCAGTTGTCTCATGTGATGCACCATCTGCAGAAAAGCTTGCTACGATTTCTTTCCTACTTTTTTGATTTAGAATTCTTCCTGAACTGCAAAAATGTGATTTGTGGAAATGAGGGCAAAAGATTCTTTTTCTTATTTCATACAACTCTCGTAGCTTATGCACTGTCTTGAAAACAGATATAGTGTAAGCAGCTGAATAGCATACCAGGCGGCTTTCGGTTCCTGTGAAACTGAATGACATTAGACCTCAGAGGTTTTTTTTTTTCATATTTCCACTAATGTTACATATAGAAGATACAGATGCAATTAAGCTGAGGCCTGTGATCTACATCATCTGCCATTTCAAGTTTTGTAAATAGTTTTCACTCTGCTGGGGCTTTTTTGTTTGTATTTCTCAAAGTCTGTTTTAAGTATGACAACTCTATTTTTTCTGAGACAAAAAAGAAAATAAGAAAAAATTATTAATATCCTGGAAGCATATTATTATTTTTATTATTCTCTTTAAATTCAGTGTAAGGTTTTCAGGAGACATTATACATATTGAAAAAGTATATATACATTGATAATTTCCTACAAATAGCTTAGAGTTAAGAAATAAATTAATATATGGCTAAGAATAATGATACTGTAGAAAATACTGAGGAAGCAACAAGCTGAATTAAAGTGCTTCTAGACCAAATGTAGCCTGGATTTTCAAAGCTTTTTGAGCACTAACACCACAGGCCTTAGTATCTATCTTAAATTTCTTTATGGCACATCTAGTTTTAGTGATACCTTCATTCCTAAATCTTGAGATTACAATGACAGCTGTAACTGCCTTGCAGGAATGAATGCTTCTCTCTGAATCATTCTGAAGGCTGCTCGGGAAATCACAACAGCAATGCCAGTTTAAGAGGAAGGTTGTGACAAACATTATGTCATGACATTGTGGAACAAGCACTGCAGGCTGTTTACAGCCCAGCACTCTTCCTGGGTTTTACATTGAAAATCAGTATAAAACTGCTATTGACTCCAGTGAAGGTCATAAATGCTTGTCTGCTAAAGACTAAAGTACAGTGTATTTGTTTAACCAAATGAAATTACTCTCTCATGTTCCTGGGGACACTGGATGAGACAATATTTATACACGTTAAGACGGAAGGCCTGATTCTCCACTGCCTTCCACTTCTAAAACTTGAGTGCAGCTTCTGTTTTGCCAAGTCCTTCACTTCAGCCAAGCTTTTGTCCTCTTAAGGTTTTCAGCCTGCTAAAACAACTGACTCTCTGCCAAGGTTTCTTGGATCACCTCACCTCTGAACTTCACAGATCAACAGATTCAGTAGCAATATTAGTGAACTTGTTAGGCCCATTTGTTAAACTTCTTTTGAACAGATGTCATTTAATAGGTTATAATACTAAATTAGTGTTGTTTATGCTAATGTGGTTTTAAACTAATTGATCCAGAGTTTCTGTAGGAATACTGAAGTGAGGATGATGGAAATGAAGTTGTTCAAAATATAAGTTAATTTATAAACTCCCTTTAGGGAGTCATATCTTTAGTGGAAATTCAGAGCAAAAGCTGAATTCCAGTTTTGCTCATTATCAAAAAAGTTTCTTTTTATTTCCAAAATAAAACAAAATTAAGTTAGATACTTACAGACCTATTCACTGATGCTCCCCCTTTTCTAATTTAAAAGCAGATCTGTGTTTGGAATTTATTTACCTAAGTCATTTCCAGTGTAAAAACTCATGACATTTCTGAGTCATAACTGATGTCTGTTTTTTTCTGGATTCTGTCTCTTTTAACTACCTGGCACATCAACATACAGAATAGATTTTAGACTGTGAGTCTGTATACTGATACCAGACATTAAGGTCTTACTGGTATCAGCTGGTCACATCCTGAATTACACTCCAAAGTTCAAGCAGCGTAACTTGAGAGGACAAAGTACAAACTTCATTACGGATTACATTTTATGAACAGCTCTACAAAGAGTTCACTCTTGACTGCTATCAGAACAGCTAGCCTATATATTGCCTGCAAAATGACCTACTAGCTACTGGAGTTTGGTAAGGTGTTTTGACCTCCCCTGGCAAAATCCCTTTTATATTCTCCATCCCAGTTACAATAGTTGTAATATCCCAAAAGGAAAGGTTTTTCAGGCTTTGAGGAAATAGTACCAAGTTTGGGAATGGATAAATATTATTTTGGAAGTAAATCAGAACCTGTGATGCAGTACTTCCTTTAAGCAAAGAGGAACACTTTTTCTGAGTGTAAAAAGAGTTAACATGGTAAGTATATGAGATTAATCTGGTCCATATTTTGTCTTCTAAATCGCTTGTGGTGTATCTAATGAATATAGGCGTGAATATTATTTCATTGAAGAACAGAAATTTTACTTTTGGCTTCAAAAGGAAGAAGATACACATATACAGACAAGTTTCCATGGGGAAAAAGAAATACTTAAGATATTTAAAATCTAAGCTAGGTATTTTTTATATTTTTTTAACTGAAACTTTCTGTAACCTATGAAGATATATGGATTTATCATGATTAATGGGATGCATGATAGCATGTTGATATGTGGAACAAGGTTCAGTGTGTGACCTCTGTAACACTTAGGCCATATAGTCTCATGCATCAGATCCCACAACTATCCATTTTTAGACCAACGTATGTGCACAGCAGATAGCCTTAACCTCATAGAGACTGTTGGCAGATCAAGTCTAGGGAGTGAATTAAAACTGTCAGAACTTAGTGAAGAAACCAATCTTGGCCTTTGGATTAATTATGCTTCTAATGGGCTTGGACCACTTCTACATGCAGTGTAGGGACAGTGGGATTCTGTAGAAGGAGAAATGTTTTTAAATGTAACAAATAACTTTACATAAAATGTCAGTTTCCACCAAAAATAGCTGACTTCTTTCCTTGCCCCACCTCTGCTCATGTAGGTCTTTGATGTCCCTTGATAAGGTGAAGTTTGAGGGCTGTAGGTGCAGGTAGTTCAAATACACTCTAGCCAACAAGCCATAGTTACATTACTGTAATCTAAGCCATAGCTATAATGTCATACCTGGACATTGTTCAAGTAGCATATGCTCCATTCACAAGCCTTCCTCCTTCAAGTGTTTTTTAGGAGACTCAGATGGCCTTTTTTTTTTTCAAACTAACCACTTAAATATTTGGATGACTTTAAATTTGGTTGTTGACCCAGAACAACAACTGCTCACAGAAACCCTAGGTAGTAATGTTTTGATAAAAAAGGTAAGTTGTACCGGTATCACTTAAAAAAGTAAAAGAATTGGCCCCAAATCTTACTGTTAAAAAGATAAGTATGGAGCAAAATATTCACACTTCTTCACTGATATTTTTCAACATACTGTTAAAATCTAGATTCACAGAGCATAGGTGAGATTGATAAAAAAAAAGGCAATTCTAACAGAAGGGGCCATGTAAAATGAGGATCACAATTTTGAGAGCTGCAAAATTTAATATTAATAAGAAAATGTTATCACTTCTTGTTCTATAATGAAAGTGACAAATTATTTTATCAAATTTCCTATAAAAAAGAACAGGAAAAGTTAGCTCTAAGAAACAGTAATTCTAATTCTTCTCTTTTCTATCTGGCACACAATTTCTCAGGAAAACAGTTTAATTGGAAGCCTATTAATGTAAGAGTACTGTGGAAAAAGATGCACACAGTTTCTTTCAAGTTGTATTCAATTCTTCACTTTCATTCTCTCAGATTCCATTACTGAAACTACATAAACAACTCAGTTTTGACTAAATTATTATGTCAAATAAAGATGGGGGGTAATATACAGTTTATACTCATCTGTTCATTTACCTTTTCATATCAATATGAAAAAACCTTTGTTTCCTTCTCTTCTAAACACCTTTCACTCAATTACACAAGAGTAAAATTACTTATATTTCCCATGTCTGCTCTTCAGTACTGAACATACATAATGAAGATAAAAAAAAATCACTAGTTTTGTCTTTGCCTTAACAATTCAAGAATTTTTCACCATCAAGGAACATTCCTAGCTACTGTATAAATAAAGACACAAAAATACATGATTAAAATGCCCTGTAAAGAAGCAAATACCAGGAAAAATGGTCTTATTAATAAATACTTTGCATAAAACTGAAAAACTGTGGTTATGGAAAGCATATTGCAATAGAGCAGAAATGACAAACAAGGACTACCAGGGCTTTTGATGGGCTATTTTTCAACATTGCCTTGATTTGTATCATTATATTAATTCCTTTCTAGCTAAATCCTAGGCAACAAACAATGGCAATGTTTGGATTTTAGACATATTCTGCTTGATGGGGAATTGCACATGTGTCCATGAACAGAACTGCATGGTCCACCAAAGAATGAGATCAACAAATTTGAGTATGTTTCTGAGAGCCACCTGTAACTATTTGTAGAAAGTGCTGAAGAAAAAGCTTGGGTGAAAAACTTCCCCCTCTCCTGGATACACTTAGATCTGGAGAGGCCCATCTGTAATGCAATACTACTGGTGATGTTGAAGCCTATGCACTAAAACTGCTCTAAAACCACCATTGATTTTAATGGATTTGATGTCAGTCTCATAAACTACCACTGCATGCTGACACAACTAAATATGATTGTGTTTTTCTTATCAGAAAAGAATAATATATAAGTACAAAATAAATAAATAAATAAATAAGTATTTTGAGTGTATGGAACTAACCAGAAACCTCTGTATTGCAAGCCAAAACATCAAAGACATTTCAGCTAGAATCTGTTTCAGACAGCGGAGATAGGGTGAGTACATTTATAACATTGCTAAGAAAATCTCAGTTGTGTCACATTGTCTTAATGCTTGCTGTCCTGAGGTACTATTCATAGTCAAAGGTGGGTTGAGAGGGCAGAATTCCACTACCTCTCAGGCAAATCCTACTCTACATGGCATAGGTAAATGCATCTTCATTTTACAGCACCACCATTTCCTGCAGAAAAGAGCATTTGGTCTATTTACAGAATCTGAACAAGACCAAGGAATCAGTCCATGAGACATGTGCGTATAAAACCACCAGAACGCCACTATTGGCATATTCAGACTGTTAAATGGTAACAATTCTGAATCTTAATAAAATAGGAGGGTGGGGGGAAGAAGAGGGGGATAGAAGAGAGAGGGAGAAAGAGACACAAAGTGATTTCTTTTCTGTTTGTTTTTCTGTCTTGGTTTTATGCTGTTTTTTGAGTTTGGGTTTGGAGTTTTTTTTTTTTTGTTGTTGTTGTTTTTATGCATATGTTCTTTTGGTATGGAAGAGAAACAGAAAGGGAAGAATGTGTAAAAACAGATGTGGAACTACAAAGCCTCCCCACAGACTCCTTGAGAAGGAAGATGTACATAAAGAGCAGTCTGTGTGGCCATTAAAGTACAAACTGATTCAGAAAGAGAATATGAAAAAATGTTACAGTAAGCACGTAATTCATCGCAAAAGTTGGGATGTATAAAACCATCCCAGAGTAGCAGGCAATTAGTCTTTCTTGCATGATTAAATACAGCTAGCATTTGCACATGTGAGGAAATCACTTCATGGTTGATCTAGAGCATGCAAAGTTTGTCAGGTAAAATAGTACATCTCTTAGAGAAATCTGATATAGCTGTAGTAAGGGAAGACAAGCTGGTAAGCTAGCTTACAGGCTTCTTGTAGGAGCTACAACTACACTATTGTGACATTGCTGATATAAGCAAGATCCTTCTTTTATCTGAGAATCTCATTCAATCCTTTAGCACAGAATGATGCATACTTCTTAATATTGTCCAAGGCAATTCCAATGTTAGCTCATCCTCATCGTTGCAACAGTAGTAGCCTCTCTAAATGGCAAGGACAGCTTCCTATCCTAGTTCTGAGTCACTTTAACTTTTCTGAAAGATTTAAAAGGGTTATAAACACTCTTCTGGTGAATTTACAGTCTAAACTGCTGTAGATGTTTATTCTGTAGTCCTATCCTAACTTTCACATTTGCAGACAAAAAGAAAAAGCCCTAAATGTCCAGTGCTTTTACCACTTTTGAATGGTTTAGTGGTGTTTTGGTTAGTTACTGTTTCTCATATAGTGCTCCTTCTGCAATTTCACTGTCCTTTTTTAAATTTTTTTATAACAGTTTCTAACACAAGATTTAATTAATGAGAAACAAAATATACATATTAATCGTACGGTAAGTGGAAATTGTGATTTATACCTTTGTTTTGACTGTTCCTTTATTGATCAGGTACTATCTATAATTTTAATGCAGAGAAAGCTTTTTGTAAAGAAGTCATGCTTTTCACTTCTTCTCTCACTGTGATCTCCTCAGTCCCCATTATCTTCAGCAGCTTCTATTCACCACAGCCTGTTTCAGTATACAGCCCCAAAAGTTTCTATCATTTTCTGGATTTCATATGCCAGCATTTCAGACTTACTTAATAGTGTATAGTGCTGAAAGCAGCTTTCCACTCACTCATGCTATCTACTGCTTATCCATCACAGAGTTCCCAACTGTCATTATCATAGAAGCATGTGTTCTGAAATGCATTTCATGTTAAATTGTTTCATGACTTCTTTCAAATATGAACACATTCAACACAACTGAAATGCTGAGTGGGGTGATCCCTACTGCACTGTGGTAGAGACAGAACACCATGTGTAATTTCAACACCATTAAATTGTTTACTGATAATCCAGAAATGAAGTGGCTGAATCAGCATTATCTCCACTGCAAGAGATTTCTGATGTTAGTGCTGCTGTTGCCTATCACCATGCACATATCACAGACACAGCAATTACGTGTCCTGTCACCTCTTTTAACTAGAAATGTCTACAAAAGTCTATAGAGGCTTTGTATCAAGAATGGCAGCACCATCTGTCCCTCAGGGAATACTTGCCTTTTGTATTTTCTCTATATTTTAATGATACATAATAAAAATACAACAAAAATTATTAACTGTGATAGCATCTTTGACTCAGACTGCCTTTGTTTTCCAGAGTAATTATACTATAAAACTTCACTGTCCTACTCAAACTGCTTCAAAGCTTCTCCAGCTGGGCATGTTCCTCATGCACAGTATCAGGTGATATTACTGTCTCCAAATCAGTTGGTACTATTATTCAAATAGCAGCTTCCTGACTAAAACCTAAAACCGTAGCAGTATTCTCATTAATTATAGTAAAAAATTGGAAGAGATTGCTGTTGCACATCACAGCAGTACACATGGATTAAAACATCAACAAAACACAGTTATGTTTAGAGTTCAGTAGTAACAGACTGGTGCTCATGTGCAGCTATTTCCAAACAAATGGCTGAACTATTTTCTGCTTTACATAGCAGAATTGCATACTATTTAAGCCAGAGCTAAACTTATCCCAAATTCCACCCACGTATCAGAACTTTTTGCAGCACAGAGCAAAAGTTAATTTTCAGTCACTTATTTCCATATAGCTCTGCTGAAGCTAAGAGTTAAATAGGTCAGACCAGAATCTGGTTTCAGTTTTCCAAGCACATCTGGTCATTTCATGACAGCTATTTCTTTGTGGGTTATGTTAGAACAGAGCCAGATGCTGATCTCTTTCTCAAAGCAAATTATTCTTTGAGTGATTCCACTGATACAATCACATTGCTTTTAGTAAACAACCAACCTACATATGACACTGAGACATCCTAGGAAAATGATCTGTTACATACTATCTGTTCCTTCCTCTTAGCTATCAAACACCCTGTTAGGTACAGTGTCACCTGGCACCACTTAAGTGCTACTGAACCCTGATGGAAGAGAAGACACAGTTTACCTCTATAGGAGAATAAATTCTTTTATTATGGCTAGATGCTCTTAAGGCAAGTTTTGCCAGCTGCCAGTGATTTATAGGAAACCTGGCAGAAATGGACAAATAGAAGATATACTGAATCAATATACACATTTATTTCTTCTTTTCCCTCCCTTCATAGACTCACAGCCACAAAGCCACCAGTACTACCCACCTGTGTCAGCAACTGCAGGGCTTCTGGCTCAGGATGGGACACAAATGCCTTGAACCGCTATGCAACTATCCCTCATATATTTTTTATATGCTGAGGGCTCCATGCCTATGCACCTGGTTTGGGTTAAAACATTTTCATTCAGTTCTTGGTGACTTTAAATCCAGTTGAGAAAACTGCTCATTTGAATTCTCCACAGCTTGTTTGCTTCTGCATCTAATTCATTACCTGATCACTTCTAATTAGAACAGTTGCAATGGAAGAGCTGTTTTGTTCTATGGAGTTAATAATTAGTTCCTCCCAGTCAGAACACAGGACCTTTCCTAGTGGGTTGATGTGCAAGAGAATACTGAAAAAATCAGGTTTGATTGCACATCAGAAGGAAAACGTTAATGTAAAAAAAGAAAACATTCAGGTTTTCTGTCACAGGAGGTTTCACAGTAGTCAAAATATTTTAATTTTATACTACTTCTCTGGTATTGGTAGCACTTTCCATTCCCAGCATTTATTTGCCAAATTGTAATGATAATATACTTCTTTCAATTTTTTTTTTCCTGATCTTCTTCCATAATCACAGCCAAATTTGCCTATAGACTTATGGGCTTTGGACCTCCAAGATTTCTCAAAAAACTGTAATTTTTTTGCCTTATTAAAAAAAATAGAAAAAAAACCTATTATTTCATGTAAGAAAAAATAAGTGACCAAAAAAAAAGCACAGTGTTTGGGGCATTATTGCTATTTCCTCAAAGCTATATGTTGCTTGTATGGAGACTGTTGCTGCTGTCATGCATGGAGACTAATAGCATAGAGGAAAGAATGCTGCTAGTTGAGAAATGGTTGTCTGAAAGCATAAACAGAAATATATACACAAGCAGGAGGAATGATGAAACACTAAATAAAATAAACAAATAAAATAACATAAGAGTAGTGGGTATTTGAGTTCCACTCAGTAATAATAACTACATCTAAAAGTACCTCTGTAGGCTATCAGCTTTGAAGTGTGAAAAAAGAAAAGTAATTACTGATCAGTATTCAATTTGTAATGGCCAGAAGAAATAGCTCTGTTTGATACTAATTAAGGACTTATTATCTCTTTTTCAGCTCTGTGTCCAGTTGTACACTAAAATTACTCATTTTGACTTTTTTTTTTTTTGATACCTGTATCCTTAAGCATTACAAGTGAATGTCACTATATCTTGGTAATTTAGGTATCATTACAATTAGCTGAAGTGCATGCTTGCATAATTAATTGTAAATCAGCTGTGTGGTTTTGAGCTGCATGTTGCACTTGTAACTGATTTGTAATAAAGCCAACTTGAGAGCTGGTGTCTCAGTTATCTGCTATTCTTCTATTACCTCTGAAAAAGTCAGACTTATAAGAAACAGTAAAATGCCATTAGGCAGTTTAATTAATCAAATTTACTGAAAGTATCTGAAGCATTATTCATTTAGCAGATAGATTAGGTGAATTAAAATGAATCTAACATTGTAACTTCTATCTTGCATCTCACACTTGTGTGTTAGCCTGGCTCAGTTTTGAATTGAAAGATTTGTGTTAAACACAAAGATTTGAACTCAAGTCAGGTACAGCATTTTCTTTAAATCAGCTGTCTTTTGGCTGCCTGTGAGCAAGAGGATTCTCTTTTTCTGGGCTTGCTACCATAAGACTACTTTTTGACTATTTTCATTTACCCTTGTAAGTTTAGTCTGACATCAAAACCCCCACATATTGGACCTCTTTCCATCCCCTTTTTTACTCTGTATGATTCAGCATGATTTAAAATTGAACTTCCAACTTTTAAATCCACAGATGTCCAATGAAGTTAATGGAGCAACATCACCTTTCATCAGCAGATTGCATGGTCCTCTGGAAATAGGAAAGTTGATTCTCAGCATTTCTGTCCTCTGTGCTATGCCCAGTCTGTTTCACGTGGCATCGTGTCCCCAAAATTAGCTCAGGGGTGCCCAAGATCAGTTCTCAGCCTTGCCTCAAAAGTAAGCCAGCCCTTGAGAAAAGGATCAGCCACATTCACTTTACTACCAAATAGTAAACCTAACTCTCAGATGTTAGTAGCAAACCTTCCCTGCCAAGGGCAGGTGTATAACCTAAAGGTATATATATGAGTTCATATAATATATGCAAGTTTGTTGCTGAAATCACAGAATGAATGTGAGTAGATTCGTCTATTTGTTTGAGCTGCTGGGTTTCACCCTCTGGTTCTGCACCCAATGCACCAAGAGTGTTAGAAGCTGTTTCAAATACAAGAAAAAGTGAGAGGTGAAGCTTGGGTTAAGCATCAGCAGCAAAAAGCTCCCACAAAGCAACCTGCCCACAGCAGCAAGCTATCTATATTTGGGCAATGGTGCTGCACACTGCTAGGGCCTCAGGGTGAGACTGTCATTTGTTCAAGCATATTGCATTTCCCTCACCATTCCAGAATAACTGCCAAGTCCTGAGAGAAGAGCAGGCAGGTGATTACATGTGTAGGTAATTATACAATTAATGTACTCAATCTTATGTCTGCTCATCATGAGTTTAGGACAGTAGCTGGTAGTGTACACTGCATATCACCTCTGGCTCTACTTTCCTCAAAAGAAAAGTATTCTCCATAAAATACTAGTCGACAGATCCTTTTGGTTCTTATTAGCTGATTTGTGAACCAATCAAGCAAGACACAGAGCTAGGCTAGCATCAGCATACTGCACAATAAGCATACTCTTTAGAAGGAAACTTCTACTTACGTTGAGGTATGAAGTTTGCTTTCTTTTAAATTCAAGTTCTTGAACTAAAACAAACAAGAATTAGCAACAAGAAAAACACCTTTATGTTTTTAGCATACTTATATTCCATCTAATCCTACTACACAATATACTTTTACTTGATATGACAGAAAAGTATCAATTTTTTTTTTTGCTGCTTACCTATTTTCTTTTCAACATCACCCACTCCTTTAACTTGAATTGTTCGTTTCTTTATTTAATGGATGAGGACAAAAACTGCTACATGGTAATTAATGGAGGATATTCTCCAACCTAGGGAATCCTATCTTTATGGTGTCTCTTTTATCTTATCAAATTTCAGGGACTTTACCCTCCTGGAGCCTTGCACAGAGGATATAAACTATTAATTTATTCCCCCTCTTCCCTCAAATACACATAGAACTAGTTGTACTTGTCCCTGCTATCAACCCAGAAAGAGGATTTCTGCTAGGGCTGGGAGTTCTAGACAATTCTGCTAAAAGTTTTCTGGCTCTATTTACCCTTTTTAAAATCAACTAAATTAGTGGCCTCACACTATTTCTTCCTGTATCTGCTTCATCTTTTCAGAATTTCCCATTTAGAGTTCTTGATTCCTAAATAATAAAGCAATAAATTTAGGTTTCACAAAAGTTGTCTCTTCAGAAGGAAAATGAGTTCTCCTTTTCTTGAATACAGAATAACCTGTGGGTGGCCCTGGATTCTCTCCAAGATCTACTGAAGATGAGATAAAACAGCCTGACCACTACAAGAGGAGGGAAGTGGATGAGAGGAACAATAAAAATCTGGATTTTCAAATATAATTGCATCAGACAAATTAGAGCTAAACTTTGCCACTGACCTCCTTAGACGCAGTAGCGCAAGACAGGAGATGTTCCCAGTTCAGTATTTCTCTAAGTCCTTCATAAATTAAAACCTTGACAATAATAAGGCATTTCTCCTTCTATTCAGCATTTTTTAATTTTCTTCATACAAGTAGCCAGAATTATTTAACATTATTTGCTGTAATTTTTCTTCCAGTATGGAACAAGGCTAGTTTTGACTCTGCAAGCATTTGATATCTCACATTTAGATATTACAAAATCAAAGTCAGATATAGCTTAAGTCAAGCCCTCTTTTTATCTACCCCTTCCACTTTCCACAGCATGCCCAGAATCAATGGAGGAGAAAAATGCCCAGGTAAATACCTCCCACTTTGATCCATGTGCACTTTTGATGTCCTTAGAGACAGTTTTTTTAAAATTAAAAATGGATTTTTTTTTCTATGGAGGCAGGATAATAAAAACAAGACCCTAAACATCTAAACACCACGTCATCTTCTGCTAAAAAGTAAGTGAAATTTTGGCATCACTTATGCCAACACAAATGTTCTATTCATTTTAATAAAGCCATGATTTCTTCCAAAGGTAAAAGCATTGGATATGTGTTTTTCTTTTCATGATTCACAAAGTACACTCCAGAACCACATATTGCTGCTGCTTCCCAAAATTTCAAACCTAATACAATTGGAGCACAGTTATATTCAAACTGTTCACTCAGTAGATCATACTCGGCATTTTGAGTAATCTCTGAAGCAAAATTTCAAATTATGGGACAATTTCTATAATGAGAACATTGATGATTTTAAGTCACACAGATTGTATCACACAATTTACTCTTTTTATGCTCATCACACCCTTCTGTTGAGAGGCTGATGAAGATGGAGAGTTCATATGGTCACCAAACTCCTTACAAGCTTACAGCCACACAGCTACTTTTCTCAGAGCAAGACCCTGCATGTCACTTCGAGAGAGGCTTTTAACATTTATTAACACCTGTCACAGCAAGTTGGATGCCTGATCTGTCTTGTCAAGACATAAAATGAGCATTGGGGAAAAGGATGTATGGGGAGAAAAAGAATACTAAGACTTAAAAGTCAAATGAAACTTCATAGAAAACACAACCCCAGAAAGAGCTGGGAACGTAGTTCACAGTTCTTTACAATACAGTTAGTACAAGTGTGATGAAAAGAATATGCATAAGACTGCACTTCTTATCGCTGAATATGCTGTAATAATTCGTTACTTAGCACTGGACTCCCAAATCCTGCACAAACGGTGGGCTCACAGGCAAACCTGAAGCCTTTGAGGAATGCTTAAAGAGGTCTGAATTAGACAAAATATGTTTAAAATCTCATGCAGGCAGACCTCTCCCCACCTAACATCTTTAGAAGCCTAGGCATAAATTATTCCAACAAATATCACCTGTTGGAGACTGTAGGGGATTTTTTTTTGCAGTATTTTTATGAAACATTAAGTGTCACTTAGTGTAACTGTGTGATCTTGGTTGCTTGACTGACTTCAAGGGATTAACTTCTGTTCAGAGATACTGCCTGGGATTTAGGAAAAGGCAGTCAATGGACTAATGCAAGGCTTGCCACCAGGTCTAAGCTGGAAGGGTGAAATATCTGGGCTCAATGACATTTGAATAGATTTACCTGTGGAGTTGTGTAGATAAATCAATCTTATACTGCCCTGTGGTCTGGTAGCCAATGTGTGAAAAAGGAACTTAATCACTTGAATAGGCTGACTAGAGGAACATAAGGCAATGGTATATCTACGAGTCCTAAAATAAAGTGTCTTTTACCCTGTGGGTGTTTGGACAGGAAAATAAAGGGGCAATCAATGTGTAGATGAGAATCCTTGGTTCTGTAATGTAGGGGAGAAATGGTATACCAGGCACAAAAGACTCCTAGAGGACTTTGACTCACTTCCTGAAAGCTGACCAATTTCCTGACAGACAAAACCATACAGAATATGTTTATTATTTTGGCTACATCTATTTTCTGTGCTATTTAAAATAAAGGGTAATCGTGGTTAAAGTCTCTTAGAAAATCTGGATGTCTTCTCTCAACTAACAGAAACCTTGGAAAGTGCACTGTAAATCCAGCACACCGAGACACACATGAAAGCCCAGGTATCATCTGTAGTCTTGGGAATAAGGTGACAACTGAAATGTTGCAGAGAGCCAATGTCCTCAGAGTTGCTGGCTGCTCAAGAGCACATGGGTATAACACTTAAGGACCTCATGAGCACCTAACCAGAGCTGTGGCATGACTAAAAATGCCTTCATTGTTTTATTAGCTACCCGTATCTTTAATGTAACTGTTCCCATAGGGACAACTGCCCTTACAAAATGCATTTGTACAAGTTTGCAAGTTGGATGTTAAAATAATAAAAAATCCAAAAGAAGATTCATTCACACCATCTAACACTTATACCTACTTTGATTTTGTAGGCATGTGGGGAATCCTTATAAGCAAAATTTTCCTGAGAGTCACAGATTGTAAAGAAATAGATTTAGCTGAGATAGGTCACAAAGGACCTTCATTGCTTGTGAAGTTCAGATACAGGTTTTTATTCATATCCAGTATGTCTTAAAGCTTTATGAACATCCAAACTGTGTTTTAGCATGCTGAGATGGGGGCATTATTCAGATACATTGCCCTTGTTGATGTGTTACTAACTAGCATGCTGGTAATAGAGCTCAGTAAGGGCTGTTTGTAATACACTTCACTTTTCCTATTGCTCTTTTAACATAATGTTGCAGAACATAGCTGTGCTATACATCCAATATAGTGCATAATACTGTTGTACTGAATTCTTACAAAGAATAATGCATTTCATCTTCATGGCATATGTCAGACACATGATACAGTGCAGCACATAACTGACAGATATATATCTACACTTTCACATAACTCCATTATGAACTAAAAATCTCATACTTATAGCAAAGGATTCTGGATTTAGTAAAACAGTTATCAGAAATCTATTGGATTTTACCTTTAAATTAACCCACTTTTTCATTTATTTTGGTCTTCATAACTGTGGTCAGGTTTTATTATGTGCAAGTCAGAAGGCAGTTAGATAAATATTGAAATGGTACATTTTGTACTTGTTCACTGCAACTACACAAAAATGTTATCAGGCAATTAATTTTTTCATTAAGTAGGCCCTAAACATTCTGCAATTTTCCACTATCAAGATATTATATTCCTTAGCAAGAGAAATTAATTTCTTATTGGTTGTGGAAAAGCAAGCTTGACTTTTCTTTAACACTTTATTTTCCATAATAAAAATCTCATTGACCCTGTTAGAGAAGCAAGGACCATCTACCTAGTGTTTGTTGCATGACAGTAAACACACATGTGAACTGAATCCAAAGGTAGTTAGTGACTGAAAGAGGAATCTGGTGCCTTACTATATGCTTGCTTTGTACCTAAGTTTCTGAAAGTTCCCTGCATCTGTACATGCAAACAGACATGCACACGTACATGTACACAGACACACATACACAAATCCCCAGCACATGTGTACATATGTAAACTCTGTTGAGCTATTACTGAGTAACCCCACAATTGTCACTAATCCTAAAGGTAAATTCCAAGCTTTGCTTGAAAGCAGGGTGTGTTTTTATGTACCTTAGCATACCAGAGAGGGATGGTAAGACATGAAGGAATTATGATGTGCTACAAGACTTGCTACTTGTGTTGGCACTGGGACACAAACCATGTTCCTGAGCTCCCACAGCACAATGCATTTGTCCCACAGACACATTTGTCTTTTACCATAACAGCCACTACTCTCTTGAAAAGTCATGGAAAGGATGAGTTGCCAGGAAGATAAGGCCTATTCATACCTCTCCTACAAGGACTACATCCAGTTTCAGTGGAAAGAAGTATTTTTCCAAAATATTTGGCTCTGTACCAAGCTAATGCCAAAATACCAGAACTTTAATTCTGTTCTGACCTTTCTGTAGTACCCTTCACAACTGGTTGTCTGCTTCTTAGGAAAGATTGCTATGCATGTATATAGCAGATGTCAAAGGCAGTATTAACATGAATAAAATATGCATTGCTGGAAAGATAATTAAAGTATAAGTGAGCAAGAGAAAAGATCTCTTAAGGGTCACCTCTTTCTCCAATCCAAGATGGAGGCCTTTCTAAGCACACTGAATTTTAATTTTGTCCTTTGAGAATGTTTGGCTATCCCAGATAAAATAGTTTGTAAATCAATTAAATATACAATTGAGAGAAAAAGTACCAACCAAACAAGCAAAACACCCACAAAAAAATCCTGCACTTTTACATTGTTAGTCATTAATCTTTATTATCTCCTAAGATGCAAGCATTTTGCCCAGGCTCTGCAATATAATTAAACTCAGATGGCCAGTCTTCTATACCTACAGAGAAGTACAGTGAGTGTAAAAGAACCATCAGCCACTCAATCATTACTCTTTTCCTCTTGCTTTCTCTGTTAGCACTGCACCATAGATATTGATTACATTAATGAAGTAAAAAACACTGTCACTATAAAAGATAGTGATTAAAATGCTAGCACTCATATTTACTCATACATCTATCTGTACAGAACAGTGAACATCCTCTTTTTTTTTTTTTTTACAGGAGATAGTCTCTTTTATAACATAGTTTCTCCTTTATAGAAACATTATACTGTATCTTGTTCTGTGTTAATCTGTATTTCAGAAGCTCTCTTTTTGTAAGTTATTTTTGCACAAGGAAGAGCAGAGTTTAGGTCTGCACTGTATTTGAGAGAAAATTCACACAGGGGCCACAGACAAGCTTCTGTTTGTCCTGAACCTAATGCATTGGTCAGAATACATATTTCAGGGTTGGGTTTTTTTCCCCATATTTCTCTCTAAACACATACCATGTGGATTAAATATAACAAGACATATAATTACTTTCTTTGCATCTGTTCATAAATACACATTTCCTCATCAGTAGAGATTCCATTACTTGGCCTTTAAATGTGGAAGCTTTTTAATTAGCAATAAAATGCTCTTTTTACTTCACTTACTTTTAGTTGATTTTTCTTATATACGAATGTGCCTGCAGTTTTTCATATCCATGTCCTTTCCTTTGATTTTTGAGGCCTGCGATTTTCTGTGGTGGTTTCTAAGATAAATATTCCCTCAGGAAAATATCATAAACATTGAAGCATGGTACAGAAAATGTCAAAAACTACAGGCATTTATCTGTGTCTGAAATGATCTGTTGGGTTTCCTGCTTATAATAAATAAGAAAAGCACGTGTTCCATTACTGCACTCCACGTGAAATAGGGCAGATCTCAGAGCACATTTTCTTTATATTTAACCAAACCTTGACATTTTAAAAAAGAGACAATTCCTTAAAGATTTTATGTACTAGACATGAGGTCCTTTATATTATCCCCCACTAAAAATTTTTTAACTTCCCCTGAAACACCAGATTTAAGTAGGAAATTTTCAATGAAATCTGTGCATTTTATTGCTCTCACATTTGTTTTTGTACAATCACATTAAAAGCTGAAAGTAGCATGAAAATCAATAGCATCCAGGACTTCTGTGCCAGTTGTGAGAGCATTCTATCTGAAGAAAGAAGACATGTTAAAAAGGCAGCTGATGCCCTCTTTAACTTTAGTCTTTCAGCGTTCCTCACAGTGTCCTCTATTGGGGAAGAAATTGATTTTCTAGTTTGGTAGCTATTCTAAAATTTAAAAAATAACACTAGCCCAGAACAAATGAAGAATTAGAATATTTTATATTCATAATCAAAGGAATTTCTGTAGCACAAGCAATCCTTTCTTTTAATCTAAACCCATATTTAAATATCTTTTTGATATTTAAATACACGTCTAGATTAAAATTTAATTGAATTAACAGAAAATCTACTCAAATGAAACTTCCAAATATATAATTTTTAAAATGCCAAAACTTCTAGTATATAAAAAAAAAAGTTGTGCTTACATCAAGTGTCTTTGGGTTGTCAAATATGTAATTTATTTGGACTACTTTTTTTTTTGGTCCAGCTTATGTGATCTAACATTCAACAAAGGCACTGTGGCCTGTTAAGATATTTCAGTTTCCCAGCTGCTTTCTTGCAAATTGAAATGGTTGCAATATCAGATTTCTCAATCTCAAATCTTAGTTGAAAGTGTAACTAAAGGATGTATCACCCTAGAGCACTTATGTGCTAATCGCTGCAAGGCACTTACTTACTCAGAAATGGTGCAAAGATTTCTGAAAAGGAAGAACAAAGCTGAATTTTATTGCCACAGTGCCAAGGGCTTGCTACCATTGAGTCATTTCTGTGTTGGAAGATGAGAAGGGAGAAGCAGCAACTGAGAGAAGAAAATAATAAAAAATAGTAGAAGAGCTCAGCTACCCACTGCAGCAGCTGCTGTTCATGATTCCTTCTAGAAGCAATGGTTTCTGCCATCACCTGCTAACTGCCCGAAGCAGGGCACCATGCCACACCATTGCTTGTCTCAGGAGCAGCACCAGCAGCCAGACAGGCTTTCTAGGACACTGCTGTAGACTACAGTCATTTTGTTGCTGCCAGAGCTCTCTCTTCACAGGAAACCACACATTTTGTTTTTAGAGCTGGCTCAGTGTTCATTTCTACTCCCTTTGCTTAGGAAGTGGGAATGTGTCACCAAGGGGTAGGTAGACAGAAAAAAAAATAATTTCTTAAAGCAGCTGTTTGCTTCCAAGCACCTTATAAACTCACTGCTGTTTGTAATTTCATGACAAATGACGCCTGCCTGTGCAGCCCATGCCTGCTGAAGCTGATGTCTCAGCTGCCAGGATTTCAGTTCTCCATTCCCCAGCAAATGTCTTTGGCTCAACATTTCCACCTTCACTTTTCAGTGTACATTTATTTTTGTACCTACCTGTGATGGAACTAGATTTCATTGCAAAGGGTGATGCCTTCCATTAAGTGGAAATATTTCTCAATTTGATTAATTATCTGTTCACTCACAGGCCTTTTCCAGATGGCCTCCAATCTGCAAAATCATGAACAACTTTCTCTTGCAACGTTAAGTATACTACACCTAAGCAGACAATCTTCTTTCCCTGGCAATATCAGACTCAGGTGCCTGCTTTCCTGGCATAATTCCTTAATTGTGACATAGTAGTACCCACTCACACTAATGATATATGTCACACTAATGATGTATGTCAGACACATGAAGCTGCAAGCTTCAGGGTATTTATTGCAGCAATTCTGAAATATTTTGTCTTGCCAACCTCTTAGAATTAGATTGTGACAATGCATTTATGTAAAGAGTAAAGCACATCTTCAGTCTTTACCACTTTATTACTAACCATTATTTCTGTTTTCTTCCTGCTGTAGATATCGCATTGACTCAACAGAGATTGTTACATTTAATGACGTTTCTTATAAGTTCTTATGTTCAGACCTATGGATATCTACATTGCTGTGATCCGTATGAGTTGTGACCCTTATATATCATAAGGATGATGTCCTCTGTTTTTCCAAAGAGGCCGAATACATAATCTAAACATAGAGTCCCTAATCAGGAAGAAAATGTGCATTTCCATCTAATTATATCCTGTGACCCAACAGCGACTGCCAATATATCCATTCTTTTAAATATTTTCTATTTCTAGTGGTGTTGAACACTTGGAGGTATCAGAAATAATAAAGTTACGTGTTGGGCACAGGTCCATAGGAAGCACTTAGAGGTGTGTAGGCAGCTGAAACTGATTCCTGTTGTCTACCAGAAAAACAGAGTCTTTTATTAAGAAGTGTGTCTTCTGAAATATTTAATTGATATGCTGTTACAGTGGATCTGGGAACAGCAGTTTGGTTGTCTTGGGCAGCCATCCTCTCCTCTAGGACATGTTCCCATTTGCTGTAATGCATTATTATTATGAATTCCCATGCCTCATCACCCTTTTTCATCAAAAAAGGCATGCTTCTAGCCAGCGGTATGTGGTCAACTTGAATCCAGGGATATGTGTACTAAAAAGGTTCCACTGTAATGTTTTTCTACTAAACATTTTAAAGAAGCTTAAGCATTGTCACCTCAGCGTGGATGAATATTTGGCATGATATTATGAAGGAATATACAGATTGAAGTTAATCAGAACTGTGAACATTCAGTAGATTTGAAAAGCTACAATTTTAAGAAAAAGATATGACTTACCATTTAACCATATCACCACTGTAATACACACTGAAATAACTAAAAACATCCTGCAGGGGCTTCAGCAGCCTAACCTCTAATTGTTGGCTGTGAATATGCATGTAACCATGCATATGTAGATGCTTGAATACTTCACTTTTAACAAATACTTAACAATCCAAATAAGTCTGTTTCACTGTTTATCACTGATGATGTTGAGACTATTTTCCCATACATGTTTGGATTGTATTTACTGAAAGAAGGCGGACAGGACATATTATGATAATGTTAAATCTTCCCTTCATATTTGCATCTTAAGAGCTTCACAATGAAATACATTAAATCCAACTAATACTGAAGTGAATCCTCAAAAGGAAAACTTGAAAGAGAGAACTGTCAGAAACTTCAGAGGCTAATTGCTGTGCAAATTCCACACAAGAAATAAAATTAAATACAGTAAGATAAATCAATGAGTTATCCTGTAAAATTATGCATTTGTACATTTTCTGTGGCAAAGGAATCCCTCAGAAAATGTTTGGGATTATTTTAAGAAAGCAGTGTTTAACACTGAGCATAAATGTAGGTTTGTGTTTATGAGTCTTTAATATACATGGAGATCTGTAGGTACCTAATAAAGTAAGGAGGAAGAATATATGGATACACTATTAAAGTCTGCAAACTCTCCAAAATATATCTACTGTTGGAATTTGCAGATTTTCATTTCACTTCCAACCTTATTTAGCTTTTTAGTGTACATTATCTAGCATTTCATTTTCTTATGTAAAGTGTTTGTTAGGAACATATACATACTTGCCTATACCGATAGCTTGGTTTGGGTGTTCAAGAAAAGAACACAGGCATTTACAAGTTCAAAAACTTACGTTTTGTGGCATTTTGTTATTCTTCAGTGAGAAACAAACTTCACATGAATCCTCCCCTGATCCCCTCTGGACAGCTAGTAAAATCAACATCACTTCTTTTAGCTGTTTCTCTAATATTCCTTCTTCGACTTTCCATGCAAACTCATTGTGGACTCTTTTAACAGTGAGGGACACGAGCAAACTGTCTCCAAGTATGGCTCAAATTTTGAATTAATGTAAGAGAAGAAATGCCGTGCGAGTGGGAGCAAAAGAAGAGATAACCCAGGTAAATTTGTGAAGATTAACATATATTTGCTTCCTAGGACCCTGCTAGCCATATTTATAACACTGTATCCCCAGATATACTCAGAAAGTTAACACAGGAAATGTATCTGAAGAACACACCCAGAAGTTATTTCTTTTCAATTTATCAATGTAAATGATTTTTGCATCCCAGATGAATTCTTCCTAATTCCATTACCTTTGTCTTCTGCAGGTTTAAACTTACCTCATTCTGTATGCATAGTTTTTACGTTCATAATTCCTTTTTAAAAACCACTTTATTCTCCAAGGCTTCTTACAACATTTTGAAAAATAAAGAAGCACAGAAGACAAAAATAAATATTTGCTTTTGAATATGGTATGTGTCTAAAATTATAGTCCCTGAAGGATGATAACCTGATGAGTGGGAAATCTGTTCTAAAAAGATATGTTTACTTTATAATTACTAAAAAAATATGAGGAATGTGTAATGAGTAACTGTAACAAAAAAAAAGAAAGAACTAATGGCTAGTATTTATTTACTTTCGTGCATGAAAATCAATGGATAGGCAAAGGAAGGGATTCAGAGGTAAAAGAAAATGGCATCTTTAGATTAGTTAATTTTTTCTAAATTATCAAATTCTAAAAGTTTTCTAAGGGATGACCAGCTTGTCAATTATACAAGGTAAATTGATGAGTTTAGTTTGTTTATGGGTCTACCTATATCAGAGCTGTCATTTTTTTGGCAGTAACATAAAAACATCAAAATTCAAATAACCATTTATTATCCAAGGATTTCAGACAGTGGAGGAAAGCTTGAAAACCTGCTGTTTCTATCTTTAAGTTTCAGGATGCGAATTCTTTCAAACCTAACAGTCTAATATTGATTTGTTTATGGTTTAATTAATAATTTTTGGCTTATAGTTAATATAATTAATATTAGACATCAAGATATAGTCATCTCCCTGCTTCTAACAAGGCTAGGTCTCTGCAACAAGAAATGTCAAACTCCTTTCTTAAATTCAGCTCCAGAGTTTTGTCTTCAATTACATGAAATAAGAATCAGGGCCTCAAGACTTTTTTGTGTTCCCAATAAACTGAAGGGCAATACTGAGATGGGAGCACAGTCAGAGCACTTTGCTTCGGAACTTGGTTTCTCCATTTCGGTACACCTGACATCCTCAAAATCATAAAATCATAGAATAGTTATGGCTGGAAAGGACCTTAAGATCATCTAGTTCCAACCCCCTTGCCATGGGCAGGGACACCTCACACTAAAGCATGCCATGCAAGGCTTCGTCCAACCTGGCCTTGAACACTGCCAAGGGATGGAGCGTTCACTACCTCCCTGGGCAACCCATTCCAGTACCTCACCACCCTAACAGTAAAGAATTTCTTCCTTATATCCAGTCTAAACCTCCCCTATTTAAGTTTCAACCCATTACCCCTTGTCCTATCACTACAGTCCCTAATGAATAGTCCCTCACCACCATCCCTGGAGGCCCCCTTCACATACTGGAAGGCTGCTATGAGGTCTCTACGCAGCCTTCTCTTTCCCAGGCTGAACAGCCCCAGCTTTCTCAGCCTGTATTCATATGGGAGGTGCTCCAGTCCCCTGATCATCCTCGTGGCCCTCCTCTGGACTTGTTCTAACAGTTCCATGTCCTTTTTATGTTGAGAACACCAGAACTGCACACAATACTCCAAGTGAGGTCTCACGAGAGCAGAGTAGAGGGGCAGGATCACCTCCTTTGACCTGCTGGTCACACTCCTTATGGCACAGCACAGAATACGGTTGGCCTTCTGGGCTGCAAGCGCACACTGAAGCCGGCTCATGTTCATTTTTTCATCAAATAATGGCCTTGTAACTAGTGTGTAAAGGTGCAGTCTTTTCACAGCAGAACCATAGTGGGGGAAGTTCATAGGTCAAAGTCCTTAATTGCATGTACTATTCATCAAGGATGAATACTGCAAATACTTACCCTGGAGGGCAGAGGAAAATGGAAAGTTTGTATTTTAAACAGCCCAAGAGGTGAGCAATAAAATCTAATAGAGGTTAGCTGTTCCGTACCTGAACTTAACTGTAATTAGCTGGAAATTTTTCACTGTCTTGATCAGTATCATCACTGGGCCCTGTAGTTTCTAAATAATCTTGTAAAATACTTTCTAATCTCTTGCCTGTTAGTAGGATTATACAAATCTCCAATCCGAACATTTCACTTGAGTCATTTTGTTCAGCCCTGCTACTGTACTAAAAATAAGGGATTATTCATCTATACCATCAGTCTAAATCTTGATTTGCTATAGGTCAAAAACAGTGTTTAAAGGTGGAAGAGTACTATGTCGTACAAATACACTTGACATTTTTAGAATCACACACCAATGGAAAAGGTATTCTGGATTCTTTTAAGAGTTTTATGTATTTAAGCTTTAAATCATCAGAATATTTTTCTGATATTTGAAGTGTTCATGTGTAAACAAGATTCTCAGAATTAAAAAAAAAAAAAGTACATGTAAATGTGCCCACTGAAAGAATCATTTCTCATAATATGTGTTCTTCTAATTGAAGAACAGCAGATCCTAAAGTAAAAGTCCCTCTCTCAGTGATTCCTTGTGAAATGGCTGCTCTGGACATAAACCTGATGCCCTAATCTAGCTTCCATTAGTGAGATCATTAGCAGATTTTGTAAACACTAGCTGTAAGCCTACTTATGAGGTTCATTACTGTCCTGTATTGCTAAAAAAAAAAGGAGAAAAAAAGCCCCACCAAAAATCAACACAAAACAAAAAAAAAAAACCACCACCACCAACAACAAAAAAGATTTTATCTTTGTATTCCACCAGTGAACGTTTTTTTTTTCAGTCTATGAAACTTCTGTTCAAAAGAAAATGTGAGTATTGCAAAAGATTTCATTAAGTTAGGCAATAACTCCCTTTTTACACTGTTTCTTTTACTTAAAGCCAGGACCAAAATGCTTGTGGTCTCTACAATTGCTTTCAACATTTCACATGTAGCAAAATGGGGTGAGAACATAAACAACCATATCTAAATTAGCATCGTGAACTTACTGGTTTGTATATTTTGCAAATTTGTTTGAATTTGTTTCTTTGAACTAGAATGACATGATTTATACTGAAGAAACCCCTCAAAAATATTCTTTGTGAAGCGATTCCAATGTAGGAAAAAAATACACCCCTCCCTCTCACTCTTGTCTTAGATATATTACAGTAATCTGTACCCTTTCTTTTCCAGCTGATCTATAAGCTTGAGGGGACTATATTTATGGAAAGCTAAAAGAAACCTCCCTACATCTCCCATAGATCACAAAGTTCACATTGAATGTATATTAAATGATTAATTTTTTGCACTAGAAAATATTACAGCTTCCTTATCATTCTGTTCCACCTTCTGCATTCACATTTCTTCTCCCACTGAGGTATCTCTACAAGGTTAAAGAGACAATGTCAAAAAGAACTAATCGGTAGCCAATCCTCTACTAAATAGTTACAAAACCATCAGTCTTATCCTCAGTTAATTCTGAAACATGGGCAGGTGGTTAGTCCTGTAAAGGCCCTGATCTGCAGCTAGTGCAAATCAGTGTCACTTCACATGAATACAATTAGGCCAACTTCACACCATCTAAGAATATGCTTTAGGATTTAGTTTAGCTAATGTCAGAGCCAACAAAAAGCAATCCTTGATTCTTAAACCTGAGGTCAACTTAGGCAAGCAGTAAGCTATTTCTTGCTTTTGTTTGTTTATAATTCAGAGTGTTGTTGTTTTATCTTATTTTTTTAAGAAAGGAAAGATAAGTATATTAAGGTGTATCTTAGAAAACTGAAAACATTTCATGGGGCTGTGTAGACAACTGATGCTATCTTCAAAGGCAATAATAACAAAATGTACTCTGTAAATTGTATTTTATCTTCATAGTTTAATGTTTTTAGTATTTTTTTAATAGCTGCAGGGATTCATAATGCAGGTATATGAAAATTAGAATTTCTCCACATTTTGCAAACTTTTTATTATGCATGCTATAGGCAAGCTAGAAAAGATAGGTATTCTGGTGATTAGGAAGGGATACATTATTGCTACATTATAATGCACAAACAGGTGTTATGTTTTTATGCATAATATTAGAAGCTCAAATTTATTGAGTCACAGCATCTTATCATCACTCAGCTTTTAAATTAAGGCAGCAATCATTGATTTATATCAGGCATAAAGAAGTTCCCTTGTCACATTACTTACTGATACATGGGGTATAATTCTGATAAAGTATGAGAGTATACACTAGGGTCATTAAAAATTATTTGCATGCATGTAAAAAAAAAGGCAAAATATATACATTTTTACTGTCAAACTGTTCAAAGTGATATCCCCTTATTATCTATTACTATCTGCTAAAAAAAACATAAACATTCAACAAATCTGCTTGAACATTTTTTCATTATAAGGTTTAAAAGTAAAATGTAAATGCAATATGCCTAAAAGTTAGAAATATATCTATGATAAAGGGATGCAATAATATCTTGCATTATTAAATATCACAGGGTAAAGAAGGTTATGTTAGAGACTACTCTGATAGGCAAAAATTCATTCAGTTGTTTAGCTAGTAATAACTAGACATATTACCCTATTTTCTAAAATTTGTGAACAAAAGCCCAGGTAGTAAGTTAAATGGATGGTGAAAGTGTGTGATTAATTAATTTTCATCTTTTTGAGACTGCAGATTGCACATGTGGGGAATCTTCTGGGCTTCATTTGCTCCCAGGAAGAAAGCTTGCAGATCATGCTTACTGATCATACATTCTTGCTTATATATCGTATTTCCTGGGAGCCTCACACTCCTGAAGAGCAGTGAACATTTTCAGTGGTCCTATAGTAAATATCACCTGTAGAAAATGCACCATAGTCTTGTTCTATGTTTATAAGCCACCTTCAATACTAGCCCAAACTAACAACGAAAGCAAAATAATTGTTCAGTGAAAGCTGTTCAGCTTTCATGTACATTTCTTAAGGAGCTTTAATCAAGATTTCTCAAAGTGAAATTAACTGCTAGCTATTTAAATTAAACTAAATGGTCACTTCTGCGAACTCATTGATTAGGGCACTTAAATTTAAAAACTGATCATTATTGTATTTTTCTTTGTTCATTGGGTAAATCATGGCAAAAGCACAGATAGAAAATGATGATAAATCAGATATCAATGACAATGTAAGAAGCATGCTATACTGTGATACTTTATGATACACTTAGGCGATCAATTTTATAAATTATAGCCCAGCAATGCTAAGATATTAGCACATCGTAAGTAAATGTCTCCTAGAAAAAGTCCACTAAATGCATATATTCCATGTTTTAAACAAAACAAAACAGGGGCATAGGGTATATTACTTTGATATTGCATTTGTAAACCTTTGATTTGAGGCTTATTGCTCTTGTTCCAAATAACCCAGCTACAATATAGTTGTAAATGTCATATAAAATGGACTCAAGTTAACTTCTAAGAGTTGCTAAAATAGTCTCTCTGGTTGATAAAGTATATGGTTTGAGGATTGTTTTCTCTTAATGATTTGATTTGACACTGTGATAGGTGCTTGCTATTATTTCTTACTTCAGTTGTCAACAGTTTTCAAAAAGAAATTATCATCTCTATCATTTAATGCATTGCAATTCCATAAGTATGAATGTAAATAATTTAATGAATATTCTGATGCTTGCGGGATCTTAATGGTGAAAAAGAATAGAACAGAATATTAACAAAATCCAAAAAAAATCAAATGTTTAAAAGAAATTGCTTGACAGTTACATTACTAAGCTCTTCTAAGTTATATTTTAATCTTGTAAAACATAGTTCATGTTATAATTTCATTAAATAATACCCATGCAAGTGTTATTCAGATTGAAAAACAGCTTGATTCCCTTAAATAATACAGTAGAATAGAAGAAGAATAGAAAAAGAAAAAATATCAGAAATAATCTGTAAAAATTTTATTTGCTGTTTTATTTCTTTTCAAAGCCAGTCCAGTTAGTTTATCCTACATAGAATGATATTTAAACTAACTTAGGTGCCTTTGCATGGAAGATTATGTGAGGTGATTATGTGAGCTTTTCAGCTTTCCAGCAGACTGGCAATAACAAAGAACAGCAATACAGGTAGTGTCTTAAAATGGCGTATCTATTTCTGTAATCAATATCTGATCATTGCTTAATTTCAAAAGAGCCCTCTTAGGATTTCTTAGAGATGAGGGCTGAAGGAGAGAGTGGCACTATTATATGGAAGCATACACAGAGGCACTGTATTGTACCTCAGATTCTGGGTATTTCAAGTAAAATTGTCTTTTATACTTTTTTGGCAGAAGCCAAATTGCCATGGTGTATGGTCATATAAGAATATGAGAAATCTTTTATAGAGCATCTTTGTAAAACTGAGACATTTGTATGCCACAATTGCTGACCCAGAGTCCAGCTGAATTTTGCTGTCTTTCTTACTATAATCCGGAAAAATTTCAAAGGAGATGATGATAAATTATAAAACTCTAAGGCTGAGACTAAATCAGAGTTGCTGTGTTGACGCTATCTGACATTAAGATGAACATATGCAAAAAGATGCTGAAAATAAAAACTTTTTTCATTACAATATTAATGCCACTGTTTGTTAATAGTTTTGGAAGCTGGCTGCCTTAGCTAATACAGTGTCTGGATAACTTATTATTCAGAGTATGGATTTTGCTATTTGGCCTGATTTTGCTTTTATTCCACCACATTTATCTGAAGACACTGGTGGAAATCAAACCCTTACCTTTATAGGTGTGTTCCAATGCATCTTTAATAATTGTGTTCAGTATTTTCAAATAAAGCACTTACAGGATTACAGCAACAGATCTGATTTTATGTAACACATTTCTGCTATTCAGAGAGAAATTATGAAATAGATCGTTATTAAAATTTATTTAAATAAAGTACCTTATTCCACTGTTCTATGCACCTCTTTAGACTTGTATCTTATCTATATTTACCTGGAATCTTTTTCAAACCAGTTTTAAGACTGCACTGGCAACCTCAGCTAGAGGACTTCCAAGTGAGGAAAGACACAAAATGCAGCAAGTGCATGGATGATTTAAATTCTGATATAGTTCAAACATATCTATGTCTGTATTTCCTGTCTCAAAATGTTTTTATTTGCACTAAGATTGTTTTCTGACAATGATAAAAAAATTAATAGGACTCAGAGAATTATGTAAAATTCATGCCTTAAATCCCAATTTAATTTCCTAAATGACACAGAATACTACCCTACTATTTCAAGAAATATCAGATTATGTTTATGTGGAGCAGAGGTGATAGGAGAATTATTTTACTCCATTTTCAACACAGGTTATACAAACCAAAGTAGAATAACTATTCTTCTTAAACTGAACTCTTTACAAGGGTTATCATGGGCAGTTAGGAAAATCTGTAGGCAGTATGGCTCACTGAGTCATTGCTGAGATTACTCTAGTTTTTATTTATTTTCGCATAAGTTAAAAATAATTTACTTTATGGTATATTTATATGCAGTAACAGGAATCCAAGTTGTATGATGGTTTACTTAATAAGCCATTTGTAGTTACTCTTTACATAGTGCATTCATCTGTCCAGGTGAAGTGTTCATTCAAGATTTGTATTGGATAAAATAGTTTGGCAGCAGACAACCATACCATCAGTTATGTAACAGCCTTGGTAATAGCATAATGATAGCTAAAAATTCTAACACTTTGAAGAATCATCGCAGCTTGTATTTTGCACAAAAAAAAAATGCAAGTGAATATAACAGATTTTTATGTTTATCCAATTATATTTACAGGTGTAGGTGTATCACTGTGATACAGTGTGTTACAGAAGAGGAATCAAGAAATAACTTCAGCATCTCTCCTATGAAAAGAGGCTGCAAGTTGGGGTTGTTCAGCTTGAGAAAGATCAGCAGAGACCTTATAACAGTCTTCCAAGTACCTAAAGGGGGCATACAGAAAATCTGGAGAGGGACTTTTCACAAGGTCATATAGTGATAGCACAAGGGGGAATGGATTTAAACTTACAGAAAGGAGATTTAGATCAGATATTATGAAGAAATTCTTTATTGTGAGGGTGATGTTGCCCAGAGAAGCTGTGGCTGCCCCATCCCTGGCAGTGTTCAAGGCAAGGTTGGACAGGGCTTGGAGCAACCTGGTCTAGTGGAAGGTACCCCTGCCCAAAACAGCAGGGTTGGAACTATATGATCTTTAAGGTCTCTTCCAATGCAAACCATTCTATGATTCTATGATGACTCTATGATTTTAACTATCGTCAGTATGTTAAAAGTCATTTTAAGAGGAGTCTTGAGTCAATATCAACATAAGATTTAGTATGGTTCTTTCTAACCCTAACTATTCTATGATTCGATCAGGTTGGACAGAGTCTCGGATGACATGGTTTAGTGGGAGGTGTCCCTGCCCATGGCAGGGGAGTTGGAATTAACTGATCTTAAGGTCCTTTCCAACCCTAACTATTCTATGATTGTATGATTCTATTTAAGATCTCCAGATGATAAAAGTCATCTCCTGATAACAGAACTGGCTGTCTTGAAAAATGGGAAACAAATTAAAGAAAAACACAAACAACCAAACCCTACTTTTTCCTATTAGTGCCTGCCTAGCAGGTTAGGAGATCAAAAGCAGGCATGACAACTCTTTTTTTCACCCGCAAGATACAACTGCAGATTTACAGAGCTTTACACATTCCTTTTAGAGCCAAGATTTCAGCTCTGTCAATACACAGAAATCCAAAAACAGTGAAGGAATTAAGAAAGGAAAGACAGAAGGTAGGGGAGAGAGAGAAAGAAGGAAGGAGGAAAGCTGGACAGCTGTTATTTTTTGGTTAAGGATATTATAGTTTATAAAGAAAGCTCTCATAGAAGAATGAAATGTTTATGTGCACATTCCTTACAGATGATAGTCATTTAAGAGAGGCTTTGTGGTTAACCTCTGCCAATGGAAATTTATGGATTCTAATAGGAAAGAGAATTATATACTACTACAATTTGTAGGAAAGTTTTATTTTTGAAGTACTGAGTACATGGTTATGAAAAAGATGTTTTAGGAGAGTAGTAGTGAAACTAGGATTTGTTCTTGCTTTTCCTGAAATCAGTGGATGATTTAACAGAAGAAAATCTAGTTCAGGTAATTTTATGCAAAAGTTAGAGACCATTTTCTAATTTTATATACAATTTACAGCATTTTTTTTCTGGCAGGATGTTAAGGATTTTTTTTAAAGATTAATTCCATTATTTTTAAATGTTTTACAACAACCTCTCTAAGTCAGAAAGATAATTTGGTAGATATCGGATGTTTGACTATTATAATTCAGCTGGGGGTTACGTTGTATCACCATCTTAATAAAGCTTTCTGTAGTAGAAAACAAATCAGAAGCACATAGTTATTTAAAATTGTAGAATAATAATCACTATTGACCCAAATCAGTACTTCAGTGAAATCTGTCCTCTTCCCCTATTAGATAGATTGAATTCTTGAAACAAGAATAAAATAAAACACTGAATGAATGACAGAGTCATGGAAAGAACCTTCTTTGGAGTTTTTAATCAAGATTTTACTTTCAGCAGCCACATAGCCTTTCTGTCATTTTAATTAGGAAGAATAAATATGGAACACTTGGAACTGTATTCTACATTTACTGCATGCTGACACACCTCCCCCACAAGTCTGACCACATATCTAATCTTGATTAGATGTTAATAAGCTTTAAAGAGAAAGAAGCTGATATATGAAGTTTAATCTCTTCTTACGTCTTAAGAAGGACAATCGGGGCTACATTTCAAAAAGATATTTCAAAAAGCTGTACAGTCAAATGTGACAAGGCAGAAACAGTCATTTTTGCAGACCAACTGAGCAGGTATACAAATAAATGCATACACAAATCCAAATGTTTTATAGGAACAAAGAAGCTGTCCCTTTTTAACTGCATTTGATATTGCAGAACAACAGAAATTATGCTTGAACAGACTTTCTAAAAAGCACATTCCTAAAGCAAAGCTGAGATTTTTCTTTTTAAAATTGCTAGTATATCTCTGAAGAATCACCTAAAGTTTTAGGATTGTCATTAAATAGGCTACATATTAAAAAAGTTCCTCAGTTAATTATCCCCATTCTCATTGAGATCAATAACAATCAGTGCTGGCTCCCTACAGAAGTCTCAGATTTATTTAGGCAATTTTTCATGGCAATTTTTCATTCTTAGGTGCTTGCTTGTCTATTGTAATCCAGAGCTCTGAGCTAGGTGGATAATTTCTCATTAAATGCATGGCAGCTAGCCCAAAAAGGACAATGCATCTCCAGAAATACAGCTGTGATTCCTACTCAGGTCTGCCTAGGCCAAAGCATTTAAGCTCCACAAGCACAGAACTTTTAGCATTAGTATTTGTCAAGTCCCTGAAGGTCTGTTTCTCCACACACAGAAGAGCTCCATTCCCCATGCTTCACTGCTCCCCACTTAAAAGATATTAAAACCAACAAGTCTCCATCTTCTAGATACCTTATATCTTCAACTTCTCAGTCTATTTGGCATAATCCAACACCTCCTATCACGTGTATATGAAATCAGGATTCAGAGAAAATCTTCTTTCCCTCTCAGATAATACTGGTTTTGCTGGCACATGCATCAAAGTGCTTATGTAATAACTTGGAGTTCCTCACTTAGGGCCTTTCTCCCTGAAAATGCAACCCTATCTGTTCTATAACAGTGCTTAAATCCCAAGGTATTTAAAGAGAAATGGGAGGAAATATTTTTATCCTTTTAAAGATGTTTCACCAAGAAAAAAAAAATCTCCGTTGTGAGAGGGATTGCAACTATGACATTATAGCACTGGAGGCTCCAGAGGTGTGACGTTGCACCCTACATACTTCGGCAAAGAGAAGGAGAGAGAGCCCGCAGCAAAGCTATACATTTCCAAGTACCTAACACAGTATCTTAACCTGGCTATGTGCAGCAGTGTTTGCATTAAGTTAACTGAGATGTCTTTCATACAGCATGTCACTATATGGCATAGAAATATCCTGCTGTAAATCAGCAGAAGGGAAAGTAGCCAGCTGCTGAGGATGTCACTGGATCATGTTGCACAATATGTCTTTCACTGTCAAGGATCAAAGTAAGCTAAACTGACTTAATATTCAATGTGTTTCAATACAGGTAATGTTATGAGATATCTCTATACAGAAGGTTGATAGTCACAGGCTATCAAAACAGCTCCTCAGCTGTTTTGAGTGGCTATCAGTGGAGCAGCATTAAGTTGGAGCTGCTTTTGATATATGCTGTCAGTGTTCGGTTTGGCTGGTTTTGGTTTGATTTGGTTTGGATTTGGGTTTGCTAGTTTTGGTTTGGTTTGGTTTTGGAGGGGAGCCTGTCTTTCCTATTCCTTTTCCCATAATAATATATTTTTAATATCTTTAGTCCACCCATCTGCCCAACCTTCTCTTTATCTGTTCACCTATCTGTAGGCATTGCATGTTCTTGCAGGTTGTGAATTAACTTAAAATCTCAACCTTGAAAGGTAATGATCCCATTTTGCAAGACTTTGTTTAGGCCTCATCTAAAATCATCAAGAGCAGAATATGTTAGTTTGGAAAAAAAGACTTAATGAGGAGAGACTTCATAATGTACAGCTATATGAAATGTTGATGAGGGAAGTGAACATATGATCTGAGAATGAACCTGCTTTCATTGTTGTATTCAAATATAAATTGTATGCATAAGCTAAAATGATGAACATAGGCATAAAAGGGGAAGAAAAAGAGAGAGGATTATTTGTTGAGACAGAAAAAGATGTCTGAAAACTTTGCATACGACACTATTCACATTCTGAACATGTAAAACCACTGTATTGTATCAATTTCTCCTTACATTAAATAGGAAAATGCTGAGAGATGGGAAGGGCAAGCTCAGAATAAAACATTCATCAGATAAAAATTCAGCACTGCATTATGTGGTGCTGCCTCTCAAAACAAACACAAAAAAAAACCCAATAAAAATGTTTCTAACATTTTCTGCAGTTTCTAAAAGGCTTTTAACAGTATTATCACCATCAGAAAAATTGTGTCCTTTCTTGCTAACTGGAAGGTGTGTCTTTATAACTGTATTTAAAAGCTACCGTGAAAGAATGATACAGAGTATTGTCTAAAAGCATTTGTTAGGACATTCATTCATTCTGTGGTAGTACATGCTCAGGGCATAGTTCCTGACAGGGATAAAAGGAAGATTGCATTTTGATGGCCAAAGACACCTATAGAAACAAGA
This sequence comes from Melopsittacus undulatus, assembly GCF_012275295.1. Taxonomy (NCBI): domain Eukaryota; kingdom Metazoa; phylum Chordata; class Aves; order Psittaciformes; family Psittaculidae; genus Melopsittacus; species Melopsittacus undulatus. Next base: position 32,709,033 of record NC_047533.1, read on the forward strand.
GAGAAAATTTTGCAACGTTGTGTTTGGTTTTTTTCTTCAGTATATCACAGTGCTTTGTAGTGAGAAAGAGCAGCTTTTAAAAGAGTGAGATGTAGTTAGGGTATGAACTTGTACAACCTACCATCTTAGAAAGGGGAGCAGAACCATAGCAGTGAATTTGAAAACTTAAAAATTAACTAAGAGAAAGATGAAGGAAATAATATGTTCTGCCACAGAGACACCAGCAGATGAAAATGATGATATCGGGCATTTTACACTTGACTAGCAATTAGGCAGCTTTTAGTTCCTACTTACAAGTTAATCAAACTCAGAAAAAGTCCTGTACTTCCTGTTTTTTGCTAACTTCTGTAATAGATGAGAAACTTCACAAGAGCCAGCAGTGTGTGCTCACAATCCAGAAAGCCAACCATGTCCTGGGCTGCATCAAAGGTCGAAGGAGGTGATCCTGCCCCTCTACTCTGCTCTTGTGAGACCTCACTTGGAGTATTGTGTGCAGTTCTGATGCTCTCAACATAAAAAGGACATGGAACTGTTAGAACAAGTCCAGAGGATGAAGTCCACAAGGATGATCAGGGGACTGGAGCACCTCCCAGCTGAGAAAGTTGGGGCTGTTCAGCCTGGAGAAGAGAAGGCTGCATAGAAGAGAAGACCTCATAGCAGCCTTCCAGTATTTGAAGGTGGCCTATAAGGATGCTTGGGGATGGACTCTTCATTAAGGACTGCAATGATAGGACAAGGGGTAATGGATTCAAACTTAAACATGGGACATTTAGATGGGATATAAGGAAGAAGTTCTTTACTGTTAGGGTGGTGAGGTACTGGAATGGGTTGCCCAAGGAAGCTGTGAATGCTCCATCCCTGGGGGTGTTCAAGGCCAGGTTGGACAGAGCCTTGGCTGACATGGTTTAGTGTGAGGTGTCCCTGCCCATGGCAGGGGGGTTGGAACTTGAAATACATTCACTATAAGAGGCAATACAACTAAATGTAACAAAACAGGTTGCTTGCAGTACTTCACATAGAGAGGAATAGCATGGTTTGATAATGGCAGAAATAGTGGAACTGTACTGCAAAACAAGACTGCAGATTGAGATGTGTGTTTCAAAAAGGGTAAAGTCCATTGGCAAGTGAATGAGCATTCATACAAATTTGGAAGGACCTGACCCATGCAGCTTCCCACAGGTCTCAGTATTGGAAAATGTGACCCTTCAGGATCTCTATGGCTTTTTCAGCAGTTCAGGTGCTGAAGTATATGAAATAGAATAAAATGTGCTTCTCCAGTTTTCTCTTCTGACCCTTCTAGAATTTTTGGACATGGGGAAGCAAGTTCCCATTCAGACACATTGCAGAGAGACATTGTCTGAAGTGCTATTACCATACACTAATCCCTTGCTTGCTTACTGCAATTTGAGGTAAATGACCATGGCAAATGTGGGAGATCTTGAGCACTGGAAAGAGTGCAGATAAAAAGAATGATATACAGACCTAGATGGCACACAGACTTTATAAAATTTCCATAAATTAAAAAAAATAATCAAAGAATCCCTAATATAAAGCCAGATTGTACCACAGAGTTTAGATGACTGAACCTAATGAAAAAGTAGAGGAAGGTCATCTAAAATCAGCTTAAAATAGGGAAAAAAAAAACCAAACAAATCAACCAAACAAACAAATAAGCAAACAAAAAAAATCCCTTATCCAACCTTCTGTAAAAAAGATCAAACCAAGAGGCTGTAAACTGTTGATTTTATGTACCTAAATATACCTAAACTACAAAGCAAGAGCCAAATTATCTGCATACCACTCTTTTTTTGAAATTAATTTTATTCTCCAGTTCAGCACAACTAAATCTTTGCCTTTAAGGCATCAGTGGAAGGGAATGGGAGTTATTTGCTGCTTTTTTTTTTCCCCTCAATGACATCTCTTCAATAGCAGACAGGAATTTGCCCTCTGTTTTTAGTTTGTATAACATCATATTGCGCTTAAAAAACCTACAGGGTGAAATTCAACCTGATGTAGTTCCATTTCCTTCAGGAAAATACAGCTATATTTTCCCTAGCAAGTTACCCTTCAGAGGTGTGTTATAACATCTGAAATACAGCATTTTAAGGATCAGAGGAAATGTCACCCATGGGGTACTGTAATGCTGAGAAATACAGAAGCCACAGCTCCTCACAGAGGAGCAAAGTTTAAATAAAGCCCAACAATGCTGGGTCATAGAAAACTGAGAAAAGTCAAGCAAACATGAATTTGTCATTCTTCACTTGCAGTCCTACAAAATTCATCCAGTAAACTTCCTTCAAATAACAACTTTAATCCTACTTTTCTACCCAGCGTATGTATTTTTTTTTTTAGACAGAGGCATAAAAAAGGCAAGCTTTTGCTCTTGAGCTTTTTTTTTTTTTTAATGTCTATCCATATATCCATCTCTACATTTTGGAAGCTCAATTTCAAAATTAAAATTAAATCAAGGAGGAGTAATTAGTCACATTTTTATAAGGATAATGCCATTCCACATAGGTACTCAAATACAAGCATATAGGCCACTCATAGAAAGTAAACATGGAAATAAATTTTAAAAAATAAAAATAACAGAAGGTAACTTAGGGAACATTTGTCTTAAAACAACTGTGAAAGCAGTAAATAATGGCTGCAAAATAGTCACAGCAAAGGATGTATCTGATAAATGTATCATTGTTTTGCTTCTATATCATCCAATAATCAATCCTAACTTCTCCAATTGTATCCGTTATTCATAGTAGAGTGTATGGATCTATAGCCTGAAAAACACTGGCAAAAGTACTATGGTGTTTGAAAGTCTACTTGGTCAGTCTCCTCATATTATTCACGGTAGTCACTTAGGTCACAAGGTGCTTTTTTGTTGTCTTCCTGTTTGACTTGAAATTTTTTAAACAGGAGGATAATAAAAACCAACTTTTGTGTATTCTAGCTACTTAGAATGTAAAAATCAGATATGTTTCAACTGATTTATATTTTGAAGACTCAATAAGTTACATGGTTTTCAGTTACACCTTTTTACCTGAGGAGAAAGAATATATTGTCTAGTCTTCAAAAAAGTATTTATTCCTTCTTAGGATTAACCTATAGATAGAAAGTTTATAGATATTAATGTTTATACAAGAGAAGCATGACTAACATTTATTTTTCCTTTCAGAAATTCAATACTTGGTGAAATCATGTTCTCAAGATACTGTGAAGTCTGTGCTGCTCAGTGACACTCTTCACCCTTAAAGATCTTCCTTCTAATTAAGCTTTATATTAAGAATCAAGTGCAGACAGGTTTTCCTGCTTTCAATTATATGAAGTTAGCAATCCAACAGCTATATGCACATTAATTTACCTAGAACTTAATGGAATTTGCCTACCCAGTTTCAATTGATACTTACCTTTGCAGAGCTATGCTGAAACTCTGAAACCCCATCCACATTCCATATATTCTTGCCTGGTGAAAAAATAGTTACACATGCATGTGATTGCCTCCTTGGATCTCTTTCAAAGCCTTCTTTAGGAATCTGAATACGCCCTTCTGTGGGAAAAACAAAAAAAGGAATGAAAACTCTTTAAGACCGTCCTTCCTCCCAGAAGTTACTCAGAACTTGATTGAGGACTCCAGATACAAGGGATCCTAAAACAGCAGGAAGGATCAAAGCCCCCAGCATCAAAACATTTTGGTTTTACCTTTCACTGCACCTCCTACTTACACTCATTGGTGTAGAAAGAGTAAAGCACAGGGAGGGAGGAGATGCAGCTCTGGGAAAGGTGTTTAAATGGGAATTCCACAGGTGAGGGAGCCTGACAGAAAGGTTACCTAAATTGTGCTATTTTTGCGCTTTGATTTCTGCTGGGAAAATACACACCTTTTACTTTCTAATGTCTGCCATCTCAGAAAAATTGCAAATTATCTGGAGCTAGACAAGAATTTTGTGATCTATACATACATGCACACAAACACATTCAGACATACTGGGAGCATAAATCAGCAGACACTGACAGTGATTCATTCACTGTGAAAACATACTCTCCCAAATCAATGAGTTACTGCTGTGCAACCAAAGGTAAATTTTACTCACCATGGACAATTCATATCTATTGCTTTTGGCAGGATTTTGTCAGAGTAATTGAAAAAAATGATTGTATATTATGCATTAATAGTATTGTAAACATCACAGACTATAATGTGAAAGTTATCTGTAAAATTTTAGTTCTGAACCACAGCAGTTTGGGCACAGTGAAAGAAACAGAAGCATTTGGTGGTGACATGAAAATTTTCATTAGAAAAGTAGGTTTATTTTATGCTTCTTTTTATCTTAGATCAAAGAAGCTTGTGATGTGTCTCATAATTCTAAATAATATTATGTCTGTCCCCAAGGTCTTCACATATCCCAAAGGAACTGGCAACATACATCAATTGCTGTATAGGTGTAAAATATAATAAATGGATCTTAGTGTACCAGCTGTTATAAGTTATAGCTCCTCATGTGTTACTGATTGGTATGAGAGCATCTGTAGTGACTTACAAACAATGCTTAGGGAAGTGCATACTTGTTATACCTCTTTATGAGCTAGTTACTGAAAAGCCCTTGGAAGATGGGTGCTTCTCAAACTCTACACAACATAAATAACTATGAAGAGGTCAGATGTAGCATGCTTTAACCTCTTTCCTGATTCTTGAACTGTAGCTTTTTGCATTTGGAAGCAACGAATAAAAACCAAACAACTGTTAATACATTATTATTAATCAGTGAAGCCACTATCCCACGTTTGTATGAGCTAAATCTATCCAATGTGCAATTAATTAGATGTGAGGATCAAAGCTGCTTGCTCCTTTTGATGTATCATTTTTATATTTTTTAAAGTTCTGTCTTTTTATGCCAGCAAAGAATAATAGAATGACATATGACATGTGAACATAGATGTTCACACTGAGTTAATACAACACATGCAGAGGTTGAAGCTAAAAAAAAGAAATTTTGTTCTAATTTGTTCCCTATATAATTTACAGAAAATTATGGTAAAGAACACTGTTCAGAAAGATGTACATTTATTTCTACAGACTTAGTTCATGGGTTAGGATTGTCAAGGCCATTTAAAGGTCAAAGGTACTCATCATGAAAATTAAATAGTTGGATATTCATTTAACTGCAGGGTTGAGTTCTCTCTTTTTGTTTGTTGGGGTTTTTTTGTTTGGTTTTTGGTTTTTTGGGGGGAAGGTTGTTTGGGATTTTTTTTGCCAGGGAACTTAAAACATCATAGCATTATTGCAATCCATCCTCTTAATATCAAGGAAATGGCACATTGGTCCAAGTGGTTCTCATTTTTATGCTTGGAATATGATTACAGAAAACCCCTTCATGCCAGCTCTTTCTTTGCAGGCCTAGGGTGTTTTGGGAGGATAGAGAGACCTGGGACTATCTGACATAAGAACAATCTCTTTCTACCTTAATTACTAAAAGCAGAACATAACGGCCATAATGGGTTTATCTAGCTCAGTGTCCTGTGCTTTGACTGAAAAACAGACACCTAGGTAAGTATAATATCAGGTAACAACTGCATGGCCAGGCCCAGAGTGTATATGCCAATGGCTGGCACTGGGGCCAGTGATGTTTAACACGAGTTAATGACCAGGACACGCTTCAGGTGAGAACAGGCTGAGGGCTGGGACTCTTCTGCCTGGAGAAGGCTTAGGGGGATCTTATCAATGTGTATAATTATTATGTGAGAGGGAAAAAAGATGACAGAGCCTTATTCCTCTCAGTGGTGCCCAGTGACAGGACAAAGGCAGTGAACACAAATTAAAACACATGAAATTCCCTCTGAACATAAGAAACACTTTTACTGTGAGAATTGTCACTGGCACAGGTTGTCCAGAGAGGTCATGGTGTCTCCATCCTTGTAGATATTCAAAGCACAACTGAATGCAGTCCTGGAAAACCAGCTGTAGTTGACCCTGCCTAGACAGGGTAGTTAGTCTAGATGATCTCAAGTCCCATTCAACGTCTCAGAGACTGTATGTGATTCTGTGACAATAGGAATGCCTAGGAAATAATGTTAATATAAGGTAAACACATGGAAATATTTCTCATGGACACCCATAAAACACATTGTCTTGGGAATTTCTTTCAGGCAGAAGTGGTCTTTTGATATTTAACAGTCATAAATTTCATGGTTTCACATAAAATCATTCTCTTTCATTCTTCTACCATTCAACCAATGATTAAATAGGTAACACTGTGGAGAGACAGTAATTTCAGGCTGTCTGCAGATTCACAAGAACCACTGGATTATTTCAGAGTAATATTTTTAATATTATCCCTTCAATCTGTAAATGTGGTTAGGGAATAATATCACTTACAGATGTGGATAGAGGAGTTCAGTGGCAACTCACCATTCACATTAACTATTTAAATGAGGTAAGTGCTTAACTTACTATGGCACTTCTAGAAACACCTATGGGCATTTAACTGCATTTTCAGTCACACAACTTACATGTGGACAACCATTCCTAATATCTTAGGTAATAGCATGCTAAAAAGTAACACATTGGAAATTGCGCTTGCTTGCTGAGGTAGCCCAGTTTAGTTTACTTTTGTGTATTTCCTTTTTAAGTTGCATCAAGACCAAGCTGAACAGAGCCTTGGGTGACACAGCCTAGGGTGAAGGGTCCCTGCCTATGGCAGAGGGCTGGAACTAGATGATCTTAAAGTCCTTTCCAACCCTAAACGTTCTATGCTTATATGATTCTATAAGTAGTATTTGTTATTACCCTAAATTTGTGTCCATAACAATCTAATAAATCTCTTCAGGGTCTTTTACAGTACAGTCGAATTTTATCAGTCTGCAAGCTTGATTTTTTTTCATGCAAATGCTCTTTATTTCAGGAAATTTTTTACAAAATCTAAAAAATTCCACAGCAATTAATATGGAATATGTCTTGAGCAGCCATATCCTGAGATACAGGTCCTCAGATTGCTCATTAGAGTCACTTTTTGCTCTCTATACTTTGCTTTTTTTGAATGATGTCACCCATTAAGGCTTAAGCCCCCAAACCAGGAACTGTCAGTATGTTATTACACTGCAATAGCACATCACCTTCCTAAATGACGATCATATGTTTTTCCAAGGCCTGAGAGTAAAATACTTGATTTGAAGGCCTTCACCAGGTTTACCCTTACATAGTAGTTTTAAGACTAGGTACAGTCATCACAGTTTCTACTGTTCAGGATCAGGTAGCACCAGAAGGCATAGCAACTTGCAGTTTATTCTGATGTTGTCTCATATTAAATGTTAATTATGGTTGTTCTGACTTTATTGACCTATTTTTGATGTCTCAATATTTCATAACTGGTAATTTAAAATAAGGCCCTTAGGTTCTTGAATAACCAATAGCACTTGGTGAGATTTTGACATCTAAGTAATTTAAAAATGGGACTTGGGCATGTTAATGAAAGCTCTCCTTTGTGTTTCTCTTCTGCAGGTATGAAATGAATACACTAAAACCTTCTAAACACAAAAGGTTATTATAAAATGAAACACAGTGAAGTTGTGAAGTAAACAATGGTTATGTGATAAAGTAAGATGGTAGTTGCATAGACTCAGCACTGGATTTTGAGATAGAACAATGATATGTGACAGTTCTACACTAAAATGACTAATCTTATACTAGAAGGATAGTGTTGTCACACTTTTTACTTCTGCAAAGGAAATGAAGCTAAAACACCAACAGGGTCCAGTGGTATGTACTGAACTGCACTGGTTTTATCTTATCAGCCAATGAATTTTAAAATTCAGCTCTTAAATCTTGCTGTGTCAGTCAGATAAAGGAAATACCCAAAGTGTGAGCCTCCCTTGCCAAGGTAACTTTCTTCCATCTTACATCTTCCTACAGGAGTCCTGTAACATGTTCAGAGGGTTGTTTCCTTCTGAGAGCAACAAAGAATGTGTTTCATGGCTGTGGATTTAGAAAAAACAATGCTACAAGAGAGAATTAAGTAAACCTGCTGGAGCCAGGCTTCTCAGTAAACAAAAGGCCTTGTTCATATTGGTCATATTAAAAAAATTTGTCAAAGCAGATAGAATATATCAATCTGGATGTGATTAAAAGAACCAAATGAAAACTGCTTACACAGAATGAAGTATCAACTCCTTAACCAACAGATGTATCCAGATGGACCAGTTAATCCTTACTAATAACTACTTTTCTTGTGGGGCCACTTGAACATCACAACGATTGCAGTGAATCCTTGTCCTTGTTACCTGCATGTCGCCTAGCATGAACAAAAACATTTGTGCTCTAATATCATTTGCAAAGCTTACCTCACTAGCACTCTAATGTTTTCTTCCTCTGAGTTCATTTCTCATAAGTCATTTCTACACCTTGATGACAGAAACATGGAGGAAACCATGGAGGAATACTTTTTTAGCACCTTTGGATAGATGATCATTTGCAAATTCTATTTAACATGTTGTTACTCTTACAAACATTCTCATGTTGCCATCTAGAAACGTACAAAGCAGCACAACACATTGAGGATTATTTAAAAGGACAGCCATCCCTTGACATTCTTTAAATAAGTAGCTTAAGGACATAAATTCTTCAATTATTAAAATATCTAGTAAACATCTTGATTTATTTGGACTCACTGGCCTACAGTGTCAGCCTCTCCCATAAATGTTTTCAAAATAACTAAAGTCCTTCTGAACCAACCACAAGTCTCCTTTGTTTACAGTAAACCTGACAACAGTTAGTTTACTGCCAGTGATACTTAGTCCTCTCCAGCTGATCAGAACAGTTTGTCTCACTGCTTCTGAATACTCCTTGTCACTAGTTTGTATTTGTCTATTTTGCTTATACACACAAACATTTAAAATCTCATGAACAAGATTTTTTTCTTATGCACACAGAATCCAGAAACAATAATCCCTGAAGGCATTAGCAGAAAATCTATGCTCTATTTATAGCAGTATTTGATAATAGCAACAATAATACACCTTAAACTTCTGTGTGTTTGTTGGGTAAAAATCATGACATGCCATTGAACAGAAAGGCAACATTAACATATGTTGTGAATTTGACCAAGAAACCAAGTGCATTTAAATAAGAGGTGAAAAAAGTAAACCTTTAATTTTCTGTAGACTGGAGGGGTGAGAGGGGTGGGAATCAAATAAAGCAAGGGTTTTAATTCCACTGCAAGGGGAAACATATCTGTGTGTGTCTTTCTACTGTTGTGACTGTTTCAGAATATATGCTAACTAGTGAAAGGGTCATCATGGTATTAATATGGTATTAAGTCAAACAAAATGTTTATTTAATAGTAGAATGAAATGCACACATAAACTATGAAGGTCTCACTTAGACTAAACTATATTATGCAGGCAAACTTGAAGAAATATTTCAAAATCTTAATCAAAGGGAAAAAAAAACAAAACAGTTAAACAAAGATAGCCATTGGCTAACTGTGTTCCTTTTTAATAACTGCCTAATTCAAAATTGGAAATCTGAAACGTGTCTTCTTAACAAATACATAGTTGAAAAGTTTTCCTTGGGGTTGTGTGTGTAATTTTTAATTGATTTACTTTAATCAAAAGTCAGTATGGGTTTTTCTGCAGTTTAAGATTATGGTAAGCATTTTATCTTGAATTTTGCTAAGCGTCCAATTCTGCAACAGTTTTTCACACTGGATTTTGCTTATGGAAGCAGTTTTCTCACTATTAGTTACAGAATTACTCCTTATGTTTAACCAGGTATCTTTTCAAAAGAGTAATTATTTTCTGTGGTAAAGTGTGAATATTCTGAGAAACTCAAATCCTTGATGCACAGAGCAAACACGGAGGTATGGCAGTACATGACTCACTGTATTGCTATTACCCACTTACCTGCATTTATCTTATTATAAAGTCTCTAGAAATATCTCTTTTCATCTTCTGAAACTTTGTGTGTATAGCATCTTTTTCTGCAACCTAAACATCCTAAACTTCTACACAGAACTACATTAATTCACAAGTTTCTTACAGCCAGGGATGAGCTATGGGAAGGTAACTACATTGAGTGTCCAGTGAAATGCGTCAGCTTCAAGCCAGTGACCTGGCAGTGAAAAATCTGTTCTCACTCCTCTGAGCATCCATCATCTCAGACAGATAGCCTTTTTACTCTGTAATTATTTATTTTCACTAAACTCTAAAGTACCCTATGATGCTTGGTAAGATACAGGCAATTTAACTTTTATATTTGATATTTCATCAAAATGCTGAGAACTCTTCCATGGTCAGAGCTTTTATTCTTCTGTGCAGTGATCTTTGCAATTAGAGCACAATTGTAGTTAAGTACAAAAGAAGAAATACACTGTGTGTGAAGAAACCCTGGAAAAAAAAAATAATTGGAAGTGAATGCAGCAGTCAGTGTTGCCAAATATTTAAAAAAGGATAAAATCTTCAGGTATGTTCTACAAATACAGTTAACATAACACAATCAACTAGTGCTCTGTAATAGCCACTGCAATTTAATTATGTAGTATCTTTTTTCAATGAGCCTACCTGAAAAAAAATACCCATTTTCATCAGAAAGAAGGCCAGAACTAAACAAAATCATGTTAATAGGTACATTCTTCACTTTAGATAGTTGAACATTCCTTGTCATCACACAGACTAAGCACTTAATTTAACAATATATTTGACTATTTAAATCAAGGAAGACAAGAAGACTTGTATACAGCAATAAACAATTTCACATAATGTAGTTTCTGTCTGCTGACCCCAGTAATGAAATAAGGAGATAGCCAGAATATTTCAGGTAGTTGAGTAAAAGACTTGTCTGCTGCTAGCTCAAATATAGTTACTTACTGAACATACAAACTTATTCCATTGCTGTGAAAGTAGAAAGTCTTTTTCAGCCTGCATTTCACTTTCTTTTGCAAAGGATTATGAGAGAGTTATGGTCATGACTTCATGAGATACAATTATTCAATTGCTTTGATTCTGTGACATACTTCAATTCTGACAAGAAAGTACAGGTGATAAATTATTGCATTTATTTTATCTGGTTTTCCTTGGGTCACAAATTTTAAAATGCTAGTGTAAAAAAATTTCTAGCTCAACACATCCTTTCCTTAGGATTGTTTCATTTGAATAGTGTCTTGATAATACCAAATATAAAAAAGGGAATGATGGGCTTTACAGCAGACAAATGGTTAATAAATAATCTGGATTCACTGCATTTGTGGGAAGAAAGCTTCAAAACCAAGACCTGAAACAGAAAGTCCTCTTATTTATACTTATTTAGTAAGGAAATACTAGATAAGACATTCTGCCGGTCTTGGGTAGATTTTTAGCAAAAGTTCAAATGAAGGTTTATTGGAGTGCCCCATTCCTGAACACTTATGCTGGTAACAGTAACAGGAGAGAAAACTGAGAGAAAAGTCAATATCTTGAGAGCAGGGAAGGAGTTATCATCAAAGCCAGCCTTCCATTGTGTAGTCAGATTATGATTCCTATTACAGTCATGGGATAGTAAGTACAGAGAAAAGTTGTGAGACAGCATTAGTAGAAATATCCTTAAAAGTTGTTAAAAATGGAAAGAGCGGAGGGGAAGAGAAGACATAAAATATGAATAAAATTCCAACAAAGGAAAAGCAGGATTAGGTATGATTTTTCTTCAAAATTATTTCATTTGATACAAGGTCTTGGAAATGCCAAATGTCAAATTTAAAGCAATGTTTTTCTTCATTGTTCGCTTTTACTAGACTGCTCTTGATCTTTTCTGTGGGTATTAATCAGTTTGTGTTGGATAGAATACATGTTGAAATACTCTTTATTCCAGTTTTTGGACAGCACTGTGATTTATTCAGAAGAACAGAATGGGTCTCTTCTGTCTTTGACTCAATAGACTTGAACAATGTTCAATCTAAAGTTCCACCCATATGTCTGAAAAGTTCCCTCTGTGCAAGATGTATATAGCTGGCACCAAGATGCCAGCTATAAAAGATGGCACCAGCATTTTCTTAACTGGGTACATCTGCTTTCAAGGTACAAATAATTCTAACTACATTGGCTAGCCGAAAAATGTGCCTGAAACATGCAAAAATTGATAGATATGACAGTAGTTTGAATATATTAACTGAATGTCACCTCTGTAACTCACATAGTACCTTTTCTGAAAGCAAAACCATTTCCTTTCTCTCTCATGCATCATCTGTTGAACTCTACCCAGACTAGCTCACCAATCTAATTTCTTTTTAATCCTCCCTGTGTAAGACCTTCATGGCATATATGTCTACTTAGCTCAAACTAAAGCAAGGGTAAGCCTTTTTGAACTTAAAGAAACTGCTTAGGAGTTGAGGCTAGGTGGCTTAGAAGTTTTATTATACAGCTTCAGCTTCTGAGCTTTATTAAGATTGTCAATATCAAATAATAATAGTAGAATTTTATTTTAAGGGCAATTCATGTCTGAAGGCATACTCTGTAATTTACTGTAAGCAATGATGTTGCAATTACAAACAGAAAAGGACACAATATATTTCTTGTGACTGACATTATATATGCTTATGATGTGAAAAGAGGATATATTGATATTGATTCTTACTTAGATCTTATTTTGATGTATGCTTTTATTTCACAGACATTGACCTTTATGTGATCCCATTTATGTGAGAGAATTTTTTCCACACATTCAGAGTGATACAATATCGGTCTGAATGAACACTTCCACAGTGTTCATTATTTGGCTAATTTACATAGTAATAACCCTATCTGGTGTGTCTTAACAGTACTAAAGATGGTATAGAGTACTAGAGATAGTATAGAGCTTAGAGCTTAAATATGACATAGATTTATTATGGAGGATAGCGTGTTTTACTGATCTTGGATGTTCTGTGAGGCTCTTATTTATTTAATTATTTAAAATAAATAACTTTGGCGGGAAGGAGTAAAGAAGGCAGCAAATCGTGTCCTCAGTGTTTAGAATGAAAGCAAAATACAAGTTTTGTAAGTGCTAAAAGAGTGACAGAAAGAATGGGTTGTCAAATCTTATTCAGTAATACCAAACACATGGGAGAACAGAGAATAGTAGGTAAATTTCATGCTGAATATATACATGTTAATGATTTTTTTCAGAAATTCTCTTTTGTTAACAAAACTTATTTGCATATACAAAAAGTGCTACACCATGACCTAGGTTGGGTAGAGTGGATAAACCAAGATCCTTCTCTTCTGCCAAGCTTTCAAAAAAGACACTAAATTATTATCAAACATAGGAAAAGTATATTTTATTAACTTGTAAGAATACTTGGCTTCATAAACAGGAAAAAAACTCACAGTGAGTAGCTAAGAGAGAAAACAAATAGAAATGGTCCATAAATTACACTTTCGCTGCATGCTTCTCCTTTGCAAGAAAGGCTCCTGTTACACTGGATGGATTTCAGCTAGCTGAGTAATATTTTGAGAAGAACTGTCCCCTAGTACTTGTGAGGCCAGTTATTTTGCCATCATCCCTGGCAGATAGCTGTGTATCAGCTCTCTGTTCCTTCCAGCAAATTCTTCTTAAAGAAGAGACTCATTTCCTTGCAATGACACTGTGCTTGAACTAGATACCTAAAAGGAAAGGGAACTTCTTGTCATCCTGAGCACTTTTATTTGTTACTCAGGTATTCAGACACTTTCAAAATCCAATAGACAATCATTGAACTTGGATTCTTTACATTGATTTAAGTTAGATTTTGATCAATAGTGTAGAGAAGAACACCTTGTAAGCAAACAAAGGGCTTTTTCACATATATGCTCCTTCTGGATCAGGCAACAAAATTTACAGCTAAGACATCATGTGGGGTAGGAATGTCTAGTCATAAAAGTCCTCTCTTCCATTGGATGAAATAATATTCCCAAATACATTGAACTTCAGAAGATGGATACATGTAAACAAAGCTTAATCAGATATTATCCTAATAATAGTAGAAATGGGATAAAGCCATCAATAAAAACCAGAAATCTCCATCTCGATGAAACCTAACGGCTCTGATGCCTCAGTAAAAGAGGATGTATTACTTTACACACATGACAATCTAAACCTTTATGAGCTTTACAGCATGCACACAACCATTGGGTTCTCAATTCTTTATTTTTGAAAACCCTAAACTTAGCTGTAAGTCCACACTAATTGTAGAGGAAGGACTAGGTACAGTATTCCATACTATGCACTAAAACATTGCATTTTAGTGACAATGGAAAACAACTTCATTTCTAACTATCAGCTTTTCAAAATTCTGAAGCTATCTAGGGTTTTAATTATTTGGATTTGCAAATCCTAAACCAAACCATAACCTAAGATTAATACTGGATGAAAAATAGATACCTCTTAAAGAAACATGAAGCTTATGATATTGTAGATGATAGCTCAACTAAAATCTCTTTGAGCCCTTCAGTACGCTGAAGTCAATTGAGTTTCTAGACTTATATTCTATATATATTTTAATGCTATAGATTTATAAGCTGTAGGTCTAAACCTTGTCTTTATAAAAGGACTGGTGACCACAATAAAGGGGCATAATGACTTAGTCCCAGTAGACACCTATGCCTTTCCTTCTTCTTTATGACCTGAAGAACTTTGAAGACATTCGCAGTATTAAATTCCCACATTAATCAACCTAGACTAAATTAAAACTGGCTTACCAATCCATTAGCACTATACAAATCCATGTCTTATACAGAGTCCAAATTTATTCCTGATATTTTATGAGCACCATGGTCACTGGGGATCTCTACTTTTCTCTAGAGTTCTTCAAATCCTAATTCTAGATTTAGGACCAGTTCTAGAACAACAAAAACAAACAAACAAACAAAAAACCCTACAAAACTACTATAAAACAGAACACAGTAACTCCAAACATTCTTTTACTTCATTCAGCCCTTTGTAATACTAACATTCCAAGTTCTTAAAACTTTATTTCTATGAATTTATACCAGCTCCAAGGTTGATGGAACCTGGACAACTAATTTCAACTACTCAAAACCAAGGAAGTTTAGTGCACAAGTCCATGTGACCTGACAAGATGCATCTGCAGATACTGAGGGAACTGGTGGATGTAGTCGCCAAGCCATTATCTATCATATTTGAGAGGTCATGGCAGTCTGGTGAAGTTTTTGCTGAGTGGAAAGGGAAAACATAGTCCCCATGCAGGGGAGTTAGAACTACCTGATTTTCAAGGTCCCTTCAACCCTCAACCATTATATGACTCTATGATGATTCTAAGTACTAGCCTACACAGCTTAAAAAAAAAAAAAAAAAAGCTTAATTACCATTATAGCCTAGCCCTTTTCTAATCTTGTCAAACACTTTAATTGTTCTTTAATTATTTAAATCTAACTTAAAGAGTTTCTCATAGGCATAAGACTGTGAACTGATGCCTTTCTGCCTTGGGCTCAGTGGATTTGAACTTGATAGTGCAGTCCAAGCACCACTAAGAAGGAAGTTAAGTACAGATGACATAGGAGCAGACTTACCCTACCTTGCTGAGCCAGACAAGACAAAAATCCCTGCAGATCGCAATACCATCATCAGTCCAACCTAGACAATATTGACAATAACTGGGATGTTTCACTTTTGTTTAGGATGCAATAACACAAACCATTACCCTAATTTTGACCCTTTATCAAAACACCAGTACTGTCCATAATGGTACTACTGGTTCCGGCTTGCCAGTATGGCATAGGATAGGATAAATGCTTAAAGTAATCTATTTGACTAGCCCTCAGCCTGAGTTAGATTGGTGATGTGGAAAAGTGTCTCGTCTCTGAAGCGAAGCCAAAATACTTAAAAGTTGGCATACACAGAGGTAATCTGTACGACTAAAATTTTGTAAATATGAGGCTGCCTAATTCACTCCTGTTTAGAGAATATATCTGTCATTCCTGCTCCTCCCATTATTACGTGAAGAACTAGGGTACTTAGAAACACAAGATCATCCTTTAAGTGTGTTTCCTTTGTTTTCCTCTGTGGAATTGCTCCAGGTTTTCTTTACTGTTACATATATGTGTACTTAACACATATCTACAAATAGCTGTAGCTTGTAGGTTTAATGATTCAGTCACCTCAGTAAACTCCTCTGTAGGTTCACAGGGTGCACAATGGATTGTCAAGAAGCTGAGACTGTTTAGCATTTCATTATACCAGTACTGATATATGACTATTATTTTGACACTGCTGCCTTGAAAGTCTTGAAAAACACTGTG
Source organism: Melopsittacus undulatus (assembly GCF_012275295.1). Taxonomy (NCBI): domain Eukaryota; kingdom Metazoa; phylum Chordata; class Aves; order Psittaciformes; family Psittaculidae; genus Melopsittacus; species Melopsittacus undulatus. The sequence goes on from NC_047533.1 coordinate 32,725,266, forward strand.
AAAGGGTACCTAATCAAATAGGCAGTGATATTTTACACAGTCAGAATTCTCTAGGGTAAAAGGAAGTCAATAAAAATAATTAAACTATGAAAAGTTAACTATTCTTGCTCAAATTCTGTCAGATAAAGAATACATGCAAAGGCATTCTAAAGATTTTCAGGGGGTTTACAACAGTTTGGTTTAGGTCGAAAAATGCCAGCACTCTCTCAAATATGTCTCTCATACAAATTGCCACCTTTTCCCCTCTAAAAAAATGGGGCAGGGGAAGACAGAAGTGGACAGCTGTGATTCAATCCAAGTTTGCAGATAGTAGGCAAGAAGAGCCAGAAAGGCAGAATTGCTTTTTATTCCCCAGGTCTGCATTTACAAAAGAGGAAACTATATAGTGGTAAGTGAGTATACATCCTTGACTACAGGCCAGGGAGAGGATGATTACCAGGTTTTCAGGAATTGTTTTGGGTGGGGATTTTTGCATTACAAAGGCTACAACTATTTGGCATGCTGGGGAGTTCTTAAAACACTGGGGCCATGAGAGGAAGAGAATGACCAGAGCAGAGCTTCTGCTTATTAGCCTCCTTCTCTCTGTGTAACCGTGATTCAGAGAGGGCACAGGTTTCGTGCTAACTTTTTGTACTGTAGAGAATTTTATTCTTACACTAAACCCTATGTCATATCAGTTCATATTTAACTGGTGGAGAACTTGCTTGAAACTGCGCCTGACCTCGTTACTGAGAAGATGCATTTGCCCTCTGCCACAGAGGCTCAATGTTTATAGGCCCTTGATTGCTCCTGAGTCACTGGCTGCTATTGTGTTCAGAAGTGCTTTTCTGGAAGCTGCACTTGGTGTAGCAATTGCATTGTTTCACCCTCATAGAGACCAAGCCATAATTATCCTCACCTTTGCCATCTCTGAGCCAGTGCAATTCAAAGTGCCGATTTCGACTTTGAAAGCTTTTTTTTTGCAGCTGAAGTCCCTACAATTTGAAATTAACTTCTTTTTTTTTTCTTTTTCTTTTTTTTTTTCCTTTTTTTTTTCCCAAGGTGGGAGCTGAGAGATCAGTCCAAAGTACTTGAGATATCAATCCCCATGTGTATTTGTGCATTGCTGGGGCTGGCAGCAGGAAAATTTCGCTGGAGGACACTTGACTTCATTGTTTACTTCCGATCTATTGACCTACTCAGTTGATCTATCAGCTCCTGTTTGTTAAATACATAGGAAAAGAGTTGAGATCTATGAGGCTAGTTTTGAGGTAAATTAGTGAGAAGAATGTCTCACATTAGAGAGACATAATGCCTCACAGGTAAATTATGATTGTGATTATGTAGGAATATAATTTCTGGTTGTCTTATTATTTTATGACAAAAATTCTCTAATATAAATGCTTGCTGGTAGTCTGATACCAGATTTCTATTTCAGTTTTTGGGAAATAATTCCAAACTTGAAGGATCCATGTTTCTCTCAAAACTAAACTGTCTAATCCAGAGAACTACTTTTTTTAGTTACAGCTGAGCCAAAACTTGTTTCAGCTTAGGCAGTTTTATAAGGACCAGGACATATCAGTAGATGACAAGGAGCATCAAACACATTTTGCTACAACGGTTCTAAGACTGGAAGTCTTTCAGAGAAGTGCATGGTGCCCTAGGCACTGAAGTGTGATTTCAAGTATTCTCTTGTGTACTTTACCTATAGGTTAAAATGCAACACATTATTTTTCTTTAGGATAACATATCAAAAAGATGTCCTGGGAAGATTAATCTTTAAATGTGACAGTCAACAATTATTTTAATAGCTTTATTGACACTATGTCCAAGAATAAAAATCAGAGGACAGAGAAGAAATTAAATAAACATGGCATATTCAGTAACTATCTGAATAACTTTGTCAATATTATTCATGACGTTAGAAACCTGTTTTAGAAGGTAAAACTATATATACCAACAAGACTTATGAATACACTTGGCTGGACATCTTGGCTCCAACAATTTATCTGAAGCTCTAAGCACCATTACCCACCACTGGAAAGTGATGGCATATCCCTTTTTTCTTCATCTAAAGTAGTTGCTGTCAGCACAGCATGTGTATTGAAGGAAATCCAGAAAGCCCTGATTTTTTTTGTTATCTTTATCAGCTACTTTTGCGAGATGCTCCCACCCTTGCATGAGGTTATTGCAATTGACCACCGCGGCACTTCTCCAAGCATTGAGAATTAAAGTTTAGACAAAGGTTTAAGCAATCTGCTGCTCTGGCCTTTAGTTACTTAACAATCAACCACAATATGGCCTTGAAGCTGAAAGGTAGCAAATTATATACTCCAAAATTATGAAATATTTGCAACTGTATTGAGTAGAACTGTGGTTTACACTTGTTTATAGCCTTTAACTATAATGCCTTTAAAGTGTTCCCATTTTAGCTCTTTTCTGTAATGCTCTTTTCAATGTGGTTTACTTTACAAAGACCACTTTGAAGCTGTGTTCACAGAAGGAAAGATCATTTGGCCCAGTGGCACTTGGATAAGGACTTAGTATAATTCCATTTAGTGTCTTCAAAAAGTAACTGTGAGATGCTAAGTTAATCAATCAGCTGTGTCTGTTGTGGAAATATATGAGGCCAGCGAATTTTGACATTAAACTTTCCATACAGGTTCATTCAAAGTGATCATTCCCAGTCTGAATTGGCTTGTACGCACTGTTTGGAAATGTACTTAGTATCTATATACTGCAGTTTGTATCTGCTCTTCTTAACAGAGAAAACTGCACGCTCATATGGTTGATAGATTTAGTGGTGTATCTTATAGGAAATAATGATTCAATGTCTTCAGAAGTCAAATTGACTTCTGGAGGAAGGCACTGACTTTAAGGTCCTTAGATATAAATTGTGTTACAAATTAATACCTTACCTTGTGGGAATCTGAGAGTGATTTACAAAATTAGTGTTACACTATTTCTCTCAAATAAATAACTTTTAAAATTACTTCTGTAGCTTCCCCAAAATTTTGTAACCCCCACATTCAGGACCTACCCAGCCTTGCTTTTAGCTGACCCCTGATCATTTAGCTGTGACAACTCTCCTGGTCTTTGTCAAGGAGGAGCGATTTGTTGGGGGTTACTTTGAATAAAGAGCCACAGTTTAAATATGCCTTCCTTGGTTATGATTTACTATTTTTGAGAAGGAGCTGCCACTTTGCTTTTTTTTTTTTTTCTGGGTGGGGAGTTGGGGGTAGAAACCCTTTGTTGTGCCTTTAAAGATATAGCTCCCCTATATTCCCTGGACGAAAAGAAAAAGGTAAGGAAGAAAAAAGAAAATGAAGGAGAGGGAGGAGAAAAGGAGAAGAAAAAAGGGAAAATTAAAAGAAAAAATAGAAAAAAAGGAAATAAAAGGGGAAAAGAAAAAAAAAAACGAAAAAAAGAGGAAAGAGGAGAGAAAGAAGGAAAAAAAAAAAGCAAAAGAAAGAAAGAAAAGAAAAAAAAAAACAGGAAACCCGAAAAGGACAGCAGAGGAGAGGGAGAGATCTGTTCCAGTCTTAACACGCTAACGCAGCGGGGAGAGAGCGCGGATTGCCGTACTCAGCCCACTTGGAGTCACCCGGTTATTTTAGCGACTGTGCCCCGCCGAGGAGGAGCTGTGCGGCAGGGGAAGCGGCGTCTCGCCGTACCGAGTGGCGCCGGTGGAGCGAGCGGGGCCGCAAACCGGAGGCGGCCGCGGAGAGTCGCCGTGGAAGGGGACCGAAGGCGGAACGGGGCCTCGCCTCACCTGTGGGGGGGCAGCCGACCGCGGCCCAGGTGCGCGCCAGGGGCTCCGCGCACAGCCAGGGCGGTGCAGTGGTGCGCGCTGCTGCTGCCGCCGCGCTCCGCTGCAGCGGTGAGGAGGAAGGGGGTGGTGCTGCCGGGAGCAGGGTCCGAGGGGGACGGACAGAGTGAGAAAGAAGACTGAGAGAAAGAGGGAGGGAAGAAGGGAGGGAGAGAGGCGGGGGAATCTAGGAAGAGGGAGGGGATCAGCGATCCGGCGCAGCTTACCCACTCACTCTCTCCGCTGCTGCAACTCTTCAACTCTGGCCGTTCTTTGCCTGGACATGTCTTAAGAAAGTTGCATCTCTCTCTGCTTTTCGCCTTCATTTCCCCCCCCCCCCCTTTTTTTTGTTTTCTTTCCTCTTTCGCCCTTTCTCCCTCCTCCCCCCCCCCCCCCCCCCTTTTTTTTCCCATCCCTGTCTATTTTTCCTTCCCACCTTCGTTCAAGTTTCGAGCAGCGGATGGGTCGCAGCCGACATGCCGCGCTGTGGCGATGGGGCCGGGGGCCGCGCTGAGCTCCGGAGCTGCGGGGTTCGGGCTCTAGAGGTGTGTGGGCACCTGAGCATTGCTCGCTTTTTCTCAAGCGGACAAAAAAGAAAGGGGTGGTAGGAAGCGTGCGGAGATGAACTGAGCTGAAGCGGACTTTGGGAGAAGAGCGCCGAGTCCAGCTGGCCTGGTGAGTTCTTTGTTTAATGAGTTTATTATCAGCAGTGTGCTTAGAGAGATGATTCCCGTGAGAGTTTTGGTGCTCTGATTTGTTGCGCTATTGAAAATACTGAGGTCTTCGCTTCCAACCCCTAGTTTATAACTGTGTAGTGTATGTTTCTGTAGGCTTCTATAGATATATATATATATATATACCGACTTTATCCAAAGCTCTGCATACCTGGGGCTGAGGGCACAGCCCGCTCCATCACCACCTTCACCGAGAGAGCGGCACGCAGGTTGCCCGATCCAGCCGCCTGCAGCCAGAGCCGGGCTCGGTGCCGCGGGCTACCGGCTCCGCTTCTCTGCCGAGCCAGGGCTGGTTGCCGGCGCTGTGCCCGACTGCCCGTACGCTGTGGCGCGGCGCCCCCTGCCCGGCAGCCGCGGAACTGCGGCCTCCGTCGCTGCCGCGGAGAAGTCGGTGACCGGACCCGGGTAGGGGGAGCAGGGACGGAGGGGGACTGCTTGGGCGGCCCCAGAATCGCCTGGCCGAGGGCTGTTGCGCCTTTAAAGCCGGCGCTTTCTTAAGGGGTAGGCTGCTTCTGATCTGCAGCCACGGGCGTGCGAGGCTTTTTATTTGGGAGGATGCAGCTGGCTTTATTTATTTATGTGGCTAATAAAAGACGTGGCGAGGCTAATGCGCGGTAAATGCGCCCCCGCTGGCTTCTCCCGCCAGCAGCCCGGCTTCACAGGGAGCCCGCTCCGTCGGGATTCCCCAGGCAAGCGTCTGATCGTTATTAGGCGTGATCACTTTATTAATGAGTGGGGAATCCTCCGAGAATTGTTTCGGAGTATTAATCTTTAACGTAAGGCTGGCGGGCTGACAGGCATCCTTCAGCACTACTTTCACGCCTGAGGCAGCCTGTACCACCTCCCCTGGACGTGGGTGGGCTGCCGCGCTCCCCCGGCTGCCCCCAGCCCTCCGCACATTCCCCTCGCCGCCGCTTTTCCCGATGCGTGACACGGCGCTACTCCTTAAGTCGGCGGTGCGGGGTCGCGGTAGCCGTCAGTCAATTTTGGCCGCTACTGAGAGACCTCCCTCCGCACGGCCGCGAGCCAGCAGCTAGGAGGCGTGAGGCCAAACCCGCCGCACGGGGGAACGGCTGCCGAGGCGCTGCGGCCGCCGAAGGGCTGTCCTCGCTGCCACCGGAGCTACTGGCGGCTGCTGGGCTCGTTCCGGGTACCCGGCAGTCCTTGGACAGCAAACCCCACAATCAAAGACCGGCTGCTCCGGCGGGCTCTGACGGTCTCCCTCGCCATTCCCGTAAGATGTTCCCTGGCAGTAGCTTTCTTAAAGTTTCTGAGTAGCCTCTCCGAGGGAGAACTTTACCACACGCGAAGCCGCCGCGTCCCCGGACCGGAACCCTGCCGTCCCGGCCGGGCTGAAACGGGGCAAGCGCGGCGGAGATGAGGGGTTTCCCGTGGGCACCGGGCCACTGGGAAGAGCAGCTTGCGCTGTGATTCACTCTTCCCCCGCTTCCCGCTCTCCACATTCCATACTCCTTCGGCCGGGCCTGGCCTGTGCAGAGAAGCAGGGTGGAGTGCGGGAGTGTTCGCTCTCCGGAGCGCCGCAGAAACGAGTTCCGGAGGGGCGACTATCCAGTGCCGCGGAGGAATACAGCGGCGGGGGGCGCCGCGGCCGAGGGGGCGGAGAGGCAGCGGCGAGGTTCGCAGGCGGCCCAGGAAGAAAGGGGGAGAGGCGCGGCTGGTACCGTGCGGGGCTGGCCCCGTCCCGTATCCTCGTCCTGTAGGCAGTGAGAAGCAGAGAGGTGCGGTGAGGTACGGCACAGCAGGAGTGGACGGGACAGGACAGCTGGGCGAGTTGTTGGGAAGTTTTGTTGGCGCCACGAGGAGGTGGCTTGAGCTCCCTTGGGAAGTTTCGTCTCTGAGGCAAGGCTTCCCGCAGGCGCTGGCCGTCCATACGCCTCGTGCTGCGGCGGCCGGCGGAAGGGGCTGCGGAGCGGCGCCCGCCTCCCTTGCCCTCGCCTGCCCACGGCGCCGGGCCCGGGTGGCTGCCGGGCGTCGCGGGCCCTGGCGCCCGGCAGACCCGCCGTTCCTTCCCTCGTGGCTGGCGGCAGCCGGCGGGGCTGGAATGTTGGCCACGCTTTCCCGAGAGCCGGCAGGTTGCTCCTGAGTTGCGTCGAGGAAGAGGGGTGGCTGTGATTTTTTTCACCCTGGAGGCAAGGTGTCTCGGATGCGGCTGATGGGCCGTTGCAAGCTTAATTCCGTGGCACACTGGCATGGGCCATTCGCGGCGAGAAAGTGTGTTGGGGTGACTTTCTTCCTTTGTCTGCACTATAACTTCATGTCCCTCGTTGCGTTCCTAGCCGCGTTCCTCCGAAATATGAAAGGCAGTGTCCGCCTTTGGCTCCGGCTCTCCGGGAGATCCCGGCTGGGCGCATCAGCCGGCTCCCGTGTTTGCTTGCTTTCTCTCTCTTCACGGTAGTTGAAAGAAAACAAAGCTTTGTTTGAAAGGTGCGCTTTTCAACCTCCTGGTGTCAGTGAGCGGCGGTGTGTCTTACTGCTGAGATTATCCCCCCTGTTGTAAACTTGCTTTTTTTTTTTTTTTCGGGGTGGGGGAAGGGGAAACGCATTAATAACTTTAAAAATTATGTCAGGTTTTCTTGAGCTTTAAATACTTGCATGCAAGTTGTTAATAAGCAGTTGTATGGGAAATATTACCAGTATTTTTTTACCACCTCTGCTGTTTTTCTGTGGAAGAATGCTGTGCAGTAGATGAGTATTTCTTATTTACTTGTCAAACTGTTGAAATATTCAGCTGTTTAGTGAGTAAAATGCTTTGCTTGAGCGCTAAAAGTTATTTATTTTTTTTGAGTTTGTTCTCTTTGGGATCCTAAAGTCTCACTTTTAGAAGTCTGGAAGGTGAGCTTTAGCAGTTGCCCCTGTAGTAGGGTAATCTGGCTTTTATAATTAAGTATGTGAAAGAACTTTGCATGTCTAAGTTATCACTGCTGTCAGTGCAAGTAGCCTAATACAGAATTCTCTTAAACCCTCAAATATTTAATTTTATTGTGGGGGGGTTTATTGTTTTTGTTTTTAAGTTTAAAGCCGAGTTCAAGCTCAGTGAAACTACTGTTTTTGTCTTCACAAACTTTAAGGTGCCATGCCAAAATTCAGTGAAATTCTTTCCTAAGATAGATTGCAGTTCTGCTTTTCTTTGCACAACTGTTGAGCTCAATATGAGGTATGTCAGTCAGTAACTGTCACACAGATAAATAGTAGAACTTCTCTGTGTGATACTTTGTTTCACTCTGGATTCAGAATCTTTGTATGCTGGTTGAGTACAGCGGCTGCATTTTGCCTTATTAGCAAAGGTCTCGAAAGCATAAATCAAATGTATGTCATGAGATTAATGCATAATGTGGAGAACACAAGCATGAAATTTACTAGGCTTTAGTCACAAGTTGAAACTGTTACCTTAATATCTATGACAATGTACAATTTTGTTTAGTAACTTACCAGCTTTACTGAAGTAATGTTGTGGTACACTTTCATCATGTGTTAATGTTTTAAATACCAAAATAGTTTGATGTACTCCCTCCCTCCTGGGAAAGCAAATGACACTGTTAAGGTTTTTGTTTGGAAACTTTGGCATCCTGAAACAGCTAAACCTTTTTATTTTTTTCCCAGTCAGACTGCATAAATAATTGCTCTTCAATAATTGAGAGAGTATGTGTAACTACAGTTAGTACAGCCCACAAAGCCCCATGATCTCTTGTAGCCTTCTACAATAGGAACCCTGGTATGACAGTTCAGTTACTGCAGTAATAACTCTTCACGGTGCATTTGTGTCAAATGGCATCAATAGTGTATGCTGAGCAAAACTGACTTTTAAAGTAAATAGGTGATGTTTTGATTGGTGGAGGCATTTTAGTCTTGAGAACTCAACATTACAAGTCAAAGAAGCTGGTGCCCATATGGGGTGAAACCCCTAGTACGTTTGTTAAAGATTTCACTAGACAAGCACCTGTCAGTAGACAGCATTAGAAATGGTTTCTACCTTTCAGTAGAAACAGCATTAAAGAACCTCTTTCAATGCTCAAAATAGTCTGATATGTCCCTAGAGCTGCGTAACAGGCCATGATTACAGAGTCTTATTCTGTTAATGTCAATGATGTAGCTTAGTCTTGCAGCACGTCCTTCTGGATTTAACTACCAGATCTTGTGTGTAGAAAAGGGATAGCAGTGGGACTAAGACTCATCACAGCCTGGGCTATGTGGCCTGATACAGGTTCTTTTTCTACCTCTGATTCCTGGGGGAGTAAATTTGCTCTCTCTAGATATGTTATATAAAAGATAAGCTTGTTTGGCTGAGTTTTTTTGTTGGCTTGTTTGCCATTGAGATAGCTATGTACTAAATTGTCTATGCTTGAAACTTTCAAGTCTCAAACTTTTAAAGCCTAGGCACTGTAAACATACTACTAAGAGAGACAGTCTTTTACATTACTGCTATCTTACCGAGGTCATCTTCATTTGTAAGTTATCAGATTGAGGTCTGATAGCTCCAAAATTTTGCTTTGTAAACTTTGAATGTCAAGATAGTTCTTATTTCTAAGTTCTGTTAGATTTTCCCTCCACATACAAATTATGTCAATGTGTTCATAATTCTGTTAATGTTGTAACAAAGTAGTAAAACTGTCTTGCGTATTCCATCATTTAATATGCATATAAATAAAAATTATCTGAATAATAATTTCCAAATAGGAAATCAAAGTGTACTTAAAAGGAGCTTTTCAGAGTAAATGTGGTGTGCACTTCTTGTAAACCTAGGGCTGTGATGTTTTGCTAAGCAAGCAGTTGCCTTGTGTGTTGAAAATGGATGCAGAAAATCCTGAACTGGTCCTATTCCAAAGATAGTAAAAAATTTAGGAGTTGGAAGTGTAGCCTTTGGCTAAAATGTTCCTGAAATTCTGAGTCATTCTGGCTCACTATAATGAGCTGAGTTTATATCTAACACATTATCACTTTATCTTAACACTTTCATACTTTCCCTTAGTAGTTAACTGTCTTTACTACTGGCATTGTTTAATACTTCAAGTATTTATCAAGATTATATTATGTTGATTTTTGGAAAATCCTGGGCAACTTTTTTTTTTGGTTGTTTATGTTTTTGTTTCCAGTAGCTCTGTAAATTATGACAAGATGGAAAAAGTATTGATAAGACAAGGAGTAATGGGTTGAAACTTAAACAGGAGAAGTTCAGGTTAAATATAAGGAAGAAGTTCTTTACTGTGAAGGTGTTGAGGCCCTGGTACAAGTTGCCCAAAGGAGTGGCAAATGCTACATCCCTGGTAGTGTTCAAGGCCAGGTTGGACAGGGCCTTGGGTGACATGGTCTGGTGTGAGACATCCCTGCTCATGGAAGGGGGGGGTGGAATTAGACGATCTTAAGATCCTGGCCAACCCTAACTGTTCTATGATTCTGTGAAATTACTAACTTGCTTTTGTCTAAGGTGGTTAACTCTTAAACTCTTGTGACTTAGCAAACCTCAGAAGTTGCTGCTTGTTTCTCTTACTGGTAGTTGCATCAGCATGTGTAATAGTCTGCCCATTGCCAGTTCTAAGCAGGCTCCACTTGAAGTTATTACAGAAAAGGAAGAAAATGTGCTTAAGGTATGGCACAGAAGAGTATTTACAGTAATAGTAAAACCTACATGTGTTCAACTTTGAATTTTAATGAGGAGTTTGGATATCTTAACACAGTCTAATGCATCATAGTATGGTGTGCACTGTGTCTAATGGGCCTGAGGAGCAGATGATAAAAGATACAGTGACGTACAATGTTTTATGTAATAGACTATTTCAGACAGCCTGTTGCCTAAGGTATGTGTAGACAGTGAGTTATGGGGTGCCATAAATCAGAGCTGGAACTAGGTTTTGGACTTGAAGTAAAAAAGAAAAAAAAGAATAGTTCTAGTATAACTGAGGCAGAAAAGAGGAAAAGATCTGATCATATCAGTATTATATCAGATCATTAAGTAAGTTTTTGATTATTTTTTAATAGCTTTCAAGATTCCAGCAAGATGGAATAAAAGAACCTGTTTCTATTGAATAGTTTAAAAAGATATAATAATTTCTTAATGTGGCTTTTATGACAGTCTAATGGCATCTGAAATTGTTCAGAGTTTTAGAAATATTGATATTATTTATTATAGGTTTGGGGTTTTTTTGCTTTGTTTTTTGTTTGCTTAGTTGGTTTGTTTTGTTTTGCTGGGGGGAAGGCTTGTTTGGTTTGTTGCTTGGTGGTCTGTAGTGTTTTGTGGGTTTGTATTTTTGGTTGTGTTTTTTGTTTTTAAAGAAAATGTTAATTTACTTGGCAGCATGTTAGGGGGTTCAAGCCATGGAGACCCATGTGTCTGCTTATTCCCAGGACGAATCACAGCCTGGGAAGAAGAGTACATAGGGAAGGAATGATACTGTTAACTTATTGAAATAGCAGCTGTTTCAACCTCAAGCTGATTTGCCTTACCAGCCTTTCCTTCATTCAGCATTAAAACCTTGTCAGCTGTGGTTCCAGCTAGTGACTTACTTTTAAAAGCTCATACACTTTTTATTGTTTGCTTGTTCATTTTTATTGTTTGCTGTGGTTATAGCTTTGTGTAGCTTCATTGCTAGATTTGGAAGGCATACATGCTTGCTTTTTTTTTTAACTTCCAAAAGGGTACTAGCTAAGTTTTCATTACTGCTTTTCAGTATTCCTATAGCTTGTGTGCTCATAAGTCTTAAATTCTTCTTACAATTATTTACTCACTAATGGTTGTAAAATGAATTCCTTCTTCTGAGTTTTTTTGGAGTGAACTATTGACACAGTAGATTAATGTGCTCTAATGCTTTCAAGTGGGCAGAAGCATGGAATTTCAGCCAGTGCAATCTTTCATGTATCTACCTTAGTTGATAGGAATTAGGGCAGAGAAAAACAACTATAAGAGAAAATGTGAGTGGAAGAAGGGGCCTTATAATGTGATACCTTCTGAATTTTGATGAACAGAACTAGTGTTAGGATAGGCACTGAGGAGATGCTGACAGCCAAAGAGTGAGTACAGACTAGGCTGAAATGTAGGAGAAAAAGTTGGGAAGAATTAAAGAGTACAGTTAGGAATTAGTATGAGCTATATAACAGACTGGCCAGGGAAAAAGATGCTAAAGGAGAGATAAGGGAAAAATATTTAGGATAAATAGGGAAAACTGGAAGAACGGACAGTACTTAATTGAAGCAGTCAAGTCAAAGCTAGATTTCTTTCTGTTTGTTGGAAAGAAAGAAACTTATCCACTAAAATTTTGTTGAAAGCTTGGTCTTATTGAGGAAGCATTCTGAAGCCTCAGTTTGTTATCCTATGAGATTTTGGGGAGGAAGGACTGTTACTGTAAACTCTAATGAAAAAGGTCATCCCAAAGGTCTTATTCCTGAAGTTTTTGCCTTTCTTCCTACTGCAGTCTTGTCTGGATTTTAGGCATTGGAAATGACATACTGACTTTTTCAAATGGGAAAGCCAGTGAGGGTGTGTTCCATGCCTGCCTTGATGTTCCAGGCTCTTACCCTGTCATTTCAGGAGTGTTTGAGAAACATCTTAATAGTTCCTCCAGTTATTATGATGGATCCCTGTTCTCATAGCTCTTGATGCTAATTTGTTTCACATCCGTTCTGAGAGGGAAATAATATAACGTATTTCTTATTGGTTTCATAAATTAATGATGTTTGATAGAAATGTTTCTTTGTGATATGCATTATTCTCTTATGGATACTCAGAGTTGGAGAGGGTACAATACATACAGAATTATTCTTTGTTTATGATTTTTGTAACTATCAGAACAGAGGTGCTCATAGGATACTTTTAAAAGTTCATGGTAATTTGAAACAAACTCCTGCAGTTTACTTCCACAGTATTTCATATCAGTCACTTTACAGTATAAGTGAAACAAGGGAGAAGAATTTTTTTTATCAGACAATGTCACATATGAAGTAGAAGATTGGAGTGAACATTCATTGCTCCAGATAAGTTCAGATCTAGTTTGCTTGCATAGCAGACAGCACTGGCATATTTCTTCTGTTACTTCTTGGAGTTGATAATTTGAAGCTAACTTTGTATGTTCTCCTGTGTCATGGTAGTAGCTCCTAGACTTTTGGTCTTGTGAATTCTTCACATTTTCTGGGAATTTTATCTGCTTTTACTGTAAATCTTGTTGAAACTTTGTGCAAAAATGGATATAACCTAGAGGTGTATCTTGTAGTTTTCTTTCAACATGAATTCTAAACTAAATGTTAGGGTTATTTGAGAATATTTGAGCTGTCATAAAAGTCTTAACACATCTCTCTCTTGTTGCAGGGTTTCTTTGTAATTGCTGCCATGGGAAGATACTTGACTATGCTGTTGCTGCTGGTGCTGCTAGTGCAGCATTTTGGAAACTGTGAAGGAAATCAAAGGCCACATCATGCTTCACCAATGCAATTTACACAAGCAGAGTATAATGCCACTGTCTATGAGAATTCTGCAGCCAAGACTTATGTTGGGCATCCAGTGAAAATGGGCATTTACGTTACAAATCCATTATGGGACCTAAGATACAAAATTATTTCTGGTGACAGTGAGAACTTGTTCAAAGCTGAAGAATACGTTCTTGGCAACTTTTGTTTTTTGAGAATACGGACCAAGGGAGGAAACACAGCTATCCTTAACAGAGAGGTAAAAGACCATTACACACTGACTGTTAAAGCAGTTGAAAAATACTCAAATGCTGAAACACGCACGAAGGTCAGGATACAGGTACTGGATACAAATGACTTGCGCCCTTTGTTTTCTCCAACATCTTATAGTGTTTCTTTGCCTGAAAACACAGCAGTAAGGACCAGTATTGCCAGAGTCAGTGCAACAGATGCAGATATAGGAACAAATGGAGAGTTTTACTATAGCTTTAAAGAAAGAACAGATGTGTTTGCTATACATCCAACTAGTGGAGTGGTGGTTCTAACTGGTAGACTTGACTACTCAGACACTAAGCATTATGAGATGGAAATTCTTGCAGTGGACCGTGGGCTGAAGCTGTATGGTAGCAGTGGCATAAGCAGTATGGCAAAACTCACTGTTTATGTAGAGCAAGCAAATGAATATGCCCCCATTATCACAGTTGTTACGTTGACTCCATCGGAATCGGACAAAGACCCAACTTTTGCAATTGTAACTGTAGAGGACAATGATCAGGGTTCTAATGGAGAAATAGCATCATTAAATATTGTTGCAGGTGATCCACTTCAACAGTTCAAAACAGTGAGGTCTGTTCCAGGAGGTAAAGAATACAGAATAAAAGCCATTGGTCACATCGACTGGGAGAGCCACCCTTTTGGATACAACCTTACCCTTCAAGCTAAAGATAAAGGAAATCCCCCACAGTTTTCTTCTGTAAAAGTTGTTCATGTAACATCACCGCAGTTCAAGTCTGGTCCTGTCAGATTTGAAAAAGAGATATACAGAGCTGAAATAAGTGAATTTGCCCCTCCAAATACACCTGTGATAATGGTGAAAGCTCTGCCTAGTTACCCACACTTAACATACATTTTTAAAAATACACCGGGCAAACTAAAATTTAATTTAAATGCCCACACTGGTCTTATTACCACTGCAGAACCCATAAAAGCACAATATGCATCCCATTTTGAACTTGAAGTTGCGACAAGTGACAGAAGAGCGTCTGCAAAAGTATTAATTAAGGTACTAGGCATGAACAGCAATCCTCCTGAATTTACTCAGACATCCTATAAAGCTTCTTTTGATGAGAATGTACCAGTAGGTACAAGTGTCATGAGAGTAAGTGCAAAAGACCCTGATGAAGGGGAAAATGGGTATGTGACCTACAGCATCGCAAACCTAAATCCATTGCCATTTGTGATTAACCATTTCAGTGGGATTATTAGTACCTCAGAAGACTTGGATTATGAATTGATGCCAAGGGTTTACAATTTAAGGATTCGAGCTTCTGATTGGGGTGTACCATATCGTCGAGAAGTTGAAGTTCCTGTTACTATTATTTTAAATAACCTGAATGACAATATACCTTTATTTGAGAAAATAAATTGTGAGGGAACAATCCCCAGAGATCTTGGTGTTGGAGAACAAATAACAACTGTATCTGCTATTGATGCTGATGAGCTCCAGTTGGTGAGATACCAAATTGAATCTGGAAATGAACTGGATTTATTTAGCCTAAATCCAAATTCTGGAGTACTTTCACTCAAACAGTCATTAATAGATGGCCTGGGTGCTAAAGTATCTTTTCACAGTTTGAGAATTACAGCCACAGATGGAGAAAATTTTGCAAACCCATTGTATATCAACATAACTGTAGCCACTACTCGCAAACCCGTCAATTTGCAATGTGAAGAAACTGGTGTTGCCAAAATGCTTGCAGAGAAACTCTTACAAGCAAATAAATTGCACAGTCGTGGAGAAATTGAGGATGTTTTCTTTGACACTCACTCTGTGAATCTTCATGCACCTCAATTTAAAAGTACTCTCCCCACTAGCATCGAGATAAGAGAAGACCAACCTGTGGGTTCCAGAATAATGCTTATGAATGCTACTGATCTTGATACTGGCTTCAATGGAAAGCTAGTGTATGTTATTTCTGGAGGTAATGAAGATAGTAGCTTCATTGTTGATATGGAAAGAGGAGTACTGAAAATTTTATCCCCACTTGACCGAGAAGTAAAAGATAAATACACTCTAAATATTACTGTCTATGATCTTGGAATACCACAGAAATCTGCCTGGCACCTTTTAGATATAAAAATTTTGGATGCTAATGACAACCCACCGGAGTTCCTGCAGGACAGCTATTTTATTGAAGTGAGTGAAAACAAAGAGCCAAACAGTGAAATAATTCAAATTGAAGCTACTGATAAAGATTTGGGGGTTAATGGAGAAGTGAAATATTCTCTTCTTACGGATACAGACAAGTTTACTATTAATGCTGTGACAGGAATTGTGAAAGTTGTAGGGATTTTGGATCGTGAAGAACAGCATGTCTATTTTTTGAAAATAGAGGCTAGGGACCAGCCTACAGAAGAACCTCAATTATTTTCAACAGTTATCTTGAAAGTGTCTGTAGAAGATGTTAATGACAATCCTCCTAAGTTTATTCCTTCAAATTATCATGTGAGAATTCGAGAAGATCTTCCTGAGGGAACTATTATTACATGGCTAGAAGCCTATGATCCTGATCTAGGCCAGTCAAGTCAAATACGATACAGTCTTTTGGACAGTGGAGATGGCACCTTTGATGTTGACAAGCTAAGTGGAGCAATACGTATTGTAGAAAGACTGGATTATGAAAAGAAACAATTCTATAACTTGACTGTGCGGGCGAAGGACAAAGGAAAACCCATTTCATTGTCCTCTACGTGTTACATTGAGGTCGAGATAGTTGATGTGAATGAAAACTTGCACACTCCACGGTTTTCTATATTCGCAGATAAAGGCTTTATAAAAGAAGATGCCCCTGTTGGCTCCTCAGTAATCGCAGTATCTGCTTATGATGAAGATGCAGGACGAGATGGGGAGATTAAATATTCCATCAGAGATGGATCTGGTATAGGAGTTTTTCGAATAGATGAAGAAAAAGGTAAGATGGCTTTTTGTTGTTTTTATATTCTAAATAAAATCACATTCTAGCAGAAAGATAAGAGAAGCAGCATTGTCACAGTTGACATAGATGTTCTTGTTAGGACTGAAAGACATCACTAATAAAGTGTATAGTTTTGTCTGCCAGTTTAGTGAAATTATATGTATACATTTCATAAGTAGTTTTCTTCTGTTGTCCTCATTTCTATCCAGCCTACCTAAAACCATTCTTAGATCTTAGAATCTATGCCACCTGGCAAAAATAAGAATACTGTTGATATAAAATGAAGGTCTGTCTTATGTGAAAACTGTTGCCATTTGGGCGGTGGGACTGTAAGGCTAAAGCAGCAAACTGCTTTCTGAAGGGATTCTCATGCTTTTTAATCTTAAGTGACTTCTCTTGCTTCATTCGCAGGAGGTATGCATGGGTGTGATACTGCCATACATGTTGGATTTGGTAGTTATTTTTCAGAGTTGTTGTAGGTGCCCATCAATGAGTTAGTAAGTGGTGCCTCCTTCATGAAAAGACATCTGGTAAAGAAAGCATAAATGCAGCCTTTAGGAAAATCTCATATAAATGAAGCATACTGAACTGCTGACGTATTTCATTAATAATGCATAAATTGTCAAGCAACTGTGAGAATTATTCCAGTGTCAGGTATTCAAAATTAGCACAATTATGGTTTCAATAAAATTCTAGTGCTGTCTTCTAACGTTTTGGATGAGTATCTGTTTCCCTACTCATTTATGTACGTCTCTGATAGAGCATTAATACTGTGCTGCTACATAAGTGTCTTAAAATAAATTGAGGAGGAATCTTGTGGAAAATCTGGCTGTGGGTTGCATGTAGGTAAATTATGTCACATTGATTGTCTTACAGAAAAATAACGTTGAAACTGAGAATAGAAAAATGGCAATCATATCTGCCTAATTCAGTAGCCATTCTGTGTGTTGTGTGCTTCTCATAATTGTGGATATGGGCAATGCAGTCTTTCAAAATCACTCTTCAAGGTTTAGGTGAACAAACTGTTACTGACAATATTTTTTCTTCTGGAATGTCAGTTGTTAAATTATGTAGTTTGTGGCTAAAGAACCAAATCTAGACCTTGAAATGTATCATTGCTTCTCTTAGCTTTGCTTTTAACAAAGCACATAGTTAAGACTGTGGAACATACTTTCTAAAAATGGAGAATTGAGTACTTTCCGAGACTTGGTAGTTCTACCTTTAGGTTTTTGGTATGTGTGCAGTCTATTCATGTATTGTTACGCCTCTCTTTTCATATAAGTACATTTACTGTACATTATTGTACATGTATATAGTGTCTAGTTGTATTACAGAATGAGTTTGTTTGCAAATTATTGTCCAAACATTATATAACAATAATGAGGATGGAAAAAGTTAAGCAGTATTTTTATTTTGAAATCAATGTGTACATGTGTACCTGTTTGTGTGGATGTGGGCAGTACATGTATTTTTGTGGCAGAGTTAGTTGTCTGCATGTTTTGGCTCTTCATTCTTTTGGCTCAAGGCTGATTTGCTTTACTGAAGAATTGGTGTGAGTTTAAGCTCCTTTTAACTACCAGGTTTACAAAGTTGGGGCAAAACCAGCTTCTGTTTAATAATCTGGTTCAGGACAGTGGCTCTGTATTTTCAAGGTGGGGAGAGGCATTGTCTATATTCATATCTGGTGTGTAGTGTTTGCAGTTCCTTAAGGGATGAAAGTAGAGGGACTTGATCAGGAGGGAGTGGTTTTAGTTTTTAATCTTAGTGAACAAATTCCACTTAAGACCCTGGCTTGCAGAAGGATGTGTGTATGTGTTTGGTAGGTGGGGTGTTTTTCTGTCAAATGTTGATCTAAAGGAACAGGGAACATGGAGTATCTACAAGCTTGACAATATAGCTGAAATTTTGTCTTGACTTTTCCCCCACCCCCCTTCCCCCTGGAAGCCATTAGAATTGTTACAGATGGCACCCTGTATACTGTGGTGCCTGTATTTGGCAGGTTTTTCAAAATGGACTGGCTTTGACACAGGGAGTAGTCTGTTTATTTAGTCAAGAATTTGTGGAGGAGCTTGATAAAGAGCTCTTCTGACTTTACTATTGATGTACATGTATCTCCCTGCTGTCTTTGAAAGCATCATGCTATACTTTCAGTTCAAAGGTAGATGAATTGGGTTTAGGAACTTACTTGGTGTCAACAACTACTGGGTGGCTAAGCAGAATCCTTTTGTGCCTGTCTTATTAGGAATCAAGAACAACAATCACATTTGCAGAAAGGCTAGATGATTAATGATAGAAGCATCAAATAGCTAGTTCCATGCATGGATTTTTTTGCTGGCTTTCAGGTTATCTTTTCCATGTTACTTTAATTTTGCATTTAAAAAGGTAGGAAATTTTATTAGTGTTTGATATTTGTACCTTTAATAATGGAATTTTCACAAGAGCATTCAGTGCATCTTTGCCACTAACTCTTGAGTACCTTTTTTCTGAGACTTATCTTTGGTTTAGGTCAGCTTTTATTCAGAGGTTCTGTTTTCTGCAGTCCTGTCCAACTGTTAAAAGTAAATCTGAACAGGAAGCCCTAAAGCACCCATACTCCCAAACTCAGGAGCTGCTTTGATTACTTTCTTGCCTAATTGCTCTGGTGTTTTCTAAGAAGACAAAGGAAAAAAATACATAGGGGTGAATTTGGTAGTCAGTCACAGCAGAGGAGGAGAGCAAAATGATAGAAGCCTTTCAAGTTGTGATAGCTTCTTGTAAGTACTGCTGTACCTTCCTCATATCACTGACTTTTTTTTTTTCTATGCAAGAAGTAGGGCATACACAGTTAACAGATACCTGATTTTAACAGAAATATTTTTCATATGAAGTGTAATCGAGTCATTAAACTTATTTGCCAGGAAGTTATAAAGATTGAAAGTATGACTAAAGAAAATAAATGGTGTTAATGAGATTATTTTGAAGTTCAGCCTCATGCTATCCCCAGCTCATAAGTTGTTAACTGGAAGCCAAAGGGGTAAAGGGGAGAGATCAGAGATCATCACTCAATATATAAAGATTTAGAAGTATAATAGTGCATTGTGGCTGTTACTATATAGAGATAAAAATGAAATTATGTAATAAATGGAGATTCTGGATGTATTCTAACAGTATGAGGGGAAAAATGTTAAAACAAGATTTCTGTGCAGTGAATTTATACAACAGACCAATTTGTTTATCCTTTAGGTGTGTGTGTGTGTGTGTGTTCAGGAGAACTTTGAATTTAAGATAGCTTTATATGTATGAGCTAGACTGAATGAAGTCTGCAAATTGAGATGATCAGCTGGCTATATATATTGCCTACTAAAGCAGCTGTAAAATATTTTCCTAAAGAATTTGATAAGGAGTTGAGCAGATTGAGATGTATTAATAATATAATGTATTGTGCTGATACAGATCCCAGTGTGCCACAAAAAAACCCACACGCGCCATCTAAATCCCATTAACACTGAGCAATAAAAGTGAGATAAATCATGTCAATACCATGCTTATACTGCCATTTAGGAAGTCTCTAAAGAATGATAGAAGCAATTGCTGGAGGAGAACCTAAAGTAGAAGCTATGTGGGACCAAGGTAAACCTCTTCCTTTTTTATCCCCAGGATGCAAGCAGGGAAAAGGAGACTGTATTCCTGTTTACTTTTTGGTTGCCAAAATTAAGGATAGAGCATTTCCATTAAGTATTTACACTCCTCTTCAAAAAGTGAAATAAAAAATGGAAGCTGTAGTATATGAAAATGGGTTAGAAAGAGCTCCCATTGCTGCTTCCAGTTGTATAGGTGAACAATGCCATTCAGTGTCACCCACTTGGTGGAAGTGATGCTGTCATGGGAGAGCCAGCATGTGGTGAGCAAATTTCTGCAGTTTTTCAGCTGTAAAATGAGAACTGTAACTGGTTTTGCTCATATCTGACCTTCTCCAAAGAAGTTTTACCAAGCAGACTGCTCCTTTTCTTGAGACTATCAGGACTTCTACCTTATTACTGTTTTTTATCTGATTTCAAGGGTGTAATCTTTTGTTTTCTTTCTAGTGCTCAAAGTGTCTGTAGCTGAGGGAGCCAGTAGACTTTGGGAGTGTAGATGCCGTGCATCATTTAGACAAAGAAGGCTCTCATTGCAGTGTTTATAGAAAGTGGGAGCCCATACTGGAAGCTGATTCTCAGAAACAAAGATAGTTTCAAGAGTCATGAATTCCATGATGTGTAGTTGTGTCTAACCAGTTGTGTACTAGGGCGATTGGATTTGCAACCCTTGTGCATCCAGATAACAGGGTGTTACATGTAGGCCCTATGCAGTAAGGTTTCCAATGATGGCAATGTGTTTGAACTATTTTAATAAACACCGAATTTTACAAACACATTGTTATCAGAAACTTTCCAACTTGTTCAACTTACAAGGCTACCAGCAGGTGTTTTTCTAAACTTGCTGCAGTTAAGGATATTTCCTAGCAGATAACTTAGTTCCAGAATGGTGTAAGGATGATGTGACAGTATGATTTTCATGCATGATACCCTTATTACTCATATTTAATCTAGTAATATAGTTGTTAACCAGGATTCTTAACTGTTCCTTCAGTAACTTGCAGTTAAGTTGTTAGGCCATGAGTGTTACAAAATAACAGTAATTCTGTTCTAACAGTAACAACAAAGTTTAAAATGATTAAGCTAATTTGCTGACTTAAAAAGATGTAGGTATGACTGCTTTATCAGAACAAAGGTCTGTCTAGCCTGATATACTGTCTCCAGTAGAGTAAGGAAGAATAAGACCAGATCAGACACGTGATACTTCCTTCTAATACTTGCCCAGTGTCTAGTTATTTTCTGTTTGAGGAATTTTTGAGATACTTGTGGTTTGTAACCTTTTGTGGATTTATCTTTTTTGTGTAGTCTTCCCTTGGAATGATGTAATAGTCAAATGTAAGTCATGCTACCATGATGAAGAAATTTGTTTTGGTAAAGAATGTTAAAAGAGCAAGTAAAAAAAAATCCCAAACAAAAAAAAAGTTAATAGGGTTGTGTGGAGGAAAATTAATTTTTTTGCACTGTCTCTGTGTGTGTGTAAAATATCAATAAAACTTAGTGCCTAAGAGATACTATTTTTGTATTACCAGAACCATTTCCAGCTGGGAAGACAGTAATTCATTAAGTAGAATTAATAGGATTTTAACTACATAAAGAAAAGTACTGAATTAAACTTTTAAAAGGTACAGAGCATTGTTAATGTATAATAAGCATGTTAATATTTCTTTGTAATGTTCTTATAATTGCATTAATTAAAATGCAGGATATGATTAACACTTATGTATAAGGGGGTTGCTTCAGGTTCTGTTTCTTCAGTGATCTTCGGCTTTTTAGCTTTTCAGATCATTCCACCACTCACTGCTGCTGAGTTTTCATATAAGACAGGCATTAGCAAAGATCAAAGAAAGATCATCAGTGGAGCAGAACACTTAAGTACCTATTAGATAGCTGTTAAGCCAGCAGTTTTGTCTGCCAACTGGCCTGCATCTATCCTAACAACTCTTGTACTTTTAGGTACCTGGGTTGCACCCAGATTGTCTGTTGGGAATGCTGTCTGCTGCATTTCCACTGTGAACTGTGCCTCAGTGCTCTTTGGAAGAGTGCTGGCTGGCACAGGCCAAAAGCAATGTAGAGAATGAAGTTGCAGTGCCTGGGAATATTTCCTGTCTGTTGTACTGATACAACCATGAAACACTCAAAGGTAGGATAGGCATTTTTTAACTGAAAATGAGACTAGTATGATTTTTTTTAAGTTAATAGTACTTAAGCAGCCTTACAAATATGGGACTTCCTTTACACTCTTCAGTGAACCTTTCCATGCACTTTAGTTTTTTACCCCTTTTGTATAAAGTCATGAATATAAACACCAGGATATATAAGAATTTACTTTCCCTCAGTTTAAATTAAGAAAAAAACAACCAAGCAAACAAAACCAACCAAATAAAACCACCAAACCACTTCCCCCAAGTTACTAATAATAACATTTTTTTACTATATATCTTCCAAACAAGCTGCTGTCAAAGCCATATGGTGACTGTACTGTGTTCATTCCGAGTTGTTGCAGAACTGTCAGATAGGTTACAGGTTGCTAAAAACTGTCAATAGAAAAAAAATGTTGAGCAACTATTTTTGTAAAAAAGTTGTTAAACATTAAAATTGTCATTGATTAGGTTATGTTGATAGTCGGGAAAGAATATTCCTCATGGGTTTGCTCTGATAGGCTATGAAGAGGAGATGGTCTAAGATTTAGTCAAAGTTTATTTATAGAAGTTGTAACAATGACGTTTCCTGCTTAGCTTCTGTCCACAGATAAAGTCTCATTGGCACATAGGTCTTGAAATTCCAAGTATATCAGTAAAAAATGAGGAATAAATGGGAAGACTGACCTCCTCCTATGAGGGTCTTCTCATAGTGTTTTCTTTTTGCAAATTGCAGTGGTTCTTACCATGATTTTGAAAAGCAAGCTGGATTAGGAGGTGCTCTGTTTTCTGTATAAGAGTAACTGGTTGCTTTTTGTACCACAGATTCTTACCCTAGTTAGTTTGGGTACAAACACAAGTGGAGCTTGGAACGCAGACTGATTTCCAAGGTATCTAATTAGCTTTTCAGGCAAGTTTTTTTTTTCATCCTACATTGAATTCTGTACTGCCACATTACATTGTACTGAAGTTAATTATTTGCCCATGTAGTCCATATAGCAGGTAACTTTCCTCACTGGCTGAGGTATAAATATGCAATAGGGTGAGAATATTTAATGTTATTCTGATGTGGTTTATAAAAACCAAAGAAAATTTCCCAAAACAACCAAACCCCCCCCAAACTTCCTTTTAGAACAGTTACTAGGTTCTGTAAACTTGAAGTTGGAGTTGAGGTCTTATGCCTGTGAATGTTAATTTGGAAGCTTAATCTTTTAAAGAAATGGCTGCTCAGCCCTTCAATTAGCAGTTAAAGAGAACTAAAACCTGTTTTTAATATATATTTTGGAGATTTGAATGAAACAGTGGTGAGCAGAGAGGAATTTTTGCTTAAAGAACTTCAGGCAGATTATTCTTGGATTCTGGCCAGTCAGTTGCCATACTGACATCTGGAACAGAATTCCAGGTCAAACCTGGAATTCTGGCACAAACTATTAAACTCATAATTTCATTGGAAAGTAATACAAAGGCAAACATCTGTGTCTTTGAGCAGTGTGTAATTAAAGCCCTTAAAAGAATTCAAGTAATACTTCCTGAGATTGAGAGGCATTTTGTGTGTGTGCGTGTGTGTGTGTCTGTGTGTCTGTGTCTGTGTGTGCATATCAGGATAGAAGTGTATGTTGAGGGAGTTTTTTGTTGCTGTTGTTTTTGATAAATGTTGGGAACATTTCTGTTTAAGAAGTATTAGTTTATCTTTGCTAAATAGTAATAAAAAATACATCTGTTCTTATTCTGAGAACAGGAAATAGTTTAGGTCAGAGATGCAGGAATCCCATAGTTGCCTCCCTAAGGAGAGCGTAGTGAAAATAGTACAGCATTAGGAAAAAAGAGCGGGCAACAAGCGAAGAGTAATTTGGTAGTTAACTACTCTGGAAAAACACTTCAATGCTGATGTATGTTCAGTGTTTTTCCAGTGGCATATTTATTTTGTGCAGTTCCTGGGCATTCTGTGATTTTTGGTATTAGACTGAGAAAGATGAGCAGCATGAGAACAACTTAATGTAACTGGGAGACAAGATCTACCTATTTTAACTCTCCCACCAGCAGTTTTGTGACTCTACAAGAGTCCTCTTCAGAGCCCATCAAAAGAAAGTTTTTGTTGTGACAATAAGTAACTAAACCGCTTACAGTAACATGCCCAGCCAAACACAGTAACCTGGTTTTTAAAAGTACTTATCCCATATTTTGATTTTTTTTTTTTTTTTTTTTTACTTACCAGATGTTTCACTGAAAATCAGGCATGCAATACATGGAGCAGATCTGAAATTCTAGCTTAGTCTGAAAGATGGGAGAGGCAGTTGTATCTGTGGAACGCTTAAAATGAGGAGGCATATTTATGGCTGTTGATTATAGATACTTCCAAACCTTGTTGTGTAGACTTTTTTTAAAACGGGAAGTTCTCTTATT
Source organism: Melopsittacus undulatus (assembly GCF_012275295.1). Lineage (NCBI taxonomy): Eukaryota > Metazoa > Chordata > Aves > Psittaciformes > Psittaculidae > Melopsittacus > Melopsittacus undulatus. The sequence goes on from NC_047533.1 coordinate 32,749,548, forward strand.
TTCTGCTTTCTAGTTAATGGTACCGAGTGGATTTGATTGTGTTCAATATGATGTTGAAAATGAGTGAGGTTGACACAGAAAACTATTTGTATGGTTTCACCTTGTTTTTACTGCATTTTTCTTCTCTGATGTTAAAGCTGAATGTGGGCTGTTCAAGAAAGCCTAGTTATGTTAAAAAAAGCCCAACAAACCAAAAAACCAACAAAAACCCTAAACCCACAACTAAGCAACTGTGCCTAATTTGAGTTATATTTTGAGCTTAAAAACATTTGCTTAAGATTTCATGCAACTTAAATATCTTTTCCACCAATTTTTTATGGTTTTAAAAATGAGGCATTTGGCACATAGATTCTCTTTTCTGAGACAGTACAAATAGTTGTAACAGCAGCTTACTAAGAATATCTTTAGACCCTCTGTTAGTATTAAGAAGAATTTAGAAAACTTTTTTTAGGAAGTGTATGTAGACCTAGTTCAGTATAATTTGTCTTTTTTAAAGAAATAAAGGTAAGAGCCAGAGATCTGCCATCAGTTAGACTGAGACCTGAATTTGTTGCTGTAAAAAAAAAAACAACAAAAAACAAAAAAAAAAAAAACCAAAAACCATACAATCCAGAAAGCTTTTTCCTAGAAGATTACTAAATTCTGGGGGTGCATTATTTTGCATTATTGCTGGCATCAATGTTCTGGCTGCCTGACATCAGAATTCAGTAAGTGTATAAGTGCTTAAGTTCAGAAGAGGTTACCTGGTTAACTTGCCAGGGACCATCTGGTTTTGGCTGCAGTTTGCAGCCTTGCATTACTGTGCTCATGGTATGATTCACAGTCAAGCTAAGGCCTGGAACTGATGTGTAACTTGTGGGATGGTGCTGTTGCATTCATGTTTCTTTTTAAGTGCATCAAACTAAGTCTGGCATTTAGAGTTAATGTTGAGTTTCAGTTTGGAAGAGGTTAAGGAAGCCTGGGTTTGGACAAGGTCCTGAGCAGCCTGGAGCTAGCTGATTATCTACCTTTCTTAAGCTAGAAGGAAACTGCATAATTTGCATTTGTGATGGTGCTATTAGGTTGTTAATGTAGCTTTTAGAGTGTGTCTTTGGAAGAATCTGAATTAGTTTTAGACAAACATACTCATGTTTTGCTGTTGGCAGGGGAATCTTCCAAAGTAGTTTGAGTTTTCTTGAGTATCCTGCTGAGTAAAACATCACCTTAGCAGCCAAACAGAGATCCCATTCAAAAACTGTGGCTCCCCTCTTCTTCTGCGGGGTTATTCAGAGTAAGGGATTGTTTTGTTGTGAGAGGTGTTGATTGGGTTGCAACTTGGTCTGATGAAAAGAGTTGCCCTAGGGGCTGTGTCTCTGTAGGAGATGAACTGAGGCTGAGCCACATGTGGTCCCAAAGATTACCTTATAAACAACAATCATTTCAGGCAGCAGAGTACATATTAAGGGCCTATTAACTTGCTTAGACCTCTGTTTGACTTGAAAAGTACTTGTGAGCAGAGAGTAATAGAAGGGAAGGGTTGCCAAAAGCTATGGAAGGTGCATCTTGCCATGTCACTGTTGGTACATCTGTTGAGTTGGAGATTTATTTCCTATTAAATATCTGCTTAGCTTTTGAAGTACATCCTAAGGTCAAAGGAGGGGAGCTTGAAATGGTTGCATAATGTTTATTCTTTTCTTTGAAGATTTTAAAACTTTAATCATACAGCATTTGGGCGTATTTAACAAAGGATGAGTATTTGGCAAACTCCCACAACTTATAGTATGCAGTAGTGGCAGCTATAGAACTTGAATTTTAAAATATTTTGGGCTTGCTGAAACTATGGTTTGCAGGTCCATTTTGTGATCTATGTATCACTGCATATGTGCGTTGGTTGCACTGGTCATCTTAATGTGGTCAAAAATGAATTTTGAACTCATCAGTCTCCATGTCATTCAACAAAATAAAATGTCTAGCATTCCACTGCCACCAAAGAGTTATTTTTGGTAAAACAGGAGTGCCCAAAGAATCTAGCAACAGGAGTACAACAGATAATTTCTTTATTTAGAAATGAAGTTTCCCCAAACTCCTTGTGTTCTATCCACACTTCTAATAGCTGCTTCTATTTAATTTTATTTTTTTGTGAACAAGGATAAATCAATGCATACATGGCTCTTATAAAGAGTTGTGTAATTTTTGATAGGCATTTGGGTTAAAGGGCACACTTCTGAGCTAGTGGATATAAATTGTCTTGACTTACCAGTAGTGGCAATCATTAATAGATCTTTCGGCTCAGAGTTCTGTGTCTGTGCAGTTATTGTCCCTGATACCAGAACTGAATATCTGCCTATATGACGGGGAAGGTTACACACAGAAAACTTAGTAGTTGCGTTGTTTTATTGCTCGGTCTACATCTTAGAATAATCCTTACTGACAGGGATTGCTTCCAAAATCTGCATGTTTCTTAAATAAACAAGCTATATTAATTTTGCTAATGCAAAAAGCCTGAAACCACCTCTATATGCTAAAAAATTAAAATTCCCAAGTTTTGGTTTTGAAGTTGCTGATCATAGTGTGCTTATTCATGTTTTTTAGAGGGCTTTGGGATTAAAAGGTTATTAAAAATTTCAAAATATAAGAAATATAGTTACAGAATAGCCTTCTGATTTTAGTGTTACTCATAAATGTACATGAACGTTACAGAACTGCTTCAGTCATATGGGTAAAGGAATGAAGATTTTGCTAACATGAAGTGCTAAAAATTAATATGGAATGAATGAATAATGCTGATAAACATGAATGAAGACTTCTTATATGTGTGGCCTGTGGTGCTGATTGTATTTGTGCATAGAGGGAGTTTGGTAACTCAGCTTGAAAGATTTGCAGTGCAAAGAAGCTTATGATGGAATGTATGGATGGAATTACGTACGTGATTGTTAATGCTGGTACCTTGTCCCCTCCATTCCTCCGAAGCTGAGGGTGATATGCATAGCTCTTTGATGGGGACTGCATCTCCATTCTACAAGGGTTTTTTTATTTTATTTTTTTAAATCATCCATCCACCCCTAACCTTTCCCTGTAGATTTACCATGACAGGGTATATCCTGTCTCTATGAAACTTAGAGATTGCTGCCTAATGATAAGGGTTTAATCTGCAACGAATCAGACATGTGGAAACTTCTGTCTGTGGAATTTTCTGTTTGATCGGAGAGGAATGCCCTTGCTGTGCCCTTCCTGTAATGAAAGCAAGGTAGAGTGAATCAAAGTGATTCTAGATAAGATTGGAATGTGTGCATTGGTTATGCCTCTGTTATATTTGGTGTTGCAATTCTGGTTGTATGTATTATTTTACTGCCCAAGAGATTAAAAGCATTGTTAATCTTTTTAAAAGGTACCTCTTTCTGTTACAGTTAAAAGTGCTGGGGGTGGTTTTATTGATTAAATTCCTGAGTTAATTACTTAGGTTTGAACATGGAAAGTCTTGCTCACAAAACAAGGTATTTTCAGCAAAATATTGAATGTGCTATGTTAACACCACAGGGGTTTTGTTACTGTAAATAGTTTTACACTATTAACTATGCCTCGAGTCTTAAAGTTTGGGTTTACTTTTTTTTATAGTGTACCATTGTGAAGAATGGCTAACAATTTCTTTGTCTTTATTACACAAACAGTTAATGATTAACAAATGTCCAGCTGCCTGTGCAAAGAATGTTAATTACTGTGGGGAGGGAGGGAAAGATGACTATGCCTTTGCATAAGAAGTCTGGTATCATAGTTCACTTTGAAGATAGTTTGAATATTATAGCACCAATTTAAGCAGATTAATCAGAAATGGAAGAATGACTTACGCCTTTCTTTTTGATGTCTGGTTATATATATGTGCTTCCATACCTGTGCTACTAGGTAGTACAGTAATATCTTGGGTTGCCTGGGTTTGTCCAGACCCTTTTAAAGTTAACAAGTTTTAATCTCTTCTTACACACTTTTAAGAAGTGTGTTACTTTGTGTATGGACATAGAAAAAACATGGCTAAAATAAAAAAGGTATAAAAATCTAAGCAGTTCATAGCTGTGCTTGCAAATATTAAAAAAAAAAATAAAAAAAATCTTGGACTTTTCAATTGGCCTTTGCTTGCCTTTAAGTGTTTCTGCAGATTACGTGGAATTTTGTAGTGAATTTGTGAATTAACTTGGGCTTCCAGATACGGATAAGGTAGGGGAACAGAGTGTGAGAAGGTTAAAAAACAGTTAGTGAAAGACAAATTATTGTCATTGGCTCAAGTGACATGTCAGTTTTGATGTGTATTGTTTAATAAATTGAGGGGGTGGTAATTAGAGTAAGAACAAGATTACTGCAGATTACGTGGTTTGAGTGTATATTGATCCAGCATGTGATGATATGAAATGGAGTAAGAAATCTTACGTCTGTAATTCCAGTGGTGATAAAACAAAATGCACTAACAAAACAAAAAAAAACAACCAAACAAAAAAAACACCTTCAGAAATTGAGTTGTTCAGGCAAACATGAGAACGGCCAGCATTTGAGGATATGTTTCTGAGAACAGTCGTGCACTGATACAGATATTTGAGGTGGTCACCTGGTGCAACTCCATCCCTAGTCAGTGCAGGTTCTTTGAATTTCTTAAACAAGGGAAAAATCTTCATTTGTTCAGGAGTAAAATGTATTTTGTGGCTGAATGATCTACTAGTCACCTACAGTATCATAGTGTTCTTCCCTTTACACTAAGTGTAGTAGTGTAAGCAGAGTTGGTCTACTTTTATCACGGCTCCAGGGTGATTAAAGTTCTTGTTTGGTGGAGTTATTCACATCACTCATTCTCTTTGGTATTGTTACTAAAGGTGCAGTTATCTTCAGTGAAAAATGTTTCTGTGGGGAATAATTAAGAAGTTCCTAATGGAAATTCTGACACACTGTGGTGTGTTGATCCAAATGCTTGCGGGTTCTACTATTAAGCAATAAATACAGAGTGAATTTTTTTTTCTTTGGAAGTTGTTGCATAAAACCACGTAGGCAGTTACCCATTATTTATGTGAAAAAGACAGAACTCATCTCCCAGCAGGCATCCAGGGCAGTTACAAAAAATATCCTTAACATCTAATAAGTAATTTCTAGTTTTGTAGTTGCAAATCTCCCTTTTAGATGTTAAGTGTTGATTCTTCAGTGCGCATGTAAGAATTTGCTTACAAACAGCATTTCTCATCTAGTTGATAAAGTAATCTTAACAAAAAAGGGTTGTTTGTTTTTTCTTTAATCCCGGAATTCTTTGTCTTCATGACTTTTCTGCTGTGAAGTTTTCACTCAGAAACAAACGAGTTCAGAGACATTTCTTTGTATGGCTTTTTGTTTATTTTAATTCATATGCAATGATGAGTAATAAACAAATTAGTATAAAAGGTACTGATCCGTGTGGGATTTCCTATGGATGCATGAATAGAAATAAAATCTGAATAAATAAATGGATACTTTGTGGGTTAATAAATTTGTCAGAACAAGGATGAAAATGTCTTTTGATGCCACTGGGTTGCAGATGCTCCAGTCTCCTGACTTTATTGATTGTTTGTTCTGTCATTCTAGTTTCCTAGCATTCACATGACCACAGGTACACCAGCTCTTTGTGGACAAAGAAGAGCTTTGTAGCAGTGTTTCTTTTGACAGTAACGAAATGCTATTGTGCGTATAACTACCTGGTGCAGTAATATGAACAGCAATATCAGCCTGATTTCCAGTTTTCCTGAACATGCTACTTGTCTTTTGATAAATATCAGTATCTCTTTTTGCTCAGAGCTGGTCTGGGACCTGTCATTGTTAACCAGCTGTTTCTGCAAGTGAAAATGGTGTGGAGACTGGAAGCTTGAAGCAGAATTGCAGCAGTCTGAAACACAAATCAGAATAAATAACATGCATGTGCTAAATGTCAGGTTTTTGCATGTGGGTTATTCATAAGCCAGTGTTGCTGTGGAACACAGCTGTAACTGCTTCTTACTAAAGAGTAGGGCTGCTCTGTTGAACTTGCTGATCCTTCAAAGTTACTTTTGTGGAAGTAATAAGAGGTAGATTGCAATTGTTCAAATTACAACCAAAAAGGAAATATGAGAATTGCTCTGCATGCAGGAAAAAGTTTCTTGGGACACATGCAACCATTTTCCTTAAGATGGTCACTAAACTTTGAGATTTAGAGGCAAAAAAGTAAGTATACTTGTTGTAGAACTGTTCGGTATATTAATAATATGCAGAGGTCTAAACAGCTAGATCCTTCTGGATCAACAAACCAGTTTCTGTACAATTAAATGTGTTGCTCTTGTACATAATTGGCTTCCCAAGTGTCTCATTATTTTCCTTGTAGGCTCTTCCACTGCCTAAGGGGGACCTAGGTTAATCTGTCAATTCCAGTTAGTTTTTAAATTCCTGGGGCCATTTGCAGAGGAATTTCCCCTTCAGAGACTTCCCATTTCCCACTTAAATTAGAGTGGTAATATAACCATTCACATTGTCAACAGTTGCTAGGAAGACTGTCAGTGAAGTTAGGGAGATTTTGCTAGGTGAGGCCAGAGTTCTAAGAGCATATACATGTTCACTTGTCTGTGTACGTATGAAATCCTTATAAACTTTAACCAAGAACATAGAAATTCATCCTTTGTGTTTCTTATGCACATGCAAATACACAAACGCTCTAAATATTTGATTAAATAAATTTCCTTCTTTGTGTAAATTCACAAGTAAATAGTAGAGTTGTAGAACCCTCCACTTGTTTCTAAGCTACCTACATTTCAGCAGAAATTCTGTTGATCATAAAACCATAAATAGCAGGATTTAAAGATAACTGTGTAACAGTATTATCAGAAAGGATTTTTGCTTAAACGTAGTTTATTCTAATTTTGGGATACTGTGTAATTGTATTTCTTGAGACAAAGAATCTAGTTTTGTCTTCACCTGAAGACAGAAATCTGTCCAGAAATAAAATTAATCAGATCCTCCAAACCTTGCTTATGTAACATAGTAAGAAGAGCTGCTTTTGTGGGTACTGAGAGCCTACCTCCTTGTCCGGAATCTGCTGACAGTTTCTTCTGTTTTCACCAATACTTTATAAACCTACTGTAGTGCTGGTGCAGTTGTGCACACGTTTTTTGAGCATGCTTTTTCTCAAATCATGAGTGACTGCTCATGCTAACAGCAAAGCTTCCTTTACTTGCTCTCTCTTCAAACCAACATAAGTTGTATGTGGTTGTATTACAATAATTTTTTCTATTGGCCTAGGAGTTAACATTTCATTTCCCTAATGTGTACTCATCAGGGGGTTTTTATGTCTCTCCATGTCGTGCTCTAGCAACATGGTACTGTTCCTCTGTATAGCAATTATATTGTCTGTCTGAAAGCTTGACATACAAGCAATCTATCTGACAGAAATAAGCTAGAGCTATTAAAATAACCGTAAATGAGGCTGACAATAGGCGCTGTCTGCCATTGTCCCAAAAGATTTTCTGAACTGGAAGTAATCAGTTGAGTTCTAAGGCAACCCCATCAGGGATCTTCTAATTGCAAAAATTCCCCTTCACCACCCTCTGGCTTCCTGAAAGCAAGTTCACAGTCTTTGTGGACCTTAGCAGATTTATAACTTTTTAGCCCAGATTACTACCTAGTACTGAATGATAATTTCTGAACATAGTCTTTTATTTAGACAATTTTAGCAGCATGTTTTCAGATCTTTTTCATTTACAAATAGTCTAAACACTGTGTTTTCCATTCACTTGGCTTGGTTTTGTACAAATGTGCAGAACACAATGTGGCTGGAAGTGGAAGTCAAAATGCTACTGGGTCTAATTATGTATAGTTATTTTGCCTTGTGCTTCATTTTATTTTACATATTGAAGACATGTAAAACCTGTTTTCTCAGTATTTTGAAACATAGTCTGTGCTTGGTGCAGACCTTTAACTATGCATGTCTTTGCTTCTAAGTCTGTTTGCTATCTGTAGATGCTTAAGTGGTAGCTGGTTTTAACTGTTGAATATTCTGTATTTTTTCAGATCTCTCTGCATCTACCTTGTTTATAAGCTCCATGTAGCATAGATGACTAGTGACCCTTTCTCTCAGTCTGCTTGAACACAGTTCACATTACTGCCTTCTGTTCACAGCAGTGATGCAAAAACTGGTTTGTGTTTTATGTCAAGGTTTGGATTTCAGCATGTGCTGGGGTTCTCTGGATGTTGCTTTTTGCTCCAAAAGAGTGTTTGCTATAAATGCATTGGTAACTTACACATTACAAAAGGAGTTTGCCAGGTTTGAGTGGATGCTGGCTGATAGTGTCTGATTGTTTCATAAGCTACTCTCTCTGTTGTTCCATTATTGTCATATGCAAAAATTGCTTAATTTCAAATTTACTAGGTTATTTAATAAGATTTGTGAGTTCTTGAAAACTTGTGCTGATATGAGATTTACTGAAGTTATTGGTTCAAAACTGGATTTGGCTATGTATTTTATTACATGTAACCAGTTCAGTGAAGTTAAATTTTAGATAAAAAACCAGGTCATTTTGTTATAATTGAGATTTTACTTTGTTCAGTTTGATTTTATCTTTATTTCACCCCCAAGCCTCCCCCCCACCTCTCCCCAGTTAAAATCTTAAATGTGTACTGATGACAGTGGTTCCTATGCTCTGTTACGGGTTCTGTGTGCTCGATAGACCAGACCCCATGTCCTCTGCAGTGATATTTTTCTCCTTCCACCTCGCAGAACTTTCAATAACTAGTGCCTGGAAAGAGAGCAAACAGTAGTGAACTTCACCTGTTTGAAAGTCTTGCAGCTGCACAGGGAAATGGCATCTAGCATTAAAGAACTTGTTGAAATTCAGTACAGTTCCATCAGCTTGGAGATACTGCTAGTGATAAGTTACATGAAACTTTTTCAGCCTTCATTTGTTTGAGAATGACCAATTTGTCCTTGAAACAGCAACAAGAGTTACATTACATTTAACAATCCTAAGTGTGATTTCTCAGCTGGTAGTACACAAGACAACTTGAAATGTATACAGCTTTCTGTTTCGAAGAGCTATAAATAAAATTTAATTCAATTTTCTGACAGCCTGTCTTCATATATGCTGACAAAGGTCTTTAATTCAAATATGTTACTTTCATCTTATTTTCAGTGCTTTTTTCCCAGCTTCTCCTGAGAGAAATTTCTCCAAGAAGTCTCTAAATCAGAAATTGTAAACTTCCAAGTTTTTAATTGCCTTTCTTCAGTACTCATGAAGATGATGTTGCATGCATGAAAAAGTGGATTAAGATCACTGTAGAGAAACTTAGTGAATATCTAAAGAAATAAATATATAAAATCTAAATATATGACAAGCTATAACTATTAAAAACAGTGTTTATAGTCTTGACAGATGTTAGATATTTTCTAAAGACTTCTGGGGTGCATGTGAAAATCTTTATAGTACATAGTATGTTGCAGAATTTTCAAGGATGGTGGTGTTTTTTTGGGGTGCGGCTTTATTTGGTTTTATTTGATATTTTGTTTGGTTTTTTCAACATTGAAGTACAGTTAACTGGCATGCATGTAAAAGGTAAAGCCACCAATTATTTAAAAAAGCAATCAGAATGTGTTAATTTAAAATGCAGCAAAAGAGAAGAATCACTGAGTTGTTGAAAAGAAGCAAACTATTTCAAACTAGATTTAATTTTTAGTTATGCATATTCATGTTCCTGAGATACATTTACAAACAAGCACTCTGAATTCTTCGTGAGTTACACAAAACGCAGTATCGGTGGTTTGTTGCTAGGTTGCAATCTTTCTAGCTGTGCGTAATTAATGAGAGTAGGAGAGAGAACAGTGTTCATGTGTGATTCAAAGGCAAGCAATAGTTGCTAAAACTTTCTGCTCTCCTTCAGGGCTGCAACCAAGAATTATTTATGTTCTGAAGCAGTACAGTTTAGTCTGTGTGAATCTTAGATGCAAGAAGTCTGATATGTGGGTAGCTTGCATCGTCAGTGATAAGCTTTAAACTTTTATAGAGTTGAAGAGTAAATCATATTTCTCTGGGTGGCTGCTGCACTTTGTTCCATACAGGCATAAACAGGTAATGCTTCCTGTTCAAAGTGTGTATGTGATACAACTAAGGAAGATTAGCACTTTTCCAGTTTAGGTTTTAAAAAATGCTACTGTTAAAGAAGAGGTTGTGTATACTTTTAAGAGGTTCACACTGCCTGCTGCAGGCCTTAGTATTTGAGTTAGAGTGCAATGCCTTTCTTGGCATTCTGCCATGCTCATAGGGTGAACAAGCTGACATTTCACTTCTGCAAAAGGAATCTCATTCCATTCCTTCTTTAGAAGGAGATTGTTCCAGGGAGTTCACAGGATGGAGATTTTGGAGTTTTCAACTGACATTTTAAGTGCTGAGTAGTTCCTTGTCTTTGTGGCAGGCCATACTTGAAATCTTCAGTGCTTAAGGGTAGTTGATTTGTGTAGAATAAAGGCTGATGTGATATTGTACTGCCTTTCTTTTGGTTTTACCAAGTGCTTATTACTTGAGTGATCAAAGTGTATCTTGTTGCTGTTAGCATTGGATGCTATTTTAGAATTGTAGGCTTAAGGCTTAGTTGCCCTTTACACACTGATGTTTGGTTGATGTTTGGTGATGTTTGGTTGGCCTGAGTTACACCGAAGAGCAGCCTTAGGGAAAGAATGAATTTTATCTTGGGAATTGAGTGTGTTGCATGTTTCAAAACCTTCACCGTATAGAACTCTTTATAGCAGGTAGGGTTGTGGCTGTACTTGGCTGCTGCTTCAAGGCATTTAGCAATGTCAGACTACATTGGTGCCCAGAAGTTATCAGAAAGAAGTTAAAGAACAAGTTAACAGAAATACAGATAAATTGGCTAGAGGATTTTTTTTAATTCTCAAAGTGGGAAGAAAATAATCTGAAAACTGTCTGTTCTGAATTGCTCAACATTAGAAGTCAAAGTGCAATAGTATTTAGTAAGATTGTATTTAAAAAAAAAAAAACAAACAACAAAACCCAAAGGACTGATCAATGGGGCTGGTGTGATTCTTTCTTTAAAACAGCTAAGCAAAGTTCCACAAAATGTAAAGCAGAAGTTTGGCCAGAAAAGCTGTAAACTGTGAGTTGGGTTTTTTTTTCAACCGTTGTCCACATAAAAAACTAATTTCATTAATACTAATAACTTTCTAGAAAATATATGGAGCTTATCAAAGGGTAGCAGAGATTCAAATAGTAAACTGCAGTATGTGCTGAGCATTTCCCTCAGTTTTATTTTTCACTCAAAATATTGTGCAGACCTTAGTCATAGGTTACATGGCAATGACTTCATGTTTGCCTAGAATTCAAGACAAAGTTGCAGTCAATGTTGGTGTGTTGACTCCTGCCATGAGGGACAGCATGCCTCTTTTTAAAACAGGTTTAATCCACTTACTTTTAGAACTTTGATTTGGATCATTTGGTTGGTCACATTTGATCAGAACCTTTGTTCATTAAATTCATAAAACACTGCTTTTTTTTTTTTCCCACTGCCAGAGATGGCTTTTAAAGCTGCTGAAGAAGCTTTTTTATTTGTTCAGCTTATTAGAATTTAGATTAATTAAGTTTGTAACCAGATTTCAAGCATAATGTTCCAGGCCAGGGATTTCTCTTAGTTTGTTTCAAACATCACTCTTAGGGCAGATTCTGCTAAACTGCATTTTCATGCTTTGCTGAGAAATGATTGCAGGTTTTGATTTCCATTACAGACTCATTAATATTGTTAATTAGAGTTCTCATGGGTAAGCACACTTAAGGAGGATCATCCTTGGGAATTGGGAGTATTACAGTTTGAGCATTTGTTAATTAGACAGAATTGGCGTATGTAAAACTCTTGGATTTGAGGTGGATTTATATGTTTGTTTTCTTTGGGTGTAGTGACTTGGGTTATGGGATTTAAATTGGAAGCAATGTTGGTTCTTGTTGAGAGTTAACATTCTGATTTTTCCTCAGTTGCTGTATTCATAAAGCAGCCTGTTCCTCTTTACTGAATTCTGTCCAAATTCTGTTCTATAGTATTCATGTAGGACTTTTGCCACCTTTAATGAAATTTGTAGAGAAGTCCTATTGCATCCAGTGGAAACAATATCTAGTCTAAATTTCAGACATATGAGTATTGTAAAATCAACTCTGTCCTCTTGCAGATGACTGGGAAACATTTTGTCAGAGTTGTTTTGTTCTCCCCTCTGGTGTTTAGTGACTGAATATGATTTTATTTTTTTTAATCCTGATTGCCAGAAAGGCTTCAAGATTGCATATTTAGCCAGGTGAAAAAATGTTTTAGGAATCCTCACTTCACCATATTTTTTGAACAATAATATTTACTAGTCTTTAGGATTACCATACATGCTAAAGATTCTTTAGTGGTGCTCTGTGGAAGATTTCTCTGCTTGTCTTGCTACATAACAAGCAAATGGCTTTTAAAAGTTAAAATCACCAAATTGCATCAGCAATAGAGAATTGATGGGAAATTTGCTGATTCTGTGAATGGGAGAAGAGATAGGGCAGAGATGGAGCTTTTACAACATTAAAGATAGGAGCACTTAAGCGATACACACTCCCTAAATATGTTTTGCACCAGTTAAAAAAAAAAAAAAAAAAAGAAAAAATCAAGTGAAAATACATTCTAGGAGCAAAAATATACTGTTGAAATTTATGATACTGATCAACATCTTACTGATCTAGCTGATTGTGAGATTAAAACAAATTTACTATTACTTAGATTGTTTTATTACTTCTCTTTGATATATGACTTTCCATCATGTTTCCTCTCTACCATCTTGACGTGGGTGCTTGCTTTTAGGTGGTATCCAGTATTACACTGCCCTGCTATGTAGTATAGGCCACTATAGTAAACATTTGCAAAAGCAGATAGCACACCAACCAGTGATACTTTAAGGACTGGTTCTAGAGCTGTGATTTGGTACAACTATTGTTGTCTAGTTGTTGTTATTGTTTGTAATGTTAAAAGGGGGAAAAAACCAAGTACTCTGTGTAGTTGCATGTGTTTAGTGTTGATTGTGTTTTGTGGCAAAAGTGCTGATGCATGACCAGAAGAAAATCAGGTTTTAGTAGTCAAGAGCTTCCTGCACCCCAGGCATGTGTATTGGATCAGTATCTGTTGCATTTTATTGCTGGGTGGAAACAAGAAGAAATCTGAGTCATATTAATAGACCAATTGGCCCTTCCTTTGTGGTGCCTGCAGCTTTGAGTGACGGAGGTGTGGTGGCCTCTCCTCCACCCACCTCCGTGTGTAAGGTGTAAAGGGGAGTTTTGCTTGCTATCTCCTTGTCCCCTTTTGCATGACTTTTAATATTGGAGGAATGCTACTTTGGGTCTTCATTTTTAATAGTGTTGAAGTAACCCAACTATGTGTGATGCCTGTCTCTAATAAGTTTTCCAACTTGCATACATGCGTATTTATTCCCTCTGTTTTAAACTCTTAAGTGGGGTACATGGAGGTTCTTTTAAGTACCCTTTATGGCTCTAGGAAATGTTCATTCAAAATTAGTGTTAAGACAGTTGGGTAGACATTTTTGCATATCTGATCAGAAAATAGTTTTCCTAGATGCTTTCTATTTCAGTCCAAAATTATAAACAGCACATACAGAAAAAATGTTCACCCAACAGTGCAGGATCTGTTGGGTGAGAAACATGAGAAAAATGGAGAAGTAATTTTAGTGAATTGGATTTCATGTTACTTTTGAGCATGATCAGATTACAAGCCTTTCATTGAAGATTTCTACAAAACCCAGGGTAAAATATACAGAAATAACATTATGTATGCAGATCTAATTTGAAATTAAAAATTAACTAAAAGAAATTAAGTTGTCTGTATGTGTGGTATTGTACCTGTTAGTCACTATCCCTATAATCCTTTTGCATATTTCTTTTTGAGGTACAGTTACTGTTGTTTTTTTGTATGGCATGTTTTTCCCGTTTGTCCCATGTCAGGTACGTGACTTACAAGAACAGACATTTGAGAATTTGTCGTCCACTAAAGCAAAATGGGTTCAGTCATCTTTTAACTTCAAGTAGGCTTAGATAACTAAGGTGGTAGAATTTATAGATGCCAGGTGGGCAGATTGCAGAAGAAGAGCTCCATTACCACTAAAAGTGTCTTATGTTTCTTTAAAATCAGGCAATGCTATCTTAAAATTAATCTGCCACTTCTGATGTAGCTACTGTTAAGAAAGCAGGACAGGTGTAAAATGATAACAGCTACTCAATTCATCACATAAGCCTGCCTGCCCTGTGCTGCATGGATCACAAGCAGCAGAGCAGCATTGCTGGAAGCCTTCCTAAAAGGGAATTGATACAGTCTAGTCTTGTGTTTAGTAGAACATGAAGATTTTACAAGATTTTCCAAGGCAAACATGTAGTCTACCCAGACTTAAGATGAAGTGCTTGCATGCATGTTCAGCATTTAGGTTTAGAAGTGAGGCCACAGTAATGGGAAAAAAAAAAAGTAATCCCGTGCAAGTCTCCTGCCTGAAGGCAGAGAGGTATAAAAGGTGTAATGTAAATGAGTTACAAAAATAGAATCCAGGTAACTAGGTGCTGAAAGCTACATGTTCATTTTTAAGAGCAAATTTATGTACATTAGCAATCCAAAACTATGCAGGTAATCACAGCACAAATCCAGTGACTACATAGATTTTGGTGGGGTTTTTTTGGTTTGGTTTTGTTTTGTTTTTTTTTTTTATAAAAAAATCTGCCATCAAACAGAATGTAAGTACTGAGATGAAAAGACTGAAAATGTAAAATACCAATATCCTTAAAATTAACACCTTGGCTTAGTTTTTGATTATGGTCCTTGTGGGGGAGATTGAGGTATGGGGGTAGGAAATTATAAAGCCACCAGTTTGCTTTCAAGAAAACTTCGTAGACTGTATGTAATGCCTGTGTATTTTCAAATTGCAGTGCCCCTCCTTTTTATCCCAGTTCTGAAGCATTTGACACTACGTAAACCCCATTTCCACACTGACATCTGGTGGTGGTTCTGGAATGCTGTGTTGCTTGAAATGCTATATATGGGTATTCTGAAGGTCTAAGCATTAGATGCAGATCCAGCCCTTCTTCAGTGATCTTCTTGACTTTGTAATTCAAATTGCCATTTTTAGACCTTTATGCAGATTCTTAAAAGGCAAAGAAAGTAATGGATAAATGAGTAATTCCTCAATATTAATTTCATTTTGCTCAGCTGGTGTAGTGCATTAAAAAAGAGCCTGGAGTGTGTGAAGGAAATGATGCTGAGTTCCTTCCTTTCCTGAAGAATTCCTGTAAAAAAACAGTGGCATAGTTTTATCATGGTCTTATTTTACTGATGGTGTGTATATTTACATATGTGTTGTGTGAGCTCAGAAGAAGGACAGTATGACACACAGTCACATTGGGTGGCTCTATCCAGAGTCCAGTACCATCTGTCATGGTTGATAGTTTGACTCATCTCGGCTCCAGTCCCAATTAGGCCTGGTGTGTATCAGTATAGCAAACAGTAAGATCCATGACAAAGCTTTTCAAGATCTCCACAGAACTGGTTTCAAGGGCTTGCTGTGTCCCTCACCCTGATGAGTCTCAGGTTCATTTGAAGTTCTGTTTACAAAATATCTCAAATCAGACAACCTGTAAGAACAGCTGGATCACGAAAAGGAAAGTGCGCAGCTCTGAATTAATATGCATTCCCCATTGTATGTACCGTGTCAGATACCCTTTTGGCACATGCATATTAGGATGGTACCTGTAGAGTAAGCTGCTTATAAAAATAGTTCTGTATTTCCCTCACAGTGGATAAAAACTTGAGTCACATATTCTTTATTTATTTCTGTCTCCAACAAGCACCTGTACACTCAGCAGACAGATTTTTATGAAGCTGATGAACTGTGTAGCTGTTCCTTAAATTCATTTTATATGTGTAAAATTGAGCTAAGTCCTGCTTTCCATTGCTAGGGTAGTGGCAGCCATTGGGTGCTCCTAATGCTGCAAAGTTTAGCTTCAAGTACAGCTTTTGAATTTTTTTCTGTGAAATTTCTGTATGAACCCAAATTAGCCCATTAAGACAAGTCAGTTACATAATTCATCTGAGCACATAGATAAGAATGTTTCACATTGAAGTAGCTGCTTATTAATATAAATGGTAAACAGTTCAAGAGTTTGGAGTATAAATTAAATAGTTTAATATAGTAGAAAATTCAGTATAATCATTGATGAGTAAAGAGGGTCACTGAAGTCCCAAAAGACTGTGAATTACTCATTAAATTTAATATTTTAGGCAAAATAGCTTTTATAAATAGTGCTAATTGATCTGATAGATCTCAAAGGATATTGGAAAGGAAATTAAATATATATGGTTTTAATATCTGTAATGTGCAGTTGCTGAAAACTTGTAGTAATTCTATTTTTTGTGGCTTCAGGTTAGCTTCAATATGTTGTCTGTGTATATTAACAAAGACTCTGGAATCAATGTCAGTTATTTTGCACTTGTATTCATTTTTTTTAATTTGTTTGAGCTTGTTGCTTACTGTATTATTACATACTTCTGCATATTTATTGGATCTTTTCTATTTATCTTTCTTCCTATTAACAGGTATTATTGAGACTGCAGATCGCCTGGATCGTGAGACTACTTCACACTACTGGTTAACTGTTTATGCAACAGACCAAGGCGTTGTGCCTTTATCATCTTTTATTGAAATCTACATAGAAGTTGGGGATGTTAATGATAATGCACCTCAGACCACAAAACCAGTTTATTACCCAGAGGTCATGGAAAACTCACCTAAAGATGTATCAGTCATTCAGATTGAAGCATTTGATCCAGATTCTAGCTCAAGTGAAAAGTTAACCTACAAGATTACAAGTGGAAATCCACAGGGTTTCTTTTCAATAAACCCCAAAACTGGTAAGTGCAATACAGTTATTTATTTTATGTGTGAATGAATCAAAATGCATAAATACATGAACCAGGCAAAATCAAGGTCTTTGGTTTAACACTGTAACCATGCTTTTCATGTTAATTAACCTGATATCTTGGTTTGTGTCAATATCAGTAAGTTACATAAACAAGCAGAAGAGGATTTAAGAGTGAAGGAGTTGGTTCAAAGTACTTGATACCCAGATGATGCACATTTTGGGAAGGTTTACTTCAGAGTAGCTCCCCTCTATACTGGCCAATACCTGTTTGCTTTTGTAGTACAGCAAAAATACATATTCTAGCTTAGTTTCATCCCAGATGTTTTTAGCAATCTTAGTCTTCCAATTTTCACACATAATTTTTTTTTTTTTTTTTTGTCAGGCTGTTTTTTTTTTCCAGGTAGTAAGTCTAAGGCCAGCTATTAACAGGCCATGTGTTAACTGTAAACTCACTTGTCCCACAGTTGTAAGGGACCATCTTTGACAGTAACTATTGCTGTTGTAAGAAATAGAAAATCTGGGAGATAATTTGCAGGTAATGAAAAGAAAGTCTGAATTCAGAGGTTGCTTGAGAAGCTTCACAAAAAACATCTAACAGGAAAGTACAAATACAAGAAACAGACTTTTTGTAACTGTGAATTACAAATATGGAAATATGTATAGGGCAGAGAGGAAACAAAATAATCCATATTAACTGAAGCTACACAGTAATGTTAAAGACAGTGTAAATGTTGCCTACCATCCCTTGCTTCTGAATGAACATGGATGTACAAATACATGGATGTACAGTACACATGCTGGATGTTTTTATCTACAGATCTTTCCTAACAGTAAAGAAGGATTTGGTTTTAATTAAATTATATTTTGGTGGATTGGGCACAGGGTAGTTTTTCATATGTTGCATCTAGGAACCATTTCACATTACAAATTAGAGGAGAATCTTCCAGTTCACTCAGCCTGAAATTTCTTCTTAGGATCCAGAGATTTTTAGACTAGAAATGTAGAGAGCGACTTTAATCTGTAACAAACCCAATAATTAGAGAGCAGTAGAAGCCTTATTCATTTAGCTCTTGCTAATTCATGGGGGAAATTTCAGGAGATTTACAGGAGCAAAAATTGGGTGAAAAAATTTGTTTTGAAGGCTGGGTTGACACTGTGGCCTTCATTCTGTTTCATGGTTATTTCAGCTCAGGGTATGAAAGACTTGTGAGCTGCAGCAGCTCTAATTGCTGTGTCAGCAAAGCTCTGAGTGCAAACACAGGTATGTTATTTGGGTTATTTCTGACAATAACTTCTTTGTCAGCATGTGCTGCATCTGCTTGTGAAGATGTTGCCAAGAGGGACATATGAAGTCACTATAGCAGCAGCAGATCTTTAGCATAGTTAAAGCCTGTATCTAAATACAATATTTACACAAGCATTGGTTTTAGAACAAAGGCAACCTAAGTAGTAAGATAAGAAGTATTTAACCACAGAGTCTTCTAAAGTGGATGCAGAAAACTCTTGTGTGCTTGTGTGTGTGCTTTATTTCTATTTGTCTTTATCTGCTTAACATGATGCAAAAGGAAATATTTTCTATTCCCTAACTCTTATTTTGAAAAGTACTGTTTCTTCTTTACTGCTACTTCCATATAGTCATCTCAATCAGTGATATTCATAAAAATGGGAGTAAAATTGCTTGTGACTTAGAAAGAATAGTGTGACTGCAGTGCTCAAATTGCAAGTGAGTATAAATTCTGCCTACGTTCATGTGGTCTTTACTGTATAATTGACCATCTATTTTTGGTTGCTGGGTTTTTGTTTTTTTTTGGGGGGGGGGTTGTGGTGGTTTTTTTGTAGCTCACTCTCTCTTGCTCTTTTTTCTGGTCCTTTCCTACTCCTCTCTGCCTTCTGTATGATTATGCAGCATTTTCCAAACTTTGTTTTAAAAAGGACACTTGCATGCCTCCCTTATGTAAGTTTTGAAATGGATAAACATGTTTATTTCTATTTAATGGATAGAAAAATTAGGGCAGCAGAGATTGTGACCTGTTTTGGAGCTTGTAGTTTTCCACATCAGTAGCTTACTGACAATCTAATTTATGTTACAAAGGGAACTTGAGAAAGCTCAGCACACTAGATGGTAAAGTGATAAGGAACACTTAATATAAAGCTAATAAAGATTTTCTGTCAAGAGAGTTTCTTACCTGACTTGTTGAAGCGTGCATACCGAAGCAGTCTGGTCTGGAGTCTTTCTCAGCTCTGTACTAAAGGAGAAGGAAAAGAAAAAAAAATCAAAATGCAAGCACTAAGAAGAAAATAATCTCCCTCTTGATTTACATTCAACAGAAATTATTTTTGTTAATATAGTTAAAATCACTGGAATAGGTAAATTCATCGGGTGTCTATTGGTGTTAAAATTACAGTGCTAGATAGACATAATAAAGAGGAGGGGAAGAGAAGACATGAACAGAGAAGGGTTTCTGCTGTTTTCCCAGAGTGCACTCAAATAAGTTGAATGGATATTAAATAGCCAGCTTATGCATACTGTCTTTCTATTAACTGGGACACTGGATTTCATGTGATCTAATGGGCTGTCTTGTTTTTCCTGTGTATGTTCAGTTTGAAACTGGCAGTCTGCAGTAGCCACTAACATGGTGATCGAGATGAGTTTTGACTGAGGTTATCAGGTTCATAATTTCTCAAGTCTCTCTTCTGCCTGTTTAGAAATCAAGTGTGTTTAACCTGAATGAATCCTGTCTTTGGTGGAAGCTCTTTCACTGGGATTGGGGTGTTCAGATTTGAAAAGTCACTTTAAAAGACACTAGTTATTGTTGCAGTTAAAACACAGTATATTTTATCACCCTCAGTTAATTAAAGGGGCATCAGCTGAAGTATGTATTTGACTAGAATTAGTGAAATCAAATCCCATCTTGTTTGCTTATGCAGCTATGTTACCCTTGTTACACCTTGTTGAGACACTGTAAGGTATTTGACAAAGGAAGAGAAACCTTCACAGGGCCTCAGGTTACCCTTTCAGCCAAAGGGGAGGTGGGGTTGGAATATGAATCATGTCTTTAACTGTATCCCATTGTAACATAGAAAGTGACAGAATAAGAGTTAAGCATGTGTTATGTTGGTTACTTTGGGCTGCTGTGCAGCCCCAGAGGCAAATTGAGGACAGTAAAGGCATTCAGTAGAATCAAGGCAAGGCTAGTGTTGGGATTCTTAAAATATGCGGTGAGCGTTAAAAATATGTTTTAGCTGACAATAGAATCGTGGGATCAGCTAGGTTGGAAAAGACCTTTAAGATCATCAAGTCTAACCATTACCCCATGACTGCGAAGTTCGCCACTAAACCATGTCACTGGGGGCCTCATCTGTGCAGTTTTTTAACACTTCCAGGGATGGTGATTCCACCACTGCCCTGGGCAGCCTGTTCTAATGCCTGAGCACCCTCTCTGTGAATAAATTTTTCCTGATATCCAATCTAAACCTCCCATGCAGTTTGAAGCCATTATCTCTTGTCCTATTGCTTGTTACCTGGGAGAAGAGACCAACCCCACCTCACCACAACCACCTGTCAGGTAGTTACAGAGAGCAATAAGGTCCCCCTGTGAGCTTTCTCCTACCCAGACAAAACAACCCCAGTTCCCTCAGCTGTTCCTCATGAGACTTATTCTCCAGGCCCTTCACCAGCTTCGTTGCACTTTTCTGGACCCTCTCCAGCATCTTAATGTCTCTCTCTTGTAGTGAGGGGCCCAGAACTGACCAAAGCATTCGAGATGCAGACTCACAAGTGCCCAGTACCAGGGGGTGATCACTGTCCTGGCCCTGCTGGTTATGCTATTGCTGATATAGGTCAGGATGCTGTTGGCCTTCTTGGCCGCCTGGGCACAAGTTAGCTGATGTTCAATGGCTGTCAGTCAGCACCCCCAGGTCCTTTTCCCCACTCTTCTCCAAGCCAGACAATATGTTATTGTCTTCTCTGCAGGTCAAGGGTTCATCTTTTTCTGAGTCTTTATAGAATTTAACACTGTGGTGTTGTGGTCCATGGCTACCACTGTGTGTATCATACTAATACAGGATATAAATAGCAATAATCTAAATGTAACCTATGTCAAGTAAAACATTGCTTTCTGTTCTCTGAAGTGTTTCATTTCTAGAATTTTATAGGCTCCAGACTAAGATATCTGTGTCTATGCAATAATCCTGAATATTTAGATGGTGAAACTGACTGACATGGACCTATGTAGGATATAGTTCATCTTTCACAGAAAGAAGTGATTTCTTTTCTTGACAAGAACTATTGATTGATCTGTTTCTTAAAAATGTTACTAGCTGAAATAGTATCTATGTGCTTCGGTTTCTGACTATACCCTTCAGTAAATCTTCATCAGCACTTGAAAACATCTTTCTTGTTTGAAGAAATTATAAAATAACATAATTAAAGAAACATTGCTAAGGTTTCTTTGCATCCAGAAATGCTGCTTCACTTTTTGGAGCAGGATATATAACACAGTACTTCACAAGACATTTTTGTAAACTTGTCCGATCTACCTGGCCTTTTATTAAAGCAAATGAAATATAATTTCCTTTACTTTTGGAGTTTCCATGAATAATAAAAAAAAAGCTGCTGTATATGTGAGCTGGCCAGGTGGAATAAAAAATAGTTGTCAGTTATTTACAGGAAAGCATTAAAGCAAGGACTAATTCCACGACTTTCATGGTCAGCTTGAACACAACTGTAGAGCAATATGTAAATTAATTAGAACTACTTTATATCTGCTTAACTTCTTGCAACACAGCTTTTAATTAAATACAGAAGTAATTGACAAAATGGTAGAGATGCAAGGCATCTTAATGTTTAGATGGAAGGAGTTGGAGTTGGCAGGATTTCATACCTATTCAGAGCACATCCTGGGTCTGTATGGTTAATCTCCCTACTTAACCCCAGAGCTGTTGCACTGAGGATAAGAAATTATTTGTGCTTTTAGGAACTCGCATGTAAAGCAAAAGATTATATGGCAGGAAACAAGTTCTGGGTGTGTGCTTTGGTGCTCCCAGTGTGCAATTTTTTTTTTTTTTTTTGCTGGTATATATAATAGAAAGTTTAGTAACATTTCACTGCTTCGTGTGGGTGTGGTTTATTTGTTGATGAGTTATTCAGGTATTTTAATTTTAAATTACCTTGTAACAAGGTCAAAGACTTCGGAAATTAATTATCAAAATACTCATAGTTGTTAGTTTCCATATTTCATTGGTTGCATTTGGATGTGTTTTGTCTAAGAAAGTATTGATGGACAAAAAATGGACTCTCTAGGGAATGAGTAATGAGTTGTTTTACTTAAGTCAGCGATTGAACTCCAAGCTAGTTGAAAAGTTTTGTCACTGATGTAAACTCTGTGGTTGTATTTACAAAATAAAGTTTACTGTTGTATTGTTTGAAATAAATTACTTTTTTTTTAACATTAACGCAATTGTGTTGAGTGGACAAATTACCCCTCCCCTCATCTTTTATTCTTTTATTTTATAATATCTTTATTTGCTTTATTGCTTTTGAAGAGGAATGTTGGAAACATGACAGTAGACAGAAGGATTGCAGTAATTTCTAGAGAAAGTGGAAGAGGTACTTAGTATGGCATCTACTAATAATAACTGATAATACCACTATATAGAAGTGAACATTTATGAGTGGTTTATGAATTATGATTATGTAATTTCTCATCTATATTGGATTAACCATTTAGAAGTGGATCTGTTAGTGCTCATTCAAGAGAGTTATTAATTTTACTAAGAGATTTTTCAGTCAAAACATGTGATTTCATTCTGTTTGAGACAGGAGAGTGGGACATGCATTAAATATGTGCTTTTTGTTGCACACAGTAAGAATTGTTAAGCGTAGTATGCAAACTAGCTCCCCAACTAAAAATGTATGCTTGAAGTCCCCCAGAGTTCCATAGTCAACAAAATTGTTTTTTCTTTCGGTTTCGTATGTTTTGTAGTTTTCTTCTATTCTTATTCTTTAAATTATGGGATTGCAGGCCTCATGTGAAATGGGAAGAAAGGTATTCACCTTTAACTGACCAACAGTAATGGCTCAATGAGTTATATGCAAAATATGGACATTTAAGACCTGAGGAGAATAACCTTAATTGCTGCAGAATTAGAGCCGTTAGAGTGAACTCTCTCTAAACAAAAGAAGCTTGCTGAAGTCCCCTGTGCTCTATATCAGTTTCCATATGGATGGAATAGTTTTGCCATGTCACAGTTTTAAAATACAGCTGCTACTAAGTGGTACAGGCTTGGTATGATTAATATCTCAGATTGCTGAATTATGGTACCTAAAAGAAGCTTATATTACCTTGTAAGTGGCAGTATGCGCATTAGAATGGCAAAACCTGTATTTGCATAATGAACAGAGTTCTGGTTCTCCTTAGTGTTACTGAGCAAGAAACCAGAATCCTAACCAGCTATGCATATAGGGTGAGGGAAGACCCCTGTACTTTTCTTTTTTTTTACTACCTTGCCCATGTGTTTAGGCAAGAAATAATTTCTGATCTTTCTGCAAAATTGGTATGTTTGTTTCCAGTCCCTTAGGACTTCTGGTGCATTTATTGTACCAACCGGATTTGGCCTGGGGAAAGAATTGGGGTTGGGTAGCAAATAACATTTTCCCCAGAAGCCGTGCCTTACTTCAGAAATTCAAGACAATAATAGCAAATGAAGCAGGGGGTTACTTGACATTGCTTCATGTAACAATTTTGAGTCAGATTTGCAGAAATACTGATTGAAAAAGTATAGCTTTCTATGTGTTTAATGCAACTTGATATGACAATAACATATACTTCCAAAACCTAGACTCGTGTTCATAATCAGAGAGGAGAATGACAAAAATAATTTTGAGTGTTGATTTTCCCATACTTCAGTTTTGCAGGTATTAAATAGAAATAATTGCATGACCTAATTGCTTAGAAGTGTTCTGAAGATATCTTAATGCACATTTAAGCAGCACGTGGGTATTATCATGAGAATGCCATGGACATTCCCTTGAGGAAATTAGTAATCCTCTAGTGTAGGAGTTAGGCATTTATATAAGGCCTTTCTTACATAGGGGATTCCAGCAGAAACGCTGAGTAATTACATATTTCAGAACATACTATATCTGGTGCTTCCAGTGATGGCCCGAATCTGTGCGTCTTGATGCACACATGGCAAAACAGTCATGATGACTTGGCAGTCTTGACTCTGGAGTTTTTTAATTTGAGTGACAATCTGAAAATGTGTTTGTCTAGGATTTAGTATTATCTGACATAACTTTTGCTCTTACTGTCTTTTTTTTCTTTTCCCCTATGTTTTTTTACTATCTCAAGTTTTTTGAAAGTACTTACATTAGGTAGATCCTGTGCCAGTTTAGGATTGTGGTAGTCTGTTTCATAAATTGTACCATGCTTCAAACCACGCATTGCAAAATTAACACCAGCCTTTAGATTAAGTGCTGACTTAAAGACATTTCTATATGTGCAAACCCAAAATAGAATGCTAGTTCAGTATTAAAAGTTTGTTCTATCGAAGAACAGGATTTAAATTTTAGCAGCATTGAGTCTATCTCTTGCTGTCTGTTGGGCTCTGGTAATTATTAAAGCTTTGTGAGGTTATAAAATCATAATGGCTCATGGTCAAACTGGCTACATCATATGATTTTGTCATTTCACACTATTTGTAACCTTTAAAGCAGTATCTTTGTGTCTGTCTGTCTGATTTGGCGACTGAAGTGAAATAGGAAATAGGTACTGCTGCGAACAACTTCCATGGGTTTCCGATAACACTGGAGAATTACTTAGTGAGGAAATGAAGGGCCAGTGACTGCACAGTAGTATTGGCTTCATTTGAACAAAGGAAATCTTTGTTGTTTAACTGCTTGTGGGTTTTAATCCCAATTGATGTAATATCTTAGAACTTGAATAAAACCAGTATTGCCACATTACACACTAATGTGATTTAAAGTTAAATAAAGACCAAAACACTGAAGTTACTTGTTCTTGTTACTTCTGTAGCTGACAGACAATGCCTGACTCAACTACTGTTCATTCATGTCACACAACTCGAAGCATATGTAGCAGCCTGCATGTGCCCAACCGTTTACCTGTTACATTCAGAGAAAATAAAGTATTTGATTACACTGTTTCTGGAACAGATTTTTTTTTCTCTTAATATCTTTCCTTTACTAAAAATGTGACCAGAATTAACCCAAATGTTTGTTGATCTGCAACCACAGAGGGTTACATGAGTAGATGAAAGTTTACAGAGATACGTATTTGGAAAGAAAGCTTAATTCTGCACAAGGTACTTTTATTTTTCTTTTTAAATGCTGTTTAAAGCACTTGAAATGCAGTTAGGTATTTTTCTTTTGGTAGTTTTTAGAACTGGGAAAAGAAGTTCATGTCTGCGAAATTTCTGACATCTTCATATCTGCTTTACAATATTTAAGGATTTAGTATTGGAAAATATAGAAAATTTTCTGTAGTATAGGCAGCTATTTTAAAAAAATATTTCCAAGCATTTATGTAGAGATCCCTTTCAGGTGGTGGTCTTGGGGCTTGCTTAGTTATTTATTCTTTTACATCTCTGGAAAAAGAGAAATAGTAGGAGGTAGAAAATAAATGGGAAGCACAGCAGTCCTTCTTTTCTCCTTTTTCTGTCCCTGAACTGCATAAAAACTTAAGGTCATGCTCTGCATGATCTGTGTTGTAATGCAGGAGTTTAAAAGAAGGTTCTCTTTCCATTTTCCCATATTCTGATGTAGAAATTATGATGGTGACAGACTCCCTCTGTAGCATATGTTTTTTTTGAGGTGAAGCATATATAGCATGTGAAATGATAATTCTAAACAGGGAAGAGATGGTCATCAGTCACTTGCATAGTACTGTCTTCACACAGGCTTTCAAAGATATGTCTTTCCTAGATAATTTTTGTACATAACAACACTATAATGCTAGTATTAATAGGGAATTAATCAAGAGAAGGTTACTTCAAATTAGTGCCATAATTCAGATTGAGCTTGGCTTGACTTGCAAGTGGAGAAAATAAAAGATCAATCCCAGCAAAAATAATAGTTCTACAGCAACTGTGGAGTCACAGCTGAGGGCTAACTAGGAGTCAGCTATAAAACTCTTCTTCAGCTTTTCTAAGAGGGGAGACAAGGCCTTTGACAGCAGTTTATGTGATCTCTGTCATGAGTGTTGCATGGAGGTCCTTACATACTGTTCAGTTACAGAAGTCCTTTAAAGCGGTAGTTAAAACGACTGCAGTGCATTCTAGATTTCCGTTAGTATTGTGCCTTGTAATTGTAGAAAATAATATGCAATTTAGGGAAGATTTAGATTAGATATTAGGAAGTTCTTCACTGTGAGGGTGGTGAGATACCGGAACAGCTTGTCCAGAGAAGCTGTGGATGCCCCATCCCTGAAATTGTTCAAGGTCAGGCTGGATCGTGCTTTGAGCAGTCTGGTCTAGTGGAAGGTGTCCCTGCAGATGGCAGGCAGTTTGGAACTGGGTGATCTCTGAGGTGCCTTCCAACCCAAAATATTCTGTGATTAAATAAAAAGAAGAAAAAAAAAAGGGGGGGGGGGGAAGGAGGAGAAGGAAAGCGTCATTGTATAAATCTCCAAATTCATGTTTAGAAACTAACATTTCAGGGTTCAGATGTATATACACAAACCCAAACAAAGAAAGTGTTGTTTTTATTCATAGTGCTAGATCATATAATGTTTTTTTTTTTTCTGGCATGCTGGGCTGCCTCAGAAGGAATGTGACTGGCAGGGTCACAGGAGGGAGGTGATTCTCCCCTCTACTCCACTGTAATGGGACTCCACACGGAGTACTGCATCCAGCTCTGGGCCCCCAACACAAGAGGGATGTGGACCTGCTCCAGTTGGGTCTGGAGGAGGACCATGAAGATGATCAGGGGGCTGGAGCATCTCTTCTGTGAAAACAAATTGAGAAAGTTGGACTTGTTCAGCTGGGAGAAGTCTCCAGGGAGACCTTACACCAAGTAGTCTTCCACTACTTAAAGGGGGCCCACAAGAAATCTATGGAGGAATGTTTTACAAGGGCATATAGTGACAGGACAAGGGGGAATGGCTTTAAACTGACAGAGGGGACATTTAGATCAGATATTAGAAAGAATTATTTACTATAAGGGTGGTGAGACACTGGAACAGGCTGCCCAGAGAAGTATGGATTCTCTATCCCTGGATGTGTTACCAGGGGCAGATTGGATGGGGGGTTGAGTGGAAGGTGTCCCTGCATGTGGCAGGTGGGAATGGAAAGCATTCGACACTGCCCCACATGACATCTTTGTCTCTAGAGAGACATCAGTTTGATAGGTGGACCACTCAGTGGATAAAGAACTGGCTGGATGGCCACACAAAAAGAGTTGTGGTCAATGGTTCATTGTCTGGCTAGAGACCAGTAATGAGTGGTGTCCCTCAGGGATTGGTGTTGGGACGTGTCTTGTTCAACATCTTTGTCAATGACATGGAGAGTGGGATTGTGTGCACCCTCAGCAAGTTTGCTATGACACCAAGCTGTGTGGTTCAGTTGATATATTAGAGGGAAAGAATGCCATCCAGAGGGACCTTGACATGCTTGTGAGGTGGGCTGATGCCAACCTCATGAAGTTTAACCATGCCAAGTGCAAGGTCCTACACCTGGGTCAGAGCAATCCCAGGCACAGCTACAGGTTGGGCAAAAAGGAAATTCATGGTAGTCCTGCGGAGAAGGACTTGGTGGTGTTAGTCAATGAGAAAATAACGTGAGCCAGCAGTGTGCGCTTGCAGCCCAGTAAGCCAACTGTATTGTGGGATGCATCAAAAGGTTTGTGACCAGCAGGTCGAAGGTGATCCTGCCCCTCTACTCTGTTCACGTGAAACCTCATGTGGAGTATTGTGTGCAGTTCTGGTGTCCTCAGCATAAAAAGGACATGGAACTGTTGGAACAAGTCCAGAGGAGGGCCATGAGGATGATCAGGAGACTGGAGCACCTCCTGTATGAAGACAGGCCGAGAAAGTTGGAGCTGTTTAGCCTGGAGAAGATAAGGCTGTGTGGAGACCTCATAGCAGCCTTCCAGTATCTGAAGGGGAGCTACAGGGATGCTGAAGATGGACTGTTCATTAGGGTCTGTAGTGACAGGACAAGGGGTAATGGGTTAAAACTTAAACAGGGGAAGTTTAGATTGGATGTGAGGAAGAAATTCTTTATGCTAGGGTGGTGAGGCACTGGAATGGGTTGCCCAGGGAGGTAGTGAATGCTCCATCCCTGGCAGTGTTCAAGGCCAGGTTGGACAAAGCCTTGGGTGACATGATTTAGTGTGAGGTGTCCCTGCCCGTGGCAGGGGGGTTGGAACTAGATGATCTTGAGGTCCTTTCCAACCCTAACTATTCTATTATTCCCTTCCAACTCAAACCATTCTATGATTCTATGCTACTCTTAGTTCCTGCCCCAGTTGCTTTGAGATAAAAACCTTTCCATCCAGTGTCACTGCTGTGATACACGTTGGAAAAGCCTGTGCCAAATCATATATTTATGTGATTCTGAAGTCCTTCAAGAGCTTTGAAAAACTTTATGTATTTCAGCAACAGAGATGCAGTTCTGTTTGTTGGCTTTTTAAGGAGACACATTCTTGAATTTGTCTACATTTTGAAAGTTAAAAGTCTGTATTTTCAAATTGGATCATCAGTTCTAAAGTTGGCAAAGAGAGACCGACTATCTCTTGAAACTGGTGAGCTTTCTTAAGGAAATTCTCATTGTTTGAACTAAGAAAAACCAAATAGTAAAATAAATAAACCATAGATACACAGAAAATCCATCGATACATATTTGGAAGGTGAATTTCCCCCATTCATAAGCCGTGTCTTCAAAATTCGGAGGGAATGGATTTTGTCAATAACAGGTAGTTAGCTAGTTTTCATATCTGTTCTTAATTAATTAAATATTTTTCACAGTTTTATATTTTAAAATGTAATGTTATTTGGGGACTGTTTTCTTACAGTAATAGGCGAAATACTAGGAAATTTTAACTACACTTTTTAAATTTCGTATTTCACTTAAAACCTATCACTGTTGTTTATAAAAAAAAAATTTAAAAGTTGTTTTCATACTTTGCCCCCTCAAAAATATTCAGATACTATCAAAACATTTTACTCTTCCTCATAATATTTTTCTGTTTGTAGAATTTTATTAAATGCCATAAGGAGTTCACTAATTTCTCGTTACTTACAGTTCTTCTTAACCAGTGCTGTCAGTTATATGCCATAATTGCAACCAAACCACTGTTTTGTTGCTAAAACAGTCTTAGTAAAAACAGTTGAATTGTATAAGAGTAATTTTGACATCAAGATAATAGCCAACATGGAAATCTGCTCTCATATTTCTCTTATAAATCATGTATTCTTGACTTACTGTAATACCTTTTTCAGTCTCTGTTGTAAAGTTTAGGTTATTTGTGGACTGAGGTATTGTTGCAGCACATGTAAACTTTGACTTGATGGTTATCGCTGCTAAAAAAATCTGCTTGTTGATGAATACATTCAGTTAACACAATGCAAGAAGTTCAGAATTTGTTTAGCTACGTTGTGTTTCAGAGACAATAGCTGCCAATTAAATAGCTTTATTTGCAGAGTAAATTCAAAAGACTACATACGTTCTTTCTTTGTGAAATTTTCAATCTTCTTTGATCCACGTGTTTGTTGCAACAGTTTTGCAGGAGACTAATCATGAAATTACAAAACTTCTTAGCAGAGGAAGTGACCTCAAAACTAACTTCAATCATTCAATAATTGGTTTTAAATGCTTCTCTCAACTGATCATATTTTTGTTTAAAACATATTAACAACTCAGTGCTGGTTACTATAATCTGAAAAATGCATTTTCTTTGTTCAAGAAAAAAAAGCTAAGTTTAGAAAGGAGCATGGGTTTTCTTCCTTTGTTCAGGCACTATAAGTGCAATAAGATTATGTCAGGTTTATAAAGATCTTTCAAGATGGTGTGAGACTGTGGCAGTAATTCTGTACTTAATTATTGAAGATGGTATGTCTCAAAATGAGGTAATAAAGCAAGTGATGAAGATCAGGTTACTTAAAAGAGTTAATTATCAAAGGCATTTGAGCTTTGAATTGGTGTGGCTTTAGTATACCAGAGAGTGCTGAAGGTAAGAGTAGTTTTGCAAGGTAAGCAAAGAAATAACAAAAATTTGTAGTTCTCTGTTGATAGCAAGATCAAAGTTCATTTGACAGGCCATTTATCATCACTTACTAGTTTCACTAATTGCACTTGGATTTTTATTGTTTAATTTTCTATTCAAATTTTTTAACTATTTTTTAGTTATGCATTAAGTGCTATTTTTTTGTATTTTCATCTTACACTGCTTATGACATACAGTTCTGGTTTTTATCTTGTTATATATGAGAGAAACAAACTACCAAAAGGATATGCTTGACAGTGAGAATGGACACATCCTAAATGCTTTGAAGCATTCAGAATGTAGGATTTTAGGCTTTGGTTTATTTTTCTAGTATAGCTATTTAGGGATGTGTGATTATTTATATACTCATTTTCATTATTCACCAAATAGTTCTACTTGTAAAAGAATTATGGCAGAAGCAATTATATCACTGTCTTAATAAATACAGGCTGAAAATAATTTACTACATGGCTAATTATACAAAAGTACAATATTTACTTTTATATTTGAGCAGTTTTCATGTAATTATGTGTCACTAAGCACAGATTTCATATGTCATTTGAAATCTAGTTGAAATTGAAGCTCTACAGTGTTTATTGGATTGGATAATTAGTTGTTTGTGTAAAGAGTTTTTCCTCCTTATACCATATATTAATAATCTTCGGTAGGTTGCTTGTCTTTGCTCCCTGCTTGTAATCACTAAAATGGTTAAAGAGTACTCTGATAAGCAAATTCCAGGTCTTTGTAGCTATTAAAATAGTTAAGGGAAGTGACACTTAATTTCACATACACACCTTGTGCTTTTATTTTGTACTGGCAGGATTGAATAGTTAAATTACCTGGTTACTGATTAACGTGGTGATTCGTGGTGTGATATAGGAGGGTTAAGTAGCTTACTTTTTAACCTTATATGCAAAACTTATGATCTCTTTTGGCAACAAGTAACACACTCATAAACACTGATATTACTATATTTCAATAAATTCAGTATTTCCGATGTATTGACACAAGCCTACCCCTATGCACTAGACCGGGTATTCCTTGCTTGCTGTGGTCCTAACCTGGGTACAACTGAGATCTCGGTTATTACTTCACTTTTCATACTGTTCAAAGGGCAGGGCATTTATTCACTGGGATAAATGTGCCAAAAATGTTTTTGTGAATGAAATCCAGAGGATGTGCATCAGCATTTGAAACAGAAATAAAGAAGTGTCTCTAAGAAAAAGGTGGCCGAAGAACAATTACAGTGTGCAGTCCTATAAAGCATTTTAGACCATTCAGTTTGGAGTTTACCTAGGTGCCTGTATGTTGTGGAAGTGTCTGACTTTTGACTGGATTGTTGCAGATGGGAATTGAAGGGGAAAGGCCCAGAAACTGTGAAAGACTATACTAGTTGAGGGCAATCATGCTATACTTAACAGAAAGGGAACACTGATTTCAGTGCAGTGTACTGAAGTATGTTTCCCTTTAAGATTTTTCTAAAACTTATCTATTTATAGGGTGTTGTAACTCATTTTTTTTGGTAAAATATCCTGATAAGAATGTTCGTATGTGAAGCAAAAACTACTCCTTTAGCCCCCCAAAGTGGATTTAAACTGCCTAAAAAAGCCTGCTAAGCCACAAGCTGTAAGCTGTGTTAGGCAGAAGTGATCTTTGTTCTACCTGAACAGCTGTATAGCAAAAAAAGGTAAGATTCACGAGGCCCAAGAGAACAAGCAAACAGCAAAATAACTCTTTAGCTAGTGGATGGAGTATTCATCTAAGAGTGGAAAAAAGAACCTAGACTTTCAGTTTCTCTTGAAATGTGGTACCGTTTTTGAGGTCTTTATTGAAAGAATGGAAATGATTGCTTTTAAATGTTTTATTTGAACAGAAGAGTCAGTTAATGTGCTTATAAAGCATCCTGTTAGTTTCTTCAGAGAGTATATGTTTATAATCATATTTTCAGCACTTCAAAATTACTGGTGACAGTTCTGTTGCTGGTTTTATTGAAAGCTATAGAAGTGCTTAGGACAAGTAAGAGTTTAGGAATGAAAAGCAAGTCAAATTGCTAAGGAGCTAACTTTAGGACTTTATAAACCAAAGTTGTTCAGTTCCCTTATTGTATACTTTATCCAGTATGATAGCTGGTTAGGACTATGATCTTGTTTGGTTTTTAATTCAGCAGCTTGCCTTCATGGCAGCATATTACAGTGGCACACTGTCTAGCTTATAATCATAATCTATACACGACTGTAAGACATAGAATTTATATTTTGTCAGCTGCAAAGCTGAAACCTGTTCTTAAATCCGCCTGCTATTACTTTTCATTGATCTGTTTTTAATAACTTGTTTATTTGCTTCAGTTGTGAAGCCTTGGCTTGGCTTACACAGAAGACAAGATTTGACTGTAGTCTTGCCAAAAGGCTTATCTGAGTATCCTTAGAAAGCAAACAAGGGCCTTTTCTGGTGGTCACTGTTTATGAAGTAGGTGAGGTGTAAATCATAGTTAACATGAAATTAATTGAAAGATGACTAAAAAAAATTCATCTTCCTGTGGCAGTGATGAAACAATCATGGATTACTGTGCTTATCAATCATTTTGTCCTTATTTGGAGATATTGAGAGCAGTTTAAAACAAAGTCATAGAGATCTTCCCAACAGTAGACTTGATACTCTGTTACCAGGGATGTCTAAGACATGGCTTGCTTACAGGAAGTACTTTCTTGAGCAGGAAACTGCTAATTCTAGTGAACTTCATCTCAGACCAAAGATATATTCCTCTGTCTAGAGGGAAAGCTGTCTTGAATTGGATATAATACACTATTTCTTAAGTGAGGATGATTAGTAGGAAATCCTGCCTTGTGGCATGACAGCATTTTTATCACTTGAAGAGACATAACTGGTCTTCGACTTACAGGATGTGAGTGGTAATTTGCCCTGTGCTTTAGGGTCATATTATGCAATTGTCAAACTAGATTATTACAGCCACATGTGAATTTAAAATCCGTAGGTCCTTCAACTCTTACACTGATTTATATATTAAGACCTTGTAAAGAAAATACCAAGATATTATTTCTAACATTCATTAGAAATGTGTCTTTTTTTGAGGTTGAAGTGGGTGGAATGAGAGCCTGAATAATAATACATTGTAAGCGAACTGATTAAAGCTTTAAACTGATTTGCACTAATGCTGTCCAGAGAAAATATTTCTGCTGACTGGTTATGGTTTGTGTTCAACATAGAAGACAAAAATCTTATCAACAAAATGTGACCTCCCTTATATTTAGTTCCAGTGTCTTTTATCTTTTGAACTTGGTGATAAAAAATGTTGTAGCTGCTTTCCATATTTCCTTCAGTGCCAGTGCACTCACTGAACAGAGAAACTTTCTTTTCATACACTACAATTCAAATAGTGTTGCATTATACAAATCAAGCTTTTTTGTTCACTCACTGGAGGCAGCTTAGTAGACTTCGCATCTGCTTTAGTTTTTTGGATCATGGTGGGTTAGCCCTGGCTAACAGCCAAACTCCTATCCAGCTCCAGAACTTTCATCATCTCAAGTTGGAAAGTCTGTGTACAGTTTTGAAAACACAAATGTTTGTAGGTATACCTGTAGTAGGGAATGCATGATGTATACACAGTATGACAAAAATTTTGAGCCTTCCTCCGCTTGCAAAGACCACTTTTTCTGATGCTACTTCTTTCATCACTGGGATCATCCATGCCATAAAGATAGCTAACAGCATGGAATTAATGTTAACATTCATAACATAGTGCTCATTTAATGTTCTGTGGGGTTTTTTTTAAGAGATGGCATTGTGTGAAAGTTGTTGTTGATGTGCTGTTTTTCAGATGCAGAGGTAAGTAACATGATGTAACAGAGCACTGAGATGAAAGCTTATATGGGATAAAATAAATCCCTGCTAACGTCAGCTCCTTTGTGCTATTTTGTATTCCAAGTGTAGCAGTTTTAATTTATATTTATGTAATTGAATCCTGTAGTGGTATTTTTGTCTATTTGTTTTAATACTGTTTAAAATAGAAATTTAAAGTAAATTTTGTTTGAATACAGTTTGATTTTTTCAATAGACCTCAAATAGGCAGCAGATATCCCCAGAATGTAAACTCAAAAGAGGAAGGAAGAGAGAATACAATCGTATTTGTTACCTGATGAGTTTGGTTTGCTTTGTTATGGATGTTTACAGTTAGTTTCAGCTCATTATAGTACCTCTACAGCTAGTGAGGCAGAACAGCTGTGGTTTATCCAAGCTCTTTAAATTGCTAAGCTGCTGCTATGAAAAAGTTTCCAATAAGGTGAGTTTTGAAACATTGCTGAATAGAAAAATTGCACCAATTCACTAGAGATACCATTTGCTCATCATTATCTTAGAAGTTGTTTGTTATAAACTCTTGTTTTCCTGAGGGTGCTTGACCCATCTTGCCATAGTGTGCATTGATTTCCAGGTGGAATAATAGTGGTGTGACTTACTGGAGTTCATTGTTCCTGTTGGTCTTGTGGAGAGGGAGGAAAGGGAGCTGGGTAAAAGGAGGCAGGAGGAAAATATGAAAATATGACTGCAAAATGGTGCTCTGTGTGTGAGTTTTGCTTCAAAACTGAATGCTTTGTCACAGAGGCCTGTTGTTTCTCACACACACTGTCATTTTTCTCATTCAGCAGTGAGCAGATTCTCCCTACTTCATAATAAGATTATCAGAACTGATTATGTTACAGACTTCTTCAGAGATTAATTGAAATTATCTTTTACTTGTTACTTCTATGAGGATGTGGTGTATGGAGAGGTGTGGTTATTCATTTGTTTTTGTAGAGGAAGTAGCACAGCAAGGACACCTCTGAACTGTTACAGAAAAGAGTGGAGTTCAGTCTAAGAAATTGAAGAACTTTTGTTTTCAGTAGAAAGAGCAGTGTTCCTGGGAGCTAACTTACATTAGGTCCAAAGATTCTCTGCAACCCTTTTAATGGGCAGTCACAAAGACCATGCTGCATAAGAGCACTAGACCTTATTACCATGGCCTTAATTCAGGAAAGCTCTTTAACAACTGATGAAATCTCAGTGCAGCATTAAACATCTTATAATACAGGAAAAACTTGGAAAAAATTGAAAACCTTAGTGATTGCCATAATCAAACCTTTTACACTCAAGCTGTAGTGAAATATTTTATTGAAGCTAAATTTTCACTTAGTAAAGTGGCTAGCAGTAAAGAGTTAAATAAAAAGAATGGCATGCATGTGTATATGATTCTAAATCTAGAAGTGTTACATTTCCTTTGTTGGCATTAGTTTCTGCTGAATATACAGGAAATATATGGTGAAGACTAAACCCTTCTGTTATTGGTCTGAAGTGTTTTAACAGTGTGGTGTGCTTTGTTGAAAGTCTGGAAGTTTTAACAGATCAGAGTATATATATATATATATATCTTGTTCTTACTGGGTGTTTTTCTGCTTATTCATCTGAGCTGTATTGACTGGCTTCATTAACAAGAAAATATGTCTGGAATTAGATTTCCTTTAATAAATTGTAATATGTTGAGTAGCCAGTACAGGATAGAATAATGTCTGGAGTGCTTGCAGCAAAAGCATTTTTTGCTTATTTCTTTTCCCGGAGTATTAGTTGGCATTTATTAGTGGTGGCTTCAGTCCTAATGGCTTTTAATCAGGGAAAAAATGGATAAGAAACTTGAAAGGTCCCGTCTTCCTGCTCTCATGCGTTAGCAATTCTTTACTTGCTTCTGCTGTGAGAGATAGAGTCTAATATTGTCAGAGCATATAGACTGAATATTGACTATTCATAGAAATTCAGGCATAATGAGATATTTCTGCTGGAATTACTTTATTATTCTTGTGCTTTTTGAGACCTTCCCCATCCTTAACCCACCTATTAAGTAGCCAACTCCTTTAGTGGCTATGCTGAAATTTACCCTTTTCCCTTGCAACTGTGATGATTCTCAGGTTTAATGCTTCATTGGAGGGCTTGTACTGGTTTTCTCCAGAGGTTCTCAATAGAAAACTGACGAGAGCTTGTGTTTCTTGAAGTTGCCTACAAGTCCCTTTGCTCAAGGGCAGCAGACAAGGTATCGGCTCTGCCATTTGTTCACTTCCAATTAACAGTTCTGTGCTTTTTCCCATAGAGCCTGTGAAAAGAAAACGTATGGCTTGACCAAGCTCAGACAGGAAATTAGGAGAAAGCTTTGCTTAGAATATGTGACAATAAATATTTTCAGTTGTCATTGTTCACAGCTCTGTAATCCCTATGGGAAGCTGTTACCTCAAGGAGGTTACTTCAGACTTGCAGCATCATTTTTTTTTGTCCCCACTCTCCCCTCCCTTGCTAAATTGACAGTACTAATGAAACAGGTTTGGCTGGGGTTTGCTTTAATTTTCATTCTCATTTTCTTTGTAATTAGGGACAATTGCTTTATAATACCAAAAGAATGTATCTTAACAATAACATACATATTTTCTATGTGCTATAAAAGCATAAAAAGATAAAGTAGGAGAAGATAATAGGTCTTTATGTCTACAATATCAGGTATATAATGGATTTGATACAATGGCAAACCAGACTGCTGGAAGAACAAGGGCAGATTTGACCATAATTGTACAGCCATTATTTGTACTATTTCTTGAATAATAGTTGTTTGAACATTTAACAGCTGTAATATTGCCTTATATAGGTTTTATTCATCTATTTAGTACAGGCTGTTGTTTTTTATGCAGACTACAA
This sequence comes from Melopsittacus undulatus, assembly GCF_012275295.1. NCBI lineage: Eukaryota > Metazoa > Chordata > Aves > Psittaciformes > Psittaculidae > Melopsittacus > Melopsittacus undulatus. The sequence goes on from NC_047533.1 coordinate 32,786,436, forward strand.
CTGTATTTTGACAGGAGCACTGAGTAGCTATGCACTGGTGGTATACAATACTGCTTCCATTGGCCTTTCTCTTTTAGGTAAAATTGAAAATCTTTATTGCTGTTCTGACTTATACACTCTGGTTTTTATCAGCTGTGGGACAAAACTGACAGCTTTTTTACTAAAGCAAATCAACCTTGAAAACTTTAAGAGTGGATTTTAATTTTACTTATAAGAGGTCTTATTAATAAAGGTTACAGTATAGTTAGAAGCAGGAACATGAAGTATGTAGCCTTGTTTTCATCTCTAATTTGGGCTTAATTGGGTAATTGCTTCCCTGTTTTTCAGTTTGACAATTAAGGATTGAGATAGCAGTGCTTTCTTGTCACTGTAACTGGAATAGTTGGATAAAAGGTCTCATGACATTACATCATCTTCTGTATCTTATATATGCTGAATTTTTGAGAATATGGGATGCGTTGGCCAGTAGTGATTTATGCTGTGTGAATCCAAATCTTGTTGTCTGCTCCATGAAAAGCCAAGTTAGATCTAGCAGGATTTACTATCACAGCTCAATCTAATGTGAACACCACAGTAGTGTTTGTGGGGCCAACTTGTGTCTGCAAACAAGTTAATGGCTTTTGTGCAGCAAAGAAACTTGAGTTACCTCGTGCGTCTGCATTCATGGCACAGTTAAGCCATACCATAGCAAGCCATTCAACTGTAATTGAGTTGACTGAGTTTATTTTTCATGAAACTAAATAGTTAAAATTTTGAACCTACTGTTAGGGAGAATTAATTTAAATAGCATCCTTTTGTATTTATATTTCACTGTCATTTTGTCACTTCATAATCTTTTAATTTCTTCATTTAAAGCAAAAGTCATCACTCCTTCCTAGTCTTGCATCTAAGGTGTATCAGGCTCTTGCAGCAAAATCTAACATTATGCATTAAAAACTTGTCTGCTATTGCCAACAGCAACTGACTCCTTGTGATAGAATCATAGAATCATAGAATAGTTAGGGTTGGAAAGGACCTTAAGATTATCTAGTTCCAACCCCCTGCAATGGGCAGGGACACCTCACACTAAACCATATCACCCGAGGCTCTTGAACAGCCCCAGGAGCATTCACAACTTTGCCAAATCAAGCCAACAAATACAAATTTCTTTGGTTACCACCATTGATGCATCTCTTCACGTCCTCCTTTTTCTGTTCTTGTTGCTAAAAACGCAAATATATATTTCTCCTGAAGAGATTAATAATTATTCAAATAATGTCTGTAAGCACCCTCTGAATAAGGAGTACCCGCTGAAAGCAAGACTTCTTCTGAGAGAATTACATACATTACTCCTGTTAGAAGCATGACGTGCACAGATATGTTGAAAATTGAACTGCATCTGTCTTAAGGGCTGCAACAGTTTAGCTTTCAGATTGCAAAGAATATTCTCATGGTTTTTAAGCAAACTTCTCACCCCCTTTCCCTTAATGAAAACATAACTTCTGCAAAAATAGGGGAGACCACCTAAGAAGAAATTGTGATTTTGTATATCAGTAACTACTGGTTTAACCTAACCTTCATTCACATTATTTTCTTGAAGGATCTGATTAATTATTCTTTTATATTTACAGGTCTAATTACAACTACGTCTAGAAAACTAGATCGAGAGCAGCAGGGAGAACACATGTTGGAGGTAAATAATTTTTTTAATTCTCTGAAAAATAGTGCCTGTAAGTTCATTGCTCTTTCACCAAGGGTTAAGTTTACCATACTTGATGACTATATGAGGAATTTAGAGAACTGGATTTCAGAAGTAATTTTCTTCTATGTTCATTATATTGCAACATGGAAAATTCATTGCAGTACCTAGCTTATAAAAACAGTGTGTTAGAACCTTTTCATAAGAAGAGTTAAGATACAAATTGAAGGCAATTTTTTTTTTATATCTGTAAACCAGGTTTTTCTTTTAAGCAGTACAAAGGTGTGATTGTTATAAGGAGTATGATTCCCTTTTTTATTTTATTTTCCTGTGTAATTATTGGAATGGTCATTTCAGCCTGCCTTTTGCTGAACATAGACCTCTGAAAAAGAACTGCAGAATCTTTTTTTTTAACATTGAGAATGCTAACAGATTGTATTGAGTCATGAAATATGCATTATAGAGTCTAGAGTCCAAGAGCATGAAATTCATAATGTAATTCTTTTTCTTAGTTACATTTAATCAATCATCTGAAATTTATGTAATCAAAATTCTTATTCTCTGTCAAACATGAAAGAAAATCATGTAGACAGCTGTGTCGTTAACAAGTGTTGTCATGCAATGCGACAGCATTGTATTTCATCCACAGTTACAAATATTGTAGTAAGTATTATTTAAGTATCCAAGACTCAATGTTCATAGTGATACTTACATGCTAAGATTTATCTGGAATTTTTATTTTGCCTCTACTCCTGGATGATAGATAAAAGACTGCAATGTGAGTCAGCGAAACTAAGTATAGCTACAGAAGCAAGTCTGAACTTCCTCAAAACTTGAGAAATCTGTAGAAGAGTTTTCTAGTAGGACTTGGAAGTGAATGTATTCCTTGATAGTGCAGAGGATACTTTTGCAGAGCTCCAGTGTAAATGCACTCTTCCTGGCCTTTTTCTATCCCTTTGGTGCAGTGCAAGCTAGATTAAAGCAGCTGTTACACAAAATTTTATCACTATTTTCATTTCTGTATCAGTTCTGGAAAGAACTCTTTGCACCTAAGTAGCAATTGGATGCAATTTCCTCTGCAGTGTGTTTCTAGTAGTAGTAGTAGCAGCAAAGTTAATTAGTGGCAAATCTGATGTAGCATTAGACATGTTATTCCTGGAAACTGAAAGTCATTATATTATTCTCTTTGTAAATTGCATCCTTAAATCTGCTTGTGTCAGTTTCCCAAAGCACTTCATGCCATTTGTATCTTGTTTCTTGACCACTGCTGGTCAATTGGTATCTCATGACTTTTACTCCTATGCATATTGTACTGTCTTTTGTGTTAGATTTATATAGTAAATAAAATGAGCTGTAGATAGTTCTCTGACCCTGAAGCCACCTGGCACAGTATGGCTTTGATTGCTTTTACTTTATCTGTGGAACAGGATGGCCATGTCCAAGTTGCTGCATGAGAATGGTGCCATAATTGTGTGAATTCTCAGGCTGCAGCTAGGCAATGTGTGGGAGTGTGCTATTTGTTCTGCACCAAATCTTATGCCAGAGATCATACTAGTAGTGTAATGTTACAGGCAGTTGTCTGCTAGCAGCCATGCCTGCTAATTTAACCTTAAGTTATATCAAGATAACATGTACAGAACTCAGAAAGTTTCTTTTAATGTTATGTTATCACGCAATGGTGCATAAAACCTTCTGGATTCAGCATTCTCTATAAAGATAGAAGATTAAGCTGATTGCTCGATAGTTTGTAATATTGGTTATGGCCTGCTGGTATCCTTTATAATTCTTCATTCTTCATTTTGAATCCCAGATGCTAATTAAAGTTTTAAATAAAAGTCTACTAAGTAACAACAGAAGAACTCTTAAATACAGAGCAATACTGACAGACAGCATGGCCCAAAGTAGCCATTTTTCCGTTTGTTAGTTTTATGTTGAGAGCTTTGAAAATAAAAAAAACCTAGAAATACACAGGACGGTGGGATTATGAGCCAAGTGCTGAGCATCTGGCTAATTAATTGAGCACTGAAATGTTGACCAGATGGGTTGGTGGGTTTATTCCTTGTTTGCCATTAAATTTGATCCTTGATTGCACTCCTGCTTACATAATAGTGATTAATGTGCCCCATTCTTTTATTCCCAACTTGTAACTATTTTCTGAGTGCCAGTTGGCACTTCTTGAATGCAGTTATTTTAGTTTAGCTTCACGTTATTTTCTCATATTTGAGTATTCTGTTATGTCAGTAATGCCTTCAAATGTGATGTTACATTCAAATCAAACTAGATTTTCATCAAGTTTGCCTTTTTTTTTTCCTACTTGGTTCAGCGTAATGCTAATTTTATGGTAACAGACGAGTTATTCTGTATTGTTTGGAATTTCCTTTTGTGGGTTGTGTTTTGTGTTTCTGGGGTGGTTGGTTTTTTTTTGCAAATGCAAAGTGGTGATGTTCCATTACAAGTACTAAAGGGAACAGATATTCATACGTGTGGAAATCCTACCATTTCATGTTCATTTCATGTGTTTTGTTGTAATTAATCACTCACGCTTTTTCCTCTTACTTTCAAGTTATAGCATGTTTCATTTGTATTTAGATGGGAAAGGGGAAAAAAATAGCTGATCATGTTCTCATTCATGTCAATGTAAATTATTTTTTTCAGCAAGGATTCTAGTCTCCATTAGTATTCATTATTTTGTATCCATATTATCATTGAATCCTTTTGTTTTTCAGTAATCAGATCTCTCAGGGTATTCTAAGAACTGGTGAAGGAATTCACCATCCATATTCTTGAAAAAAAACACGTGTTCCCCCCAGATTGGGGTGGGCTTGTTGAAACACAGATATCCTGTATCTCAGTGCATAGGGTCCTTTTGTTTTAAGGGGGGGTGATTTTGTTTAACACAATCTGCAGCACTAATCTTAGAATCACAGAATCATTCAGGTTGGAAAAGACCTTTAAGATCATGTATCTTCTTTATGATGTTTTCCCAGTGTTATTGTAGCAACTGAGCTCTCTACAAAGCTCCCTCACAACAAAGACTTGTATCTTCCTAGCAAACTCAAAACAAGAATGAAACTGCAGTGTGTAACATACCTTTCCCATAGAATTTGTTAGAAATATTTGGTGTTTGATTTTTTTTTATTATTATTTAATTTTGCATTTCTCTACAGCTTTGACAAGTATCTGGAAGAATTAGTTGAGCTTATCTCAGTTTATCAGTTTCCTGTAATCGCAGCAGAGCTGGCATAGGTGACCCTGAGACATCCCTGTGTGTTTCTGTTTAATAATAAAGAAGTACATAAAGTCAATGAAAATTACTTTAAAGGGGGCGGGGGGGGAGAGAGAGAGGAAAAGGAAGTGAAAAACAATACTGTTATCAGTGAATAGTTGGCTTTTATATGGATGCCAAGGTGCAGAAAATGATAGGCCTGATTCTGTAACTTGAAGTCTTGCAGGAAGCAGGAACATAAACCCCCTATCTTTTTATTCTTTGAAAGAGATGCTAAAGTAATATACATATGCTCATATTTAACCCCTTATTTATTAATAAAGGATCATATAGGTAAGAGTTAATGTTTAAAGGTAAGATTCCTATAAATGAACTCTTTTCCATCAGCTTGATCCTTTTTCATTACATAAGGATTTTTTTCTCTGTTTTTTTACTTCAAATTAACATAACTTTTACTATATCTATGTTCACTAGTCATGCCAATACATTAGATCAGTCCTAGAATAAATATTGTAAAATATTTTTTACTAATTTCCTGGCTTTTTTAGCAGAAAATTTTGCTATTTTTACTATTGCTGGAAGAGCAGACTTGATTTCATTTCCGATTTCATTTAGGCCATGGAAATAGATTGTTGTGTGTCTTCCTTGGAAAGCAATTTCTTAAGTTTCTTTCAAACAAGGTAGTGATTTTGTGTCTTAAAACATAGGGGATTTTTAGTGCATAGGCCTGTCAAATTCTGAAACTTGTATTCATATGAATGACATCTTTTGAAGAATAAAATCAAATTATTAAATTGAAAAGTGGCAAGGAAATGCTATGCTGAAAGTGTAATATCTTTATGTAGTGCATCTGTTATCAGAGATACTCATGTGCTGTTCCTGTACTCAAATTAATATTTCAGTTACAGTGCTGCAAAATAGAGAAATAGATTTTGTATGTATCTGTCCTTTCCTACATCTGTCAAGCAGCAAAATACTAAGATAGTAGCTGAATAAGCTTTTGTACTGCCTTATGTAAATATTGACCAAATAGCTTTACACAATGGTCTTTAACTTATAGTAAGGTATTACTTTACAATTGTTGTAGGCAGTTTTATGAAAATCTCATTTAAAAAGAACGTTGTTGGAAGTAATATGTTTGAATTGAGTGCTAACTGTATCCTTTTTAATAAAAACAGGTGATGGTAACAGACAATGGTATTCCTGCAAAATCAACAATTGCATGGGTGATTGTGAAGGTCTTAGATGAGAATGACAATAAGCCTCAGTTCTTGCAGAAGTTCTACAAAATCCGTCTTCCAGAGCGTGGTAAGCCAGAACGAGAGAGAACTGCTAGGAGAGAGCCAATCTATCGAGTTATTGCTGCAGATAAAGATGAAGGCCCCAATGCAGAGATCTCATACAGCATAGAAGATGGCGATGAACATGGCAAATTCTTTATTGAACCAAAAACTGGCGTGGTTTCATCAAAGAAATTTTCTGCAGCAAGGGACTATGATATTCTTTCAGTGAGTCAAAATTTTGTATATCATGAATAAGTGGAGTGTTCTTGTATCTGTATCTTCGTAGCTTCTTATTCAGTAGCTGGCAGATGAGTGACTGCAGTATCTGAAGGAAGGAATTTCAACAAATCCAGAGGTATTGTTTTGTGGGTTGTTTTGTTTTGTTGTTTTTTGTTTTTTTTTTTTTTTTTTTGTTAAAGGATGATTTCCTATGTTTGTATTGAGTGAGTCAAGAAGCTGGTGTTCTTTTCCAGAATTTGACAGATAATGAACATGATGAGGGAATGTAAGCAATCAGTTTCACTCTCTTTCAGGAAGAAAGTTAAGTATAAGTGAATTTATGGTAACAGTTTGTGCTGCTGTCAGGTGCTGCATACTTTTTCTCCATTTGCTGCTCTGATAATGAAGGGCAAGTGGCACTCTGAGAGACACTTAACCTTTTCGAACATATCTCACACAAGCAAACATGCTTGGAGCTTCTTACTGCTTTTCCATTTATGCGACATAGTGATTTATGCAGTCCTGTAGCCTAAAAGATGTGTCTGTTTCAGATTAAAGCTGTAGATAATGGTCGCCCGCAAAAATCATCAACTACACGGCTTCACATAGAGTGGATTCCAAAGCCCGTCCCACCCACAGAGCCCATTTACTTTGAGGAAGCATTTTTTTCTTTTACGGTGATGGAAAGTGACCCAGTTGCTCACATGATTGGTGTAATAGCTGTTGAACCTCTTGGAACACCACTTTGGTTTGACATAACGGGTAAGGATGCTTTAACGGCTTTTATTATTAGAAACAAACACATGGGGTCTGAGATACTGGAGGGCTCATAGCAGCTTGGTTTCCTAATCTCTCTTCTAAATAATGCAAGGTGTTAGCATTCTTTAGCTGTAGATTCATACTTTTCCCCGTATTTCATTACAAATCAAAATAACTTAAATTTTTATCAATGCCGCTGTATATCAAAAGTTAAAATTACATTGCAAAATATCTGCTGTGTTGCAGTTTTGGAAATGACTTACGAATATTGTGTCAGTGAAATTAAAACTAATCAAATGAAACTCATAGACTGTAAGATGGGGAAAGAAATAAAATACCTGCTTTCTGCGAAACAGAATAGTACACCTAAAGTGAGATTATACTGTTCATATTGATTACTTATTCTGTGGGCTGCTTCTCAGTTTACTGTCGCTTGATTCAATACTAAAAGGAAGGCTTGCAATGTTCCTAACCCCAGCAAACTTTTGCATGTACATATTCTTACTACTATATCATAGCTTAGCCTCTACCATTGCAAGGGGAGTTCTAATCAGTAATATGACTACTTTCATGCTGTGGTGACTTTTAAAATTTAGACTTCTTCACTAGGCCTGTGAGTACCAAAAGTATGCAGTGTTCACTGTATAAGTGATACTAAAACCAAATTGTGCCATGTGTTACATGCTTTAGAATCCAGAAGAATAGCACAGCCTTGTTTCAAAAGAGGTGTCTTACAGTGAACTGTATCTCGTCTTAAAATCTATTACATTGGGATTTTTCCACTGTGTTCACAAGAGAGAGAAGGATCTTTTTCACTTTGGTTACTACTGAAAATTTTAGCTTTGGTTATGGTGTTTTTGGGGAGAGCATTTTTTTAATTATTTCTTAAGAATTTAATTAAAGGTTGTTTTTTTCTGGTATGTATTTCCTGAGGGATGCTGAGAACAGCAGCAGTTAAAAACAAAGTTTGCAAAACTGGTACATTTGGCAGGAATATATGAATGGCAAATACTTGAGGGTGTTCTCAGAAAACTTCAAAGCACATGAGAGCAGACACAACTCTTCCCTCAATTCATGCTTCATGCATGAACAACGTGATGACATCAGTAATCACTGCTAATATGTTAAATATTTACATAGGGGTTTGGTTGGGCTTTTTTAGATGATTCTAATGTATTCTGGAAAAAAAAAAGTTCCTGTCTGAATAGATCATTGTTGGAAAAAAAAGTTTGCATTTAGACAAACCAAGGGGTTAGAGATGTGTACAGCTGTGCAGAGATGAAGTAAAGAGTTCTTGCTGCCCTCTTCCACTTGCATAGAGGAAAAGCTCTCTGCATTATAAGTATTTTGGAGCAGAGGCTGCTCTTTTACTGTTCTCCTGAGCACACACACAGATATGGGAGTAGAAAAGCAGAAAATATAAAAGTGACTTAAGTGAGAAGGAGCAAGGAGAAGGTTCCATGTGCTCCAAGTCAAGCAGGGTTATCCAATCAACATCAAACAAAACATCTGTAGACCAGAAAGGAAAGGAACCCTGTAGATTATTAAAAGAAAGGTTAGGAAAGGGATATTGTCAGAAAAAGGTGAGTGGTTCATGGAGATGAGAGTAGATAGAAGAGGGGCATCAAAGGTCTTGAGAGTTCCCACAGAGTACAGCAAATGGCATTTCCTGGGGTCTCTTCATAGAAAAACTTGTTAATTAGATGGCGGAAGTACTTTTCTACTGTCTTTTAGTTGTATTCAATTGCTGTGCACTCTGAACAGTGTGTACATCTGAACAGAATTCTGATGATAGTATGATTTTGATTTGCTCCTTCTAAGCATGCAACACAATTTAGACATTTAGAGATTTTTAATTGTATGCTTAGCACAGAAAATAGATGACGTTTTCTGCTATTTTTAAAAAGGAAACACACAGAAAACTCACTAAAGGGGAAAGAGCAGAACTTGTCCATGCGCTGTAAAATAAACCGTTTTATTTTGACTGCTTTCTTAGTAAAACTGTTTCAGAAAGTTTGATATGTGATCATGTTGTGAAGTTATTGGCTACTCTTACAGGCAGTCTCTTTACTGCCCTCTTTTACTGTTTCTAATAGCATGAATTAATTTGATTGACAGCTTTCCTTTGTGTTCTGTGCTTGCTTTCCATGCTTTCTTTCTTTTTGGCTGAGCCAGGAGACAAGCTTGCTAGTGAAGTATTTTACATCTTTCAGATGGCTTGTGACCTGAACTGTACAGCAGAAGGTATCTGCTGAGATCACATAATTTATTACCAGATTATGAGATCTGAAATGAAAGCGTACATTTATAAAATATTTATTTTATTAACCCTTCGGAAATCAAAGTGCTCACGGTTGCATTTGTGACAGGTTCGTTTTTGTTTTGTTTTGTCGTCATTACATTTATACAGCATCAATTCAGAGCATCCAGTTTTGGCTTTGGCCAAAACTGGTGCTGTTACACTTTCAGTGTGCCAGATGCAGAAGCTTGGGTTGAATTCTGCTTCAACGGATTACCAGATATCAACACTACTACAAAAATTAGGCAAGATCTTTGTGATTTCCTTGATAAGGAACAAGACAAAAAAAAATGTTGGTTATAGAGCTTGTCTTTGTATCAGGGAAATTGAATGAACAGATTCATGCTCATTCATCCTACTCTTCTCTTGGAGATGACTTCATTAAGACATGTGGGTTAATGGTATTGCATGCCAGCTATAAAAGTTAAGAGACTCACTTTCTGAAGCTGGCGTCTTGCACAAAGCCCACTGAAAGAATTGCATATACACCTGTTAAAAAAAATGAAAAATAAATTTTAAAAAGCTGTTGCTTCTATGCTGTCCAGCTCATATCCATTTGTGTGATTCAGAAACTACTGCTGGACCAGTTAGAGGAGTTGGCTTTCAATGAAACTAGAAAGATTACATTATCTTTGTCATTAAATATCTTAAATCCATTGAAACAGAATCCAGCCCATCTTTCCTAAACTGATATGTCTGTCATGCAATGGAACCTTCTAAAGGTGAATTCCTTTTTACATGTGAATGGGGGCCCATTTCAGTATTTGCTCTTCTTTCTTGAATTAAGTATAAATTTGCGACCTTTGGAACTTCACCCTCTCACTTCTAGTCTTGGCTTTTTGCAAAAGGCATTTAGTGATTTACAAAGCATAACATGTAAAACCTCTTAAAAAATAATAAGGCACTTAGATATCTGAACACTATCCTTGTAAAATATAATTAGAAAAACACATGCACATAATTAGGAGAAATTTGGTTTGCCGTATCTAGGACTGGCTTGACCAAATAAAAATTGATTTTTCTGTTTCAGGCAGTTTATTGAGAGGTCTAAAGCAGTTGTAGTTAAATGGCAGTATTTATCATTGCTAACAATATTTGAACTTAATGGACATTGTATTCTCATGACAGTCTGCTTGGGGTGGCATGATGATGATCAATTAAATGTTTAAACAGTTAAGTGTACATATTGATCTACACAGTTATTTAACCATTTCAAATGCTAATTTAAAAGTTTCACAAGGGGAGTTAAAATAATTTGCTTCAGAGAAGGAACTTTCCACATTTAAACACTGGACATTTAAAATTTAGCACTCGTCTGTATCCTGCTTATCTCAGTAGGAGTAAGATGGTGAGTTCTTTATAGATACTTGGCATTGAGAATCCTTTGGAAGTACTGTAGCTTTTTTAGCCTTATCCGTAGTCATATATGAGTATAGTAATTTGCTCTTATCCAAAAGATACAAATTTGACTGTGTGATGATTTGGGGTTTTCATTTAATTTGTTACAAAGTAGGTTTTCCCCTAATTAGCCTGGCAGTCTGCTAGAAAGAAGCTATCACATTTCACGCAGTAATTCTCAGTTTCTTGGTATTTGAAATCTTTAAATTCTGGTTAAAAAAAAACAAAGTGGAGAATCTTGTTAAGAATCCACCTGCTAACTTTCCATGAGCCAGACAAATCAGCTTTGTCCAAAACTATGCAATTTTAAATATCTGTAAGTAGCAGCATAACTCATTATCAGAAAAAAAATGGTTTAAAATAAGTGTGTATATATATATGTGTGTATAGCTCCACCTTCATTAAGCATCTGAAGACAGACCATAATCATACATGAAAACAATAAAACAGTGCTGTGTTTTATGAACTTCTTCCTCTCCCAATTTCCTGAACAAGGTGGCAACTATGACAGTCGATTTGATGTGGACAAGGGTACTGGAACTGTCATTGTCGCTAGACCCCTTGATGCAGAACAGAAGTCAAATTACAACTTGACAGTAGAGGCAACAGATGGAACCAGATCTATCAGCACTCAGGTAATGGACTTCTAATGACGCACATATAGAAGAAGGAATTTGTAGCTGAGGGATGGGGAAGGTATTGTATTTTCTCCCTACCATTTTTTTCATCCTGGACAATGAATTATTTTTATATAGGTTTGTGACTCTGAAAGAAAAGTGGATTCTTATATTCTTGGAGACATGTTGTTTGGCAGTCCAGGTGGAAGGTTATGTGCTGCTATGCTGTCGTCTGAATCAGCAGCTTTTAAGTTGTATCATGTTCCTACATGAGCTAAATAAATTAAAACATAAACTAAACCCTTCCATGCATGATTTATTCACAAAAAAAAGATTAATACTTTTTATCTGGATTATTCCTCTTTATCCAGCTCCCCCGGAATCATCAAATAATATGGTTACTTCACTTGAAATTTAAAAGACAACCATTTTAAGGTTGCTTGGTTCTCTCCACCCAAGATCTGTGGATAACAGTTAGTACAATGTACAAGTACCGTTTATATGAAACTGAGCTGCTCCTTCTGTATAGTGTACATAGAGAAACAATGTTTAGATGATACCATCTCTGTGTATATTTCTGAGTACTTTCTTGTCGCTTCAGTGGAGGTAGAGATTGCTAAACACTGTCCAGATAGCAGCAATCTTAGACAAACCAAATCTTTTCAAATTACGTATTTACTAAGTTTTAATAGTGGTGACAGTTGAACTAGTAAGTTCACTTTAAGGCAGAAGCCTTTTGTGACACTACTGGAAATAACTTGTAGTAAAATAGTTTATGATGTGTATTTCTGCTGTTTTTTCTCATCTAGCTTTTTTCCCCCACCCAGAACTTGAATATATTTGAAAGTAAGGTTTAGCTGAGGTTGATTGTGAATGGAGCCAGGAGCATAGACAGGCTCCAGTTTTCTTGCAAACAGGAAGAAAACTATTTACTGATTTAAGACTACTGGATTGAGACAGTGATGTGTCTTTCTTACCTACCCCTGTCACTGATCTACCCCTCAGGACCTCAAAGAGTAATATGTAGGTTACTGCTGTCTTTTCCATAATGGAAATCTGTGTTATGAATGCAATTCCTCATTGAACTCTTGTGCAGTATGTATGGTTTCCTGACATCTTTTCTAATGTCTTATATGTTGTCTACCTCCTTTTGGCCAGAGGAAAAGACGTTTCTTGTCAATGTTTAGGATTTGAAACAGAATCTTTATTGAGCTGGCTGAAAGTCTAGAAGCTTGATAGGTCGAGTAGACTAAATTCAATAGTAGAAGATTGCAGAGTTAGCAGTTTCCTCTGAGAACTGCCTTTTCCTTTAATGGTGACAGTTGCAAGTGATATTCTAGATCATGAATCTCCAAACACAACAGCATGTCCCCCAGTCAGAACTTGCAACTATCATAGCTGTGGTACCATTGCATCTGATGCTGATAAACACCATGAAAGGTTTGGAGAATCCTTCTGTAAATTTATTGCCCAGTTGTAGTAAAAATACTGAGCAGATTAATTTCTACTGATTACAGAATGCTAGATAAAAGGCATCAATTACTGGGGGGGGGGGGGGGGGGGGGGATGGAGAGAGAGAAAGAAATAATGAAAGAAATCCAAATCAGCTAAAGATAATTCCTTTTGCCAGGAAAGTGAGAAAGACAGCAAGAGGCTTTCCACACCCACTCTCCCCCCCACCAAGAATGCAGTCAAAAATGCCACCATACAGAGTGTTTTGGGGTAGCCTGGGGGCTAGTAAAGGCTGAATATTTGGTCTTGATGACTACAGATATTCTATCCAGTGTTGCTGCTTATATAGCTGAATTTGTGCAGGCATCCTGAGTTCTCACAGTTCAACCATAATCTGCTTTGTCTTCTGGAACAACCAAGAATTGGAAGGTCACAAGAATACTTTAACCCTCACACCTTCTCTTCCTCTGGGTTATGTGATTCGTTTAGTTCTTCTTGAAGTGCACAGTGTAGCTTTTGTCCAATTTCTTTAAATGAATTTGTTATTTTAGAATTTTGTAAAGCTGAATGAACAATATCAACATGTACTGCAGCAGTCTTCTGCAGAAGAATTGAAGTAGTAGTCTCAAATTTATTGTCTCTGATTGCTTTTTGTATAATTTTCTTTCATGTCTTTCCTCTCAGCTAGAGTTGGCAGGATTAGAGGACGTGGTTTCTATTACAGGCGGGCACAAAGGCTTCCTTTGCATTGTTTTTCCCCTGCTGGTGGCATAAGCACAAGTAATGCTGTTGCTGTTTTGAGTCTCACATTACTGTGGTATATAGATGGAGGAGCATTGATAAGTTCATACTCTGCAATTGTTGATGCATGAAGAGACTCCTGATTTTAACCAATTCTCTTATCTCCTGTGTAAGTTCTGGCCCACCCAAATGGACTACTTTGTTAAGGTAGCCTTCAGGACTATTGTTGAGAAGATGCATTTCAGATGAGGCTTAACTTCAGGGAATTTAAAAATGTTGTTATGAAATCTAAGTTGAAGGTATGATTTATGGCTGCCAGTGTGTAAATTCCATTACTCACTGCTGAAATAATAATGATTACAGTTTGAGTGTTGATGTGGTGTTGGATTCTTCTGAAAGCTGATAAATTGAGAGCAGTTAAAATGGAGTGACAAGCAAAAGAAATTCTGCATACTGAGTGCATACATTAGGAACCACAATATGCCATACGCAGCTTTTAGCTTACAAAGTAATTACTGTAAACAGTGGAAACACAGTAAACAATTTAACAAACCTTGATTAACAGCAGTTTAAATAATTTTACATTTAATTTGAAAAAGGAAATTACATTTTCGAGACACTGGGGAGGGGGACAAGAAAAGAAAATCTTATTATGTGAAAGCAGTATATTGAATCTGACTTTAAACTAGAAGGCATTTGCTGGCCTCAGGCCATTAACATCTGTAGAGCATTTGACTCCTTCAGGACTTCAGTTAAATAGCTTTTTTGAAAAATACAGCAGTAGTAGGCGTGGAGTCTATTAGATTTTTGCATTCATCTAAATGCCAAATGCATGATGCAAAGCAAGGACAAACAAATTCCAGGCCTACAGTAGTGGTGTTTGACAGATGATGTTAGAGATTACTAGTGTCATACTAGGAAGGAGTATCATTAAAAATATAACTCAATGTACTTATGTTTTTATTTTTTTTTGTCTGAAATAGAAAAGGCTATTGACAGGCTGTAGTTATCAATATATGAACTACTGAGTTGCATTTTTGGGGAAACAAAAAATGAGTATCCTGTTTCTACCTGTAGCCCCTTGCTAAGTCTTATCAATTTTTTTTTTTTTTTGCCAGAAGTATTACTTAAGATGGTTTAAAAGTAATTGCAGGATTTTACCTTTTGCTATGCTGTTGCAGAATATTTAATCTTGCTTTATGCAAAATATGTATGGATATTGTGGTTTGGGAATTAAGGATTGAATATTCTTCACTGATTAAATGTGCATTTTTGCTTGCCATCACCACACTGCTCCACAGAGTCATTTTAGAACTGGAATTCAGTTATATTATCTCTGGATAATATAGCTTTTTTGTTTATATAAATTATTATAAACATATCAATGTAAGTATAATTATGAATGGAGAGGAGATTTTAAACTCCACATAGAATCCGCAAATGAAAAATTATATTAAAACAATCCAAAAGGAACATCATGTTCAAATATTAAAAACTGAGTATGCTTTGTCAAAGCATATCTGTCTGATATAAGCTGCTAGTAATAAATGCTTTCTTATGGAAATATAGGTTATACCTATCACTTAATTAGTAGAGCTCAAATCCTTCCCCTAAATAATCCTGGGCTGCCGTGTTCTCTGTCTGTGTAGCCAGGCTGTATTGCTCTCCATAAGATCTGTGAATAGAGAGCAGTTGTGCAACACAGTCCTTGTATAGCTTTGCAAGACAAGTCAAGTTTCTTTAGTTCCACACCATTGTTGTTTTGGAGATCACATATTCCAGTAACGTCAAACTTCTCTGTAGTGTGCTCTTTTAATGTGCAACTTCTTTCTTAGGAGATAGTATATTTCATTTAAATTTAATCTCATGATTTCATTAAGAAATGCTCAATAGCTAGTTTTATTGTATAATACATGTTACTTTAGAATAACACAAGCTGTCCATGTACTTCGTTCTCAGGTATGCAAACCCCTATTCTTCTGAGTCAATCTTTAAAATTGCACTTAATATTATTACTTCAGGTGCCTTTCATTTAATATGAAGGCCTTAACAATTTTACATGAAAATTTGATCCTCCTACATTTAAAAGGAGAATGCACATCTAACACTTGTCACTTAACACTGCTAACAGTCCCTGTCTTGAAAGTAGAGCTTCCTTAGTGCATTTAATAGTTTAGATTGGAAGGAGTTGCTGGAGTTCATCTAGTTAAAACTCCTGCTCAAAGTAGTGCCAACTGCAAAGTTGGATCAAGTTGCTCAGGGACTTGTCAGGTTCTAAGTACCTGGGATAACAGGGCATGGCAGCTTTTCCTTGAACATGCTTTTGCGTTAGTGTTTAACAGCCCTCCTTGAAAAATATTCTTTTCTTAGGCTTTCTGTATTTTCCCTTATTGGTGCTTGGGAGTGTCCTTTCACTGTGCATCTTTGAGAAGAGTCTGGCTTTCTTTCCAGTGGATGGAGAGCTTTTAGATCTCCATTGATCTTAGTAGGCCGTCCCTGGGTTTAAGTCTGTCACTTTTGGACTGAAGTGCCCAAAACTCTAGTGGATCTACAGTCCCACCAGTGAATATCAAATAGAGGGGAGTAATTCCTTTCCCCCTACCTGCTACTTCCCTTATTAAAACAACCCAGCATGCAGTTAGCCAACTTATCAAAAGGGTGCCCATCAATTCACATCAGGCTTATCCACCAGAGTCTGCAGAGGGGTGTAAAGAAACCTTATTAGAGGGGAAATAGGTATGAGCTTAAACAGCAGGTTTTATTTAAATCTATAAAATTTGACAGTTTCTCTTTTCACTTGCTGCGATTCTGAGTGAGAAATTGATAATCTTTTGCGAGAGAGGGAACTGATTTAAAAAAATAGTCAATGTGTTAATTTTGAAAGCATAGTATCCATTAATTAAGTATTGTAATTGTATATGGCCTTTTAACCTTTTATTTATACTAAAAATATTTCTGTAGTTTTATTTGTATTGAGCTATGGGTTTTTCAGGTCCCCAGCCCCCTTTTTTTTATTTGTTGGCTATCTTCGTTTGGTTTCTTTTTTCATTTTCAAGAGCACCACTGTTCAGTGAGCATCTGTTTTTACTAAAATGCTCAGTGACTGACTGCATTGGACCCTTCCATATTTCTTCTTCCAAGATGCGTTAAAATGTATTTTATTTGTACAGGATTTAAAAAGAAACCAACAAATGTGCCTATGATAAAAGAATCGCATATTTAAGGTCATGTTCTTTTGATTCTTGCTGTTCATTTCCCACTTGATTTTATTAGTGAATGTATTTAAAACCTTGACCTAATACGTGTCTTGGATCACCTACCATTGATTTTTCTCCCCACTAAAAATCAATATTTGTTCCAACTCTGTTTCTTTAATCAGTTTCTAATTCATGACAAAACCAAACTCCTTAGTTTCCATAGCAACATCTTGCAAGGATTTTATCAATGTGCCAAATGATTAGTTCATTTCCTATTTCTTGCATTTTCTGAGAAATCTAATAAATTGTGGTAGACAGCATTTTCCTCTGCAGTTTGTATTTATCCTATCAGACTGTTTCAAACATTAAAAAACTACCAATGTTTATGAATATTTCCCTAAAGGTACTATGTATTGAATTATGTCTCAGAGACTTGCAATGCTTAGGACTGCATCTACTGAAAAAGTAAAAGGCACGTGTGTGTGGATGCAGACACCAGTGTGTGCACACATACATATGTGTGCTTCCCTCTCCACCCTGACTGGCACTCTGGAGGAGGAGCTCAGTATTGTTAATGGTGTTTTATATTAGGAGGATTATCATGGGGTTTTTCACTTTTGTGTTTTTTTTATCCTGCAGTCCAGCAGAACCTGGGAGTGGCTCACATCTTGGTGATTTGTATCCGCTTAGATATTTATTGCAGCATCACTGCTTTTCAGTGTTTCATTGTGTTTGTTCAGGGTCATGATCCCTATCGTTCTTGGTGAAAAAGACTGAGGCAAAATTGTAATCTGGGATAGGCTTTCCTTCTCTTTGACTGATCTTTATATTTCCTGGTGGCATTGTTTACCAACAGATTGTTTCGAATAAACTTACAAACTTAAATCCCTTTTTGTTCCTTACCTGGATTTTTATTCCATATCTGGCTTCTGACTTGAGATTCTACATCTGTCATCTCAGTTCTGTTCCTACATTCCCTTTTATATCCTTATCTGTTCTTTTAATATTATCCATTAAAACTCAGTGTAAACCATCTTTCTGGTGACAATTATTTCAGGTGCCAGAGTGGGCAATATCCCACTTTTTGAGAAAACTCAGTATGACTCCTGTTGATACACTCAGCATCTGGTTTTTCTTGATACAAGTTTTAACATAAAATTCTAGGTTTGCAAGGTTGAAGTTGAGGAAGTTTTCCTATAGCAAAGTGTATGGCATTTCTTTATTATTTACCACCCCCAAGATCCATCTAATCTGATTTCTACTGCATTATTTTTTATTTCTAGACTCTACCAGATATCAATGGGAAATAATAAGTATTTCCAAAGAGTAATCTAACCCACTTTTGATATTATGAGTACTTTTAAACATGTGTTGATGGCAGTTAATTTAAACAAAGTAGCTAACCTTTGAGTGACTGAAAGCATGGCTGTATGTGCAGCATATAAAGAACTTGAATTTAGCCATGTGTTCTGGGAGTTTTGTTGCTTACCTGCCAGCTCCTCTGCATTACTGTTGCTTGTTTGACATTATCGCTGTTGATGGAACAGGATGGTGGCTGAGCGTCTTACCCTTTCTGTACAAGAATTCAGTGCTGTGAAGGGCAAGTGGTTCCAGTGACCATTATGGTTCAGACAAAGAGACCATTGCCTGCATAGCACTTATGTGAAGCCAGCTGAATTTCTGTGGGAAAGTACAATTTGAAGCATCAAAGTTAATTTAACTGTAACTTCAGAAAAATGGTGTGACCACTTACCTATGCAGAGATTGAGCTAAATTGTTGAAGAAGAGCAAGCAATACCTGTGGCTCTTTGAAATAATATACCTTTGTGGGAATTCCACAATTTTATATTCTTGCCTAGGCTTGGAAATGTAAGGATCTGAAAGAAGATTGCTTCCACATGAGAGCAAGGGGGGGCGGGAGGGGGGGTACAGTGCATCCACTGCCTTGGAAAACATTGGTTAGAATTCCAAATTTGCACAAATAAAAGGATTTTTACCCACCTTGGAACCCAAACTGAGATTTTTATTTTTTCTTTAATTCCAAAATTATTGATGAGTTCTTTTTCATCGTGCTTTAGACAAAAATAATTCCCTTCAGGGTACCTTACCAAAGGTATTTTTGGTCATATAGATTTCTGGTTTGACTTTGGGAAAGGTGAGGCAGATACAGGTTTAGTGAGATTCTTCTTCTCTACCCCTCTTAGATCTTATCCTGTCCCTGAAAGAAAAATTGCCTTGAGGTAGAATTATCTCAGTTTAATGGTCTGATTTTTAATAAAATGTCCTCTTTTCATGTCTGTTTCCCAAGTATCATCAATTCTTCCACCTTCACATTGTATCATTTCAGGTATACATCAAAGTTATAGATACAAATAATCACAGGCCTCAGTTTTCTGCTTCAAAATATGAAGTTGTTATACCTGAAGACACCATGCCAGAGACAGAAATTCTGCAAGTCAGTGCCACAGACAGAGATGAGAAGAATAAACTGATTTATACTATTCAGGGCAGCACTGATCCCATCAGTCTTAAAAAATTTCGTCTGGACCCTGGAACTGGCTCTCTTTATACTTCAGAAAAACTGGATCATGAGACAATGAACCAGCATATTCTTACAGTAATGGTAAATAAACACAAATTCTCTTCTGTAGCCAGTAACAAACAGGTCTTTTTTAATGTCTTTTTAATTTGTCCCCTTACTTAAAGCATTTATTTGTATGCTTAATTTGTGTGTAGTCTTTGTCTCTGTGATTGGTACAGATTAAACTTTTAATTATTATGAATATTTGATGAGCTACTAAAATAACAGTGCTAATTACTAGTAATACGCTAACTGTTTCAGGTTCGAGACCAAGATGTCCCTGTAAAGCGCAACTATGCTAGAATCATCATTAACGTTAGTGACACAAATGATCACGCTCCATGGTTCACCAGCTCTTCCTATGAAGGACGGGTGTATGAGTCAGCAGCTGTTGGATCAGCAGTACTCCAAGTTACAGCATTAGATAAGGACAAAGGAAAAAATGCAGAGATTGTGTACTCTATTGAATCAGGTATATTGACTTTGTTAAATCTTCACTTTATTTTGAAATTATGCTTGCTGATACTTTATTTCAACTGTAGGCATGTTAAAAATAGCTATGAAAAAGAAGGCACTACAGGTGTACCTGTTGTATTTTGTGAGAAGTATTTAAGATACAGCTTCAGAGCATTTAAAAGAAGACTACAATGGCAAATAGTCATCTCCCTCTCTTAGCTATTTGTATTATCCTTTAGATACATTTAGAACGTTTTTCTAGTAGTAGAAGAAAAAACTACTTTTCAACCCTTAAGAGGGGCGTGTTCTTTAGAAATTACAGGAGCATTAAAATCAGATCTAAAAAGCATTCTCTTTTGTAATGTAAGCGATGTTCTGTGGCATAGGCAAAGCAAGGATTTCGTGAAAAGAGTAAGAGCCTGAGACAAGTGCTATCATGTTTAGCACAATGTGAAAGAAAGGAGCTCAAAAATAACCTACAAATATCCATATATTTAACCAGTAAATAGTCACAGTTTTTAAGTTCAACTCTGAGAAATGTAGCAAAGAAGGTGTTTCTTTGCATTGCTCCCTCTAGCTAATTTTAGATAGTGTGACTGCTATTGTAGCTCAGTATGTAATAAATTATTTAATAGCTGATCAGTTTGGCATTAAGGCTTCTTTCAGCCTAGAGAAGAGCATTAGGTGCTGCTACTTATTTTTAATCTCAGAGTATCCTTCTGAACTTGCCTATAATAATGCAATTCTAATGATGACAGTTTTGAATTATATGAAAACAGGATGTCATTGACTGAGTTCACTTACCAGATGGAAGTGGGTTTTGGTGCAGTCCATTAAATCTAGATACAAGTCTGACATTACCAATGTCCTGAACTATTTAGGCATTATGACTGGGAAAAAAAAACACATTACTTAGATTGCATTACCTATATGCAATACTATTTTCAAGGTAGAAAGTAATTTAAAATAAAATCCCAGTAACAAGCATAAGAAACATTATTTTAAAGAGAACAGTCAGTAGGTTAAAAGTTACTCATTTAATGGTGTGTGCAAAGTGATATGTGCAAATGCTTTTTTAATATATTTTTTATTTTTCAGTTGCTTTGTAAAGCATAGGAATTGTTTATTGTAGATATTTTTTTCCCCTCAAGAGTGTTGATTTGCTATGAAAACATACTTAACGCTATTTTAAAATGAAGCTGTGATTATGATATTCTGAAGAGGAAAAATGTGTCTCATAAGTTACTTAAAATATATGTTTGTTTTCTGTTATTTGCAGAAACATGACTTTTTTACTAAGCAGGGCACTAATGTCCTTGAAACATTTCTTTTGCCCTTCCTATTTCAGTAATGCTTGTTTTAAAAATGCCAACGCATGGCGAGAAAAAAATGTGTGTTCTTGCTGACTAGAATGAAGTTACAGCCTGCTTTCTTCCATTCATCTAGTTTTGTGTGTGACTAACTGTAAGACCTATGACGTTTGTTTTACAGGACTGTGATCTATTGAGTGGTTAAAACATTATAATTGATGTTCTAAGCATATGGAAGGAACATTCCTTAAATGCTTGTAATGGCTGCTTAGATTTGTAATGGGATATTCTAAGAATACCACTGTGTTTAGAGCCTCCACTAAAAAAATAAACCCAAACAAAAAAAACACAACTTCCCCCCCGCCTTGCCTACTCAGAAGTTCTTAATGAATTTTTTCCATACTGAGAACATGGCTTTAGTAACGTGATTTTTTAAGGAAGTAAAATGTAAATCTTACCATAGTTAGTACACGAACTGAATATTGTATGCAGTATAATTCAGCTATATATTTGAAAATTCACAGAAAGCAAGCGTTTATCAAATGGCAGGTGGTAATCCTCAGCAGGGAGTTTTGAGGCGGTTTGTCTAATACTGTCACAGGGAATAACTTTGCTATGTGTTAATAGGAAGCTAGGAAAGAGGTAATTATTGGTCCAATTCAGGAAGTTTATTTTTGAAGCAGTGATTTAAACAATACTTGCATAAGCAACTAAGGTTGCTAAGTATGAATTCATTAAAACACTTTTTTTCAAAGCAGTCTACTTATTTTAGATCATAAAATGTAACTTGTATTGCACTAATATTAATTTCTGAGTATAATTCTCTTTCAGCTTCAGTAGGTATTTAATATGGCTTAAACATGAACCACCTGACGAAGATAATTTGAAGAAAATACAGAATTTATAATGTTGAAACTTGCAAAATGCTTTTCTTTTTAATTTTTTTAATGGAAAATTAAACATTTTTTTTGCATTTATTTTCAAGGCTTGGATAGATTTGCTAACTGTTTTATGTAATGTTCCACAAATAAACTTAGAATTAGTGCTAACTCTTGATAACAGAAAACTTCCAGAGAGGCTAACAAATGTTTATTAAACAAAACTAAGAAATTTGAATATTCAATGCATTCTCTCTTTTAGTATTTAGCTAAATAAGCAATCATCCTTGAAGTTCTGTATACCTCTTTCTTAATTACTTTCTTTTTCTTCGCAGGGAATATTGGAAATTCCTTCTCTTTAGATCCTATTTTGGGTATGATTAAAACTGCAAAGGAATTAGATCGTAGTAACCAGGAAGAATACAACCTGATGGTAAAAGCTACAGACAAAGGAGATCCTCCAATGAGTGAAGTGACCTCTGTGCATATCTTTGTCACGGTTTCTGATAATGCCTCACCAAAATTCACAGCCAAAGAATATTCTGCAGAAATCAGTGAAAGTGCCAGCGTTGGTAGTTTTGTTGGAATGGTTACAGCATACAGTCAGTCTTCTGTAGTCTTTGAAATAAAAGATGGTAATATAGGTGATGCCTTTGCTATCAATCCAAACTCTGGTGTCATTGTTTCTCAGAAGGTACTTGATTTTGAAACTTTGCCTGTTTACACTCTAACTGTGCAAGGAACAAACATGGCTGGCTTGTCTACTAATGCAACAGTTTTAGTACATCTTCGGGATGAGAATGATAATCCACCAGTTTTTATGCAGGCTGAATATACAGGACTCATCAGTGAATCAGCGTCAATTAACAGTGTGGTTCTGACTGACAAGAATATTCCATTAGTAATTCGGGCTACAGATGCTGATAAAGAATCTAATGCTTTGCTTGTTTATGAAATTGTTGAACCATCTGTCCGCAAGTATTTTGCCATTGATTCTAGCACTGGTGCCATTTGGACAGTAATGAGTCTGGACTATGAGGAGACAAATATCTTCCACTTTTCAGTGCAAGTACATGATATGGGGATACCACATTTATATGCAGAATATGCAGCTAATGTTACTATTTATGTAATTGACATTAATGACTGTCCACCTGTGTTTTCAAGAGAGTTGTATGAGACATCCGTGTTGATTCCAACCTATAAAGGCGTGGAAGTCATCAGTGTAAATGCCACTGATGCTGATTCAGGCATTTTTTCACAATTAATTTATTCCATTGTTGAAGGCAACATCGGAGAAAAATTTTCAATAAACCCTAAGACTGGACATATAACAGTGCAAAATACAACTCAGTTAAGAAGCAGATATGAATTAACAGTGAGAGCATCTGATGGCAGATTTGCAAGCACTGCAGCTGTAAAAATTAATGTGAAAGAAAGCAAGGCAAGCCAGCTGAAGTTCACACAGAGTTCTTACTCTGCAACAGTGCAGGAAAATTCCACAGAGGCAAAAACAATAGCTGTTGTTACTGCTATAGGAAATCAAATAAATGAGCCTTTGTTTTACCATATTCTAAATCCAGACAACAGATTTAAAATAAGCCCAACTTCTGGAGTCCTTTCAACAACAGGAATACCGTTTGACCGTGAACAGCAAGAATCTTTTGATGTGGTCATAGAAGTGACAGAGGAATATAGACCATCAGTTGTTGCACACATTGTAGTTAGAGTCACAGTGGAAGATGTAAATGATAATGCTCCATTTTTTGTCAGTCTTCCATATTATGCTGTTGTTAAAGTAGACTCTGAAGCAGGCCATGTTATACAGCGTGTCACTGCAGTAGATAAAGATACAGGCAGAAATGGAGAGGTGCATTATTATCTCAAAGAACATTATGAACATTTCCAAATTGATCCCACAGGTGAAATCTCCCTGAAGAAGAAGTTTGAACCAGATACACTAAACAAGGAATATCTGGTCACAGTAGTGGCAAAAGATGGAGGAGACCCTCCTTTTTCTGCTGAAGTTACAGTCCCAATTACAGTTATGAGTAAAGCTATGCCAGTTTTTGAAAAACCTTTCTACAGTGCAGAGATACCAGAAAACATTCAGCTCCATAGTCCTGTAGTACATGTACAAGCAAACAGCCCAGAAGGATTTAAGGTGTTTTACAGCATCACAGGTGGAGATCCTTTCAATCAGTTCACTATCAACTTCAACACTGGAGTTATAAATGTTGTTGCCCTTCTTGACTTTGAATCTCATCCAGCCTACAAACTGAGTGTTCGAGCAACAGATTCCCTAACAGGGGCACACGCTGATGTGTTTGTAGACATAATAGTGGAAGACATCAATGATAATCATCCTGTGTTTACAGAGCAAACTTACACAGCAACCCTTTCTGAGGCCTCTGTCATTGGAACATCTGTTGTACAAGTGAGTGCTACAGATGCTGATTCTGGAACAAACAGGGGGATTTCTTATCACTTGGTTGAGGATAATAGCGAAAGTCACGACTACTTCCACATAGATAGCAGCACTGGACTCATTCTTACAGCAAGAACTTTGGACTATGAGCAAATTAAACAACACAAGTTACTAATAAGGGCCATAGATGGTGGCATGCTGCCCTTGAGCAGTGATACCATTGTAACTGTTGATGTAACCAATCTCAATGATAACCCTCCTGTTTTTAACCAGTTGCTTTATGAAGCTAAGATTAGTGAACTGGCTCCCCGAGGGCATTTTGTGACATGTGTGCAAGCATCAGATGCAGATAGTTTGGATGTTGACAAGCTGGAATACTCCATTCTGACAGGCAATGACCAGAAGAATTTTGTAATTAATAGTAAAACCGGCATTATCACCATATCAAACCTACGCAGACAGACACTAAAGTCACATTATAATCTTAATGTGTCTGTTTCTGATGGGGTCTTCAGAAGCTCAGCCCAAGTCCACGTAACTGTTACCAGTGCCAATATGCACAGTCCTGTTTTCAGCCAGAATGAGTATGAGGTTGAACTAGCTGAAAATGCTCCATTGCATACTTCAGTGACTGAAGTTAAAGCAACTGATGAAGATTCTGGTACATATGGCCACATGACTTACCACATTGTGAATGACTTTGCCAAAGACAGGTTTTATACAAATGAGAGGGGACAGATATTTACTTCCAAAAAGCTTGACCGTGAAACACAAGTAGAAAAAGTAATTGCCATTAGTTTAATGGCCAAAGATTCTGGGGGAAAAGTTGCTTTCTGTACTATTAATGTAATACTTACAGATGTCAATGATAACGCTCCTCAATTCCGAGTGACAGAGTATGAAGTAAATATTGGATCTGATGTACCACGGGGTACTTCTGTCATTAAAGTCTGGGCATCCGATGCCGATGAGGGTACAAATGCAGATATCACATATGCTATTGAAGCAGAGTCTGAAAATGTTAAAGAGAATTTAGAAATTGACTCATTATCTGGCATAATTACTACAAAAGAAAGCTTAATTGGTTTAGAAAATGAGTTTCTGATCTTCTTTGTTAGAGCAGTTGACGGTGGATCCCCCCGAAAAGAGTCAGTTGTTCCTGTCTATGCTAGAATACTCCCACCAGAAGTGCCTCTTCCAAAATTTTCAGAGCCATTTTATTCTTACACAGTTTCTGAGGACATTCCAATTGGAACTGAGATAGATGTTATCAAAGCAGAGCATAATCAGACTTTAGTATATAGTCTGATTAAAGGGAACACTCCTGAAAGCAATAGAGATGCTTTTTTTGTGATTGACCGACAGACTGGACATTTGAAACTTGACAAGAATCTTGATCATGAAACAACTAAATGGTACCAGTTCTCAGTTCAAGCACAGTATGCAAATGAAGATTATAAAGTTGTTTCCTCAGTAGAAGTAAGCATTCAGGTAAAAGATGCAAATGATAACAGACCAGTTTTGGAGTCCAATCCTTACGAAGCATTCATTGTAGAAAACATGCCAGCTGGAACAAGAGTCATCCAGATTAAAGGAACTGACTTGGATTCAGGACTCAATGGGCAGGTTACTTACAGCTTGGATCCTTCTCAAGAACTAGACGTTATAGAGTCTTTTGCTATAAACATGGAAACTGGCTGGGTTACCACTCTCAAAGAACTCGATCATGAAAAAAGAGACAAATACAAAGTCACAGTGATTGCATCTGATCGGGGTGAAAAAGTTCAACTGTCTTCTATGGCTGTGGTTGAAGTTACTGTTACAGATGTGAATGACAATCCACCACGCTTTACTGCAGAGATATATAAAGGAACAGTCAGTGAGGATGACCCTCCTGATGGGGTAATTGCCATCTTGAGTACAACTGATGCTGATACAGAAGAAGCCAATAGGCAAGTCTTCTATTACATTACAGGTAAATCTTTTTGAATAATGTCAGAATAATCATTTGAGCAGTCCTGAAATGATGTGAGATATTGAAAAGTATTTGAAACCATAGAGCTGCAAAGAAAAATAGTCTGTGTCTTAATATGAACTTTAAAAACTTAAGGGGAAAAAGAGTTTTAGAAAAGAGATCTTTGGCTATCCATTTCATGTATGCCTTGCTTAAAATGCCTTCCTACATTTTTTGTTCACTTACATATCAAATTTTATTTTATGAATAGACTTGCACTTAAATTAGTGATGAGTTAATTAATGAAAGAAATTTCACAAAATAATAGCTATTAATTTCCAGTGGTGTTTTTTATTAGTTTTGTTATTTACCGTGTGTCTTGATACAGTGTTATCTATAATGCTACATTACTTTCTACATTGATTTTTGTAGATTCTTTAGGCTGCAGTTAAATTCATTGTATGAGCATCTATTGATTATTTCTACCTGTAAAATGAAGCTATTTCCTTGTAACGCCACAGAGAGTGTTGCTTATTTGCGTTTGCCTTTTTTTCCTCTGTAAATATAACTTAATGTTGATCCAGTAATAGTAGCAATTTCTCTCTTTAATTAAAAGTTTCTTTTTGTATTTCAGGAGGTGATCCCTTGGGACAGTTTGCTATTGAAAATATACAGAACGAATGGAAGGTCTATGTCAAAAACCCTTTGGACAGGGAAGAAAAGGATAATTACCTTCTAAATATTACAGCTACTGATGGGACCTTTGCAACTAAAGCTGTGGTGGAGGTTAAAGTCCTTGATGCTAATGATAATAGCCCTGTTTGCGAAAAGGTAGGCACAGTCTTGTATCTTCATGTCCAGCTGCCTCGATACATAAAATCAGACTTTTTATGAAATTGCTTTTCAGGAGACTGACAGATAGCTATTCCTTTTATGTTGGTAACAGAAATTTGGACTATTAAGATAGAATATTGTCAAAGAAAAGTTACTTCATGGACAGGCTTCTTAAATAAAAATTCAAATACAATTCATTGATGTATTTTTAACACTTAACGGGTATTTGAAGAGTATAAGGAGAGTTTTGGTACGTTTCTCCTGTCTTAATGCATACTTTTCCAAAAGGAATTGTTTTAAGCTGCAGCCATATAGTTTATATGCTCCGTTTTCTGAAGGAAGTGGAGTCTCAAAGAAGGCTGTATGCCATCACTTAGTTGATGTATTTGTGGATTTCTTCTGATAAAAGAGTTCGAAAGACTGGAATATTATTCTGCAGCTGCTCTCAACAGCACTGAAAATACGTAATTGGTAAACATTTTCCTTTTACAAAGCTATCTACCATATCAGATTTGATAGCCTGCAAAAATGGACATGAAAAACAAAGAATGGAAAAAAAAAAACCCGAACCAAAAAAAAACCCCACAAATCAGAAAGGTGGGCTCATGTAAGATATACAGTTGCCTTATGAGAAAGCCCTACTTTTTCATAGTCTGCTTCTTTGTTTTTTACTTTAGCATGTTTGGACTTTTCATAGCTATCTTGTTGAACACAGATTTCATGTTAGCAGGTGGAAATCTTTTCTTGTTCTGGGAAGCATCAAGTATATAGTGAGCATTTGATTCTTTTTTTTTTTTTTAGCAGTTATATCTACTGGTATGTCAGTGGTTCTAGACTTTTAATTTTGTTAATATTGGTGTTAGAAGGCTCAGTCCTTCTTACTTTGCATTCCTGACATGGATGAGTGTAAAAGTGTGTAGTGCTTTAAATTCTGGATGTGTTTTTTTCTTAGTTGTTAATTAAACTGAAAACTTTTTATTCCTTGCCATTACAAAAAAAGACAGGTATCAATTTCTTCTAGATCGAGTCAGACCTAGAAATTTACCAAAAAAAAAAAAAGACGAAGTTACCAAAAATTTGTAACTCCTGTTATGGGAATGCATTTAATTGTCAGTTAATCAGTTACAAGTGTTTAGAGTTCTTAGCTATGCAGTCATATTCAAGAGTCCCTATGGTTGCAGTATTAATTACCTTTCTGAATAACCTAACAAATGTGAGCTAATTAATTATAAAATGAGAAATTCTTTTTATTTGCAG
Source organism: Melopsittacus undulatus (assembly GCF_012275295.1). Classification (NCBI taxonomy): domain Eukaryota; kingdom Metazoa; phylum Chordata; class Aves; order Psittaciformes; family Psittaculidae; genus Melopsittacus; species Melopsittacus undulatus. The sequence continues at coordinate 32,815,003 of NC_047533.1, forward strand.
GTGTTTCATCCTCTGTTTCACTTCATATGTTACCAGACACCCAAATGGGATATTATCTCATCTGTCTTTCCTTCTTCCCCATCCCTTTCCAGGCTCTACTACTTTATATGTTTAGTCTTTCAATGTAACTTTAAAATCTTGCAGGCTTTATATACTGATTCTGTTCCTGAGGATGCACTTCCTGGCAAATTGATAATGCAGGTATCTGCTACAGATGCAGATATTCGTTCCAATGCAGAAATTACTTATACACTGCATGGCACAGGAGCAGAAAAATTCAGACTCACTCCAGACACAGGTAACAATACTATATACACTATGCAAAATTCTACAACCCAGATGCTAATAATATATTGAAAAAGCTAGTATTTTAATATATGAGGAGCTAAAGAATAAATATGGTAACTGTTCTAAAGCCAGAAGCTTCCATGTTGAAGTGACTTGAGTAAATGCATGCTATAAATTTTTTACCTTTTATATTCATTGTGTATTCAGTATATACTCAGTAATAGCAGTAATGGTTTATAATTGAAAATATCTTCATTCACATTCTCTTTGCCAGCATTTGGTTTGGCATATTAAATGGGATGATGTTAGAGGGAGCAACAAATTTTCTTTTCACACTAAACACCAAAAGTGCCTCAAGTTTTAGAAGCATTATATGAAGGAAAATAACATTCAACTTGCCTGACTTTGGTTTTCAAGGCATTCCTGTCTTCTGGATTATAACAAAGTCAAAGCTAATGCCAAAATCCTGTTCTCTGCAGGCAGCACTAGACAAGCAGTAGAAGGGAGTAGTAAACAATATAAAAAAAATGTAAATAAGAAAAATACAAAGATAACAGTGGAAATAGGGAGAAGGAGATGAGAATACTTCAGTGACAAAATAAATGAGAATGATCTTTCTCATTGTTGGTTGTTTTTTGTTTTTTTTTTCAATTTGAATGTCACCTGTGTGCTGTGATGACATGTTATTTAATAAATTCAGATTGGCGAATGAGTTTATGAGAATACTCATAAAAAGTGCTTCAGGATACTTTTTTGAATCGTTTAAAAGGGTGCACATTGTGCCTGTCACTGTGTTTTCTGTGACTCTGGAAAGAAAGTATTTCCTAGACTTCCAGAGGTTTGTCTGTAGTCGTAAGTTATATTTGATAGTGTAAATAGTTCTGGTCATTTACTGAATGTTAGAGGAGGGGAGTCAGCTCAATAGCTGTGGAAGGAACACAGCTAAATAGCCCAGGAAAATCATACGTGGATTTTACCTTGAATTTTGTTAAAGCCAGAGTTCTGATACATTAATTCTCTTTACACAAAACCACATGGATTTTTGCATGAATACGTATTCTCTTTCTTTCTGTGCCATCAGGTGGTTTTACTGTAGCTAATTTCTGTTTCAGGGGCTTTCAGAAAAAGAGAAGAGGATTTTAGTATTTAATCTTTAAAAGCTGAACTAACAGTCCACTGACATGGTTTGCCCAAAGTGGAGCTCATTAGTGCAGTACAGATGCTGACTTAGCCATTGATGAAATTACTGTTGAAAAGAAATTTATTTTTTTTCTGAGTGCAGAGATCTTAGAAGAAAACATGTTAGGATACTTAAGTCTTGCAAGTTGCATCAGCTTATGTATGTTACTGTCTTTATAGGTGAACTGAAAACATTAATGCCACTTGATCGTGAGCAGCAAGCAGTTTATTATCTTCTAATGAAAGCCACAGATGGAGGAGGAAGATTCTGCCAATCTAATGTTATTCTGACTCTGGAAGATGTGAATGATAATGCCCCGGAGTTTACAGCTGATCCTTACTCCATTACAGTATTTGAAAACACAGAGCCTAAAACCCTTTTGACAAGAGTGCAGGCAACAGATGCAGATGCAGGTATGCATTCTTTGACTGATACTTTTGACACGGTCTCAAAGTTACAGTAATGTTTATTTAGTCTTATCCTGAGAGGTGTTAAGTCTTTCAGTAGAACTGACAAATGTTCAATACCACTCAGGATTAGATTCCTGAAAGATATATTTAGGTCTACTAAATCATGTAACACCTGACTTCCAAGCACAAGGAGATTGCATGATAGTCCTTTTCTGTCTCTGCAAAAAAGAAGAGGAGGGGGAGGGACATTTTTAGTGTGATAAGCTATTAATGTTAAAATAGGTTAGGTCCAGCCTTTTACTTCTAGTATAAGTGAAAGGAATATCAAACCATATCAGTTCATGTAATGTGTGTTTATAAATTTTTGAATGGGTGCTTCTCAGGCTAGCCATCAGCGATCATGCTATAAAGAAACCATGGCTGATTGCAGCTTTCTGCATATGCTACCCTGTTAAGATTTTTGCTTTATCTTCACTGTGTAGTTGCAGGTATTTAAGTAAACATGAACTGAAAACTACATTAAAAAGAGTTTGTTCTCTAGGCTTTGTTGTAAGGAATACAACCTTTTTTAAAGGTGTAGGATTTCTGTATATCATCATTTTATTAATCAAATAGCATTAATTAATTGTTGCCTTAGCCTCATGAAACAACCAACCTGCTTTGTGCTAGGAGAATGCTAGGTTGTTGAATTGGAAGGTATCAGACAATGTTTTCACACTTACTGGTCTTTGAGGCTCAGGAAGAACAAAATACTTGGCCCAGAAACCTATGAACTTTTAGTTTCTTTGTCGTGTACAGAAAGGTTGCCAAAAATCATGTTTCTCTTAATCTGAGGACATGGTTCTTAAATAAACTTACTGGTATTGAGTCTAGTTATTTGATGCAGCCTAACTCTCCCATATCCGTCTGTGTTATTTATAAGCCTGCTAAGCAGATGCTGTTGTTTGTAAGTTATAATTAGATTTATATTACTAATTGTTTCATATTAGCTAGTGCTGTGGCTGAAGCAGAACCATGCTCCATGTTTTTTATGTGGCAGAAAATCAGTGCAATGAAGCATTAGCTTTTTTTTTTAAATCAGATTACATCTTTTTGGTAATCATTCTGTCCTTCACAAGAGCCTTTAACTCTTGCTGAAATTTACTTTAACATGAAGGGTAATATTTAGCATGCATGTTTTATTTCTATAACTATCAGGTCTGTTATTATGTTGGTGTATTTTAATAGCTGCTTCATGCTCTGCAATTGTTTTCAAAATGCAGGGATGAACCGTAAAATCCATTATTCACTGGTGAGCTCTGCAGAGGGCCAGTTCTCTATTGATGAATTCTCTGGAATAATTCGTTTGGAGAAGCCTTTGGATCGGGAATTACAAGCTGTGTACACTCTAACTTTGAAGGCTACAGATGAAGGTTTACCTAGAAGACTGTCTTCAACAAGTAGTCTTATAGTTTCTGTTTTGGATATAAATGATAATCCACCTGTATTTGAGCACAGGGAATATAGTGCAAATGTATCAGAGGACATTTTGGTTGGAACTGAAGTTCTCCAGATCTATGCTGCAAGCAGGGACATTGAAGCCAATGCTGAAATCACATACTCAATAGTCAGTGGCAATGAACACGGAAAATTCAGCATTGATTCAACAACAGGTAACAGATTACAACTGTGAATATAGTTCAGGCTAATCAAGCACATAGTGCCATACTGTTTTATGGTAATTTAGCCAAATATGTATAATCTGTGTGCTTTATCATGGCTGTAAAGCCAGTGCTACTGTCTGTTCACTTATTTTATCAGCACACTTATTAGAGGAGTGCAGTAAAATGTAGAATAGAAACTTTATTTGTTGCCGCTATTTATTATTTGGGTTAGGTTCATTTAGCTGGCAAGAGTAAGGGTTACCTCGCTGGAATATTAACCATCTTGAGGGCAGAGGGGATGGAGAAATATAGTTCTGTAATAATGGAAACATAATAGTCTTTTCACAAAAGCTGTATAATCAGAATGAGTGGCCAGACTTGGTAAAAAAAAGATCAGAAATTAAATTAATTAGAAAAAGTAGTCATTAGTCCACAAAGGCATTAGTTCTAAAGGAGTTTGATACAGCATTAAAGAGAGGTTGGAATATTCTGTTCAGTCATATATCCAGCATGACGGTGGAGATTTTAGGCTTGCATGTTAGTCAGATTTAGTCTCAGGAAGCAGTTAGATTCAGTGGAGAATTTTTCTCTGTTAATGACAATTGTTAGTTAAATTGTTGAAAATCAATATACATCTCAATTCTAGTCTTGTTTTCTTCTCTGGCTCTAGAGAAGACTTTTCTAGAGTTAATTCCTGGTAAAGTTTGTTGTTTTAAAAAAATATTTCTATCCAAAGGTTAATAGTAGTTAACTATACCAGCGTAATTGGAATCCAGTTCTTCCAATTGTTTTTTACAGTGTGCATGTTAGTACTGTGCTGTAGAGGTACTTTGCCAGTTTAACTTCTTCACATATTTGAAAAGAGGAAAACGGTTCCAAGAAAAAACTATTCCAGCAGCAAATCAGCATGTATGTTACGGACTGCACTATCTTTAGCAAGTTAAAAGCTCACATTTTAACTCAGATATTTCAATCAATCAAAAATCGTGGTCAGACACTTCTCTTACTACCTCTTATGCATCATGACCTCAATGCTGGTTGCAAGGAGAATAATATTAAAGGTCATTTCATATTTTTGCTGAATTTAAATTGAAAATTAAGAAAAGGAGATTTTTTTAACTCATTTTTTATTTTTCTTCATTTATTTCTTTAAAAAGTATAAATCAGGTGATTTTAAAGTGAGAGTCTTTTGTGGTAATAGCAGGAACTTCTCACCTTTTTACTTTTCTTCCTTAGGAGCCATTTTTGTCATTGAGAGCTTGGATTATGAAAGTTCTCATGAGTACTACTTGACAGTGGAAGCCACAGATGGAGGCACACCTTCATTAAGTGATGTTGTAACAGTGAATATTAATGTAACAGATATGAATGACAATACTCCCGTGTTTAGCCAAGACACTTACACTGCAGTAATCAGTGAAGATGCTATGCTTGAACAATCAGTCATTACAGTACGTATTGTTGGTTTCTTTCTTTGAAATACCCTGTCATGGCAATCATGCTTTCAGTCTTGAAGGAATTAATACTGATTTGAAGATGGACATAAATGAATAGATAAATTTGCCACTGAGTGAATGGAAAATTTCTTTTGAAAAAGTTTCAGAACAAGGGACTTAAGATGCTATGGGAAAGTAGTTGATATTTTGTGATATATTTGTGTTCTTCTCATGAGAACATGACTATTTTCAGAAGCAGTTCAGGAAATTGAATGATGTTGGTACATTCTATTTGGGTGACATTTCTCTGGAGAACTATGAAATGTATTAGACAAAACAGCTATGCTGATCTTCAAGATGAGTTTATCTGAAATGGGATAAAGTCAATTTCAACCTGTTTTACATAAGACTGTAATGTCCCTTAGGTTATGGCAGATGATGCTGATGGACCTTCAAACAACCGAATTCACTATGCAATTATAGATGGCAATCAGGGAAATCCTTTTACAATTGACCCCACAAGGGGTGAAATAAAAGTGACTAAACTTCTAGACAGAGAAAAGGTAAGGTTTTGATGTTTTTGGGGCAGTCGGGATTAGTTTTGCTACACATAATTGATGACCAGTATATTTTTATTACATTTGTAAATCTCCACCTGATGTTCCAAAATTAATGTAGCTATAATAATGTAAAAGCATCTATTTATGTCAGTGCTTTTCGGCAGCAGCGAGGAAGAGAAAGGATTAAATACATGAAAGCAAGCTTTATTGGGGATTTGCACTACATTTCTTCCTTAAAAGTTGAGTTTGCTATTTTTTCACTCCTTAGTCAATGTTTGAATTTTTTTATTTTTTTTTTTTTTAGATTTCAGGCTATACCTTGACAGTTCAAGCTTCAGATAATGGAAACCCGCCAAGACTTAACACAACTGCAGTTAATATTGATGTCTCTGATGTAAATGACAATCCTCCAGTATTCTCAAAAGGAAACTATAGTGTTATCATCCAGGTAAATATAGAGAGTAGAGTAGTCAAAACAATAATATTGGAGTATTAATTTGTGACTTCAAGATTTGAAAACCTAATGCTTCAATTTTATTCTTCTGTATTTTTAATTATTTAAGATTGCCAGTGAGAGTGCTTACCTGAATAAGAGTTAGGGGTTACAAAATTCATATTGTGTAGTCTGTTTAGAAACTTACATTGCAAGTTGAGCATGTTCTTTTTTCACATAGTTTGTGTACATGTATGTATATTATAGACTGTATTTATAACATTCTTACATCATGCAGTAGGTTAAAATACATAATAATTTCACTATTTATTTTTAATCTTAGAGTTACTGCTTTGAAAAAGATAGTTTAGTTACCTATTGAAGCAACTGAGACCATGTATGTGATTTATAAAGATAGCTCTCCAAAAGAGGACAAGTTGATATATCTCTGCGCAACATATATAGCATATTCAAGTAAGATATCCTGAATCTTACTGGTTTGTTTGTTAGTTAAAAAACAAGCAAACAAGAAACAGCAGATTTGTATGTTTGTGTGCTGTCACTGGTATTTTGCTTTCCTCAGTTACAATCTTTCTTGAAGTGAATGTTAATTAATGTAGCCCCTCAAACTGTATACTGTATAACCAATATCTGTGATGCTTCCCTTACTCAGTTAAAAGGGAACACCTCATGTTTTACAGTTCATTCATACCAGCCTGTCCCAATATGAGGGTAGCAGAGAAAAAGATGGAGGAGTTGCCCAAGAATGCAAGTGTGCATTTCCTGATGTATTGGAGATGGACACATTTGGACACAGTTGGAAATGTGCTTAGTTATTATGAAAATCAAATTACTTTAGATGTCCAAATGTAAATATTTGTGGTTTAAAGTGATGGGCTTTCTCTGTTTTACTGAAGGAGAAATAAAGCTTCAGCTGCAAATCTGATAACTTGAGTTACTCTCTCAAGAACTGAGTATGCTTGCTATAGGAGCCTTCATGATAAGGCTTCTACTTTTTTTTGCATTTAAAATACATGTGTGTGTGTATAAATATAAAAAATCTGGTCAGTGCAGTATAGCCTGAATATTCTGGGAGAAGTGCTACAAGTTAATCTTATCTGTTGCAAGGTAAGGAGGGAGGGGGTTTATGATTGACCAAGGTGTATGAAGTGTCCAAGAAACCTCAGGCACCCATATGATGCAGACTTGAAGGGATTTTTGTGATTCAAATTTTAAAACCTGGATTTCATATTTTAATTGGACAGTGGCTGTAGCAGCCACAATTGTGGCCAGATCATTAATTAGGGACACAAGGGGTCAGATGGGGGAGTGTGTTTTCTCTTGTCCTCCCAACAAAGGCATTGAATTATTCTTACCAGGTGTTTTAGCTAAAAGTCTTTGATGACTTGGTTATTAATCTAAAGGAATCTTAATTCAGACCAAAAGTGGAAAACGTAAGGTTTCAAGGCTGAGGTACTTTTAAAAATATTATAAGATAAAGTTAAAAAAAACCCACAAAGTTTAAAAATGTACTTCCTGATTTCTTTTACACTGAATAGCTGGTTTGATAGTAATTTGATATTCTTTATTTTTTTTCTTTTGCAAAAAAGAAATCATCAGGCAAGATCCTCAATTTTAACAAAACCATTATAATTTTATTATTCATTTATAGGAAAATAAGCCTGTTGGATTTAGTGTGCTGCAGCTAGTGGTGACAGACAAGGATTCTTCTCACAATGGCCCTCCATTTCTCTTTACCATCCTGAGTGGAAATGAAGAGAACACTTTCCAGATTACCCAGCAGGGAGTATTGACAACAGGTGCTGCACTGAATCGTAAAGTGAGGGATCACTATTTACTCCATGTTAAGGTAGGGTGTGCTGCCTCTGCTCATTTTGCATTGTAAGTATTTAGTTAACTTTTCCCATGTATGCCCAGTTGACTGCTTCTTCCTGCCTACCCATTGCCTTCCTTTTGCAAGATCCTGATGTGCCAAGTAGTCATTTGGGTCACATACCTTGAGGTAACATCTTCAGAGACAAAATCTGTTGGTTTAAATGTAAATCTTCACAGGTGTAATAGCTTAATTAAACTCACAGTAAGGGTAAGTTATAAATGAAATGCTAACAGGGTGAGTGGCCTTGGTAAGCCCTTTGCCTTTTACACGGGATGCTGGAAAAGCCCGCAGGCGGCAGGTACCTTGAGCCATCTGCTCTTGGCTGCAGACTTCCTCTGGCCACTATTGCTTTGACAGATATAAGCTGGAATATGCTGATACAATGGAAACAGGGATGTTGAAAGTTGCACATCGTGGCAGTACTGAAATATTTTTCTATAGTGACACATTCTTTTCCCAATAGCAACTGAAAACATCTTTTTTTAAAGAGAAATTATGGAAAAACCAGGTCATTGGACCTGGCATCGAAACTTACAGCATTACTTGGAGATCTCGGAATCTTGCAATGGAAAGCATGGCATAAAACTCAAAAATTACCCTAAAATGCTGTAATATATGCCTACATTTGCCATTGTATTGCAAAAAGACCAGCCCGTGTCTAAAAAAAATCTAGGTTACCTAAACATAGCTAAGTTTTCTAAAATACTTTTTTTGTAATCTCATGTTAGAAAAGTTCAAACCATTTTTTTAATCTTATCCTCTCCTTTTTAATTCAGTTATAAATTAAGCAGCTGTGAACAGGGGACTTAAAATTGGTAGGCTAAAAATAGCTAGCCTTAATTCTTATACTTCATTTCCAGATTTGTGTGTTAAGAAAAATCCTTACCTTTACTTTTACCCAAGGAATTTTTTTTCAGTCTCCAAATTATTCTCAGACATAATATTGCAGACAGTTTCTGAGTACGCATACTCTTGCAGAGATCTAGAGCAGTATTGTCTGCATCAGTTTATACTGAATTATGTCCACGTTTGGATAATAATCATGAAGTGTTTAGACAAAGTCTGTCTCTTTTTTTTTCAGGAAAAGAAAAAAATTCCTACAGGTACTGTACGTTTACTGAGTCACTGAAAAGTTATTGGGAGCTCAGAGCATCATATAGCTAGTATAAGAATCATCATAAAGATTACATTTAAATGTAGTTTAGTTTAAGGTTAAAGAATTAGATGATTAAAAACAAGGCAGGGAAGTATATCATTCCTTTGTTAGCCATATTTTTCTCAGCAGTGATCTGCTAATTAGTGGTGGGAGAGATTATCCTTCAGGGTACTTGGGCAATGGATCTGTTGTCCTTCCTAGGCTGCATGAGTCCAAAACATCAGAAGAGCCAGGCATTGTCACACTTGCCTAATATGCTTTCCAAGTTCTATACCAGCTCTCCAAAGTAACATTTTTGTTTAGGGAAGAAAAAACAGCAGTGCTTTTCCTGTATGTGCCATCAGTGAAATGTAAGATTCATATGTTTTATTTTACATTTCTTTAAGCAGTAACTAATTTCTATTTATTTTGCTTCTAAAACATATTTCTATGAAAACATACACAGGCAATTATGTCTGTTCTATGTAAAATGTTACATTGCCTTTCTCACATTTCATTATTTAGCTGCACCTTTGGCCCTTCTTAATGTGCCTGCCTCTACTTAATTATGAGGCACCTATCTAACACCTTCCTCTAGCTACAATCATACAATTTTATTTCCAAGCCACTTCTCAGGCTGTAGTATGCTTGTAAACAGCCTGCCAGTACTTCAACTATGTTCTCTTTAGCACAGCGCTTGAAAAGTACCTTTTTTTCTAGAGAATGAATAAGGGCTATTTTTAATGGCATCCAATAGCTAAACAAGTGTCTTATCACAAATGCACTTATTTAGAACAAAGGCTTCTCAGAGACTGTAAATCATTAAAATGGACTATATGTAATGGAGTGTATGTATGGTTTGTGTGCTGTACTACGTAGTCTTAGTATTTTGGAATACTTTAATCCCTTGATTTACAAGTTCCCTGCCTGCCTGAATTCTGGAAATATTCTTTTAGTTGCCATTGGTCATCTTATACTATGATGGCTTTTTTAAATAAATACCCTGCAATAATTTGCTGTCATCTTCTCCTTAGTGAGTCACTATGCATGAGGATGAAGGCATCTAAGACTACTACTAGCATTTCCATAAGACATGACTTCAGTTTCAATAATACACACAAAAATAGATACACTACTTCTGTGGAAAAACATTCTTCCCCTTTTCCTTTAAAAGATTTTTTTTTCAAAGGCTGTAGGAAGGCATCTTCTCAAGTTTACACTTTACACACTTTCATTTTGCAGCTCATAAGTTAATAGCTGTGTATTGTGTCTCAATACTTGCTTTTGTTTTTTAACTGACCTTCACTGGTGTGCTTTTCAGTATTGACAGCTTTCACCTTAGTTGCTTTCTGAATGGATTGCTGAGGCAGAGGTCTTCTTATGTTACAGGCATACCTTAATTAGGGAAAACAAAAAAAATTGAACAAAACCCCACACATAATCCTTCCTTTACACTCCACATACACTCACTACCACCAAAGAACTTTACTTAACATAAGCCTTTCTTTATTTTTGTGGTTTTAATATAAATAAGGATTTTTTTTCCCAACAGCCACTTTTCATGTGCATGCCACTCACATTTGCTTTCCCTCTCACCAAAGGAAATAGATTATCCATTAACAAATGTCTCACAGCATTAGTGTGTGAAATCTTCAGCTATGAGTCATACAGTCCTCTATGCCACACTCTGAAGTCTTTAGTTTAAAACCACAGCAGATTTTTAAATATCTGCACTATTGAAAAAACATTTCTCCTGGGGCTCTTCTTTCCTTCTTGCTGTCCATTTGTTTTAATTTTGCTTGCCAGTTTTGAACCCCTTCTTTTTTCCCTTGGGCATGTCTCCTGTAGCTAAACTGCCTGCCTTGTCTTGTTTCCAGGCAGAATTCTAGGCAAAACAAAACTTTGCCAACTTGAGCTGGAGCACTCACTCTTGTTATTTATGTTTGGGTAACTAGAGGGCAAGTTTCTAGCCATGCCTGTCTTTTGGAATTAATGGATGAAGGCAAGCATTTCTATGAGACATGCGTTACCTTTTAAAAATGCTGTGATTATGTGTACGCCCACAGATAATCTTGTGCCTGGCATTTTAACTCTTTTGCTTAAATTTGTATGAGAAGTCACAAGCAGCTTCTCTGCATAGATCTTCAAAGTGTATCAACTATCTGTAGTAATTGTAAAATTATTGTAAAATCTTTTAAACCATGCAGGATACCTTCTGAACTCTATATACCCCATCTATCCCTTCACATCTTTCAAATTCTTCCCCCCTTTCTTTAGTCTCACTTTCAGTAACTGGGAAAGAGCTCTGGGAAAAAGGTAAATGGGAAGCAAGAACTGAGAAATGGAAAGAAAGAAGTGAACCCAAGGGAATGCTTTTTTCTCACTTTTCTACTCTTTTTTTTTTTTGTCCCTTCTTCATATGACAACAGTGTATGCTTTTGTAAGAAAGGAGTGGAGGACAGGGGACATGGTGTTTAAACAGGCTTTAAAATTGAATTAGACTGATTTTGTTAAAGACAATTATTTTAATTGTCTGAAGCAAGTACCACTACAGGTGGGGTTTTTTTCCCCTCTTCATGATCATAAATCGTGAAAGAAAGCATAATTATTTGTAACTCTCTACATGTATTGTTTTCTTTTTGAAGTACTGCTTGGCGTACTGCATTTAGAATGTCTTCAAGACCTCCTAATAACTGCAGTGAAGTATGTTGTAAATTTCTAATGCATTACTCGTTCTGAGTCTCTAATGAGTTTCCATGCTTGAAATAAAAAAGCTTCAAGCACCATCTGCTGTCTGAAATTAGCTATTGTGCATTTCCTCTGAATTTGCTAGAACTGCTAGTGGCTTCCTGGCATTACCAGGTACTAAGAGCACTGCAGCCTTTTAATCTTGGAAGACATTAAAACATGTTTGCATGACCCTACTTATATAACCTTTTTAAATTTTCAGGATTTGCAGTGATGTGAGGAGCTGTAAAATTCACATAAACCATATTTTTGTAGGGACCTTTTTTTTTGTAGAAAAATACAACTGTACTGTCCACAGTACAAAAACCTAACTATCCTTATCTTCCTTTAGGTGGCAGATAATGGAAAACCACCATTGTCATCTTTGACTTACATTGATATTAGAGTTATTGAGGAGAGCATTTATTCTCCAGCAATTCTGCCTCTAGAAATCTTTATCACAGCCTTTGGAGAAGAATATTCAGGTGGTGTTATTGGAAAAATTCATGCAACCGATCAAGATGTTTATGATACTCTGACATACAGTCTGGACCCCAAAATGGAATCCTTGTTCTCTGTTTCCAGTACCGGTGGCAAACTAATAGCACATAAAAGCTTGGACATAGGACAGTACCTCCTAAATGTCACTGTTACAGATGGAAAATTTACAACTGCAGCTGATATTGCTGTGCACGTCAGACAAATCACACAAGATTTACTAAATCACAGCATTGCAATACGCTTTGCAAACCTTGCCCCTGAAGAATTCATTGGTGATTACTGGCGCAATTTCCAAAGAGCGTTGAGAAACATCCTGGGTGTGAGGAGAAATGATATCCAAATTGTTAGTTTGCAGCCCTCTGAACCACCTTCAAATCTTGATGTCCTCCTGAATATTGAAAAGTCTGGTAGCTCTCAGTATCCCATGAGAATTTTGCTCCACAAGATAAACTCTTCTGTGCCTGATCTAGAGGAGATTTTGGGTGTCCGCATAATTGATGTTTTCCATAAGCTTTGTGCGGGCCTAGATTGTCCTTTGAAGTTTTGTGAAGAAAAGGTAACAGTGGATGAGAACATCATGTCAACCCACAGCACAGCCAGGCTGAGTTTTGTCACTCCCCGTCATCACAGAACAGCAGTTTGTCTTTGTAAAGGTAAGAAAAGTGGTAAGGAAAACCATATCCTTGAAAAGACTGGTTTGGTTTTGAACAGCCATAATCCACAGGGGGAAATTTATGTTACAGGACAAGATTAAGAAAGTCCTGTAACCCTCGCTGCAGTATTTGCCTAATTTTATTCAGAGTAGGGAGTAATTCTTTCTTATCTCATTACCTCATTTTAAGAGTTTACGTAATACAAGCTTATGGAAGGGTTGTTTTTTTATAGCTGCACCTTCAGTTTCCATTTTATGAAGGAAATTCCCTTTTTTGCTGCCTGTTCTAAATTGCCAGCCATTTTTGGTCTTATGTGCACAAAGGTAATGCTTGCAAAGTACCTGAATACCACCTGGTCTCTGCTTAGAGAAGTAGCCCACACAGCTTGCGAACTTGGCTAGGAATGGCAGGGTGAACTGGGAAATGAATATTCATTAAGATACATATACGGATTTATAACAGAAGATTTATTTGTCTTTAGCGCCAAGGAAAACATTTATTTTTAAAACTATGACTTTGAAATCATGTTCCTGGGTGAATTCACACATCTTAAGTAAATATTTAAAGCCTGTTCCTTTTCTGTCTAAAATACAGACATTCTCTTCTCCCCAACCCACTCTGTCCATGTTTAATACCTACATGTCGGGTTTTTATGGTGTATGATAGTAATGGTAAACTTTAAACCACACCGCCATTTGCCAAATTCAGGCAATTGAATTGTTTGAGTAATTTTATATGCCATTTGTTTCATCTGTGTTTGTGCCAGTCATGTCCCATTACTGTTACTTTCAGCTATTACACTTAAGTGTCCCTTTTCGCAGAATACCATTACCACCAACAGAAGAGAAATAATGCGTTTTGTTTTACAGAAAGGAAATGCCCCTTGGTGAATAGTGTGTGTGAAGAAAACCCATGCCCTGAAGGTACTGAATGTTTAGGAGATCCAAAGGAAGGGAAATACACCTGTGTTTGCCAAGACAGCAAAGTTGGACAGTGTCCTGGTAAGAAATTAAAAATCTCTGCAAAAAAACATATTATTTTCCAAACATAAATTTGATTCCAGTCCTGTGTTACAACATTTTATGCTTTTTTGTATTCCTAAGCATCAGCTGGCTCTGCTGTGACATTTACTGGGAGCAGCTATGTGAAATACCGTCTCATGGAAAATGAGAATAAAGAAGAAATGAAGCTGACAATGAGACTTAGGACTTACTCTGCTCATGCAGTTGTTATGTATGCTCGAGGAACAGATTACAGTATCTTAGAGGTACATTAAAATCTCTTAGTGCATATCTCCTTCTCTTTTCTTCTTACCATGTTCTTACCTTTTTTTGTGCCAAATTAAAAGATAGAGTCGTAACATGTCTGTAGAATTGTTAAAATTGAGAATTGCCTTAAAGGTAGAGTGTGCTATACATCCAGGTGACAAAATTGTATGGAATTTTTATAATGTATAAAAGGAATTAGTTTTCTTTAGTGTTTTTTAAATAAAACAAAAAACACCCTGAATTAGCTGTGACTTTACATTTATTTGCTTATAATACTTATTTAATCCATACAGAAAAAGTTATTTAAAGCACAAGATGAAAAGTCTTGAGGTATTACAATCTTTTGATGATCTGAGACTTCATTACTAAAGGAAAATTGTACAACGTATATATTTTAAAGAACCATATGGAATTAATCGCAATCACTGTGACTGTTTAGAATACAATGTTATTAAACATCCTTCCATGAACACTGCCATCATCCTGTCTCTTCAGCAAACAAACTTCTATAGCATCAATATTTTATATTCTTTAAGCATGCAAACCATTTGTTGATGCTGTGGTTTTCCTCTGTAGATTCACCATGGAAGACTCCAATACAAATTTGATTGTGGCAGTGGACCTGGGATTGTCTCTGTTCAGAGCATTCAGATAAATGATGGCCAGTGGCATTCAGTATCTCTTGAAGTGGATGGAAATTACGCACGACTTGTTCTGGATAGGGTGCATACTGCTTCTGGTACTGCTCCTGGTACACTTAGGACATTAAACCTAGATAATCATGTGTTTTTTGGTGGTCATATTCGGCAGCAAGGTACAAGACATGGTAGAAGCCCTCAGGTTAGCAATGGTTTCAGAGGCTGTATGGATTCTGTTGTACTTAATGGACAAGAGCTACCCCTGAACAGTAAACCACGAAATTATGCACACATGGAAGAATCTGTAGATGTGACTCCCGGATGTTTACTGACTACCACGGAAGGTTGTTCAAGCAGTCCATGTCAGAATGGAGGCATCTGCAACGCACTGTCAAATGGAGGTAAGCTGTGCTCTATTCTTCTGCTGTTGGCTTTCAAAACTGCTTTTCTACTTTACTGATTTAAAGAGCAAAATTACTTTGTGAATAATTCTTGCTTTTCCAGAGAGTTGTGGAACAGATTGTTCCACAGGTAGGATTGTTGAGCCAGGTAAGAAGGGTATGCCTGCCTGTGTTCTAGACTCAAGTCCTTGGGGTATGAAGTAGACTAAGTCCATCAGACAAGGTGGGGATTAACTTCAGTATCAACACCTGTAGTCTGTTCTCTTAACTGCCTACTTTAGAGTCTTCCTTCAAAAATTCTGAATTCAGTGACAAGCTTGAGTTTTGTGAGAGAATGGAAGTTATCCTTCAGTCATATTCAAAAAGAAGTTGATTGTTAGACTCTCCTTTGTCTCTCGCTAAAAATATTTCTATTTCTTCCTATCCTCTCTCTGTCTGAACAGTGGGCAGAGAGGATCTTAAATCCTGTAAAGCCATGTGTGTCTTTCAAAAAAACTGTATTTGATTTCAGGTTACTACTGCAAGTGTGCACCTTTGTTTATGGGAACTCACTGTGATGTAAGCGTCAACCCGTGTGCTTCCAACCCCTGCCTTTATGGTGGTACTTGCATCCCAGTCAGTGATGATTTTATCTGCCAGTGCCGAGGACAGTATACAGGGCAAAGGTACATTTGTATGGTTTATTGTACAAATGATCCCTTTAGAGGATAAGCTATAAATGTAACATTTTTTCTGCTTTCTTGTTTATCTGTTTCCTACTTAAAGTTCAGATTTGAAACCCACTGAAGTTAAAGTTAATGCCAGGCCCTATGTCCCACATAGCCCTATATCCCACAGTATATATATTCACTTGAAGTAAGGTAATGGTTTGGTGTTTTTTCACCTTTGCAGGTGCCAGCTGGGTCCATACTGCAAAGACAATCCTTGTAAAAACAGTGGCAAGTGTATTGACAGTTTGGATGGGCCTGTTTGTGAGTGTGAAGTAGGCTTCCGTGGAGAAAGGTAGGTAGTGTTCCACATTTATGGAATTTTAACAGTATTACTTAACAGTTCAAACTGGTTAAAATCTGTAATGTTGATAAAACAGCAAATTGCTTAGTAGTGTATAGTACTGTATATTAAATATGTTGAGATCAAGACTAGAATAAAGACTACCAGTGTAAACTAACGATCATTGATCTGCTCTTTTTCTGGTAGGTGCCTGACTGATGTTGATGAATGCGTAGAAAACCCGTGTCTTAATGGTGCACTTTGTGAGAATACTTACGGTTCATATCACTGCAACTGTAGTCATGGATTTGGAGGAAAACACTGCACAGACATTGTTCTTAACAAATACGTTTCAACATCTTGGAACATTAGCTTAGCTGAAGTGATTGGGATTATTGTTTTCATCACAGGAATATTCTTGTTAGTTGTCATTTTTGTTGTTTGCCGCAAAGTGGTTAGTAGAAAGAAGAAGCATCAGCCAGAACCTGAAGACAAGCAGCTGGGAGCTACGACAGCTTTCTTGCAAAGACCTTATTTTGATGCAAAATTGAATAAGAACATCTATTCTGACATCCCACCACAGGTTCCTGTTCGCCCCATTTCATACACTCCAAGCATTCCAAGCGACTCCAGGAATAATCTTGACAGGAATTCTTTTGAAGGGTCTGCTATCCCTGAGCACCCAGAGTTTAGTACTTTTAACCCAGATTCTGTACATGGTCATCGGAAAGCTGTAGCTGTTTGCAGCGTAGCACCAAATTTGCCACCTCCACCTCCCTCCAACTCTCCTTCAGACAGCGATTCAATACAGAAACCCAGCTGGGATTTTGACTATGACAGTAAGAAGTGTTCTTATTTTCTATTAAAGGTGTGTGCTGCTGCAGTTTTGTTATGAGTGCGAAGTCTTTGTCTCTGCCTGTTATGTTACAAAAGGCATTATGACTTTACTGGGGTTTGAGTCTGACTGTTTGAGCTTCAAGCTCTGCTAAGTTTTGCAGAATGTGTAGATCTTAGCCTTAAATATTATTGACTCTAATCTAGAATCTAATAGTCATCTCACCACTTCTTCTTTCAGCTAAAGTAGTAGATCTTGACCCCTGTCTTTCAAAAAAGCCTCTGGATGAAAAGAACTCCCATCCTTACAGTGCTAGAGAAAGCATGTCTGAGGTCCAGTCTCTCAGCTCCTTTCAGTCTGAATCATGTGATGACAATGGTAAGTAAAATGCAGTCTTGCCCCGTAGGTTCATTTGTTCTGTCTTTGCATCTCTTAGTATCAATAGTGCTTACATATACCCAATATATATTAAATAACATTTTATTTAATATATATCTGTATTTACTTATGTTAATAACCCAATAAGTTATTTTTATAAGTATTTTGCCTGCATTGTACTTTGTTTTAATTACTTTAGCTTAAAATTATATATGATCATTCTGCTGTTAGAATATTAGAGGTGTTCAGAGCCTGTGTTTAAAAGGTGTTAGAAGTGTGTTCAAATTTGAGAGACTTCTAGGTAATCATTAGTTATTACCTGATAGAAGAATACAGTGAATTGTAAAAATGGCTTCTGCACAAATAACTTTCGCTTTGACATTCAGCTCTGAGTAAAAACCTTTCTGGTGTTACAGTTTCATTTGTTTCCTTCTCTTTTTCTTGCTGCGACCTCAGCTCCCATATGGATCAGATCAGTTCTGAGTGAGAGCAGAGTTTAAGGGACTGCTTGTAAGTTTGATTACTTTAGTAATGAAGGAAGCTGCACAAAAAGGATTTTATTACAGTAGAACAGTATATTTGGCTTTCACCATGATTAAAATGAATTCATAAAAAATTCATACATTGAAAAAAGCCAATATAAAAATATATTTTGATCACAAATCCAGTCCATCAAAATATAATCAGCATATGGGGATTTATTATTATTAATTGGAAGTTTTTTACTTTTCCATTGTGATGACAAGACACTTTTACGGTTACTGTGAATGCATCTACGCATTCAGAAACATTTCAGGCTGATTGGACAAAGACACAGTTGCCTCATAACTTAATTCACTACATTAAGGTGTTTTGACTCCCTTTTCCAATTTCTGCTTTTGTCTCTGTAAAAAGAATTTTAAATTGCTTTAGCTTAGGAATAAAAAACATTCTACTTCTCAATGAAGTAGAGTGATTTGTTCTTAACAGCATGAAAAGAAACATATGTGTTAATGATTGGTGAAAGTAAAATGGTATGCTTACAGTACTCGTCATTCTACCCGTAGACCTGTTACCAACTTTCAGCTTTTTTCCTGTGGTATAAAGTGTTGTGCAGTACATGTGGTTCTCCCCTCCTCTCCATCCCATATATTTCATATAGACTGTACTTACGTTTCTTGTCATGTACTGTTTACTCATTAATACACCATTTTAAGAGAAATACCTGTAGCATCATAGATATTGTTCCTTCCTTTTTGGTAGGTTCTGAATTTATTAGTTTGAAATTTGATCCCCAAGCCATGCAAAAAAATTGTATGTGCTTATCTCATCTTATCCTATATAAGAGTAAATCCTTCTCCCTTCCAGAAGAATCTTGGGAAAGGGAAGACACAAAGAAATGCATTCATTTCAGCTGATTTTAAATCAGAATGTCACAACCTGAATTTGGTATTTCTGCAGTGATACCACTGTTCACACACAAGTAGGTCAGCAACAGAAGTTTTCAGTAGATATTTTTCATATTCTAGCATTTTAGTTCATTTCAGTGAAAATTTCTTCCCCTGGTCTTATATTGGAGTGGGGGAGTAGTTTTCAGTCTAAAAGGGAAGCTTAATGCAATACTCCTTAATTCATGCAACACAAGCCTTTAGAAGAGCTTTAGGTCATTGCTGTTAGATGAAGTATTATGCAAATGGTATATTTAGGCAAATTTCAGAAATCCTGAGTCAACTAATGCAGTTTTGTGCTCATGCAGAATTTGCTTTAGGAGTACTTTCATTTCCATTTTTATCAAGAATAAAATTCAGTATTAGAGATGTATTTTATGTATCATATGCAACTGCTTTCTAGATAAGAAGAAGGTAAATGTATATGCACACCAGTAATCTTTCTCTATAAAATAGTAATGAACTGCAATTTTACAGTTGTTTTTGTATATCTGTATGCTTTTTAAAGTGATACTAACTATAGGTTTGTTTTAATTTGCTCCTTTTATACCTTTTACAAGCTTCCATAGTGACTGTAATACACCTTGTCAATGCTGTTGTTGACTCGGTGGAAAAAGAAGGTATATACATGCTTTTCATATTTATTTACAGTTTTGCAGAATAATGCACGTTTGTCTTCTAGTTAATGTAGTCCTAGCAGATGTGAGTCATAAAATATTATTTACTTAGACTTTCTGATAAGTTTTAACAAAGGATATGTTTATATTGTATATCTTTTAGTATTTTCATGTATATGCTGTAGCTACCCTGTGTACAGGTTTTACAGTGTGATCTCCTTGGGGGGAAAAAAGTATTGGTATGAAAAGATCTTACTCTTTTCCAAAAATATTCGCACTACTTAGTCTCCTGAAAATTTTCCCGCCAAAGTTCCCAGCAGAATTGAGACAGCATCAAAGGCAATTACATATGCTGCTGTAGATGAAATAGCAGCAGTCCCTGCTTCCTGTTCTTCTCCCACCCACATCTGTTGGCACCTTGTCCAGCTGAGCAGAATGGGAGTAGTCAGATGACAGTATTCACTTCCCTGTTTGTCAGATCAGTCTGTCTCTTCAGCAAAAAACCCTGGTTTTTCATATGGTCTTGATATATATAGGCATACACATCCCTATTGGTTTAAGTAGTTACTACCCAGCCTTAAATCAGTATCTAAATGGTATGTTTGGGTGTATACATGTACACACACATACACTTGTGTGTGTAGTATTTCTTTGGAAGTTAGAAAGAGATGAAGTAGACATTTTTGGTGGAATTTCATTTCTTCCTTGCTAACATTTAAGAACTGACCACTCTGGAAAACACAACTCTTTACAAAATAGTAGTAATACGGGTGCCAATGAGTCTATACAAATGCTAACTATTCTTTTAATTAACTTAAAACTCCCTAAAGTTCCAGTAATATGCAAGTAAACTCACTCCATGACCATAAGGCTCTAGAAGTTACTTCTGAAATACCATCCATAGCACATGTTTCTTATCTGTTGAGAAAACCCTACTTTTTATTAATCTCTACTTAAAACAAATCCATTTTAAGAATATAAAATTACAGTAGCTAAAGGTTCTCTTTGGTTTACTATTTGAAGTATATCCTGTCTTATGTATGCAGACAGACACATACATTGTCTACAAAAAATGCAGAGACCCCTAATTACTTGACAGTAACTGATGTGTACGTATAGACTAGAGTCCTCAGTGCTAGAAAACTGTAATGCACAGTACTTATGAAAGGGAGGATTAGAAGACTAGAAGAGGCAAGATCTATAAGGGGAAATATTTAATCACTTATTTAGATTTTGTCTGAGATTTTGACTGGTAGAAACTAAAAATGGTGGATGTCATTCTCAAGCCAAAGGTGTAAGTGTTGCTTGGTGGTTTAGTGTCACTGTAAAATAAATACAAATATTTTATGCATTGCAGAATATTTGTAGAGAAATTGAAGATGTTCTGCTTAGTTACTTCTTAACACTTTCTACTCTTAATAAGCATTCCTTCTTTCAAAGCATGTTGGTTAGAGTTCTGCTTTTCAGTACCCTCAGGAGAGTGCCAGCTTGAGTAGCAGAGATCCTTGCTCAAGCCTTCAGCCAGGTCACATTCTGGGACAGATGGTCTTTTCCTTTAGTCTCCCCAAGTGTTTCTGTTCAAGAGGTACCCTGGAAGCATAAACTGTAGTCTCATTCCAGGACAGTTGCAGGTCTTCATTCTCTGCGCTGCTCCTCAGGGAAAGTTGTATCTCCATGCAGATCAATAATGCTGAGTGCAAGAGAAAATACAGCTCCAGTCTAGCAGGTCATCACTTAGAAAGATGGGCATGGCAGGTTCCATGCCTTGGTAAAAGTGCACTAAATTGTAAGACCACAGTCTGCCTATCATCTTCAGTTTTGCACTCAGTTTCCTTAGAAAAATAAGAATGTCATCTTCTAAGCAGATGTAGTGGTTAGAACCTTCTCCTGGAGATAAGGGCAGAGATGTTTTAAGAGTCTTAGATCTCAGACTGATGTCTCCTTTAGTGTGGACAATATTTTCTTGTCTGCATTAGGCAAGCTTGAAAATGAAAAGAAACAGGAACCTACCCTAAGAGTCAATCTCTGTTCTTCCAGTCTTCCAAGATTAGATAAAATTATCAATTCTTAGGAAAAGGTTCTGGCATTAGGATAGACATCACTCATCCTTACAGACCTGAATAGGGAATATAGGTTCCTGAAGAGAAAGAGATCTAAAATTCATCAGGTAACACTGGACAATTCTCTGGTGAGTGTGAGTTGTTGGGATTGCTTTACCAAGGGAGGCAGGTATCCCAGTGCACAGAATATGTAAGCTAGATACTACAGGGAGCATTCCCATTTTTGCATGAGATACTGAAAGTGTAAGTCCTAATAGGTGCAGCCCTATATCAAAAAGCAAAGGGGGATACAAGGAAAGAAAAAAGTCAGGTTGAGTCTTGTTACCCTTTTTTAGCAGAAGACCTGAATCTACTGACAAGAGGATTTCAGCAAACTATAGACTGCAGATTTTGCCATTACGCAGCCATCTCCCAGATGGGCTGTATGTAAACTCAGTAACTATTCTTAGATACGATATAAGGAAGAAGTTATTTGCTGTAATGGTGGTGAGGCACTGGAATGGGTTGGCCAAGGAAGATGTGAGTGCTTCATCCCTGGCAGTGCTCAAGGCCAGGTTGGACAGAGCATTGGGTGACATGGTTTAGTGTGTGGTGTCCCTGCCCATGGCAGGGGGGTTGGAACTAGGTGATCCTAAAGTCCTTTCAAACCCTAACTATTCTATAATTCTGCAGTTCAAGTTTAACAAAGAAGGATCCCAGGAGTAAAACAAACAAACAAACAAACCCTAAACAAACAAAAAAACCCAAACAAACAAAAACCAAAACTACTTTAGCACTACTAAGTAAACTGGAAAAAAAGCAGCATGAACATCCTAGTGACAGTCATTGTTTGTTTTCATATTGGTTCTACTATTTGATTCCTAACTACAGATGTTTTCTCCTTTTTCTTATTCTGCCCCCTAAAGAATCTTTTGCTGTTCCTGACCTCAGCAACTCAAGAGGTGACTTCTGCATGCAGTTTGTTGATGTTCACCAAAATATTTCTGTTAATCCTTGGTTTTAACACGGACTTACTATCTGTTGCTTGTTGTGCATCTGTCTGCAGTGATTATTCTTTACTAGATTTGCACCTTCTTACAATTTTGTAGTAGTTTCCTTTTTGGTGTTCAGATGAGAGAAAAATATTTTTTTAATGAGATTAGGCTTACATCTATTTTCCAGCAGATGAATACAAACTTATTTAAGGGGAGTTTGTGAGAGAGGATCACTTTCAGTCATTTATGCATGATTAAGCTTGATTTTCCTGTTTTGATCTTGTATGTGGAATCTTGATCTTGTTTGGAATGTGGAATTTTTATCTTGTTTTGACCTTTGAATATGGAATGTCTTTACTAATAGTCAAGGATTTTTATCAGAGGTGTGTGGCAGTTAATGTAGAGCTAACAGCATTTTGTGAAGTTACCTTTACAATTCAGTTAAGCGGTAAAGTTGCTTTAAATGGTCTGGATACTTTACCAATTAAAAATTATATTTTTATGCAAGAAAAACATGGTATGTATGTGCTAAAATATTTTTAAGAAAAACATGTAGCTTTTATAACCCTAACTGTAATTACCCAGCAAAAATTAAGAATTTAACTGCACCAGGGAGGCTGTTGGTTCTTTGCTATCTGGTGAACAGTTCTATACTATGTATTGTGATAGCACATTCCGTAGGTTGACCTACAGCTCTTTCTGTGTTAGGTGAGATGTCAAAAAGTAAAAGTTCAAGTGTGAATGATGCAATGTCTAATGCATGGCATAATGTAAAGTTGTGTTGTGTTGAATGTCTTTTATGGAACTGGGACGAACTGCCCTCTGATTAACAAGTACTGTCCTAATCACAGTGACTGCATTGGCTTAATACGTGTGTTGACTTTTCAGTTCAGATTGACTTGAAGACAAGATACTAATACTACTTTTTTTAAAAAAAATACCTTTTCAGGTTATCACTGGGATACATCAGACTGGATGCCAAGCGTTCAGTTGCCAGGTATCCAAGAGTATCCAAATTATGAAGTGGTTGAAGAGTCAGCTCCCCTCTACAATGATCCAAATGCCATCGATACAGATTATTACCCTGGTGGTTATGACATAGAAAGTGATTTTCCACCTCCACCTGATGACTTCCCTGCACCTGATGAGCTTCCACCGTTACCACCAGAATACAGCGACCAATTTGAGTCAATACAGCCACCCAGAGACATGCCAGCCATAGGTAGCTTGGGTTCTTCTGCAAGAAGCAGGCAGAGATTTAACCTTAATCAGTACCTTCCCCACCACTATCCTGCAGACATGTCAGAACCTCAGACCACAGCCGGTGGTGTCAACAGTAGTTACAGAGAACCTTACGCTCCTTACACATTAGGGTATAATAGAGACTTTGAAGCACCAACTGTAGACAGCATGTCCATGTCTGTGTATGCTTCCACAGCTTCATGCTCCGATGTGTCAGCATGCTGTGAAATGGAGTCAGAAGTCGTGATGAGTGACTATGAGAGTGGAGATGATGGTCATTTTGAAGATGTGAAGATTCCTCCACTTGATTCCCAGCAACATACAGAAGTCTGACACACTCAACAAAAGTGCCTGGACTCTAACAAACTTTATCAATTCTAGAACAACTTTCAAAAGCTTTTTTATTTTTTTCTTTTTCCTAGCCACAGTGAATGCTTTTGTTTCCGTGAGCTAAACTGGCATGGCAGCCTTGGATCATGCAGTTCATTTCACTAAATCAGCCTGTTTTCATTTCCTGACCTACTGTAATTAGACAGTTCCAAGATTTCCATTGGCTGTGCCATTTCTGAACATCCTTTTTGTACTTACATTGTCTATGTTAAGAAAATCACATACCACTTCTCCATGTTAGCATGATGCATATATTTATAGTTCTAATGCAATTACTTTTCTCCTACTTTTTGTAAATTTTATGTACAGTTTTGATTTTAATAGTTTTAACTAGATTTTGTAGATATTTTGTGAATTTGTTTTCCACTGAAACTAGTGGTGTTAGTGTGCCATTAAAAACTAGCATCCTGACTTATTATAATCAGGGTGTCACTGTATGTATTCCCCAAAAAACTAAGGTTTGACATTTCATTATATATTAAAGAAAAAAAATTAAAAAAATCAGCATATTCACACAATTCCAGCTGTACATAAGTCTGATATTCTTCTGGGTCAGGTACATGGAAATGTCTTAAATGGGTTGCTGTATTTTAGAACTGTAAACAATTTTTCCCTTCTTGGAAAGTGTGTTGGGGGCCCTCTACATACCAGTTTAGAACCAAAACCACCATGACACAGTTTTTATAGTGTCTGTATATTTGTGATCCAATGGTCTTGTAAAGAAAGGTTTTTACTGAAAATTACCATTAGCCAGTCTTTCTTACTGACAATAAATTATTAATAAAATACTTTAGCTTTGCTCTGTGTATCTGTATTATATATAATATACAATTGACAAAGCATTCAGTGCAGCATTTTTAAGTCTGTATATGTTTTGTACTGTACGAAGTTTATTGCTCCAAGCACCACATTTTCCTCTCCTCAGAAGTCAAACCACAGCTGTGTTAGCTGCTCACTAGATGGCAGTGTGTGTCTACTTAATGGTGTTTGAAAAAGTAAACGGGCCAGTATGAATAAAGATTGATGGGTATCAAACTCCAGTAGCCTTCTGGGTAGTTTGCATTTTTCTTTGAACATATAACATCAGCTATGTAAATTACTATTTTTTCTTAAGTATCCTCAAAATAGATACATAAAAAAAAAAAACCCAAGCCCTTTAAAGAAGTTTCTTCCTTTCTTAATCACCCAAATAGTTAATCTCAAGAATAATTGTCCCTTGGTTATGTACTTGTATGCTGGAATTTCTGTGCCACTTTCAGTTTGTGATAAATGGAATGGAGGTTTTGTGCAATTATAAATGCAGTTTTCTGCATTAAGTTCACACTAGACATTTACCTGTATATTATCCAGCTCCTTTTCTGATTAGAGCTTGGTTCTTGTCTAACAAAGTTCCCTAGCTGAAATTTGCCCTGATGGTAAGGTAAAGGAATGAGGTATCTGTCTCCTGCCTCTTACACAAGGGATGCATTTTAAGGTCAAAACAGATTTTCTAGCACATTAGTGAATTTTTAATATAGCCTGGGATCCTTTCAGCTCTACCTCTATTTTTTTCCATCTCAGAGTTCTGTAGCCTGGAATGGTACAATATTAGATTCTCTCACACATGAGAGCTAAGCCTAGGCCTTCCACCATCTGGGGGAACAGGATACTGGACTTGTATTTAGAGTGCTATGTACTCACAAAGTGGAGCAACTGCAATCTGGCAGTTGTCTAATGAAAGTGGACGGATTACAGGACACATATTCCTTAGTGTTAACTTGTCCATATGCAGGTAAGAATCTCATGACCTATACAAAAAGGCTAAAAATCAATGAGTTTAAAACCATGTCCTGGCTGTAAACTACTGCAATATTCACCCTGATAATGAAGAGCTTTTTGTACATCAGGCTTGGTGTCAGCATTTACTTGTGTCACACACGCTGTAGCATTTAGGTTCACTGCTTAAGGTCCATCTTGTAATGAAGGTTAAGCTTACCCTTGTTCTGCTCAGGGATTCTTTGTACCTGCTTCTCGGTAGGAATGAAACTGAGTGAGAGGAAGACACTGCAGACTTGCATCATTTCTCAGTCAAGGACTCCCAGTAAAGATGAAAGCCTGCCCTACAAGTACATGTTCTTAAGTTGCCCATGTGAAGCAGAGGTCTGAAGACCGAGAAATATACTTCTATTCACAGTACTGTGAACTGAAGGCCAATGTGGAACACCCTGTGAGGAGGAACAATGTCATCAGTCTGCAAAGAAACTCCACCTCAGCTGAAGAAAACCTTGTTGAAAGTCTCAAAGCATCTTTTTATCTTTCCACAAGAACTGTGCTGCTAGGCAACACGCAGCAGAGGACAAAGAGAGCGTGATAGCTGCCACTTAAGGAAATAACAGGCAGCTTCAGCTCTATATCAATCAGCTTTGCAGTTGGTGGGTAAAGTAAGGGCACGTTAAACAAATGCTTCCTTTGTAGATATACCAGGAGCTATTAACCACCTAATTAAAGTCCAATAATCACAGTTAAATCGGCTTCCCACACATAGCTACAGCAATGCACAAGACCAACCTGATAAGATTTTTAACCCAATAAAACACATACAGTGGAGCACTGTTTGTCTCAAGAGTAGTCCAAGACACTCAAAAGCATAGGCCAGATGGTTTATTTTATGAGCCAAACATCTTAAAATAGGGAATTTCACTGGAGTCATACATTCAAGTCTATAGTTACTGTTAGTATGTTTTACTTAACTCCTTATACATGTTAAGTGGCTAAAGATAAATGCAAACTTCATCTCAGCTTTTGGGTAGTTGGCATATCCATATTAAAAAGTCTTAAAGCAACACTCCAGATTGAATAGTTGAGCTTGGAAGGCATCTCTTGACTGTCTCCAGTGATGGAGACTAAAACCTTTCTTTGGCAACCTGTTCCTGTCTCCATCCGTCTTCACAGGAGGAGTTTTATGCATGGATGTAGTTTTGTATGTTTGTGCCCATTGCCACATGGCATCACCAAGAAGAGCCTGTCTCTGTCTTTACATCTTCACATCAGGTATTCATAACCATTAATAAGTTCACCAGTGAGCCTTCTCTTTTCCAGACTGAACAGTCTCAGTTCTCTCAGCCTCTCATGAAAGAGACTCCACTTTCTTGCCTTACTGGACTCCAGTTAACTCTGTCCTTCTACAGAAGGTGGAAATTTATATATCTATCTATATATACACACACACACTTATGAGCTAGTAGAACTCAAAGTTTATTGAGCAGATTTGAGTCAAATCTGTCCAATCTATGTAGGAAATATTTTGCCTCAGAGCAGAGAACAAACTGCTATTCTACCTGATTAATAGTATTTAAAAGAGGTAAAACCAACAGACATTCCTATGAAGCTAATTTCTGTCAGTATTTAACATTCACACCTGATCTGAGGACTCCAGGAAAGAGGTACACACAAGAAGGAACAAGACCAGAGAGTATCAGGCTTTGGCCCCTTCTCCAAGGATATTTACTCACTGCTTTTCCACTGTTTCCTGCTCTACCCATGGAACAAATACTGTCCCAAGCAACCAAGTCCAATGAGATTACCTGCCTGCACTGCCCAAGGGAAACAAATCTGAGTCCTCTCAGGCCAAAGAAGGTATTGAATCAGTCTTTAACTGCAAGACACAAGATCCACCCTTTCATTGGGGTAGAGGAGAAAGAACAAATCCACCACTCCATGGTGGATCTATCTGGCAAGCCCTTGAAGACAGCTGCAGAGATTAGTCTGTGCACTCTCAGGGTGATGGCTGACACCTCTGAAGAGAGAGGCTACTGATAAACAGGTGCCTAGCATGACTCCTGACTTTGTATTCACAAGCTCTGTCCAGATCACAGCTCAGCACACTAAAAAGTAGCTGCAAACTGCCATCCAAGGCGTCTGAAGCCTCCATACAAGGAGTCTGTGTACTTCACAGCAAAGCCCTGCACACATGCCACACACAGAAGTGAGAGAGGTGGGTGCCTCAGTACCTCTTCATAGCTGTTGCCATTTTTTAGCAGTAAATGGCTTTGCAGCCCACACAAAAATACTGGAAAAGACAACACCCTCATTAAAGCAAGCACTCTGAAGCATATGTAAATTTTAGCAGCATTATTCATTCTTCCACAGCTGGCTTGTGGGAGAAAAAAAACAGAGAAGCTCAGTGAAGTATCAAGTATGGCTACAAAGCAAGAAAATGAGCTCTTTGCTTTGATCTTAAAGAGGAAAGTTTAAGAGATAGGTTATTAGAATTATTTTCACCTCATATAAGGTAAATACATTTCTGAGTAATGATACATTATTTACTGATAACCAAAATCGTATTGATTACCAATGCCCACATTCATTGCTGAATCTGACCCATGGAAGCATTTCAATCATAACATAAACTGAAAACTTCACACGCAAACAAGCTGGGCATCTGCAGCAACCACACAGGAGTCAAAGCTATCAGTAAGAACAATGACATTATGACTGTTAAATGAAACTCTTTGCTCTTGTTCTAGAATTATCAAAGCTGAGCCATTTGTCTTTCTAAATACTTTTCTGCAGATGACAATTTCCTAAGCTTCTTATATGTTCATATGTTTGGAGTGGAAATATTCAGTGAGGAAGAACAGGGAGAAGCCCAATTATGTGAATGAGTCATTAGCCTCCATGGTACCAGCTGGAAAACAGGCTAAGCAGGATGAATTGCTTTCAGAGCTCACATTTAACTTTGAAGGAATACATAAGGAAAGACTGGCTGTTGCATCAAAAAGATTGTTTTCTAATTTCATATCTTATTCTGGAGAACTTGAAGCAGTGACAGTAATATATAGTATAAAAGTTAAAATGCCTCCTGTTTAAACAATACTTTAGGATGACATATAAATAATTGGAACTTCTGCTTTGAGTTTCATTGAGGGGTGGGAAGGTGTGGGAAAGACCTCAGTTTGCAGAGAAAAAAAAACTAAAGGTAGAACTGCAACTTAACTGTATGTATTGAGCCTTTTTATTTTAAAGCTGAACATTGTTCTGTCCCACTTGAATTCCACAGAACTTGCCTCCAAAAGCTCTGTGTAGTGCTCAGAACCACCTAGAAAGCAGGAGAACAAAGATTACCTCTCCCTAGTTAAACACTGCATCTAAACTACACATCTTTCACTGATTACCCACCTCAAGAGCTCCTGCTGAGGAAGCCATCTAACCTGGCCAATGGGAAAAGACAAAGACAGAAGACAAACGCAACAAAACAACGGTGACAAGGATTAAAAACAAGCCCGCACACACACCCCACAACAGCAATTTATCAGCTCAGAGACAGGCAGCACAGAAGTAAAATGTGAGGAATTCTGAAAATCAGAGGAAGACAACTTAGAGAGCAGCTGCAGCTGAGAGAGGTTTTGCTTTAAGTCCAAGAAAGTATATCCTAATAACAGTTTCAAAGCCTTTTAGTAGGCTACATCATAAGTATTATAGATACTTAAATTTGCAGCCTAGAGGCTTCCTCTGATTTAATAGTGGGCTTATTCTTGCCCAGTGTGCGAGCTTTTCTGAGAGCTAGATGCAGAGCTGTGTTCCTCAAGTTAAAATCCTATCTGACTTTGGAGACAGCAAACCTCTCTGGCCTGCCCTTGACAGCCTTCCTAAGAAGGAAAAGCATTTCCTCTTAACAAGCCTACTAGAATGCATATGTATCCATGTCCATGCCTTTCCTATTGGCCACCCTAAAAATCCCACAGTTTGTATTTTAACATTCTGAGGAAGTGAGGCAGACTCAAGATTGTGCCTCAGTCTCGTGGGGACAGCAATTCATTTCCTCTCCACTTCCTCAGTTCTAGTCGAGGTTAATCAATCCTTTTGCCAAGCACTTGCTAAACAGCCTACAGCCACTTTGCAGATCAGGAAACTACCCTCCCCTCTTAACCCTGCAGCAGGAGCACACAGGAGAGACAGCTGGATTCATGTTCCCAGAAGGCAGTGGTATTCACACTTATTGGTAAAACGAGTGGAGAAAAGGTCTGGCGTTAAAAGGGCTGACATTCAGCTCAGACTTTACCTGGACTCAGATATTACCACATCACCCCTCAAACAAGGAAAGCATTCAGTTCTGCTGTACTTTAAATGCCAGAGATTGTTTCCCTATATCTGGAGTGAAGCATGTTATTTTAAGCACTCCTGATCTTTAGGTATTTGTTTTTCCCTTTCGGCTATTACTAATAAATTTCCTTGGGAAAGGGCAGAAATATCTCCCTCCATATGAATATTTGATTTAACCACTCTGCCAGAAACTTATTTAAATCAGTCCATTTTAGGACCCACAAAAAAACAACCCAAACACTCATGAGTGTTCAGCTTGGCTGATCTCTTACAACAGGGTTAGAGTCTTAAGGAAAGCTTGTAGCAAACAAGTTTCATCTATCTCTCTGCAAGGTTAGTAAAAAAAAAGAATGCTCTGAGGATAGAGAGTATATTAAGCAGTTCAGTTCACATCCAGGGACGAGTGTGTAAGGTTGAAAATATCATTTCTATACTGTACTGAAGTAGGCTTTGCCATCAAGAACAGCTAGACACAGTGCCATGGTTTAAAACCCCACCTCAGTCTCCCGCAGTACCACACACCCCTTTCCCCCCCCTACCTCCCCACTCCCGAAGGGATGGGGAGGAGAACCAGAGGAATATAACTCCCACGGATTGAGATAAAAACCAATCCAGCAATTAAGGTATAACACAAATCACTACTGCTACCACGAATAAATCAATGATAGAGGAAACAAACAAGGAGAGAGAATATGATACCACCTGCCAAAACAAGCCCAACCCGGAAGAAGAGCTAACCCCCCCCCTTCCAGCCAACTTCCAGTTACCTTCCCGAGCATGATGTGCTATGGTATGGAATACCTCCCCGACTAGCCCAGGCCAGGCGCCCTATCTCTCCCTCCTCCCTGGCAGAGCATGAGCTCAAAAAAGGCCTTGGACAAAACCAAACATTTGAGCAGTAACTCAAAACGTACGTGCCACCAGCAACGCTCCCAGCCCGAAAGTCAAAACACAGCACCGCACCAGCTACCAAGAAGGAGAAAAAATGCCTGCTACTGCTGAACCCATGACACACATCAATAGCCATTAATAGCCAAACATAGGTTTCTCAAAGATGATGAGGAAAATTTAAGGATTCCTCTCATGAACAGACCATTTCAGGCATTCACAATTAATATGTTAATTCCTCCATGTTTGCAATGTATTGTTCATTTACCACGAGGTTAACTCTCTAGTACCTTGCCTCAAGACAGGTAGGGTACCTGTTCTCTCTCCGATTCCCATTTGTGTTGGTATTTCATGCACACCTGTGCGATGCTGATCTTTTCAACCTTTGCCCTATCAGTGACTTCACTGCACAAAATATACCATGAGCCCCTAAGAGCAAAAGCAACTCTAGAACTCATCCTTTGTGGTATACAGTATCCAAGAAGCAATAATACTGTTGAAGACACAGCATTTAATGAGAGTTTAATTTTAAAGCTTTGTAGGAGCATCAAAAGCCAAAATTTCTTCCTGACATGATAAAAAACATCCACGCAAAATGAGCAAGCTCTTTAAAGAGAGCTAAGAGGCAGCTGAAAGGTAATTCTTAGCATGGGACACAGATTGTACAAAGATGTCATATTGGCAAGCTTATACCATTTATCTCAACTTGAAAGACAAAGGCATGGTAGAACAGTAAATCAGGGAAGGCTAGAAACTCCAGGAAGCTGAAGTTCTACAAAAGTGAAGAAAATAAGAAAGAACAAACTCTGGCAAGTACAGTACAGAGTAAGATTATCCAGAAATGTCTGAGGAACCATTTACAGACATTAAAAAATAAAGTTTATTTTAAAACATATTAAAAGCAGAAAGTTCTGATGAAGAATTTATGAATATAAAACTAGTGGAAGATCAAGATGTAACAGGAACCTTGAGAAATTCAAGACAAGCAGATGTTTTCCTTCCCTGCATCTATGCCCACTGTGGTAAAAGTTGGGATGTATCACTGCTTTGCACTGTCTTAATATGCAAATCACACAATAAAAGGATATGAATAAAAGAGAGTAAACAGTATTGGAGACAATATGACACCAACTCAATTCTTCTAAAACACTTCATGCTTCTAAACCCCATGTTATCTGGAGCACAGCCAACTAAAACTGCCTCAGACCATGAGACTGGCCACCAATAAAGACAGGATACTGAGCAAGACAAATCAAGTACCAGCTTCCCATGAATGCAGCATTTAAGAAAGAAACTAGTTACTAATAGCAGAATGCAGCAGCAAACAGACACATTGAGACTGTCAAACTGGACAACCTGATTTGCTGCTTGAAAAATGAGAACTGAATTGAATCACACAGTGCCAGTCTTCTGGGCATTTGCAGATTCTCTGTACAATCCTTTCAAGTTATTTTTGTTCCTACACATAGGAAACAAAAGAGCACTTGCCACTATGGCTATTATCAAAAACATTAATCCAAACAGCTTTGTCTTATCTAATGTAAAAGCAGATCTCACATTGTAACATTAGAAGCATAGTCAACAGCAAGGTATAAAAGCTGCACATTTCCACTTTCATTCAGATGGTTATGGAACAGGGGCAGAAATTCAGGTTCAGGTAAAAACATTAGGATCAGTATCCAAAGGTAACCAGATGAGTATTTCCTGAAAGACATTTACACAGCAGCCAGATCTGGTTTTGAAAGTGAAAAAATGGAGAAAAAAGCCCCTGTCATGGTTTCAGCGTGTTTTGAGGGTGTTTTTGTTTCTCTTTCCCAGTATGCATCCTGGGCATCACGTGCTATGGTATGGAATACCTCATTGCCTAGCCTGGGTCAGGTGTCCTGTCTCTCCTTCCTCCCGGACTCCCCTCCTCCACCTGGCTGGAAAAAACCTTGAACAAAAACACCCTCAAAACATGCTCAAACCATGACAGCCCCCAAAATAACACAATAACAAAACACACCAAAGTCCTTTACATAAAGCAGAGCTTTTACCAAGGTTTCCCACAAAAAGAAAAACTGTTTTAGCAGTTTGGAGCATTGAATAAAGGTGTAGAGGAGTTGTACTAGTGCAGCCTTCCTGTTTTAGCTCTGTTCCTTCACCGATTTGTTAAATAAAATAAACAAGATGCTTTCCTTTCAAGATGAACTAAAGGTTCATTTGACCTAAGGGTGTTTTCGGTTGTTGTTTCTTTTTTAGTGTTCATTTTGGCAAGATAGAGAAGTTTTCATGCAGCTATACTGAATGAAGTTTTCAGTTCAGTGTCTGAGCCAGACAGAAGTTATTTTTACTGCCCTGTTTCTGAAATTGTTTTTCATCTCTGATACTATACAGTGATAATGTCATCTATGTCCTACAATAGTTCCTTCCACTTTTTTCTAGGGCAACCCAACACTGAAGAAATGCAATTTCCTCCACTAGAAACAAACCTTTGCAGAAATCCCTGCTACAGGAACACTCTTGCATAGTTTTGTCAGTATATTAGCTTGCAGTTTCAGATCTTAAAAGGTAAAGTATTAGTTGTAATTTAGTTAGTTAAAAGCAAAATATTGCCATTTAAAACCTCTGGTACTACTTAAGGTATCTCTAATCATCCCTTTTCTATCCCTCCTTCAACTAACTTTAAATATAAAACATTACAAAGGTCAATAAACAGGTAAATACAATATCAAACTCTATAGCCTGAAGTTAGTAATACAGTGCCTCTGCAAGTCTGTAAGTACATAGACTATAAGAATGAATAAATTAAAACTGAATTATGGTTGTTTTAACTTTCAGGGAACACCACAGGTTAGAAGAAAGAGTTTGCTTCCTCCTTCTAAGCATTTGGATTATTATTCAGTAAAAATGAATAGTTATTCAGTGAAGCGTCTTTTCATTAGGATTTACAAAGTCAAACATCTGTTCTGTTCAACTAAAATAATTATGTTCGATACACTTACAACTTGACAAGATTTTATCCACCAATATTTTTTATATTTGAGCTCCACATTCATTCAAAGGAATGATGGGACAAATTCAGATCAGCACCCAACAGCAACACAGGGCAATGCAACTGTGCTAACACCACAGGTTTGGAAAACACTGGCACTCAAGACCAAAGGTCTTCCTACCTTTTCAAATTCCAGTTCTTTCATGTTCTGTTGCTGGTGCTTCTTCATAAGAATCTCATGAATATCTCATACAGCTCAAAACACACCAGTACGTTCATGGTGTGTAGAGAAAATTTCTTATGTCTGGCAAGACAGAACATTTCTCAAACATCATCTTTCTTTGATAAGTTAGACCTCACCACTACAAAGTGCCCCTCTTTCAAAGTACACTACTGGATCAGTAAAACTAACAACAAAATCCCCAACAAGAATCTCTAAGGTTTTAAGTCTTCATTTCTACCCACAGTACCTACCGTGTGTGTTTCTGGAAGGGCTAATGCTCTGAAGCAGCACTCACTGCTGGCCAGTCAATTCCCAGACATTTCTCTTTATGAAACATTATACAGTCTCTGCTCACATTTCTTCTAAAAGCCCAGTTTTGCCTCTCATTTAGGTGCTTCACTTCCCTAACTCTGCCTTTGGGCTCTTTTCCAGAGTACATCCCAGCAGGATCTCAGCATGTAGGGGAGAAGCTCATGGTCTGGAACTATAGGCAGACAGATCTCCAAGATTCCCTCTATCATGACTCCTTTCTTTCCTTCTGCTGTTCAATCTGACTACTTCTCTGCGCCCACCGCAGCTGTAGATCCTGCAGATAGTGAGCAGAGCCATCTCCCAGCATTCAGATCTTCGCCCATTCAACAGCAGCTCAGAAGCCTGTTTAACCAGAGTTACTTATATTGAAATTCTGAGTGCCAAAAGCTCTTTTTGCCATCGCAAGAGGCCGCTGTTAACCGTTATGATCAAGACAGGAGGGTTTGGAGAGCACTGTATGCATCAACATTAAACAAAAATTCAGCATATCACAGCAATGAAATTCAGTGTTCAGAAATGCAGTAGCATCTCCTGAGCTATAAGGCCTATAGGTTTCTTCCAGGTGGGATACACTTGGGGTTTATTTTGTACAGAATTTGAATTCCTGTTACCAGAGGACAAGAATCAGTGTAGCACTAGTATGCCGCTTATTAAGAGGCCACAGAATTGCAAGCGACACTTGAATTGACCTTTAGGTAGTGCAGATGGCATGCCACCCTGAATTAGCGAAAGTGGATATTATACAGCAGGGGTGTTTCTTGGTATACAAATTAGCAAGGAAAACACTTCGCTATGGAAAACCAACACAAAGACAAAAAGCAAACGTAACGTGCTTGAGAACTGCAGTCAAGCACAGCATCTGACACTGAATGACATTGGATAGATGAAAGATACTCAAGGGACCAGTGTGTTTCAGATCTTAGGATAACACACCGCACAGCTGAAAGCTCATCATCTGGTCTAACACACCTAGAGCAATACTACCTTTATGATTATTTATAGTCCTGAAGCAGTATAACAGTAA
Organism: Melopsittacus undulatus; assembly: GCF_012275295.1. Classification (NCBI taxonomy): domain Eukaryota; kingdom Metazoa; phylum Chordata; class Aves; order Psittaciformes; family Psittaculidae; genus Melopsittacus; species Melopsittacus undulatus. The sequence goes on from NC_047533.1 coordinate 32,850,588, forward strand.
GGGAACTGCAGTCTGAAGCCAATTCATAAATACACTCTCAAGCATCTAAGAATTATTTATTCCTAGCTAGAATTAAAATATAAATGGCATTCAAACTTACTGCAATTTTCCCTTCAGCTTGTGATTGTACCACCTGACTGGTTCCTTGTACTTAAAGCATCAGTTCAAAGACATCTCTGCTATTCTGTTTCTATGATTGACTTAGAAACTGGCTCAGATGAGTCACCAGCTCCTCAGGCTTTTGGTCTATATGTCTGGTTGTGTGTCTGGTTACTTGGGTAGGAGAAATACCCAACACACTACTCATTAGAGCTGGAATTACAGAACACTGTTTGAACTTCAGTTCAACTTGCTGTTCACATACTAGTAAAATTCTGGTGCACTTTCAGAGAGGTGGGGGTCCTCCCTCCCATTTTAGAGGATCAGTAAGGATGAAACACTGACCACCCTAGTCCTCTGAGGCAACAAGGATTTAAGCAGGAAAGCAAATTAATAAAGGCTTGTCATAAAATTGCCACACACAGTCCTGACTGCTGCACAAATGGATTGCAGCAACAGTACCCAGTCCAGATTCTGGTTCATCAAACAATATCAAAACACATTATGAAGTATATTCTCCAAGACAGTACTAAGACAAACAGAAGAAACAAGTCACAGTAAGATCTGAACTGATATTCACGCCTTCACCATGTTCACACACATCTCCTTCTCCACCTCCTTTTCAGAAAACTGAATTAAAAAATACAGAGATTGTATCCCTTAATCAGTCTGTCCTCTTCTGCTGCCATGTAGCTGCTGCTCCAGCTCACCCCACCTTCAAGTCAGCCCCCAGAGCAGCTCAGCTTCTTGCAAGATTCCCACACAACATCAGTAGAACAGCCCTTCTCCAGCTCATCTCTTTTAGAGGTTACTCCCAGCAAACCTCCTCCCCTCCACCCTCCCCACACCTGTGTCTCACAGCCTTAATCCTACTCACCCCTCAGGTGCTGCCCAGGGCACTAAGGTCATGCACCCTTCTTAACCCCTTCATACCAACAGTGCAATGTTTAATGCAAAGCTTCACAGAAGTAAGTTTTCAGCAGGGATCTGAAGAAAGTCCACATGACAATGTGGATGGGGGCAGGGAGAAGGTAAACACGATTTTAGGGTTTTGTGGGCTCAATTACAAAGGTTTAGAAGGGAGGAAGTAACAAACCTTTTACCACTAGGGTTGTACAGAAACAGCTCAGAAGGAATTGCAAGCTGGAAATGTAGTCCTCTGCTTTATTAGTCAACTAAACAGACAGAAGTTGATGTCAGAATGGGACAGATTAATTTCCTTCCAAACATATGTGCTGCTGTTTGCCTGAAGCCTCTATGTGTTTCCCTCAGCCATGATCCATTGTTTGAATTCCCTGCCTAATCTCCAGGTTGAACACATCCTTCTCACCACTGTGTATTTGCAGTCTTCACAGAAGAATAAGCAGCACCATGCTATCCTTGAAGATTCATCCTTCCCTCCCCCCCTTCCCCCTGGGTAAATCCCCTTGTTAGGTTTGTTAAAGAAATTCTCTTCCTATATTTATTTCATACAAATTTAGGTCAACACTAACATTTTTCAATGTACACATTTCTTTGTTTAGAGTTCCCTTTCTTAATTCTTTCACCTTTGTCCTTGTTTACTCATTACCATATATACTGACTTCCAGACTCAGGTTGAAAGTTTGCCATTTTCCAGTTCTGTCAGCCAGCAAATAACTCTTGGAAATCTTAACATCAACTCTCTTGTGACTGATTCAGCTTCTAAAACATACAGTTCATTGGTTTTAACAACACATTTTCTTTCACACCAGACATTTTATACTGTTCCACATGACACCAAATGCAGAACAGCTTTCCCAAAATAGCAATCTAATAGTTGCAAACAGCATAGTATTTGTATAGTATGTGCTCTGAAGTGGTTGCTTCATTTACAAGACAAATTATTGCATGAAATATTTCTGGGATTCTTTTCCTCCCCATACTTATTTTTTTGTGTATTATACCATTTCTTTGGTCTTTAATAGTTTCTTTGTCCATTTTGCTTTCTAAACATGCTGCATTGCTCAATGAGTGGTGAAAGGTATCTAAGGGTTTCATGGGCTCTTTGCTGTAATTGCTAATAGTGTGTACCGTCATGAAGGATATCTGTTTACTGTATTGTAATAGCACACTTAAGGGTGCAGAGAGGATACATATTTAGAGAGAGAGAAGGAAAATTACCCTGAAAAGCAATTACAAAGATGGAGATGGAGGAAAGGCTACAGTAATGAGACAGTCAACTAAGGAGGAAGTTACTAAAGACAGAAAAGTCAGGCAACATTTCTAGAGGACCAACCCCTGACAAAATGGAGTTTCAAGGGACCACTACAGTAAGGAAAAATATCCTTTTCTTAAACTTTTGGCTATTAAATAACTTCTTTACAGTTAAATTGTGCACAACAGGCTTCATTTATAAGGATACAGATCTATGCTAGGAGAGCATCTTTTTCATCGACACCATAAAGCCACTAAGAAAACCTTGTAACTAACAAAAAAAAAAAAAATCAATCAGCTCTGGGTTATTTAGGCCATAATCTAACAATCCAGAACATGTGTAACTTCCCACTACCAAACATACTCACTGCACTAAGCTAAAGTTCCAGCAGCACAAACTGACTCTGCCGCCCTTCACCTGAAACAGTAAAATCCAAGTCCCAACCTCTCCACTACCTTGTGCTTGAAAAGCCTTCAGCACTGCAACAGAACAGGCCAAGGAGTGCATGTGAGACAGCAGCAGAACTTACTAACAAAAAGCAAGTACTCATTTTCCAAGCCAGTACTTCTCTGTGGAGGAACAGAAAGGGCTAAAAGAACAGGGATGTTTAGAGGGCAAAAAGTGAATTCCCCGTTTTTCATTATGAAGAACATTATTGTCTGTAGCACTCTCTAAACCAGTGAGGCATTGCTACCATTCTGTAACCAACAAAAATTTTGGAAGTGTTTTCATGTCTTTTCATAAGTATCTGATCAGAAAAAGTACATTCTCTTCTCCATCTTACATTTAGACATGCTGATCCTCCACCTGAACATCAGTTACAATAATGACACTGCCCCCACAGGATTCAGGTACACGTTTGCTTCACTTGACACTTGGAGCTCCTTTTCTCCCAGTTCTGATTACCACTCTGCTACCTGGACATTAAAAGCCCTCACTACAAATTCACATTAGCTTACGTCTGCTTTACAAAGCTACAAATTCTGGAAGGTATCAGAAAGAACTCTGTGTTTACAAGATAATTTAAATTGTACAATGTTATATAAATAATTATGATGGGTGTTCTTTGAGAGCTAATTATTCTGTGGCAAGTGTATTCACCAGAGGACGAGACCTTATTTCCCTGATTACACAACTTAAAAAATAAGATGGTACAAGTTATTTGGCTTTATGGACTACTATAACTACAAGCTGCCATCCATAAATGTTAAAAGTGCATTTGTTCTGCAAGCAGACTAAACCAAAAAGAGTACTGGTGTAGCCCATTTAATAATACACCCATGACCTCAAAGTGTTCATGTTAACAGATAGTCTATAACAGCATACACCATCTTACACGAAAAGCAATTTATGAGAAGCATACAAACAATGTTTCCAGCAGAAACAGTGTTTCTTCTAGGACATGTCACAATAAGGTTAAGGCTTAAAGATTTTTCTTAAGCACTTTGTTGCACATATTGATCTAAGCTTTCAGGTTCATCTGGTGTACTTTAAAATCTCTAGTGCTGTGGAAGAAAATACAAGGCTAATAACATACAGGTGATAAGAGATGAAAATGCTTGTCTTATTGATTAAATATATATTCATACTTGATTCATCTCCCCAGTTTTGCTGTTCCCTTGAGTTAAAGCAGCTAAGTCTTTTTCCTTGATTCGTCCACTTCCCTCCCTTAACCTCAGAAATGTCTAAATGCAGCAGCTGTCCAGAGTTAGATGCGTAAACAACTCTTGTAATTAAACTGTCTCACAGAGCATGGGATTTTCTCTTCCAAGCTAGCTGTCTATCTCTGTTTTTCAGTTCCCAGGATGCAAGAGGAGCCTTAAAATAGAGGATTACAAGATGCATGTTCCTAGTGTGTCCGTTTGCCCTACATCATAATTCATTTTGAAAAATCCTTCATTTTTCAAATGGGCAAAGCCAGAACACAACTAGCCTACTGAGGAAGCCCCACAACAAGGCTCTCCCACTGGTAAAAAGAACACTTTATTGCTATTAAAGCCATGAATCTTCATACAGAAAATTAACTTTTAACTAACTGTATCATTATTTCATTTGTTCTTAGTAAAAGCAACAGGAGAGGCATTAGGAATAGTACGACAGAAAAGGCAGAAAGATCAAAGAGGACATGACACCTTATGCTTCCTTTTCTACCTCACTGTACTACTTTCTTTGCAATATTGACATCACTACAATTGACCTCCTGCTGGAGCTGTGCATCTCCAAGATATCTTCTGCTCAAACAGGCCCTACCCATTGCAGCATTGCAAATTCCTGAGTGCAGATCTGCCTCCTTTCCCTTTAAAGTAGGTCCTACCAGCAGTATTGTCCACAGAAGAGTCATCTAAATCATTTTACTCTGGGTTGGTTTTTTTTTTTTTTGCACATGCTTTTATTGAGCATAGCTTTGTCACCAAAAATAAACTCTCCAACCAGAATGACAGGTTAGAAAACTGACATTACTTTATTACAGAAGTGGATGCATGAGAGATTGCTCGACCTGTCATGCATATCAAGAAGAGACAGTTTACAGAATACATACCTTTCTTATATATATATATATATATATATATGTGTGTGTGTATATATATATATATATTCATTACAATTCCACAAAATACCCACCTTAATTCTCATTACTCATTGCATATGGTAATTTGGGTAGATAGATCCATGGCCCAGGCACTGTGAATTTGAGGAGTGGTGTCTGCAGGTGGGGGTGGTTGAACAGTGAGAAATACCCTCACTCATTTTACTCTTTGTATGTAGATTCATTAGTTAAAGACATTGGAATGCTTGTTTAGTCTTGTCAATTAATTTCCTGTTCTTGTTTGGGCTAATTTAAAACTCTCACAGGCTCCTTTAGCTGTTTTCTTTTGCAGCCATTTACCTATTTCTCAGGCCTTTACTCACAGGAGGAAGGCCCACATTAGTTTGAAAGACAACATCTGGTCCTGTTGTTGCATGTCTTCCTTATCTTGAGAATCACTGTAACCTTGTCCATGTGAAGGGGGCCTATAGGGATACTGGGGAGGGACTCTTCATTAGGGACTGTAGTGACAGGACAAGGGGCAATGGGTTAAAACTTAAACAGGGGAAGTTTAGTTTGGATGTAAGGAGGAAATTATTTACTCTAAGGGTGGTAAGGCACTGGAATGGGTTGCCCAGGGAGGTTGTGAATGTTCCATCTCTGGCAGTGTTCAAGGCCAGGTTGGACAGAGCCTTGGGTGACATGGTTTAGTGTGAGCTGTTCCTGTCCATGGCAGGGGTGTTGGAACTAGATGATCTTAAGGTCCTTTCCAACCCTAACTATTCCATGATTCTATGACTGTGTCTCTATGCACAATGAAATACTTAATTCACTATCAGTTTTACACTCAAAAACAGCCGGAACACACACCACAGTTGGCAAGTCTGAAGATGCTGCAGTAATTAGAAATGAGTGAAAGAGAAAAGGAAGAAAGAGCTGAAAGTTGCCCATCCAATGACAAAGAATTTTTAAAGTTATTAACACTGTTTTTTTCCATACTCATTTAAAAGGATTATTTGCCTTTTAAGCAAAATTTACTATATGCCAAAGTGATTAAGTGGAAACAGAAGACAAAGAAACAGGATACATGTCAGAGGAAAGCTTTTCCAGGTTTTTCAATATGCCACTCTAGACAAACTCTAAACAAGCAGAAAGGATCTTAGAAAGAAAATTACCTTCCTTGGGCTACTTCTCCTGTCCATCAACTCCATATAGTGAAATGAGAAGACTCAAGCAAAACTGCCAGGATGTGGCAGCTAGGTTTTTCATGGATACATTCCTTGCCTCGAAGCACAACCAGGAAAGCATCTCGAAATATGGGTTCTCTCCTTTCACTCAATATTTCACTTGTCTTTTAGGAGGAAAATATGCACCACTCACAAAATCTTGTCATGGAACTAAGATGTCCTTACCTAGAATGGGGACACAATTTCAGTGTGGGCTCTGAGACACCTACCATAGTGAGGATATGGTTGTGGAGTTCAGGGTATTGCAGAGTCTCCATGCAGTCCGATAAACACAATTTTCCTCATTACCAGGGAAAGGTGCCAGGCTTTATACTGATCTGGCAGTATATGATTGTCTGTGCCTTAACCTCAGAATCACAGAATCAGAGAATCCCAAGGGTTGGAAGGGACCTTGAAAGATCATCTAGTCCAACTCCCCTGCAAGAGCAGGGTAACCTAGAGTACATCACACAGGAACTTGTCCAGGTGGGCCTTGAATATCTCCAACGTAGGAGACTCCACAATCCCCCTGGGCAACCTGTTCCAGAGCTCTGTCACTCTTACAGTAAAGAAGTTCTTCCTGATGTTAACGTGGAACCTCCTATGTTCCAGTTTACACCCATTGCCCCTTGTCCTATCACTGGATATCACTGAAAAAAGCCTAGCTCCATCATCCTGACACCCACCCTTTACATATTTGTAAACACTGATGAGGTCACCCCTCAGTCTCCTCCAAGCTAAAGAGACCCAGCTCCTTCAGCCTCTCTTCATAAGGGAGATGTTTTCATAAGGGAGATGTTCCATTCCCTTAATCATCTTTGTGGCTCTGCGCTGGACTCTTTCAAGCAATTCCCTATCCTTGAACAGAGGGGCCCAGAACTGGATGCAATATTCCAGATGCGGCCTCACCGAGGCAGAGTAGAGGAAGAGGAGAACCTCTCTTGCCCTACTAACCACACCCTTTCTAATGCACCCTAGGATGGCATTTGCCGCCTTGGCCACAAGGGCACATTGCTGGCTCATGGTCATCCTCCTATCCACCAGGACCCCAGGTCCCTTTCCCCTTCACTCCTTTCCAGCAGGTCAACCCCCAACCTGTACTGGTACATGGGGTTGTTCTTCCCCAGATGCAAGACTCTACACTTGCCCTTGTTGAATTTCATCAAGTTTCTCCCCGCCCAACTCTCCAGCCTGTCCAGGTCTCGCTGAATGGCAACACAGCCTCCTGGTGTGTCAGCCACTCCTCCAAATTTAGTGTCATCAACGAACTTGCTGAGGATACACTCAGTTCCCTCATCCAGATCGTTGATGAAAATATTAAACAGCACTGGTCCCAGCACCAGCCCCTGGGGGACTCCACTAGTCACAGACCTCCAGCTAGATTCTGCCCCATTGACCACAACTCTGCCTTCTTCCTTTCAACCAGTTCTTCATCCACCTCACTACCTGATCGTCAAGCCCACACTTCCTTAGCTTATCTATGAGGATGCTGTGGGAGACAGTATCAAATGCCTTACTGAAATCAAGAAAAACCACACCTACTGCTCTACCATCATCCCTCCACCTAGTCACTTCCTCATAGAAAGCTGCAAGGTTGGTCAAACATGACTTCCCCCTGGTAAAACCATGTTGGCTGTTCTTAATGACCCCCTCATCCTTGATATGCCTAGAGATGGCATCAAGAATAAGTTGTTCCATCACCTTTCCAGGGACAGAGGTAAGGCTGACCGGTCTATAATTACCCGGGTCCTCCTTCTTGCCCTTCTTATAGACTGGCATGACATTTGCCATCCTCCAACCCTCAGGCACCTCTCTCATTTCCCAAGATTTACCAAAGATGATGGAGAGTGGCCTAGCAATGACCTCTGCCAGCTCCCCTAGCACCCGTGGGTGCATTCCATCCGGACCCATTGATTTATAGATGTCCAGATCGCACAGCTGATCCCTAACCCAATCCTCATCTACCAAAGCAAACTCCTCCTTTGTCCTGACTCCTTCTGGGGCTACAGGAATCTGGGGCCCCTGGGGAGAGTCTGCAGGAGTAAAGACAGAGGCAAAGAAGGCATTCAGCACCTCTGCCTTCTTTATATCCTCTGTCTCCAGGGCACCCACCTCGTTCAGCAGTGGGCCTATATTGCCTCTTGTGTTAGTTTTATTTGCTATGTATTTGAAGAAGCCCTTTCTATTGTCCTTAACCCGACTAGCAATATTAAGTTCCAAGGAGGCTTTAGCTGTCCTAATTGCCCCCCTACATCCTCTAACAACTGTCCTATGTTCCTCCCAGGTGGCCAGCCCCTCCTTCCATAATCCATAGATTCTCTTTTCCACATGAGTTTGCCCAGCAGTTCCTTGTTTAACCACGCTGGTCTCCTAGCTCCCTTACTTGATTTCCTGCCCATTGGGATGCTCTGATCCTGAGCTTGGAAGAAGTGGTCCTTGAGTGCTGACCAACTATCTTGAGCCCCTTTACCACCTAGTACCCTTTCCCATGAGACTTCCCTTAGCAGTTGATTGAAGAGGCCAAAGTTGGCCCTTCAGAAATCCAGAACTGTGGCCTTGCTAAGTATTCTATTCCTCCCACACAGGATCCTAAACTCCACCATCTCATGGTCACTGCAGCCAAGGCTGCCATTGACCATCACCACTTCAACCAAACCCTCCTTGTTGGTGAGTACTAAATCTAGCAGCGCTCCTCTCCTAGTTGGTTTGTCCACCATTTGCATTAAGAAGTTATCATCAATGCACTGGAGGAACCTCCTAGACTGTGAATGATTGGCTGTGTGAGTCTTCCAGCAAATATCAGGGTAGTTAAAATCCTCCATGAGGACTAAGGCATGTAGTCGCGAGGCTACTTCCAGTTGCCTGTAGAAAGCCTCATCAACTCCTTCGTCCTGATCAGGAGGTCTATAATAGACTCCCACAACTGTATCACCTGTACCAGCCTGTCCCTTAATTCGTACCCACAGACATTCCACTTTCTCCTCATCTGCCCCTGGACAGAACTCAATACATTCTAGTCGCTCTTTCACATAAAGAGCGACTCCACCACCTCTCTTTGCTGACCTGTCTTTCCTAAAAAGGACATAGCCATTCATGAGCACATTCCAGTCATGTGAGCTGTTCCACCATGTCTGTAATTTCCACTAGATCATAACCTTTAGACCGCACACAGACTTCTAACTCCTCCTGGTTATTCCCCATGCTGTGTGCATTGGTGTACAGGCATTTCAGGGAGCAAGCAGAGCACGCTGATGGCACCCTTGGGAGGCAGGACACCTTCTGGTCTTCATTAATACTAGAACAATGCCCCACTAGTTCAAACCCAGCTACAACCCCGTCGCACTTTGAATCTAACCTGAAGCTCTGTGAGTGAGCTCTGCTAACTCTTGTCCTAGTACCCTTTTTCCCCTGTGGGACAGGGTCTAAACAACTATCCTTTCCCAAAATTAAACAATAGATTGATAGTCCTCCCTAGTCAGCCATCCTTCAAGCCCTAGCATGTTTCTCTTGGGCTTGTCCCTAACAGGCCCAGTTAAATCCCCTCCCCCTCAGCTGGTTGTATATTGGTTTGACAGTTGTGACTTGGTTTAACAGTGACTGTTGCTTGACCCATTATGGCTTGAGAATCAAGAATATCTTGTGTGGTAAAGACCCAACAGTCCCAGCATGCTCAAAGACCCAGAAGGAAGTAATCCCATATCAAGCTTTTCCTCAAGACAATGAACTTGAGACAATGATGATTTGCTTTGACATCCCCAACCTCACTATTTCAGAGTTACTGGCGCCATCAGCTGTGTGTCAGAGGGTTATCAAAAGCACGACCACACCACCAGATGAGAAGGGCTGATATTAGTAAATTTTCTAGCATAACAGTTATTATTAATGAGAACTCTCTGACTTAATGCAGTCAGAGTTCATCATTATTCTTGTAACAGCATTATTATGGGATTAATAATATTCTTGTATTTTGACTAGATTGTTAAGATCTTGCTCAGGAGAGCAATGAATACTCGGTTCTGTGTACATGAAATGTTCCCTTTGTTTTAGAGTCTAATATCCAAAATCTGTTTTCAAATCTCATTTACTATTCTCTGTACACTATTACTCAGTATACTGTACTTCTTGGCTTCAATGTCACACCCGAAAAGGCATTGCATTTGTGTTGCTGGATCTCCAAAAGTACAGTTCTGAAGTCATGGCTGCCATTTGAGGATTATACAGAAAAAAACACAAGTCACCCTTGAAAAGTGTTTCTATAATACTATTTTCAAGAAGCTGGGTGACCGGTTTCCAGTTTTGGAATTAAAGAGCAATATAGTAGTAAATAAAGTGGATAAATTCACCTCTTGTAGAGAAGAAATGGGTAAATCCTGAAATAAGGAGATTATTTAAGAAAAAAGTAAAAGAAAATAAATCAGTCTTTTCAAACTAAATTAAATTCCCATGAGAACATCAATGACAAGAAGCAGATGAGGACAGGAGAAAAAAAGTAGGAACAAAAATTAGAAATCAGAGTAAATATATAGGAAGAGGAGAAGAACAGGCTCAAGTCAACAGCACAAAACAAGGCAGCATATGCATGGTGGGATGAAACGTACTCTAAGAAAAGACAGCACACAAAAAATAGCAGTAGGTGCCACCCTTGCTTTGAAAAACTAGCCACGATATTGTTTAATCTATTTCTAGTACACAGAGTAAGAAGATCAGCTTGCATGAACTCTCCTCACTTCCTTTCCCACAATAACTCCTCTCACCCAGATCTCCAACATGCCGGGCTCCACATACTGCTCTGCATAGCCCTGGGGTTCTCTTCTGTTTGATAGTCTATGTATGCATCCATAACTCAATTGCATACCTTTTTTTTTTTTTTACTTAAATTCAGAGTAGAATTTGGAGAAAACAAACATACATAAAATAATAAAACTCCTTCCTTCTCCTGGCTTTCTGTGTTACCCATCACAGACAGTATATTACACATTCTTTTTTTTTTTTTCCCTCCAACAGACTGGAAAAAAATTTTATCTTCATTATAAGCTTTGATTCTGCTACACTGAAGTTCACCTTGCACTTCATTGGCAGCCTATTTTCTGGGCTGCTTCCTCCAACTTGTCTTTGAAATAAGCCAGTTGTGCAACTAAAGCACACAACACATGCTCATTAGAGACAATGTCACCCAACACTGTCATGCAAATACAGGTTAATCTGAACAAAATCACACACAGAAGAACAGCTGGTGACTTAATGAGAAACAAATTAGTTCTTTTCAAGTGTGGAATTTTATCAACAAGCATTAGAACACCTTAACAATACTTGAAAAATAGGCTCATGACATCACTAGGCAGGCCTCAAATTTAGGATGGCTCGTCTGTGCAAAGAGGAAAATAAGGAACAGGTACTCTCGGTACCCTCAGATACTGGACTTGTCAGTGATGGATATGTTTATGACAAAGATTAAGCAATTTTGCCCTGACTGTTCTTTCAACAGTCTTCTATTTGCTCTTTCTGCGCTGCACAGTAGGAGTCTACTTCACATTTGGTGATCACCACCCCAGCAAAATCATATGGGGAAGAAAGTGGTGAAGGAGTCTCTGCTCTTTCCCTGAAGAGCTATCCATGTTTTAGGCCCTGTTCTGTGACAGAGTGATCAATTCCATCAGATTTATTCGTATTTTTGTGCAGACTTCACTAGATTGGAAACAGAGGATATACCTACCCCAGGTTTCCAAATTCAAGAATATTTAAATAAGAAAAGTCTTTTCCTCTCTTCCACTACTGCCCAGTTCTATCTGTCTGTAATGTAAAAGCATGTGAATAGGATCTGAAAATTATTCTAGTAATCACAGCAAGGATAACAGCAAAATTTGGAAAGGAATTTTCATTTCAACAAATCACATTATAGATGACAAAACCCACTGAAATAAGAACAAATGCTGTGACATGAACTGCACTTAATTTTCTGCAACTCTCAATATACCTGTAATCATGCAAAAGGCAGACACTGATTACATAAGAGTATCCATAACCGTGCCAGGGATTTTATGAGTCAGTCAAATGACAACTCTATTTCTACAGTTTCTCTGTTTTCCTCCTTAAAAATTTCTAAATATCACAAGACCTGACAGTCCCTACACTAAGCTAGCTCAGTGCTCATAGTAAACTTTCTTAGCAATTCCTGAGATGCTAGTAGCAATGACAAAAAAATTACTACGAGTGCATAAGACAAATGCACAGTGAAGTCTAACACTTGTTTTATTTGGATGTTACAGAGCTATACCACATGAAAGTATATTAATAATAGAAAAATCTCAGTCAATAACTTAATGAATGTTGCTGTATTTTAGCAAGAATGCACATGGAAAACAATGAGTACCTTCGATTAGTAATAACTTATTTCAGCAGATCAGTCAATTAGAGAAAAAAAACACCATCTTTTACCAACTACAGATCTTGTTTCTGTACCAACAGTTACAGGTAATTATAACAGACTGCATATTTTTTTTATTCATTGTCTTATCTGGGATACTTTGTGACAACCAAACAAAACTGACAAGTATCACAAGTACTGCCACTGAGACCAGTGCCTCAATGACCAAATCTGAAAAGAATCAAAGCAAGAGATACAAGCAAATAACTCATTTTTATGGTAGGAGAGCAGGTTCTTGATAAGTAACGAATTTATATGTGAGGCACAGTGATGGATATGTTTCTGAAATCTGCCAGACAAAAAATAGAAGGGCTGGTTAAAAGCACTAAAAGAAGTTCATAGTGATTATATGCAAATATGCATGGAAATATAATTAAATACTTTAAAACTGCAATTCAAATGAAATTACCTTTCCCAAACTGTTGTCAGAGACCAAACCCATACCAAAATTAAACCACACAAATCCCCAAACTTTCACAGGTGGGTTTTCTGCTTTATTCCCCAGGCAGCTTTTTACCTTCCGTACTTTGGGTATATTCCTCAAGATATGTCATCAAAGCATACAATCTAATTGACCAAAACTAGCCAATAATGCTAAGTAAATTTTTCCAAAAAAGTTAATGTGCTCATGTTATTCCACATCATTTGAAGCATGAAAAACTCTGGGATTTGCTTTCAGATGACTCACAGGAGTTTTTTAGATATAATGAAATAGCTACAAATACAATTGTCCCAATTAAAACACTGAGAAACAGTATGTCTGACTTATTAATCAGATAGTTGTTCAATAGATATTATCTTAAGTGGATTTAGTCCATGAGTAAATTACTAGTTCATTAGATATATAAAAGAAAATCTCTCTACAAACCAATTAAATATAGTGATAACCCTACCACTCACACCTCCTAACTCACCTCCAGTTACACTCCAGGACTAGAAGGCAAGCCATTTCGCACATCCATTACTTTCTTATTGTGTTAGATGAGCTTGCCACAAAATGCTAATTGACTGGAGCTGCTAAGGGTTGACTAAGACTACATCTATAGTAAATCCTTTTAGAGCAGAGAAGCAACGGTGTTATGGACTCATCTGCCAAAGTGGACTTGACCAGGAGTTTATTCTAAAAGCTTGGCTTCTATGAAATTGACTTTTTTTCTGGGTATGAGAAATCCAGACAAATTTGCTGACAAATATCTGCTTACATTAGATCAAAGTGAAGGACTTTCCTTTCACATGATTCTATCATAATTGTATGACAGGTTTCACTATTGCCACCATCTTCCCAAATAATTTGAATGTATTGGTTTTGCTTGCCTAAGATGAACAAAGAGGATCAAAACATGTCAACGATGAAGAAGGGTGTATATATGGCCTTATATATCAGGTGAAGTTCTGACGCTAGACAAAATGGCAACAGTACAAATTCCTTTTAGAAATACAAGAACCCAGAGGTCAAAATAATCTTCTCATGCTGTGTAGCTTAGCAAACTTGCCTGCTGTTGCTGTGGTTTGATAATATTCAAAACCAGTATAGTTCATATATCAGGAACTAGATGCAAAGTATACCATAATCAGATTATGCTGATGTCAGTAGGTAACATCAATACTTTAATCATATTCTCCTTAAGGGCTTGAATGTTCAAAGCTGGTTATGATTAGCCCACCAATTATTTAACAAACATAAAAAATTACTTAAAAGAATTACCATGTCCAGCTCTGTTTTATTAAAACAAATGACAAAAAAAGAAAAAAAAGCAGCATATAAAGTAATCTACTGTTAGCCTCAAACAGCCAAATAATTCTAGGTTCAAGCTAGGCTGTAACAGCTGTTAGTTTTTCCAGCTTATTACTAAACAGTTCAGTTCTCAGTAGAAAAAAGATCATTTGGATGTTTGGAGGTTTTTAATATGTTTTTTAATCTCAGAAGACAAGACATAAGGTAGTCTTGCACCTTCATCTATTATGGGATTACAAGTAAAATGAAAAATAAAGCTTTTTGCAGTTTGTTATTCATCTCAGCTTAACATTTGTCTAGAGCATGTGTGCTGTGATAACATCATTTCACAATTGATGTATATGCAATCCAGGTTAACTATGCCTTCCTTATGCAAATGAATTTGTCAAAAGTTTCTGGGCATAATGATCTCTCTTCCTAAATGTACTGGATACTCATCATAGGCACAACGGCATTCCCTGTACAGCTAAGAAGTTATTTGAAGCACTGAATGAGCTCCCAAGGCAGAGCTACCTCAGCCTTTGACTAAATACATTTATCTCAGCCTGCCAATGCCACAGCTTCGCGACTCTGAACACATGAGAGACAGACCACACCTTACCCATTTTTGTCTTGGTCCAGTCTGCAGAGGTTCATGATACCTTTTCCACTTCAGGTGTGACCATGGAGCGTAGCAGTTAATCGCAGGTTAGCTAGTCACTTCAATGAAAACAGAATCAAGTACATAATCTTCAGTCATATCACAGTCCTTGTTTTGCCTGCAGCCTCTTTGATACTGTTAAACCCATACCAAACAGCAATTTAAATTATAAAAAATCAATAGTTTGTCAGAATACAATGTTATTTGAGAATAATTTGAGCCTATTTGAGAAACAGCTTTCTTTAATAATACAACAATGTAGGACAGGCTAATTTTTGTAGACCAAAAGAACAGGCTGAATGTGGAAAGCCACTGTCCACCCTTTTATATAATCGCTCTAAAAAATGCCTAGAGCATATGCTAAGTAACTTCAAGAGCTTGAGTTCTGGATGCCAGCAGGGGCTTTAGTGTGTGTTAGTATGTCTTTACACTGCTATAAAAATGCTAATTGCACAAAGCCTGAACAAACCTTCATTTGCTGATTAACTATTCCCAGCACAACGTTTTAAAGCCTGTCTTTAATATTTTCCACATGCATCTTTTTTCCCTTATTTTGCCTTTGCTCAGTCTTGATCAGTAATCCAAAATTATAACAGTTCGCAACTTTTCACTGCTACATAGGTGCATTGTATTTAAGTGTAGTATAAAAAAATCAAAAGTTAAGAAATTATGCAGACTCTTGAGTCCAAACAAAGATGGGAGATGAAAATACACTGAGCTTCCATTAGTGCCAGCTGTGAATACTTATGACTGTTCTTGTTGTAAGCTAAAACCACTTCTCTCATCATCTAAACAAGTAGTTTGCCTTTATTTGGTTTGTTTAGGTTTTTATTTGTTTATTTTGTTTTTAAATTCACACATGTCCTCAGAGAAAGCTTGTCCTTTCTCCACAATGAGTAAAGTCAAGTTAGGACTTAGTGAGGGGAAAAAGTGCTTAATGTGATATAGATGCAATAGTGAAGTTATTCCTTTTCACTAAGTGCAGCTAAAATTCTGGAACTAGTCATTAATGAAACTAAAACTTTTCTGAACTGAAGATTCATTGTGGTTTATTGGTTTGGGGTTGCTGGTTTTTGGTTTGGTTTAGGTTGGGGTTTATTCGGGGGGGTGTATGTTGTATTTGTTTTTGGTTTGGTTTGGGTGGTTTGTTAAATAAGATTGAGAAATGGTTGAAAAACTCATCTAAATGTCCTGATTTGACCTTGTATTTGCCATAGTCAAATACAAGTTAGTAATGGGCTATATGTAAGTATTGGCTACAGGATCCAGTCAGACAGAACTCCAATGTACAATGCAAACATTTAATAAGATATTGTGCCTATCTTAAGAAGTTGATAGGCAGAATGGATAAGAGCTAAAAATGAAAGGAAGAATGTACAATTATTTCCATTTTATAGATGGAGAACTAAGGTATGCAGAAGCTAAATTACTTGTCCTCGGCAATGGAGAGTGTCTTAGGCTAAAACAAGACCTGAGCTGAGGGATTTTTTGTATCCCAGCATGATGCTGTAATTAAAAAGATACTCTTCCAGGTAATTTTTAGCTTTATCTCCTTAAGATAAGGTTTATGAATTATGCATTGCGTCTCTTTCAGACATTATCTCCCTTACCTAATTTACCAATTTCAACTAAAATGGCACTTTTTATGAGTTTTAAGCAACACAGAAGAGAAGCTAGAATGAGGTAAAGGCACGCTAGTACCTGTTCTTCCTACAGTTGTAAGTGTAGCTTCCAATCAATCACAACTCCAGTGGGTTTTACCTGCCTTGAGTGCCATGGGGCATGGAAGGAAGATGGGAACAGCTTACAGGAAAGTAAAACAAGTCTGTGGAAATTGTTATCAGTAAAAACCAAAAACAATTGCATATAACAGGATCGTAAATAAACAAAAATTAGCGAAGCTTAATTTAAAAAAAGCAAATGTGCTGCCACAGAAAATGAGTTTACTACAAGTTAACCAAATAAATCCATCAAATGCTGAGTCATGAAATATTAGGTTTGAGGAAGAATATCAAGTTTTAAAGAAAACATAGGCCTTAATTGCTCCATTTGGGTTTAATTATTCTTAGCATTTCCATATTGCCATTCTTAATTGTTTTAACTTTTCACTGTGGCTGTTTCCGTCTCCTCTCCTAATGCAAGTGATAAATATCTGTAACTTTCATGTTACATGAAACTTACACATCACTTGCAGATAAGATCACTCACTTTCCACTGTTTGTGGCATGATATACACACTGTGTAGCATGGAGTACATTAATCATTTTCTGAAGGCTTGTCAGTGGCTTCTACAGGACCACAATCAATATGGGACTAGAAGTTAGGAATTCAGAAGAAAATCAAAATTTGCTGGCTTGTGCATATTTTAATCTGAAACACAAACATTTAAAAAACTAAAAGAAATACACTAGCAATACAGAACACAAAACAATGCAAAACTTGATTTTTTTGGCACTTAAATACCTCAAGAAAACAGAATTATTTCTGCTACACTCTCTTACAGCACATGCAGTTGCTTAACAGTGTGTATCAGAGATTAGAGAGAATGTCTTTCTGGATTTGTCACCTCCTTTTTCCTAGTTATAATAACCTCCACAGATTATTATATCTCTCTTGCTATAGGTTTTAAAAGAAAAAGGTAACTTTCCAAATATGAGAAAACATGAAATAAAAAACTACAAAAATGGAATGGCATTATAAAGAAAATTAAAAAGTTGACTTAAAGTTAATCAAACCCCAACAGCCTGTATTTAAAGAATGTTACAGAAAAGAAACTGTATCGAGTCCAGTATCAGAAGTAGAGTAGTGCAAACTTCAGAATCTTAGTTTCTTAGCCCAAATGTATTATTCACTTATCCTGAACACTTGACAGAGGAAAAAAAGAAGTTGGTTGTAAAGTAAATTGCCCAAAGAGTATGTAAGAATTTAATCTAAATATTTCCTCTGTGTGATAACAGTATGCAATAAAGAAACTGCATGAGTGGGGTGCAACTTCTGTATTTGGGAAACCCACTTTTTGTGGGTTTTTTTTGGAAAATCTTGCTGAAACAAACAAAAAGTAGTATGAGCTACAAAAGTCAAAAATCACAGAATCATAGAATGGTTTGGACTGGAAAGGTTGTTATCATCTTGTTCCACCTCCCCTGCTATGGGCAGGGACACCTCCCACTAGACCAGGCTGCTCAAAGCCTCATCTGACCTGGCCTTGATCACTGACAGGCATGGGACAGCCACAACTTCTCTGGCAAACCTATTCCAGTGCCTCACAACCCTCACAGTGAAGAAAATGATTAAGAGGATTTCCATTAATAGTTTATGTGTGCCCCCTGAATTCAAGTAATTCCTTAAGGTTTTTATAACTTTGACTTGAGGTTTTCCACTGAGCGTGAAGGAACTATTCAGGCATATTTTCAAGAGCTCTGAAACAATTTTATAACCATAAGAAGAATCATTCCACCACATCATATTATCAAATATTGCATCGTAGGCTGAGTTATAAATATCATAAATTCTTATGTTAAATCAAAGAGTTTATAAGAACTTAGCTCGGAAACCTTGTGTGTGTATGTAATTATACTCATGTAAATAGTCTCTAGCATTTTCATTATTAGAGACTATCTGGGTACTTTTTTTTGTTTAATAAACTAATGAGAATAAAGATACTTTACAGTAACTATCACAGTTCTAAAGGGGCATCGATTTTCAGATTAATTTTGTCACTTTCACTACCATGCATGTTGTCTTTGCAGGCAGTTTTTATTTGCATATTGACACTTTCTTCTTTTGGTTTCAGAATGCAAAACAGTTTCAGAGAAACCAGAAATATTTTTTCAAGGATTAATCATTAAGTATGTTAAATTTCTAAGCCAATACATTTAAATGGTATCCCCTTAGTGACTGTCAGTACTGCTGGTGGTGCTTATTGACTGATTAATCACCAGATTTATTTTTTCTGTTTTACTTTTTTCTCATTTTTCTTCCTTTTCCGTACAGACAGTAGAAAGTAATTACCATGGAACATCATCCTCTGAAGAAGTAGAAACCACAAGTTAATAAATACCTCCATCTTATCATCCCAGGCTGAGGGCTTAAGGATGAAAGTGAAATGAAAAACTGCAACTGAAGAAATTACACTGCAGGGTGAGACTGGTTCAAAACTTAATACAGCTTCTGTGCCTAAGCATGAGGACTGGGGCAAAGTTGGGCAAACAAAGTAGATTTCTCAGCAAGAGGATGGGGATGTGTGGAGGGAGATAACATTAATAATAAATAAAGCTGCAAGATGTTACCTGTTAGATAAGCACACCCCCACCACATATCTTGCACAAGGATGCAGAAACAAGCAGATCAAATGAATACAATCAACCTTGAATAGGACTCATGAGGAATCACAAGATACAGTTCATGCTAGCTGGAAGAAGCTGGGCCAAGTGTGACAGTAATGTAGTGCTAAACACTAAGTTCTTATGGCCTCCCATCAGCATTCCAGCTTTTTCCTGAACACACAGAGGAAATGAGACAGTCTCTTCTTACATGTCCAGAATAATATTAACTATCTCAATACAGCTGTCATCATGCTACGTATCCTGATCAGCAGTTTCAGAAAAGATGTCAAGCTCTTGCTGTGATGGCAGAATTGCCCTCTCCTGCATCATTGTCTCTGAAGTATATGCCCAGGCACAACAGTAATAGAGACAGCAATTCTATCTCCAGGGTGTATTGCATCTTTTCGATGTATAGAAAACATTTCTTGGAGCTGTTATTTGTCTCTTTGAAGAGCACTGTATTCACTTGAAAAAAAAAAGTGGTTTTTGACTACTGAGCAATACTTTCTAAAGGGCCTCTGATATTTTACTTTTTTCATCATTCAAGGAAAACACCACATTTATTGACTTTCAGATCCCTGAGGAGATTGAGTAACCTTTGCTGATCTGGTGGTTTATTTTCTAGCTAGGCTTTATATTGACACATAACTCTTAACTATCTGACAAATTGCTAATACTAATAAGGATGAAGTCTAGTGCATCATACTGAGAAGAGAATTAACAGGTTTCAGCAGAAATGGCCACTAAATCCATTTTTGTTTATTAGTGGAACAGAGAGAGTAAGAAATAAAAAAAATTAGATAAAGTATGAAATAACCTGTTGAAGGCAGCAAGAAAAATTTATATAAAGAAAAGTTGAGCAAGTATTCAGTAGTATACAATTGTCAGCTCAAACATGATTACTTATCTGGCCCCTATTTGCTGAACAAAATTTAAAAGCATCTATATTATCAAAACCACTAAATACTTAGTACAGCCTGTGATGATTTCAACCAGAACAAGTCTTCTTGTTTTTCCATCAATGCTAATTGCATGTGTTTCCACACTTCTTCAAGGGCCTATTCCCAAGTGCTCCATAGCATTACATCATGGATTTGTGTCAGCACTCTTTCAGTCAAGCTCTATTCTACTATTTCAGTGGAGTATTAACAGCCTAAATCTAGAATATTGACTACACACAACAATCATATGTTTTTCTATCACAAGCATCTTAAGCTCTATTCTCTCAAATGCAGCACCATACCCTACCCACCCCTAGGTCATTCTTATTTAGTTTCATGCCAATGACTTATCAATCTCAATTCTTCCCGTTCATTTAAACCATTTCCATTTTAACTTCTTTATGCATTCTTTGAGCTTCTAGATATTTTTCTGCTTTTCTAAACTTGGAAAGAATCGTACAGGCAGGATTTTAATGCATGAACCTTTACCACAGTAAATCCTTTTTGTAGTCCCTTTCCAATTCAGTGATTTCAATTCAAAACATGTCCCCTCTCTTTCTCGTATTTAAACAAAAGGAAAGACAAAAGAGAAATTTACTCAGACTGAGAAAACAGTCATAGAAGAGGATACAGGGGAATATTGAAAGGTGTTAAAATTGCTGCCAAGAAGGAAAAACATAAACACACAACACAGGACAGCAGAATATTCAAAGGTGAGTATAAAAAATACACAACCAGAAAGAGAATGTTATTTATATTTTAAGCCATCTTGCATGCTCTGTTAAAGTAATATGCTATTTCCTTCACCGTCATAGGAAAAAAACAGATTTAACTTCTAAGTAGACAGCCTGCATTTGGTCAGCACAGTGAGAACACTAGAGAAATGGGCAGACTGGAAACAGTGAGAGCTTCGGAGCTGACTAAATAAAAAAGCACTGTAATAGTATAAAAAAACAGGCAGCAGAAAAGAATACCAGTTGGTAATCTGCTTGTGCAGGTATGCTCTGGCTGCTGGCAGAATTTTAATTTTATTGCAGGAGTATTTCAGTTTCTACAGTTAATGTAAGTAAATGGTATGTACCAGGCAGTGATTGGAACTGTTTCCATAAGGGACAATGTCATCACACTATATAATGCTAGTGCCTTGGAAATCCCAATTCTTAACATTTTAAATGAAGATTTGAAGGAAGCAGAAAGCAGTCACAAAACAGTCTTGTTTCCTCAGTGCACAAGTATGCAGTAATACAGAGTGCCCCGTCTTTTACTTTGCTTGTTACTCAGTGGACAACTAACATTTTGAAACTGCATCCATCAACTCCCAAATGCTGTTAGAAACCAGTATCCTGAAGAATCATAAGCCAAAATAACAGACAGGGCAAGGAAACAGATCATGTAGCAGAGGTACGGTTTGAGGTAAGCAACCTTACTCTGTATTTGGATGTAGCAAGTTAGGCCTCTTAGTGGGATCTGCCACTAGAAGCACTGGTTTAATACACCTCTGGAGCTGCTGATGCCAAAGCTATTAAGTGACTTACGTGAGCAACTTTGGTTGTCAGACTATAGGCTTCAGAACCTACCAGTTTCCAATCAGGACTGGTAGCCCTAAACCTTACCCATTCCCATTCCCCAAGTTCAAAGTTAGCTCCAAATTCATCTTTACAATCAAAATTAAGTGGTAGCTCAGAACAGCCAGCTACAATATGCAGCATTGCACATTCCTACCCTAAAACACAGATGAGTCAAGATTAACACTCTTCTCTGCTTGCAACATTTAATAGGTAATTGTCTAATCATCCTGGAGAATGCTTTAACAATTAAATAATATACTATTTTACAGTGAGAAGCTACTGTTGTTTTCTTTTGAGATCATTTCATATTGTAGGAGAAGAAAGTATTCATGCAGAAAACAGTGTCATGATTTAAACCCAGTCAGCCTTAAATCAGCCATGAAGTCTCTCTCTACCTCCTCCCCTTTTTCTTCCCCCCCCTGCTCCCAGAGGGACGGGGAGGAGAATCGAAAGACTGTAACTCCCACGGGTTGAGATAAGAACAGTCCAGTAACTAAGATATAACACAAATCACTGTTGCTACCACCAATAATAATAATGATAAAGGAAATAACAAGGGAAGAGAATACAATACCACCCACCGACCGATAATACCCAACCTGACCAAGAACCAACTGATACCTAGTCCAACCCCACAGTGAACTAGCCTTTCAGGGTAACTCTCAGTTACATCCTAGGCATAAGGTGCTATGATATGGAATACTTCTTGGCTAGTTTGGGTCAGGTGTCCTATCTCTGCTTCCTCTCAGCTTCCCCTCCTCCCTGGCAGAGCATGAGACTCACAGAGTCCTTGGTCAGACTAAATATTAATGAGCAGTAACTAAAAACATTGGTGTTATCAGCGCTGTTCCCAGGCTGAAAGTTAAAAAAAAAAAAAAAACCACAGCACTGCACCAGCTACTAAGAAGGAGAAAAAAAATGACTGCTACTGCTGAACCCAGGACAGAGTCCTAGGACATAGTTCAGTTTCTGCAGAGCATTTCTCCCTGTCCTATTCATGTGGTGAATGGCATTTCACTTTAGAAGCCCCAAATCCAGAGGCATCCTGTGTTGCACAAGAACTGTTTTAACAGCTCTCTCTGAATGCAAAGAGTATGCATAAGGTAGTATTTGAAGAACTAAGAACTGACTGTAGAACTAAAAAGCTGGAACATTTCACATCAATCTCTTACATTGTCTGCCGAAAACCAGTACTGATAGACAGGACACAATTAACACAGTTATTTTAGGACTTTCAATATGTAGGTAGATGTCACAGATTGCAAGTGAGAAAAAAACCCAGAGAAAAAAAAGACTTGTCACACAGATACAGCAGGAAAAAAAAGAGCTGCAGGTCACAAAACAAAATGTGATGAAATTTCAGAACATGAAATCATTCTTCTAAAAGAAGGAAGAACAGCGAAGTTCACTGGTCATCAGATCAATGGTCTGATGTAATAGGAAGCAGAGATCACCCACCACTGGATGAGATGCAACATACTTGTTGCCACACGAGTTTTACTGTTGAAGAAATAGAATTGCCCACACGTTTAGCCATAGGTGTATCCTCAAGAACTGTATACTGAAGATTAGCTATCAAGACACATTTGTGGGAAGAACTAAAGGACTGTGTCAGTGCTCTGGAAGAGCAGCCCAAGAGGTTGGCAAATGTGACAGTGAAAGTGGCTCAGACCATCACAGTGGAAGAGGAACTATGAGTTTCTTCTTTTCCTACAGTGCCCAAGCACCATCAGCATCATAACTGTGTAACAGGAGATCTTTGAAGGTCTCCAAATGATAAGCTTTACTATAAAGAACAGCACCAGACAGAATCTTCACCCACGTAATTTAATGCTGAGCATGCAAATGAGAAACTGCTCCTACTCTCCATGCTACTGCCTGCCACAGAAACACACTACCATTTCATTTACCTTATCCTTTTCCCCCTCAACTTGAAAATAGATTCTACATTTCACTACAGAAATGTCTATTGGGATTGAGCAGAACAAAATCTGCTTTTATTTATTTCATGCAGCTCCTGGGCTTCTCTGCAGAAAAGATATCAGAAGCTGCTGCTTCACTACCACAGACACCACAACTTGCCTACTTTCTTATTCCAGTACAGCCCTCCAAGGTCTTTCTCCAGGATTTGTGTCCAAATCAAACACTTCCAAGGTATGCTATCCCTCATTAGCCTCCCCAGCTATTCCCCTTGATGGAGGAAAACATGAAGTACCATGGTGAAGATTTCTCCAGATGGAGACAAGCATTATGCCTTCTGCCCTCCCACTACATTTTCTGCCCGGTACCCATACCCATACACTCTCAGCACTTGGCTCAGTTACTGGCCATCACAGTCCCACCTGCCAGGCAGCCTCCATTCTCTCATTCTGACAAACAGCTCAGTTGCTAATTTCTTCTAATGCTTTCTACATTTCCACCTATCTCTTCAGATGAAAAGTGTGGATCCATTACCTCTCCCCATTCTTCTGGTGTCCCTCAACTTACAGCCCCAGGCAGGGCAAATAGACATCTCAAGCCCAGCATCCATCCAGAAAGTCCTAGTAGGATCAACAGGATCAATATCAAGACCACAGCATCAGTCCAAGATCAGCAGGGAAACAAGGCTAGAGATCAGGCTGGCAACACTCACACCCCCAGTGTAACTCAAACAAAGACAAATGAGGGCTTTTCTAAGATAGAACAGGTAAGTTCTGTGTTTCTTCATGTAATAAAGTAAATTCACCAAAAGCTGATTCGGATCTCTGCTAACTTTGCTGATTACAGTGAAGTCAATCCTGATCTAAATTATTACAATAGGGGGTGACTGGCCTTAGTGATTTACTTGTTCTTGTGCCTTGATGACTTCTATGCTGCTTTCAAGTGAAGCACAATTTAACTTCACTTACTTATACTTTAAAAATGCATATGTAAAAAAAAAAAAGTGTAGAAAATGTGAGGAAAGAGAGACTGGCCCCAGAGGATATCACTGAAAATACCAGACAAACTGCCTCTAAGACTGTCTGACTGACTCTGAATACTGATTGGTGTGAACTAGCCTGATCTTGTTAGTTCTGCTCCTCTGCAGTTTTCACAGCCTTATTTGGATGGTGTCTTAAACTCTCTAATGCTCCAAAATATGAGTAAACACCTCATGAGAGCAGTTTTTCCAGATGAGGTGTCTCCATTTAGGTGAGAGGGGGGAATGGAAGATAGTCCTGGCTGAAGCCCAACCCACATAACTAATTCTCAGCACCCACTCCCCAGAAAGCAATGTCGGCATACAGAGCAACAGCACAAGGTTTCTCAATGTAGCCTTGCCCTTGTTGGTGCCCGGGTCACTCTTAGCTCTCATAGGGCTTTCTGATAGGACCTGTCTAGTTCCCTTTTCAGGAAGCATTACCTTCCCCCCAGAGCATTGCTCTGATCAGCAGAAGCAGCTTTTATGCCCAGTATACACTTTTGGCATGAAGTCACAAGTGGGACCGAGTGATGTCTCAATTTCCCTGTGGGTCTAAGTTGAAAACCTTGCTGAGCATCCCAACGATGAGACAAGACAAATGACAGCAGTCCCTAGATGGACCAGATTCCCTTTCTTTGAAGCAAAATCCTGGGCTTACTCTTATCACTGTTCTACCTTCCGATTAAAACTACCTAACCTTGTGGAACATTGCAACTCTCCCTGTTCAGTGAAACACCGTTGAGGTCTACCGAAGACCAGGCAGTTCTTCCTGTCTCCACGTGTGTCTACCCTTGATCTGATGGCCCCTTCTACTGACTACCCCTGATTTTAATCTTTTCCCATTGATCTATTCGTTATGGACCTACAAGGTGCACTTGTTTCTCTCTCTGAAGGATGCCTGGAAGGGTGTGTGTGTGTGTTGGGGGGGCGGGGGGGGTTGGGGGGTGGGGTGGTGTGTATGTGGTCTAAGTCTGTGACAGTGTGTGCCCACCACCGTGTCCCCAGGGGCCCAGGGGCCGCGGTGAGGGGGGCACCTACTACAACCTCCCCCCTGGTGCGGCCTGCTGCTCTCCGCCTGCAGCGCTGGGCTTTGCTGTCCTCGGGAAAGTGGTTAGACACTGCTCGGTAATGCCGGCACATATCTCCGGGTCTGCTGTTCATCGTGGCAGGAGGGAAACAGTAAGCGAGCGAGTAATCCAGCTTTCCCCCGCGGAAAAACCACTCTCATGCAGCAGCGGGAGTCTGAGCCGCTGCGCTCCGTCCTCCGCTGCCTACGCTGCTACAAGGAAAAAGGCTGAACCGGGAGCTCGGGATTTTCATGACACCTAGAGCCTTTACAGCCCAGCACAGCCGCGCCGTGTGGGCTGGGACTCCTCGCCTCTCCACACCCGCGCTGACAGCTGTGGCTGGTCAGCTGGTCCCGGGAGGCACGAAGAGGGGTTTCAGTCCTGGGGAGGAAAGCGCGCCCATCGGTAGCACCTCGGGGTGAGCGTTCTCGCTGCGGCTTTCGCCGAGGTCTCCACAGCAAGGACCGGAGTCTGCCGCGAGGCCAACGGCCACAGGTTTTCTTGACACGCCCGCCGCCGTTTCGTAACGTGACCGGTGGAATCACCGTTAGTCATAACGTTTTTTAAGCGCTCATAACGGTGGCTTTAACTATCCACCATCTAGGACTGCCATTACAAGTAAGAACAGCAACCTCCGAGCTGTTCAGCGCGGAGCGCGACTTGGTGGGGGCAGCAGCAGGAGCCTCTCCTGTCCCGCGTTCCGCAGTCCCCCGCGGAAACCGCGCCGTCCCGGGAGGAGCCCTATGCTCCTGCTGCGGACTGCCCCAAGCCCCCACCGCCGCTGGGGTTTCGGGTACCCCCAGCTGCAGTATCCAAATCAGTGTTTCGGGAGGGCGGCCCGTGGCTGCCACAGCCTCGCGCGTAGCTGACTACAGCAGGGATTGCCGTCTGCGCTGGCAGCCCGCTGTCCTGAATGGGAGAGTAATCCCTAAACCCAGTTCGCTCAGATGTTTTTGAACACCTCTACACCAGCGAGAAAATTCAGTGACCTTATAACAGTCAGAAGAAAGTGGTGTTTTTTACCGGAACACCCACTGTCCGAGGGGGTGAAGGGGTACTGCCCACTCCCTCAGCCGGTCCCTCCCCACGTCCAGGCAATGGCTCCCTATTCCCTCCGAACTGCTTTTGGGTGAACGGCGGAGCCAGACCTCACCGGGCTCGCAGATGAGGCGGCCGGCTCCTCCACTCTGCCAAGGGGGTGGCGAAAAGGAGGGGGGTACCGGGATGGCGTGTTCCCCCATTTTCCCCCCTTACAGCGGCAGCACGTGGCGCTCCCGGGACACGAGTCCTCAGCTGCCCCCCTCCCGCGGCGAACACGGCTTCGAGAGGAGCTTTTTATAGCAGTCGCGCTCCGCTGCCCGGCGGGGGCTTCTCCCGGCTCACGTTCCCGTGCGAGTGCGATGTTAAATAAAGACGGGGAAAGGGGGGTGCAGAATTCAGCCGCACCTAATTAAGATATGGCATTAACTGGGCGAGCTAAAAATAGCCCCGACCGCTCTGAGCCACATAAGCGCAGACAGCAGAGCCCATCGATGCCTCTCGCGGCCCCGACTTGAATGGAGCGGCCGGTGAATGGGCGCCGGCAGCGTGAATGGGGGGAAGAAGCAGAGCAGATCTGTGAATGGAACGGGGCCGCCGCGCCGAGCGGGCGCCACGGAGGGGCGCTGTGGCGCTGCGCCTCGGCCGCCGGGCGGCAGCTGGAAACCCCGGCCGCGCACGTGCCGGGCCAGTGTCACCTGGCGGCAGCGGTGGCGGCGGCGGGCGGGGCGGGAGGCGCGGGCAGGGTATAAAAGTGTCCCCCTGCGGAACTAGAACTTCCGAGGCGCAGTCGCGGCTGTGGCCATGGCCGAGGGGGGAGCGGCTGCTACCGACAGCCCCGCTTCGCCATAGGTTGGGCGGGCAGCTGCGGCCGGGATCCCCGCCGGGATCCCCGCCCCGACCTGTCCCGGCCCTGCCCTGCGAGGCGGTGGTTCGGCAGCAGGATGAGAGTGAACGAGAGCGATCTGAACAGCTCCGTCATCACTCGGGACCCCCCGTCCGAGGGCGTCCCGCGCCGCCCGCCGTGGGTGACCTCCACCTTGGCTGCCATCCTCATCTTCACCATCGTGGTGGACCTGTTGGGCAATCTCCTGGTCATTATCTCCGTCTACCGCAACAAGAAGCTACGGAACGCGGGTAAGGGGCGGTGGGGGACGGGGACCGTGGCTGTGGGGTGAAGCGCTGGGGACTCTTTGTCTGCCAGTGAAACTTTGCCCGGTAGCGGAACTCCAGGGCTGGGCGCGCTTTGCCTCCATTCCCAGCTAGCGGTTATGGGCTGTGACAGGTGCCAAGGGATGTAGCTTTCATTCCGAGTCGGTGATCGAGCCGGTAAGTGTATTTTTAGCACCCGCCACCGAATCGTGATGCTATTTTTAGCTTCCGACAGTTCCCACCTGGCAAACCAGACAAATAAGCCTTACTTAAGAATGAAATTTAGACACGGTACTGGGGTTGCTGCTGCGGCATACAGTGTATGCCTGCACATGCTGGATGCTGTTTCTCTGACTGATTTTCTCTGAGCTACAGAAATGTCTCTAGTAATCAGTATTATGGTTGGAGGTTCAAATCAAGCAAATATGAAGTTACAGACGTTGCAGGATTCATTAAAAAAGAAGTCCTCCGAAAAGCCCAAGACATTTAATTTTCTATGCTCACCTCCAATTGCTATCTAGGGCTTTGGGGAAGGGGAAATGTCTGACAGAAAAGATTTAGGCACATTCTTGAAAAATGAAATCTCTAATTTTGACAGCATAGAATCTCTGATCATCTATTGAGTAAATCCCTCTTAGTTCATGGATTATTGGTCAGACAGGCAGGAACTTCTTCAGATTCATTCTGCTTTATCATCTCAGACCAGCTGCTGTGCACGTGTACCAAATCTGTGCTGTAAAAGGCCTGTGCATCTTTCATTGACAAAACTACAGGAGCATGTGAGGGGAGCTGCATTCATAATGAAAGCAGAATTTCACTCCATGATGAGTGAGATGCTGTCTTTTATTTTTTTCATAACTGGCTGTCAAGCTCTTCATTACAATGCCACTAAGTTCACTAGCTAGTGGTTTAAAATTCATCTGAGGAGGAACTTGAGCTCAGGCTTTGATGTAAGTTAAGATAATAAAGGTAGCTGGTATTGGACTCTGGCAAACAGTGGCATGCATAACTTTCTAAGGTTAAGAAGTCAGGTAATGCAAATGGATTATGCGTTTCAGTTTTATTCAGCCATAGTGGCATGCCAACACACAGAAACAAAGACTAACAGATGCTATTTTTTCTTTCATATGTCAATTCTAAAAGCTGTATTCTCTCCCTCCTTTCATTGACAGAAATTTCATTCACTGGAGCTGCAGGCTTACACACTGCAATGTTAAGTACTGGAGAGGAGAATCAGACTCCCTAAATCCAGCTCAGCACTTGACTACCCTTGTTCCCTTGGAGGTTTTCAGATGGAGGGAGAAAGGGTTGAAATAGGCATATTACTGCGGTTACTCTGGGGGAAAGGGTGATACTCTTGTAGGCCTTAATTGCTAAATATGTACTTCAGCACTTCTCTGAGGAGTTTGTGATACAGATGTGTCTGGTAATAAGTCTGAAATAAACATGGTTTGTTTTCTGGAAACATAAGGGAATCATTGGGCACTATGCATGTGCATATTCTCTGCTGTAGATCTCACATAATCCCTCTTGAATCTTGACACATGCTCACTGGCTCACTCTTACTGAATTTCTTGTTCTTACCTTTTCTGTCATAGTGGCTGTTAAGAACTGCAGCAAACTGTCAACAGTTATCTCCTACAGCTAGGAGGATAGAGCATTCTTCTGAACAGAAATTATTTTAGACTGGCAAATGAATTAGGTACTGGTTTACCCTCTGAAATTAAGGCTTACTTAAAATGAGGAGATACTTGGTACAAGATAGGAAATAGACTGTATCCTGTTTTAGGAAAAAAAAGAAAAAGTTTTAAAGTCTTTTTCAAAGTAAATTTTATGTAGTCCATGGATAAAAGGTAACTTTGTGAAGAGCATAATTAATAAGCTACAAAAAGATGTGCAAAGTGGTTTTGACGAGTCCTGTAAAAACCTATGTCTGGGCATAACTTTTGTAGCACCACTATTAAATGTGTTATTGAATTAAGAAGGGATCACTCAGGCAAGTAAATTTGTGACAGGGCATAAGTATTTAGGAAACCCTGGCCTAATATTTTTGATTATGAAGAAGAAAGTTTACTAAGCCTTGTTTACACGAACTCAGATTATACAGGAAGAGTGTACATTGAAAAAAATTTGATTTATGCATACAACTAATTTGTAACTTACTATTTATAAAGACAGTTGCAGCTTTTTACAGAACTGTAATAAGAAAAAAACCTTCTGAATTTACAACAACCTATATTAAGTATTTTGCTGGCACATTTATTGAGGAAAAAGAACACAGGATGAAAATTCCACTGGAAAAAGGTCAGGGAGGAAGAGAAGATACCTCCTGAAGAAAATGTATCTCACTGAAGACTTTCTTCATTCTTTGCAAAAGAGGACTATCAGAAATAAGGAGTACTTAACAGTTTACCAAAAAGGTGGATTTGGTGGGGGAAACATCTTGCATCTCTGTCCCACTCTCTATTATATAAATATTTTTTGAAGATAACTACAAATTGAACCTGTGGACTTTTGATTAAATAAAGTGCATTGAGGAATAGTAGGAAGGCCTAGGAAATCTTCTCAACAAGTGTTGTAACCTTCCTGACAGTCAGGAGGTTAGTTAAAGACACTGAGCAAAGCAGAGAAGTCAGTATCTCAAAGAAGTTTGTCTCAGCAAGCGAGGAGTTTCTGATACTACAGACTCCTTCATAGTCACAAGCATGGCTTCAGTAGATGCTCTTCTAGACACAGAAGCTGATGATGCAACTGGTAGGATCCTCTTTTATTTAATGTACTTGACTTGTAATAAGTTTCATAGTTCTGGTCTGTTTTGGTTTGGGTTATTTTCATGGTGGCTTAACAGGTGCCTGACACCAATTCAGTCCTGATGGGAACAGCTGCAATTTTATGCTGGCTTACACAAAGACTGAATTTGGTTTATGATGTCTGTGATCTTTTAACTTTGAAACAAAGTTCAAGGGAAACATTCAAGGCATAAGGATTTTAATGCCCATATATTGGTAACACATTCATGCAGCTTGAACTTTAAACTGATGTGCTTTCTTTAATAATTAATTTTAAAAAGGATTAGAAGGGTTCACTTTAGAAGAAGTTTGGCATGAGTCGCTCTAATATGTCTCGTTTTCCGTCACTAACATTCATTGGTCAGAAAAAAGCTCATTCAACAGTTCCACTCTGTAAAGATGAAATAACTACTCTTGGGGAAGCTGGATTAAAGATTGTTGGTACTTTTTGCAACAAGTGGAGTTTTTACTTGAAACTATGAACACTGGAGAATCTCAGAAATCTGAAGAGATCATGTAATGTGATTTATCTGATATTACACACAAATTCAGTGACTGCTAGTATCCTTATGCCTTGTTGTTACCCATGTTAAGAAAAACAATGCATCAAGAACAAGGTGAGGTTGCAAATCCCCCTGTCAAAGTGACAGGTGCATGTTAACTGACATTTTAATGTTGCGAACAGTAAACTAATCTCAGTTAACATGCGCCTGCCACTTTGACAGCGGAATTTGGGTACTCAGTGATTGTAGGACTGGAGCATTCTTAAGGTCAGTGAAGAAAGCTCTATTGAGGGCTGTGGCACCTCTTGCTCTTTCTCTTCCTTTTGCAACTGTTCTCTTGGCCTGATGGACTGCTTTTTTTCTGGGCTTTTTACGTACTGAGTCCCAAAGGTGTCCTGAGTACCACTCCAACAGACCCCTGTGCTGGAAGGGAGCCTCCAGCAGTCTCACCCTCACTCTTCTATGCCTGTCCTGTTTGCTAACACCTGACGTGAGTTGGGATAAACAGACTGGTGGCAAGCTAGTAACTAGGACCTACTACATCAGGGCAGAAGTCTGCATTCAGCTTCTTGCCCATCTCTGTTCTGTGCTAGCTGTATTTGGGGTTTTGTACTTTTTCCCAATTTTGGATGTCCTTGGCCCAAACATTTTGTTGCTAAAACACTCGTTTTTCTTACTAGTGAAGAAACCAAAGAAGTCAGCCCTTGCTGAGGCCCCAAGGCCTTAGAGCAACAACATAACAGTTACATTTCACTGGCACTGCACACATGCTCAAACTTAACTATGTGTGTTAACTACTTCTCTGAATGAGATGGCAATGAAAAAGGGAAAAACCTTTTTGTATACTAAGTCTGCCTCTGCTGCATTAGGTCCAGACAGTTCTGTAAAGACAGCTCTATGAAGTGTTCAAAAGAATAATGAACTCAAGAGTAATCTCTGACCAAATTTTATAAGATCAGGGAGATCACATATGGAAGAACTAAGGAACACAGATATGTGACTTTTGTTTTTAATCCAATATTTGTTAATAGTACACCTATTGCAGAACTGTGGGATGGGATCTATCAGTAAGAATTGTATTTTGGAGGCTTTTCAAACTGGCCCTGGGTTTTGGTTTGAGCAGTATAAGAATCCAGTTGAAGAGTGTTCCTCTCTCAGTTCTATACCTGTATTTTAAATTTATAAAAAAATCTCTATCTTGATGAATGGATTAGAGCTTTCATCAGTGCTTTCAGGAAAATATTGTTCTTGATGATGTTTTGGTTTTGTGTTTTTTTTTTAAGTATTAAAATTATAACGTTAAGTGTTCTATGAAAGATTGTTTTATCTAATAAATGAATCTTCTGTTGTGAATTCAGACTAATGGAATTGTTGTTTTTGTCACAGGTGTTCCCCAGACATCCTGTTGTGCCCTGAGAGACAATGGGTAGCCGGACACATATTTGACTCAAGTGAGATAACTTGTAGAAGACTAAGTTGTAGCACAGATTCAGGGTTCTGATGAAAACTGAGATGTTGATGGCAATGAACATTATTTCAGACATGAAAAACTTCTGATATTAAAAATGGTAAGCCATTTGGGAGGAGGGAAAATGTCTAGTGGAGATGCTGAACTTTGCCAAATGTTGAACAGAACTGAACATAAATTCATGGTTTCAATAAAGCTGTTCCTCAGACTGGTTTTGATTGAATAATTTACTGAATCAAAGGTTTACTTCAGAAATCTGTTAAGTGTACTATGCTGTCAGTGACCAAGAGATGGGTATTTCAAATAACTAATACTGTATTCTTACTAATGTCTGTCAAACTCATCTATTTATTCTTACTGCAAGATTCTGCATTCTGAAGTTTAGAGGCACTACTTTTTCTAGTTGGCTGGTGCCAGCAGACAATGTTACTGATACTCTTACACTATTTGCTGTCTCTTTTTAGGTTGTTCTTTTTTGGAGAGGTTCTCCCTTTCTCATTAAGATTTTTTCTGTCTTCAATATTTTCATTAGTAATTTCTGCTTCTTCTCTTTTTTCTATTTCTTTTTACACCATCCACTTTTCTGTCATGTTATAGATTCTTCATGCCTTTCTAGTATAAGACATCATCAGCAAGTCTATTTTAGTCACAGAAATGCTACCAACAGTAGGCATCCAGTGCTGATATGACAATGTCTATTCTGTTTGTGCAACAAGGCTTGCTTTCCCAGAGTAATGAAAATGTTGCAGTGTCAATTCAATGTTATGCATCACAGTTTCATTTTGCAACTTCAATAAGCACTAGCTGTTGGCAGTTTTTCTTCTGCTTACATCTGTCAACTGCCTTAAATTGCACACTTTCCATTCATGAGAAACAGTTACCAATTTCAGGAGGACAAGTCTTTCTAAGAATTCTTAAGGATAACAACACAATTTGTTAATGCTTTAATGTTTGCTTATTTAATAATCAAATAAACATGCATTCAAGGTGTAGTTATGTTTGGGACTATAATACAAATGCTGCTACTAAATAAGTTCTTTTCAAAAATCTAGCCCTCCTGAAGTCACAAAGATGGATAGTATTACAGTTCTGCAGAATAATCAAGGTTCCTAGCTTAGATGACAGAATAAAGGTCTGATTATCTTCATTTTAAGAATGGATAGAATATACAAAAAAACTTTGCCAATACCTGTTAATTTCTTTTAGAGAGTAGAGCAGAAACTAAAGTATAATCCCTAAGTCTATTTACAGCTTTTAGATAGTGACTTCTGTAGTTGTTATGTAGTTTTGTTATAATAACTGACCAGTAAGTGTTCAAAGTTTCATGTCCTATAGTTTTTTTAATGAAGTTTGTTATCCATAAAGAGAAGCAGACTTATACCTCTTCCTTGAAGAAAGACCTTGCACCAAAAGTAAAAGACTTAGCTCATTCTTTTCATTGTGTAAATGATGGAATATAGTATCAGGTCATACAGTTAGATAGGATTTTTGAAGAGTAGTTATTGCCTTATGGATGATCATGAAAATTCAGCTCTTGATTATTGCATAGAGTCTTTTATTTGAGTTAGAGACTTGAATTAGGTTGTCTGGGTTTTGGAGAGAGGATTGGGGGAGATTTTCTGTATCATGGAGGACTCCTCATCCTCTCCACTGCTAGAGTTCTAAGAAAGTCCTTCAGTGCTTCACTCAGACTCTGTAATCTCCGCTAACTCCCAAGGTCCCATGCTCACTGAAACAAAAGAGAGAATAGAAGCGACTGATTTCAAACTGTGTTCTGTATGGCCAAGCGCTGGAATTCTCTATTCAAATACATAGTAATCAGCTGGAAAAGTTTATGAATTATTTCAGGTTAATAATATTCTATTTTTCTGTCCGCATCTTTAAGCAGAATATTTAACTATGTTTGTGTAAGTGGGGCAGGATATGTAACTTTCCATCTAGGCCTAGAGAAACCCCATTCTACATGATGTGTATGTGTGATGCTGAAATATAGGGTGTATTTATATTGCATCACCTTGACTTTTGAGTGCAGATGCAAGGCTAGCAAGACTAATTAGTCTTAATGGATAGGTTACCAAGAAAAGGTACTCTGCCCCTTTGCTGACAGAGGTCATCCTCTCCCTTGCTGCTTGGTATTGTGTGAGGTCAGTCAGTAATACTGCTTTTGTTAGTTGTCTGTTTCACTGCACCCCAGTATTAGCCTAGTGTGATTATAGTGCAACTGCTAGTACTATGTTATTTAGCCAGACAAGATGGCCAAATCTATAGCCATTGGCCAAAGTGATGAATAGGGATCAGCCTTGAAAACTGTTATCCAGTCATACCAAGAGAAGTTTCAGCAGGTACCTATCTTTGTGAGTGTTTTGGGGAAGAATAATGAATTTTGTTTCCCTCTAGTAGTAGCTATGGGTTTAATTTGATGTTCCTGTTTTCCAGACTGCATGATGAACAGTTTTTATCCTCCTTCAGCATTCTTTGGGTGTTTTTAATTAAGTAATAGCATCCACAGACTTATTTTGAGACTGTATATTGTTGAAAATATGGGACTTGCATATTATGAAGAGTTGAAGTTTTTATAACTGAAAATTACTTAGTTATTTCAGTTCTATTTTTGTTTCATTTTAGATGAAGAATTAATGGCCTATAAATAACCCCCCACCTGCTTTTATTAAAAGTTTATGCCTATATTGCATTAATATGTTATTTTTTAATTATAATATTTATTTACATTAAAAATATGTCTTTAGATTATCTGTGGCTGTGTAACTCTGAGGTCTGCCTTCTGTAATCTGAGTATTGTAATGTACCATAATGTCTGCACCTAATGTGCAAGTTCACATAATTGCAACTTACCGATATTTCTATTATGCCATCTTGCACCTCCAACCCTTTCCTTAATATCTGTTACTGAATTAATTCTCACTTAGAACAAACGATTGAAAGGGACCTTCTTAGTCATCAAATCCAATTTCCAGGTGTAGTAGGTGTTTGTATAAATCCTTTCAGAATCACCTTTCACCTTGATGTTACACCTTTTTCTCCTTATTCCAACTCAGGAAGGGTATTCTCACTGACTGAAAGTATTTTCTGTCAGTTTAAATGCTTTTGCTATTGCCAGTTTTGCTAGTACCGATGTTACTTAACATTACTTAGCATGTCCCTGTTCTTGTAATGAGTGAGAATAAAAACATCACCTCTTGACGGTCATTTTGCTAGTCCAGAATAGGTGGACATCAAATTTTATTAGTCTATTTACAGAATAAACTTTCCCCTTCTGTGAAAGAGCAGTACCCCCAGGAGTATGCCTCATCTCTGGAAATACCTTCGCTAAAAGTGAAATCCTGGGTTTACTGAAATCAGTAGCAAACCTCTTACCAAGGTCAGTCCTTGTGTCCTTTCACTTTTTTTTTGGCTGCAGTGCTTACCCAAGAGTGAGAAGACTGCTATACTGCTGACAACCTTAAACCTAATGTGCAGTAAGCAGAGAAGTCTTTGCCATAACTTTGGAGTCAGAACAGGATTTTTGTTGGATCACTGGTAGCCTTACAATAAAGCTGACTACAGATGAGGGTCATAAATGCCTGATCTATATGTCCTGAGGTGAGGACATCATTGGAAAGCCACTTAGATTTTCAAGTATAGTATGTATGCAAGCTATTAAGTCTGAAAATTAATGCTTCAGTAACACCACTGGGAATAAAGAAAGCACAAGAGACCATGTGGTACTGCAGTGCTGTCCTCTATATATTTTGTTTGCTTGTTTAACAAATGGAAATTATTTTACTTAGGTCAAGGACAGTTTCTTGTACTAGAGTTGTCTGGTCAGATCACATCAGTTTATCCTTGTCTTTATCCATTATCTTTGTTCTCTTCTGTTTTCTAGGAACTCATAGCTCTGTAATATGTTCATTAAGCAGAATAAATTTCTGAATTAGGGTTTTGCTGCTACAGCCTCATTGTCTGTTTTTTCTGTTGTGAAATACATCATATGTAAGAAAACAACATTCAGTATGTCTGACATGAAGGAAGAACAGTAATGTTTCCATGTCTTTCCTCCATCTAGACACAGGTGGTGGGTTTACTTCATGGTATAAATGAGAACTGTTTCAGTGTTTCTGTAATTCATGCTTATTGAGACAGCTCCTACAGGGATTTTTGTATCAGTGAGTTAACACAGCTTTCACTGGCCAAGCTCATTCTTACTATACTGTATGTAAGCATCCAGGCCTACGGAGTTAATATGGTAATCCTTATCAAGTTGGGTAAAACAGCTTTTAATCTCCTCTGTATACTGGTAAGTACGGAGAAGAAAACAGAACCAAGTTTGTGCCTTAGCATGTATTAAATACCTAATGAAGAGCTCAAAATGCAGTGAGATTTTCTTGCACTTTTTTTTGCAGCAAGAGTTTTTGAACGCAGCTTTTGGCAAATAATGGGCGTTTCTTTTTCAGCTTCTTTTACAATTTTGTAAACCCTTGTTTTTTTGCAGCTATGCTGATTTCTTTCTATCTTGTGCATTCAGTGTATCCCACTACTGGGAATCTCTGCAGTGCTTGATAAGATTATCAACTATGAATAATTTGTTGATTGCTGGAAACCTGCCTTGATTTTCATAGTTTTTATGGCATAGTACATGTTCACAGACACTCCTCCAACTGTATTTTGTATCTACCTAACATGCCCATTTTTGTTCAATTATTTTTGAATGTTCCTAGGAATCTGTTGCGCTTCTGTTCATCGTACATTTGCACTTTTTCTTTGGATGATCCATACGCACTGGGTGTTATGCTGAAGATGGCATGAAGATGGACACTCCTGTACTGAAGAATAACTTTGCACTATCCTTGTTAAATTATTTGCTGCAGAAGTTGTTTGGATTTGATTTTGTTTTTTTCTTTTTTTTTCCATTGAAGGTAGATCTGTCAGGTTTTGTCAGAAAGGCTCTTGTTTTAGAGTTGTTATTGACTTGGGTCTCTCCCTTATGGCATCCATTACATATTCTGTGAAAGCTTTTTTTATACACTCTGTAATAATAGAATACTGAAATGCTGCACTGTTCTTATGGGCATTAATACTGGCATTTTAAAAGGAGGTTGAGTGAAGTTATTCCTGGCAAGAATTTCTAATGCATACTTAGTGACAATCTAGGGGAGATCATACAGTTGTACAAAGCTTGCACTTGTACCTTATTAATGCTGCTTGCAATAATCAGTATCTAAAATGTGATCTGAATATTTGATGGAATCTGACAAACATGTAAATGCAGAAATATGAGCAAAAAAAAAAATAAGGTAAGTTGGAGTAACATAGTGGGCACAGAATTTCCAGTCTGCTTCTTGTCGGTGCTTGTTTTGTACCAGGGTATCCCATTTTTCACAGGGGTGATGCATCCCTTAATTCTAGGCTTTTCTAGTGGGTCTTCTTTTTTACTTTTCTCAAGCTGTTGCAGTGACAGGGCTTTGCTGCCGGACTGCTTACTGGAGTCTAGCTGCCTGAGAGCATCTTTTTTGTGCAGACAGCTTCATAGACTACCACCAAAGCAATGAATTGATTTCTGAGATCTTATTTGTAGTATCTCCTGTTCCCATATTTACTTAGAAAACTTTCTTGATGAGATTAAAATATCATAGAGATTTCATTTGTTTCTGTCTTTTCAGTTGCTGCCCATTCCTTGTGATGACTGGAGAGAATGTTTGCTTACTTTACTCAAAAACATGAAACTTGCTTGTTGCAAATAAACCTCCAAAACATTAATTTGTTTGTGTCATTTTTTAGTCTACTCCCTTATACATGTATTCCAATGAATTAAATGGAATATCCAGTAGAAGCACTGGGTGGCAGTTCCAGTATATGTTTAATTTAAGCTAAAACACATTCGGAAGACATTTATTAATATTATTTCAAGAAATTAGTTTGTAGGGACATTTCTACGTGTTCATCTAATAAGTAAAAATACAGTATGTGACCAAATGCTTTTTTCTGGAAACACTAGAAAATGGACATTTTGTAGTACACTGGAATGTTACTGGAAATAAAGGACTGAAAAATGTTTATCTGTAAATTAAAATAATATTATGCCTTCTATATTCGGAAACTTTGACTTTCTACTTAGGTAAGAAAAGAGTCAGATGAGCTGACAAGTGAGGAATGCAGATATAACTGGAAAAGTTAGATTTATGTCAGCTATGTTATGGCATGAATTATGCAATAATCCTAAAAGCAACCTTCCTTTCACAGATGTGTTAAGTTAGTTATTAGCAGTAAGCTACTCTCTTTGCCTGTGTACCTACATGTTTACTTGGGGTTGGAGTGTCTTACTGGAGACCATTTTTAGGATTAAAAGCCCCAGACCCCACCCAGTGATTACAGCTGCAGTAATTACAGTACTCATGATGGACAGAAAAGGCCCCACTGCGAACTTTCAGTCATTCAAGGTGATTTTATTCCAAAGGGTGCCATTCAGCTAGCAGCCTCAAAATGGTGCTGTTCTCTCTTTTTCTTGCTTTCTCTTATTTCTCTTGCTTCTGGAAAAGAAATTGGACCCCTAAGAGGCTGGAACATTTGGGTTGATTTTTTTTGGCAGTTTGTGTCATTTGATAAGTATCCTGATTTTGATAAGTACCCTGACTTATTTGCCCTGAAATTAATTATTTAACTTAGTTTTTAGGTCCAATTTGGAATTTTCCTAAGCCACCATGCAGAACACCACAACTACTCCAGGATACCTCTGCACCACCCATAAGAGGTGGTTATGGATGGTGCTAGACCCCATCATAATACTTATCACAAGGAGGCTTTCCAGAAGAAACTGCTCTTTTGTTCAAGATATCTTGATGCCACCAGGCTTCTGACCAATAATTTCCCAAGAAAATTAAATATCATCTGGATTTTAGAACAGTCTGTTGTGTTTTGACCAATTATTTATATACTTGTTGACATTTCTTTGAAGCATATGAAATGATAAGTAATTTCTAAGCTGAGAATCTCTTTCTTATGTTACAACTTCTGTCTCTCATTACACCTACTGTTGTAGTCTTGTAAAAGGCCAGTTTCTAAGCTATTTTTGGACTATATTGTTTGAATGATACTGGCTTGTGTGCAGCATCCCAGTTTTGCTGATGAATTTACTTTTTCCAATACTTTGTTACGTTCTCATGTACATTTCCCAGCTTCATTCTGGAACAGTCTTTTGTCTCAGCAGGGCAGTCAGTGGATTCTTCATTGGGAATAGCTGTGCAGGGAATTTAATCTTCCACAGCACTTCTGTGTCATGTAAGAGCTTTGTACCAGATTATGATTGCAGCTTTCCTGTCAATTGGATTAGTTTTCCAGGGAAAGAACATATAGTTAATGCATTTGATTTCTTTCATTGTGTCCTCAATGTTACCTGATTCAACTTGCTATTCTCTGTCACTGCTTTCTTCAGTGCATCCTCATATTCTCTGTGAGTTTGTATCATGTTCTTAGCTACTGCACGGATGCTTATAATGCCATGAATTAGTCTCTTAGGTCTTTTGTCAAAGTGTTCCATTGTCCCACAGCTAAATTTATCCCCAACGAATATGAGAAAATGTGTAATACCATGTTTCTAGTATCCCCATTTTAGCTGACTCTTCATCTTTTTCTGGCGATATCCATCTTCCTTATCCAGAATAATCTGTTTTCACCACCTACTTTATTGTTTTATCTTAAATATTTAAGTACATAGGCTTTTCTTATTTATTAATAGTTGTGTTAGAATCTTTAATACAAATTGTAGTTGTAAGGGTGCCTTAGGACTGTGCTGTTAACCTTTGTCATGACAAATTCAAACTAGTTATGATTCTTCCCTGTGTGTATTTGTGAATCTCTTGAGCAAAGTCAATTTTTCTGAAATGTGTATTTTAAAGGAGTATATGAACCATTACAAATGTACAATGCTCAGGAAAACTCCTATCCCCTCAAAGAGTTTCAGACACTGCACAAATTAGATTTCAGTGATGGATGCATTTGTTCAGAAAATGCCTCATTCAGCAAATTTAGACATAGCAAAAGCACTTGACTTTTTCTCCAAATATCCTTCCTTTTAAACATCTATTGATCACAAGTGTTTTATTTAGAGAATATGTCCTGTACACCTTCAAAAAATTACCTTGGAATGAACTGTGTAATTAGATCTTTCATGATCAATTTCCTGCTTAAGTTTTCACATCTGTTTTTAGGTGAGATGATACAGTGAAGATAAGCATTAGAAGATGTTTGGTTTATTTTTTTCTGGAATTTTTCAAGAGCATACTGTCAGTTAAATAGCAGCAGTGGAGTTCATGAGACTGTAATTCATCTGGTCTGCTGGGTTCCACTAAAGTGTAGTCTTTTCAGTAGAACTGTCACCAAACATTTGTTACTGGATTACAGGTATTGGATACTACCAGGTGGATTAAGTGCCCTCCCTTCAAGAATTCTTTATTTCCAACATTTATTTATAATTCCATTTAAAACTCTTATCTCCATTAACATATCTTTTGATCTTGGTATATCATGAAGATCACATTGAATTGGTCACTAGTGATACAAAGCTTATGTGAATTCTTTTAGCCATGCTGTTTAATTGACTTTTCTGTCTTCTATTGCCTAGTTTCAGTGAAAATACAGCTTTTGGATATTTCTACTCAAATGGCAGTTCAAATAATGTCTAATATGCCCCAGCATGAATATTATCTCATTGCTTGCACAAGTTCCTAAAGTTCATGATGTTTCTCACAGAGCTGGCCCTAAAATCTCTGTTTTACTAGATGAAATAAGTATTGTCATCTTTTCCACCACATATTCATAGCTTTCCATACGGTTGAAATCAGAAACTTCACAGAAAATACTGGACTCTGCTGAAAGTAGATATTGGCTTGAGTTGTTTTTTTTTCTGCTTCCTGAAATTACTCACATCAATGCACTTAGCATTGTTTTGAAGTGTACATGTGTGAAATCAGTGATCATTCCCTCTGTTTGGCCAAAACCACTTTGCTGTACTTGCTGAGAAAACCTACAATGCTTCTTACAGGCAGCTTTGTCTGTTTTCTCCTAAAACCAGCATGTCTAATGACCGTGTTCAGAAGACTGAAGGTTATCTATGAATAAATTTACAGTAAGAAATTCAGGTCTCCTTTATCCTGTGAATTTTTAAACGTCTAATAAAATTGTGTATGTCCTTGTAAACACGTTGAAATAGCAGCTGACAGTCTCTATACATGTGTGACAATTCTACGGACAGCTACAGAGTAGTCACAAAATAGAGGCATGACACAGCATTGAAATCGCTACAAGTTAGCAATACTTGCTACTACTTATATGGTCTTTGCCATATAAACTGCAGACATCAAAACTTTCTCAAAAGTTTCTGTTCTTTTGACACTTGTTTATCACATTGATGTTAATTTTAAGAGGTAACAAGTGACTTTAACTTAAAAGCATTATGATCATAGAATTAAAACACTTCTTACATTATAATACTAGCCTAGGACTAGCAGCCAAATATTCTCTCTGATAGAAACAACACCAAACCAGACAGACTCCTGAAGAAATCTTGTCCCTGAAGAAACTGAATAGAAACACTGAGGTCACATGAGGGTAAACCACAAATCAAGCTGCTGACATGACTCAGAGATTTGTTAATACAGATGTAAACTAAACAGGGATTTTCTAAAAAGCATTTAGAGTGGTTCTTCTATTGTTATGCAATGGTTTAAATATTGAAACTATCATGACCAGTATAAGGAGAAAACAAATTTGGAAACAGTCTCTTGTTTTCATTTCTGTGAGTCTTATCTACTAATTTGAAAAAGTGATTTCTACACCATAGGAAAAAGATGAAAGAGACTTATGTTTATGACAACTGAAATTAAATTACATAGCAATAGGAATAATATTTACCAATTTCATGCTTATCTATACTGCCACTGTCGTGGATTGAGCTTCTATGTAATAAACATTGCAAAAGCACCAAAAAGAGGTCGCTGTTAAAAGGAATAGTCAAATAATTAGGAATTGGGTTCATGTAATTATTTATTATTTGAGGTCTGATTACAGCAGTATTCTGAAATTCTCCACTGATCATTCATTCCAGATGTATGTCACAGCTATAAGTTATATTACGGTTGGGTAAGAGATGTGGCAGACTGAAATCCTGTTTAGTGTATATATCTATGTAAATATACTATGCATATCATGTATTATGGGAAATATATATCCCTGTTATGTCACATCTTTTATACTGCCTGGAGCAGTACCCAATACAATACTGATTTCATGTTTAATTCACACCTGTGTCCTGCATACCTTTGGCTGCAGATGTTTAGATTTTCTGTGCTCTCAGTACGTAAGAATACATGTTCTAATAGATTTGTCTTCTAAAATAATTTCAATTGGACTGAGTATCTCAAACTGTTCTTTTCACTTCAGTGGCATATTTTATCTAACATATGAAGGCAGGCTAAGAAAATTTTGCAGCCTGGAGAAGCTGCATGGAGACCTCATAGCAGTCTTCCAGTATCTGAAGGGGGCCTACAATGATACCTGAGGACTCTTCATCAGGGACTGTAGCAAAAGGACAAGGTTTAAACTTAAACAGCAGGAGCTCAGGTTAGATATAGGAAAGAAGTTCTTAACTGTGAGACTGGTGAGGCCCTGGAACAGGTTGCCCAAAGAAGTGGTAAACGTTCCATCCCTGGCAGTGTTCAAGGCCAGGCTGGATGGGGCCTTGAGCAATCTGACCTAGTGGGAGGCATCCCTGCCTGCATGAGGTTAGAGCTAGGTAGTCTTAACGTCCTTTCCAACCCAAGCCATTCTATGATTCTAAGAAGATCCAGAGCCATCTGGCCCACTGAATTCAGCTATGCTGATTTTTTACATTGAATTGAGAGTTTCAAAATAGATTTTGATAGCAGTGGCATCGCCCACAGTTTGTTGTGTGAACATAGGGTAGCTGTGCCACCACAGGTAGTTTTCTCCTTAATGTAGTTTAAATCAAACAAACAGATCTTTAACTGATGTTAATGTTCTCAGCTCCTATGGCTGTGACAGTCAGCTGCAGCTGATGTTACACCCCTGTAATGATCTTTGCCTATTTAAATTCAATTTCAAGCCATAAGAAGCTATGGTATGTTCTTATTCAAGAAGACATCTGTCTATTCAAGCCAAAGCAGAACTTGTTGGAATACTATCAGGTAGATTAAGTGGCCTCCCTTCAAAAAGTATTTCCAGCTTTTCCATATAATACCATTTAAAGCTCCTTACATGCTTTTTAGTGTGCTTTACATTGTTGTAGGGACTTCAGTGAGGACACTGGGATTGCCCAAGTAGTCCTTCAGACATCTTTGTTTAAAGCTGCAAGCTGTCAAGGGTGGATGAGAACCACCCGTAGTAAGACATGCTCATGAGGAACTGCTACAGTTAAAACACCAAGCTGTGTACCAGGAACCTCAGCTTTGCAATTACCCATGTGTTATCCATGTACATGCTATGCATTACCTTTTACTCTCCTCATTCCCTTATCAAAGTCCCTGACACACCAGGACTCTGCAGTTCAGAAGAACTGGGAGGTGGAAAGCAAGTACCAGC
The DNA here is from genome assembly GCF_012275295.1 of Melopsittacus undulatus. NCBI lineage: Eukaryota > Metazoa > Chordata > Aves > Psittaciformes > Psittaculidae > Melopsittacus > Melopsittacus undulatus. The sequence continues at coordinate 32,894,796 of NC_047533.1, forward strand.
TTCTGTACCCCAACTGCAGAGTGGAGAGAATGGCACAACAGTTGAGTTCTACAGGAGTATTCTTGAGATAAACTTTCCAGCTGAAGGGTGTGTGATCCAGATATCTCTAGTACTGTTTTGGGCATTTGTGTTTTTCTGAAGATCTAATTCTGAAGACTGTTAGTGAGTGTCTTCATTTTCCCTCCCTGAGATGGAAGTGTTTTTTGTGTTTGTGGGTGTGACTGATTAGGAAACAGTCCATTCTGTCTACTTCAACAAAAACAGGGTATGTTAGTAAGGCTTTGCAGTTTGCTAAGGACCTTTTTAGAAACTTAATTTCTATTGTTTTTCAAATACTCATCTCACAGGGGACTCTGCCAAAGTACCTTTTTCTTTTTTCACAAGACCTGTTTTACACAAGTGAAGAAGGGAGGAGGTGGTCACTCCTGATTGTTTTGTTGTTGTTTCTTCATACAGGCTTCTTTTCCTGTGCAGTTCCCTTTCAATGCCAACATTTCAATGATGTGAATGTCCCAGTTTAACAATGCTTTTCCCTAGAGCTGATTTATGTTTAAAGCATTGCAGGTCTTGCAGTCAGCTGTGTATGTCACTGTTGGAATGCCTGGAACTAAAAACCATTATAAAGACTTTTTTACTTCATTTTTTTTTTCCTTTTTTTCCTCATCTATACTGGACTTAAGATCCAAAAGTTTTTGAGAGCAGATAATATTCTAATATTCAGACACAAAATGCTGCCACTGAATTTGCAGCAACTCCCAAGAATATTTCAGTTACTTCATATAGTTCTGTCTTCATCTTATTGCAACACCTCCACAGGAGCAGAGCATGATTGATGTATTAAAAAACTAAGGGGAAAAAAGCTTCAGTTCCAGTTACACTTGAGAAGAAGAGACAAATGTATTTTATTTTCTATCCAGATGCTCAAGGCAGTTTCTGCTCAAATGAGTCGCTGACTCTTTTACTAAATAAAGTATTTAAAATAAAGTTTTGAAGCCATGTTTTTAGCAATGGCAACTGGAAGATTTCTTATGTCCCTGTATTTATATGCCCAGTATGTCCATGTTTCAGTCAGTCAAATCCATGGTTTTATCTAAAATCAAAATCAGTTCCAACCCACCACATTCCCCTTTGGCTTATCCTTAGCTGTTTGAATTGTCACAAAAGTCATACTAATAGAGGCAGCTGCTTTTCATCGAAGTTTGTGATGCTGTTCTTTGGATACTGATAGGCCGAAGCTGTTCTATTCCATTGCAATCCAGAGTTCAGAAGAAGCTATCAGTGCTAAATTTTCTGGGGTTTGTCTTTGTTGTTTTAAAGCTAATTTGTAGGTGACTTTATTCCACAGTTTCAGTATCCAATTTACCCCGTTTTTGAATGTTTTTCATATGAGACTTTCTTTGGTAGAGAACTCCTACTATTGTTTAATCTTGCTTCATCTCCTCAAATCTGATTTCAGGTATTCTATTTTGAAAAAGTTCTCCAACAGATTTTGCATTCATAATTCCTTATATATAATTGAAATTATTTCAAAAACAATATTAAGATGATGAAGTAATTTCTATGTGACCCTTCATATTTGGAAAGGATGAGTGAATGGTAATAATAGAACAACTATGAATTACGTAGCATGTCATGATACCAATGTAAAACTTAAGATGCTCAAAGTGGACTAACACATCAATCTTTGGTAAAGAAACTGATCCCCTGTATTTCAACTCTAAATCAAATAAGTTGTTCATTTTGATCCAGTCTTGTTGGTTTTTTTTTTTTTTTCTAAAATCTTAATCCTAATCAGTTTCTGCTTTACAGTCAGTGGACATCTCAACCCATTAGCTTTGCACCATTCAACCTGTCAGAATTCATTGCCTTGCCATCTACAGAGGACATCCTCTGCAACCAACTGCTTGTTAATTCATCTACAGCAAACTCTGAGGAATTTTGTTAAAGAGACATTTCGGGCAAAGTATTTGATTTATACTTCCTTTGGCACTATTTAGCCAAAGGTTCAACAAATGTCATAGTTTTACAGCTCACCCAAGCTTGGTAGGAATTTTTGCTTCTCAAGATTTTGCTAATAATCTGTTAGTAGTGATTTTGGCAGTAGGTAAATACCACAGTAGAAATCTTGTATATTTATTGTTTCAAACTGTTCAGAACTTTTTTCGTTGTAGGGAAATGATCTTCATTAAAGGACACTAAAAGTAACAAGTTGCAGCATCTTTCAATTTGCAAGTTCTGTAAGAGACCCTAATTACTTGATGTACATAAAACATATTTTTCTGAAATTGCTAAAGGCCATTGAAACTTTCTTCTTTTAGAATACCGTTTCTTCAGTTTTGTTAAGCCTGGTACACTTTTGTAAGAATGTCTCTATTAGGATGACCAAGATCCTCTTTAACTGAAAACTAGCTATTTAATTTTGTTCTTAGCTAGAATGCAAAATATTTTAAACATTAATGGATTTCAGTATTGAATTTAAGTTTATTTATAAAATGTCTCTAAAAATTGTACACCTTCTTGCCTTCATAGGAGACTCATAATAAAACAATCTGTCGTATGTAGGCGTTCTTTCTCCTGAATGTATCCTCCTCCACAACTACTTTTTAGTCCAGAAAATTCTTACGCAATTGCCTGAACAGGGAAAATAAAGTGTTGTATCTAAGGGCTAGGCACTAAAAAGTCTACAGAAATGTGGCAACTATAGACTTCTGACATTGGAGTAATATGTTTGGGAGATTAAACAGCAATGTAGGAATCTTATCTTAAACTTTGTTCACTGGTTTTTATTTGTTCATTTATCATTAATTTTAAACTCATATTTCTACTTCTTAGACAAGAATGAGTAGTATTTTGCATTCTTATTTTCATGTATCTATATCATAGTTGCTCTCCTTTTTGAAGTGTCATTCAAGTCTTCTGCTATAACTGAAGCACCTCAGTTAGGAATACAGTATCAGAGGCCTCTATAAGATCAGTGTAAACACCTCAAGAAAGCTGGTTAGCTGAGACAAAATTGTCATCAAGATTTTGCATAAAGTCTCAGATGTTAGTAAGAGTGCCTTACAGATGGTTGATTATAGTGAGCACCATTATGACATTTCTGAGATTCATTTTTTTCTCATTAAATAAAGATCTAGCTGCTATTAACTCCATTCCACTAATAACTATTTCTGGTTTTTAGTTTTCTAACTGAAATCATAGAATCATAGAATAGTTAGGGTTGGAAAGGACCTTAAGATCATCTAGTTCCAACCCCCCTGCCATGGGGAGGAACACCTCACACTAAACCATATCACCCAAGGCTTCGTCCAATCTGGCCTTGAAATAACTACTCATTCTTAGAACCATATGACATACCTGAATCATTGAGAGGAAGCATCAAAATCCAGGCTAAGTAAGTCCCATTTACACGAAAAAGCTTTTAGTTTAATGTAACTATAAAATAGATTGTAAAATCTACGGGAATGTATGTTCCATGCTGAAGGTTAGAAACTGCTGGAAGGTTAGAAATCATTTAGTCTGGTTTCTTTTTAGTAAGATTTACCACTTACTGGATCTATCCAGTGAGCAGAGAAAATCTGGTCAATATAGTGACATTCAAAGCGAAAACTAATGTTTCTGACTGTCTATTGTCCAAAGTGCCCTACAGAGACAGGAAAATGCCATATGCAAAAGATCTACTGTAAATTCCTAGACTACATGCCTGCTTGTTTCTGCTAACTCTATAGGACTTGGATATGACAGATACAGATAGCAGTACCTTTGAATTGCTTTTCTTAATTTATCTAATTTAGCTGTTCTGGTAAGTGCCAATATCAATCTACGGCTCCACACTATTAAATTTATAGAGCCTATAACGGCTCTATAAATGGATGGGACAGATCAGGCTGACGGCTAGTTAACACATGTTGGTTATTCCTAGAAACCATTTCTTACTGGTGCAAACAACATTGATAATCTGAAGGTGTAGAACTTTTCCAAGACCTAAATATATGCATTTTCAATGTGAGTTCCAATCTATATATGTTATAATTGCTTCTAAATCAGTAGTATGGTGTTACTTTTACTCATCTGAAATTTCTGAAGATGTTTTTTTCCCCAGTTTCTCATTTTAATGAAGAATTTAAAGCTCTTTGATATCAACAGTAAAACTTTTCTTGATTTCAGTGTAAGGATTTGGTCTGATATTAATTCTTCACAAAGATATTATTTCAAAATAAGCTATTAGTTCTAACTAAGACTTTAAGATGCTCATAATTAAAAAAAGCCCACTTTATAAATTAACTGAGATACTGTAATTATTAAAAAATGCCTTCAACTAGTTGTCATTTCCACTACCTGACACTAGAGGGGAAAAATGTTCTGTGTTTTTAGAACACTAAAATGCAAACCAAACTGTGATGTATTCCATTTTATGCGTCACTTCTCAGAATAAGAATGCAGTTGCTTATAATAACATTTCTTGAAGATTTTATAGTTGTAGAAGGAAGTGATTAGTTACATTGTAGTAATACTGTTATTGAGTCATTGAATTAGCACTCAGATCTGAGAGAACATAGGATTCATAACATCAGTCAGCTGGTATTAAGTTGTGATATGGTCTGAATTTTTAATTCTTTCAGAAGGATTAAAATACAGTAACAATTTTGCCCAAGTAACAGTAGCTGGTTCATTTTCAAATTAAATTCTCATGAGTATTTCATAGGTACTTATTTATTCACAGAGACTGTGATTCAACTTTGCCAGAAAGAATATCTTAATTTTCATGACCACAAAGTATTTTTTCATCTTTGTACTTGTCTTTCTCTGAACAAGTCCCACAGGTTTTTTTCTTGAACTCCATACTTTCTATATTCTGCTTTTCCACCAATGAAAAAAAAAAAAAAAGAGCAAGAAAAAATAGAGATTTGGTGTACTAGGAACTTTGCAGAATCCAAATATTTATATGCAAACATATATCCAAATACATTTTCTTTAGAATAATCTGGAGAGTTTAGAAAATTCAGTTGTGTTTTCTTTCAGACAGGCACACAAAGCAGAAATGTGTAAGAGGTGTGGGTAACAGGGAGCACAACAGATGTGTGCAAGTGTACTCCTCAAAATAAACCAAAAAGCACCCTAACAGAGGTTTTGGAATGTCTCTAATACTAAAGGCATATGGCATTATGAGGCAATGTTAAAAGCCATGGGAAGTTGTTTGCTCTCCTTCTCTATGTGCTGTATGTTAAAATTCAGATATCTCCAGAGTTTTCAGAAGCAAAATATTTTAATCATAGTTGCTAGTCATTTCTTTGCTCATTCCTTACAATTGCCACAGTTTTGCATACTGTCCTTATGGTTACTTCTGTTGCAATTACTGAATACAGCCTGCTGTTTGTACTGCTGTAAAATGTCATTGAGATTATTAAAGAAGCCAAAAGAAAGTAGATTTCTAGCTTCCCCTGAATCTGAATGTGATCTGGATATCCCTGTCCATAAAATGGGTATGCCCACTTTAGAACCTCAGTCCAAGGTTCTCCTACGAAGATATCTGCTATCTTACTACTTTGATTTCTTTGCTTATATTGACACCATCTCAGTGGGTTAGTTTCAGGAAAAGGTGTAGGATTATTTAATGTAGGGCAGAGATGCATGTTAATCTGTTTTTCATATTGATATTGATAGATGCAAGCAACAGAGTAAAAGGGAGAAGAGATAAATAGAAATATCAGCTAGGAGGATTACTCAGTGTAGTTGGTTACGCTTTGTCTGAGTGCTACAGTACAGTGACAGATGATGCTATGCTGCTTCTACCAGGTGATAAAAGATGAACTTTGATTTGATTCTCATTTGGTCAGTAAGATGACAAAGATGCAACTACATTTGCAGGCTCTGGGGGCAGATAAATATAATCATAATAGGCAAAAGACTGACACCTATCCCTCAAAAGATTTGTGTTTGTTTAGGGTTTTTTAAAGAAGAAATATAAAAAGGAAAGAATGGCAAGTTTTTTGGAAGTGCGCAAATTCTTGATGAGGTTATATTCTGAAGTATAGATGTATCAGAACATGAAGGAAAAGAGCTCTACAAACAGATCAGATTGTTTATGTCATCTGGAAGTAAATAATTTTGTATAGAGACAGTTAAACACAAAGTTTAGAGAGGATTTTATACAGCTTCTTTTAACAATTGGGAAGATTTGTGTTTTGTATTTATCCTTTTACAAATATAACATTATAGAGATTTTTCTGATAATGAGTCTGATGTATGCTCAACAAGGGGAAAATATATCCCTAATAGCTTAATTTTGTACTATTATATCATGTTGTTTTCTAACATTAGTATTTAACAACTCTGACTATGCTATGAGTTATGATCAAATAAATGCACCTGAAAAAATTAACAGAGTTCAACTTGGTTTGTAACAAAGTCAGGTTTCTGCCATAAACTTGATATTGACTTGATCTTCTCTGATATTCATAAAGATATCTATCACAGCTAACTGCATTTTATTTCCTGTGCTGTATTTATACGAGAGACAATTTGGCATTAGGAACCTGTGTATGTGTATGTAAGCATAATTATGCATGGGGGTATAGTTGAAGATTTAGATTTTTCTCCTGCAGTTGCATAATTATACATAGAACTTGCAAATGCATTAACCTAGAAGGGAACAAAGAGAGGTCCATATGGAAATTATGGTATGTATTCAGGAAAACCTTAAGTTTTTTCAGTGGCTCCTGATTTTTTGCCACCACCTACTTCCTAGAGAGTTTGTCAGCTGCAGTGTTCTTTCAGTGCTAAAATTCACCAGTAAAGCTTTTATTATTGAGCTCTGAGTTATGTCAGTTCTTAATCTCTACAAGCATTTCTATGTAATCTAGAAGAAAGGAGAAAATATATTTTCTTAATCTGCTAGCAAAGATTAAGTGCAATTCAAACTGGATTAACCTGCATTCCACAAAATTGAACTCTGCTGTACTCGGGATAAGGCCTCCTTTTTCATAGTACTACATATTATCCTTCATGGCACAAAATGTTACTGAGAGAATTAGTAGTACAATATCTGAGAATCAGTGCAGAAGCATGAATGAAAGATCTGTCATAGTTTTAGTTTCTTCATTTTGCTACTACCATGTTCCTTTCTTTTCTGATGCAGTAACCAGACATACATACTTTATGGAGAAATATCAATTCTCTCTGTCCATTTAAAATACTTTCTACAAAGGTGGCTGTTTCTTTCTATTGTGAGAAAGTTTGAGTCTAGTCAATCTCATTTTTTCCCAAGAAAGTGTCACCTTTGAGTAGATATAGCACAAACCCACTTGGTTGCTAAGATCCTAGTTCATTATTATTTTTTTCATTGTTTTGAGGGCATACTTCTTTAAGCTATCTCAGACAAATCATGATACTAATTTTTTGACAATTAAGTATATAAAAAAGAAAGAAAGATTCCATTCCTTTCTCTAAACTATTTTCTTCTTGCTCTCTATTCTTGGATGTGTTTGGACGTTCATCTTACTTTCTTAAGATGTTTACAGATGAGATAGTTAAACCTAGGTGGCATCTGAGGTGCCATATAATATGTAAGACAGATGTCCGCACAGGGCTAGTTAGGGCACACTAGGGTCTTGCAAGTGACATGAGATCCCTGCGTTTAAGGAACTGAAGACCACCTGCTGTCAGTTTTCTGAGTGTTCATTATCAAGAAGATAATGCTTTTCTGTTTAGTAACAGAAATTGACACAACCACAGAATTACTGAAGTTGAATGAATTAAGCCAGGAAGTTGTCTTCAATGTACTCAAGAAATCTAGATTGCTTGCACACTTATGTATTGTCAATAAATTTTACTTCATCTTGGATTTCATCATAGTCTGTAGAGCAACACTATGAATAGGCATAAAATATGAAAATTTTCCAGAAATGTTCTACTTTACTTTTTTCATATAGGTGGGGAAATGTTTTTTCCTCATCTCTTTCTTGTACTGTCATTTTGGTTCTAACTCAGAAATTTCAGGATAGTGTCTAATATAGCAGCTAGAGGAGTTTAACACAAGCTACTGTAGAATAAAATAGTAATTGATGGGTAATACTTGTAAAGCAACTTCAATCTGCTAGATGGACAATTACAGTTAAAAATGACGGACAACGTGATTTAAAAGATTAAATGGAGCTTTCAAAATCTGAACTAAAGTTATGAAAAAGACTATGATTTAATCTTTTACGACTTCTTATCCTTGTTGCCTTTACTGTCTAATTATTACTAAACCCACCCTACAAATGTTATGTGTTGGTTGTGTAGCCAGCCTATACAATTGGTTCTATATGTACAGAATTAAAGCCTACATATTCTTAGCACAGCTGGATGGTCTTTTCTGATGTCTGTGTTGTAAGTTAAAGTCTTTTCAAATGCAGCTAAATTGACTACAGATTGTTTCAGCCAGATCCCCACAGACTAGTAAAAATCATAGTGATGTCTGTGTCCTGACTAGCATATAGGTTGGAGAGTACTTCTTTTATAGATGTATAGCTATCTTTCCATTGCAGCTCACAGTGCAGAAATCATGTTTGCTTGTTCCTTAGAACAGCAAACTGAGCACTGCTGAATATTACACGCAGCTTTCACAACATCTTAGTTTAAAAAATAATGGCAAAGATTCAGTGCTACCTTACACTGGGTTGCCGCTTTTACGCCTATTTGGTCAGTTTTGGAATACTAATAGTCTTCCATAGTAATTTACTGGGGGGGGAGGGGAGGCTTTGTACTTAGAGTGATTTACTTCTGCATATTCACAAGTCATCTTTCCTGACTGTGATCTTTTGAAGATAGAATGCATTTAAACTAAAGACACAAGTATTATGAGAACTGAACTGCGTTGAGGTCATTAAGTTACTACTTCATTACAATATTTTTTGAGGACTCCTTCATGGATGAACATTTAAATTTACAGAATATCGGTTCAGAAAAGATTCATGACTTTAACTTGGACACCCACCTGTTTTTCCAACAAAGTGTTTTTTTAGAGATCATCACTAATTTATACTTGTCTTTGAGCATTACATTTTGGGAGTGTGCTGGTTATTGGTAACATTTGAAATGAGTGGGGCTTGGCAGATATGTGAATACTATGTGTAATTTATTTCATGAGAAAAGAAGTGCCAGAATAAGGTCTTCCCATATATTTTAATCCACATTTGAAAGCTATATAGAATATTTAAAAAACATATTGCAAATGTAAATTTAAATTTAATGAAGCAATAGAAATCTTTATGGAAAATTATTCACTGAATTAATGGTATCCTTGAATTAAACAAAACACATTTCTAATGATCACTCTGTCTGGCTCTTTGCAAAGTCTTTCACAAGTAGTATTCTACTAGCTCTCAAAAATCAGTGGACAGAATTCTGCTGTCAAATATGCAAATTTAGACTGATTTGATCAGAACTAACTGAGGATCCTGAAGAGTTAGTATCTCTAGGGCTTGAGTAATTCCAGAGACATATTTTGCATATGATCTGGACCTGAACCAAAGCCTTTATCGGTACACTTTCTAGCTTAATGGAGAAGGAAAGGGTTTAGAAGCTTAACTAAAATTCCTCCAATCTTAATCCCTGTCTATACCAAATATTTAGGCATGCTGTGGTTTATAGATACACTGCGAGGACTCTAACCAACTTGACTGTATATCTCTTCCCACCATGCAGACCTTCTTACACTGAGTCATTCAGATTTAGTTGACTACAAGGACTGTTTATTATTTTCTGTTTGTAACTCTTTGTTCCAGTTCACAGCCATCTAGCAAGAAAAGTATTCTGTATTAGCAATAATGGCTAACTGCTAGGAAAATAAAGATTTTTCCTAAATCAGCAATCAGTCTCTTTTTAAAAAACTATTTTAGTTTAAATATGCAGAGCAAGATCTGAGCTAAAATAAAATGTTGCTAACGAACAGGATTCAAACCATTGTCACAAATACTATATCCTCTGAATTGCTATAGTATGTTTATGTGTTTGGCAAATTAATAAGAATTACTTCCCAGACCTGTAGCTCAAAGAACTGGCCAGAAATATGCTCAACTGCTGCAGCTCCCAATAGCATAGAATTTGCGAGTACTGGAAATAAATAGACTGTTAAAAACTCAATCTTTCATAAAATGAACATCTGTTTATAGAACAGAATTTTGTTCCTATCGTGAAACACTGCAAGCTCAGATGTTATACTTATTACAGTAGGTAGTACAGGTTATTATGGATTGAGAATTACACATGCTTCATTTTTGAGTTCTTTTTTGTTTGTGTATATTGTTCTTAAATGGTCATGGAATAAGAAATGTGGTTATCTCATAGCATGATGGATGAGGGGACTTAAAAAACATTCTCACCTGGTGTCTGCACATACAAAGGATAATGAAATTGAGGAATAGGCCATACAGCCAGTGGATTATGTAAATTCTCCTGGCTTTCTGAAAATGCAACATGTATGAATCTAAAAATGTATGATTTTATTTGTTAAAAAAAAAAAAAGTTTAAAGCTAAACTTGTCAAGGAACATAATTTTTAATAAGAGTTTCCATTTTCACCCGTGCATTATGCTAAATAATAGGATTGATTTATATATAATAAAAGTACAGTATATCTGTCTATTTTTTGGAACGTCTATCAGAGAAAATAATGGTTGATTTTAGGCCTTGATAAGGTCACATTGTCAAATGAATGTGACTTTAAATTTGAGAAACTGCAAAATAGCTTTATTCTTAGTGCCTGTAAACCTGTATGGTTTCCTCAGAGTTACTGTGATTATGTTGATTAACTCAAGAAAACCCAATTGGACCTGAAAGTTTTCCTCTGCTACAATGGTAAGAAAACACACAGAAGTGGCATGTAACAGAATCACATCTGTTTGTCTTGAATGTACCAGAGGGTGAACACTTATCCCATAGCAGTAGTTTTCCTGCAATGATCATCACAGTTAACAATTCTCTAACATGGAGTCCTTTTTAGAGATGGTAACATGAATACGTATTAGCACAGACCATCTCTTTTGCTTTTTATTTTCTTTTATGGCTGCTCTGTGCCCTAAGAATAAATGACTGTAACTGGAAGAGTCTCTCAGGTTAGTGAATCTACTGTGTTACTTGTATTAGTTCTTAAATGCAACTGAGAGCAAATAAGTAAATTCTAGGCACAAAACAGTTAACTTTTGACATACAAAGTTGTCAGTTAGAACCAAAAATTATCTGAAAGACTGGAAGTAGGTTTAATGGTAAACTTTTGCTAGAGAGCATAGGGTTTCTTTTTACTTTTTCAAATATTTAATGATAATATTTTTATGGCAATTCTAGTACAGCATCCATGAGACATTGCCACATATTTAGAATGTCAAGATCACTACTACAGGTTATTTATATCAAAGTTTCTGAAGATTTATAGCAGCTGCATAAGAAATACAATCAAATTTACTTTACCCTGATACATACCATTGGCAAAGACACCTATTTTTTCTTAATTGCATGACATAGAACTTCAGTACAAAATGCTGTCCATCACTCAGTGATATCCTTTAACATATCTACTGGACTAGGGAATATTAAATATTTTTCTTCAGAGGCTGTCTTTCCTGTATACCATCCACCAGCAATTTATCAGTAAGGGAAAGAAAGGAAGCAAGAGCATTGGTCCTAGTGTCTCCAAATGCCTCATTCCTTTTGTTTTTTGAGTGTCTGTGTGCTGGAAGCAGAGCTTATCTTCTAGAGCTAACATGTTTTCCACTACTTGTGACTCAAACTGCTGGACTAAAAGGAGAGAAGAAATCAAAGAAAAGAGAAGGAAGTAGGAGGATGAAAAAACTCACCATCATCTTTTTGGAAGCAATCCATTAATTTACTGTTTGGAGAAGTGATATATCTTCAATATTTTCTGCTGGTTCAGGTCAGGCTGAACACGACCACACTATAGCTCTCTTAAGATTACTGGGAGCCCAGAATTTGTTACAGCTGTCCTTATGAATGCCACCATACTGATTGTTCCCATTGTGAGAAGTTTTCCTCTTGAGCTGAAATCTCACCTTTTAGCAAAATCCACAAGATACAAAGTTGGCTGCGCTGTTTGGATTTTTTAATTAACCTCTTGATCCAACCTAGTAATCATGAGATTTTTTTAAAAATAATCCCTCTGCTCAGAAAATGAACTGTGAAAACTAGATGAAGTTCTATAGCAAGCACTGACTTTACAGCAGAGCAAGGCAAAGCACTGTCCATCAGCAAACAGTACATAGTGTCTAAAAGACATTTAGAATAGGGACCTAATCAGCATTTTTTTCTGAAACGTATCTTCCAGACTGAGGGACAGGTCTCCATCATCCGTTTCTCTGGTATTATGTGTGACTTTTCCAAAAAGAATTTAAATTTCTTTCTGCATACAAAAGTTCAGCTTAGAAAGGGAAATATTTCTGTAAAAACCCCACTGTTTTATTTTGTTTAACCTTCACCAGGAAAACTAAAGAGTTGAGATATCTGTTTTTTTTTTTCCCTTGAATTTTCTTCGAAGGTTTGTTCAGAACTTTATTCACTTTTAAACAAGCTTGAGTGCAAATAAGCGATTCCATTTGCAGAATAGTTAATTTTACAAGGAAACAGGTTATGCTTGATTTGTTAAGTTTGGAGACAGCATCATAATGGATTAGTATGTTGAAATTCGAAAAGATATTATGTTGAGATTTGAAAAATAGACCTATTCAAGTCCCATTAAAGTTTTTTTCATTCATGCTACTTTTTCTGAAATTGATTTAAAAATTTCTGAAGCAGTTGACTATAGCAACATTTTAAACAGCGAACTGCTTATATTTTAATTCTATTGCTTCTCAGAATTGTCTTCTAGAAAATAATTGCTTTTAGGTCACTACACTCTGACTATTTTTACTGTGATGAAGTGACTAAAATAATAAATTGAAGTAATTACTGCTAATGGAATTTGCAGCTGTCTTACTTGAAGGGCTTGATTGTGTGCAATAGTAACGAGGGTGAGAAATATAAAATAGAGGATGTATTCATAGTGGTTTGAGAATTTCACTAGACATCTGTCATTGGCTTTTTTGGGGATTGGGATTCCCTGTCTCCATTTTTATGAAGATTAATAGCCTCAATGAGCAAGGTGCATTAGGGAACACTAAAAGATCACAATATAAGAATTGGTGTTCTCAGCAAATCATTTTATGTATGAACAATAGGCTTATCACATTAAAAGTACAAATGCATTATTTAATACTACAAATCATAATTTAAATACTCTATGTACAACTAACTGAAGTTGCTGTGAGGTTGATTTGTAATTTGAACTCATGGATAACATGAATTTTAAATCTTAAATCTTGTCCTAGCTATAATAAAATTTACATTAAAAAATAATTTTTATTATGATTTAGAGACAGCAGTCATTCCAAATAATCTTCCCTATTTATTGAACCACAAATGCATAGCAGTCCATATTTCTTTCCTACTATACAGCTAAGATTATTTCCCAACTTGTATGGCCCATTATTTGTTCTGTAGCCATCATTATATGTCTGCATATGAATATAGCTGATCAGATGTATCAATTATTGTTTGCTAGACAAAAATTCTCATTAGAAAGTACAGTGATACAAGCAATACATATAGATCAAAATCTTACATGCTGTATGTACATATTCATAAAAAAGTCAGCATGTTAAACACATTGTTCTACTATGCTGAGCTTTAGCTCATGGATGCATTTGTGATGGGAAGATGGAGAAAGACCTTTTCCCTCCTGCCCCAGGGAGCTGCATTTTAGAAAGCCTCTCCCCAGGAATAGAGCAAAAGTAGCCAGGTTCACTATGAAAAGACAGCTGCTAGTGCTTGGACTCTAGTATTTCTCAACAGTGAACCAGATGGTGAACAAATGTGCATGCAATTAATTAGTATTATAATCCTGATTGTTACTATAAACTGCAGAAATATAATTTGTGTGTCCTTTCAGGATAATATAATTTTATTGGGTGGTTAGCATCTCATGCGTTTTAGCCTATTTTTTGCTCACTCAGATGCAGGCAGAATAGGGAAGCAACCTTCATTGTCTCAAAAAAATGTCAATTTCTGTACATTAAATGTTAACTATCTATATGATGACAGCAATGGAAATACAGTAATAAATAAAAAAAGTGCTTTTTCTTAACTGTATACTGTTAAATACAATTGCCTATGTAACACTGAGAATACAGACTTTTTGTCCACAGAGTGGTTATAAATAAAAATACATAGATATTGGAAAAGAGGAGTATAGAAAACAGAAGGAAGAAAAATGCTAGGCAAGAGTATAGTTTCATAGGACAAAAAGGAATTATAAAGTTGCACAATGGAGTGCTGCTCCCACCTGAGACTGTAGATAACTGATGAGCTACATTTCCTTATAGATATGTGGTAAGGAGTAGATTCTCTGACTTGTATAAAAGAAAAATATAGTTAGAACAATTTGTCGGATTTATGTTAAGGTGCTCACATTTTTCTGTATTTATTATTCTTCGTTTTGCCTGTTTCAAAGAAAACTAAGAGCTTGGTATGGAGCATGGAGCTACAGTATTAGTTCCATGAAAATTTATGTACTAAAACAAATTAAAGAAACCACTGCAATTTGGTACAAAATACTGAGCTCTACTGTGTGCTTTCTCCATGGAACACAATCAAATTCTCTCTTTGATAGAGGGAAATAGTAAGAAGCTAACATCTGATTCCTAACCTCAGTTTTGCTGGCCTAAGTATACTGAACAGCTAGCATCTCAACAGCTTTCTTCTTTTCCAAATAGATCTTGGAGCAAAGAGTACCATATCCTATAGGATAGGACATACTAAAAGGAAACAGTAATGAGGGAACAGAGACATATTATTTTCCCCTTTACCATCTGTAATTTAAATTTAATGTATTTACTCCAGAACATATTCCTCTGTGACATAATCTTTCCTCCCTATACTAGAACTCTCATTATCTTCCAGTGTTTTTTTTCATATGTGTTAGTATCCAGTCATAAGGAGTTTTGCCATATTGTCACTTTTACTATCTATTTTACTGCCTATTCCCATTTTAGGGACTTCTTCAGCAGTGTGGAACAAGTTCTTATTCTGAGCAAGGCTTCGTTGTCAATGATATTGTCTCCAAGTTGGCCTGGTGTTGAGACAATTAATAACCAGAGGCTAAGTTTGGTGACCCAGCTGGGGCAGATGCTTCATCAACACTGCTGAACCTGCTCCTGCTTTGTACATCTACTGGCTTTTATATATCTAATGAAAATCTCATATAACTGAGTTTCTACTTAGCCTGGAAGAAAAAGTTTGGATGTGTCTTTTCACATTAGGTAGTTTGGTATGGGTTTTTAATTCTGTGCAGACTTAAAAGAGACATTTTCAGGACCTGTCTTGAAGATGAAAAGTTTAACTACTGTTCTTTCCCTTAAGTCTGACTAAAGGTATGTGTTTCCTTTTTTCTCACTCTGTGTGGTGTGTTCTGCTAGTAAAGGCATATCTGGGTGAGGTTATCCTTCAAGAGGAAGTGAAGATGACTCCCTCAGAAGCAGCTATGCGGGGTCAGTAAAAGCAAGCACTAGCCAAGAAGAAGACGAGGCACAGGAAGGCATCAAGAAGAGAGCTTGCAGCTAAACAAGGTGGCTGAGAACAGAAAACAGATCAGTCCTAAGAAATGGGAAAAAGAAGACCACAAGAGATCATCAGAGTTCTTGAACTGGCTGAAATTAGTCTTGGAAGAAAGAATCTCCCTTGAAAGTACAAAAAAAGTCAGGGAGAAACTGGTGTATTTTCATTCTTCTGTCTTAGATGGTTTTCTTCATTGAGCTCACCGTAATGAGAAGGCTAATTAATTTGTTTTAAAGCTCTGACCAGCTCAACACAGAGCCACAACAAATTTCAGGAAGTTTGATGTTGTTAATAAAATATACCTTAAAATATTGTAAAGAACTGAAACTGTTCTATTCCAGACATTGGAACTTATAAAAAAACAGATTTTCTTGGACTTTCCTAAAATCTGAATTCAGGTCTATCAGGAGATGAATATACTGACAGCAGATCCTGCTATTACCCATCAGTAGTTACAACTGATACACACAATTTCAATAAGAGTTTGAAGGAGTTTTTTATGTGTGACCAAAATAGTCACTTCTGCATCATGGACTGGCCTGTTTTATTTCACATAAATGAATGCTGTTAGCTTGGGTTTACATATTTATGAAAGAGTGAAGAGTTTTTTGGATCTTTTGGGGAAGCCCTTCTGCTGTTACTTTAAAAAATGCATTAATCTGCTAAAGCAGACATTTTTGTGTTCATACATGGAAACAACAAAATGTCTCTCTGAGGAGTTCAAGCCATCTTTCACATTCAAAACTGTGGAAGGAATCTTTTCACCTACAAAGTTAAATATAGATGTTTCTGAAACTAAAGTGAGAAAATCTATGAGACTTTAGATGAGTTATGGAAGACTTTTCTCCCCATATTTTTAGGATTCAGTCACCTGAATCATTTAGCAACTCTTCAGTGCTGTCTGAACCTAGGGCTGCCTCATCAGTTGCTCACCACTCCATTCTTTTCACAATAAACTCCATTTCAGGTTTTGCAACACAGTATAAATAGGCTTTTTCTTTGACATACACTGATTGTACAGAATCTCTTCTTTCTGGCAATATTTCAGCATAGGTATTATTTTATTTTATTTTTTAATATTCATTATGCTAATTAGACAACCATTCTTTGGGTGCCTTCTATATTTTTAGCTTCATCAGTAGAAGTGTTGACTTCTGGTTTGTTATTTTTTATTAAACAATGAAGTATGTTGGCACACTAAAAACCTGTACCTAAAAAAAGATGAAGAAATCAGCAGTAAGGTTCAGAGGCAGAACAGGCAAAGTTTTACTGAATATTTAAAAGGATACTATCTTTAGCTGTCTATATATAGCTTTTCAGTTTGCTTTAAGGCTTTCTTTGTAAGATTCTCACTAAACTTTAAGCAAAGATAGAAAGGACCATAAGACAAAAAAACCCCCAAGCATTAAAAAAAGCAAAGGAGCTCCAACAGCTAAGATATTATATACATAATATTATGAGACAGAGATTATATTGGTAGTGCACTTTTCCAAATCTATTTTGTTTTCACACATTTTTTACACTGGAGGTATTGAACTGATTTTTGAAATTGTGTTTTATTCTCAAGGTGAGCAGTTAGAGTATTTCTGAGTCATAACAAAAATCAGTGGGTACAGATACTTCAGATGAGATATCATAACACCACTTTTAAATGTTACCTTTCTGAAATTACCATAATATGAAATCCAATACTTTTGACAGAAGCATTGGTTTCAGCAATTTATTTCATTGTACTGGACAGATTCTTTCCTGGTGCTACAGGCTAAGTGAGAACCCTGAGTGATAAGTTCTGAAGACATATGTAGGTACTGAAAATCAACAGCATTTATATATTAATTTCCCATCAGCTACTGACATAGCCTTATTGTCCTTCAGCTACATTCGGTGATAAACAGTTTAGACTAAAACAAACAAAAAAAAGCTTTCTGAAAAATTCCACACCACTTTTCACGAAAGAAAAATCCAAAGAACACACAAATAACTAAAACAAGGTGGGGAGGAATAACAATTCAGTAATAATCTGATAGGTGGACCACTCGGTGGATAAAGAACTGTCTGTATGGCCACATGCAAAGAGTTGTGGTCAATGGTTCATTGTCCAGCTGGAGACCAGTAACGAGTGGTGTCCCTCAGGGATTGGTGTTGGGACCAGCAATGTTCAACATCTTTGTCAGTGACATGGATTGAGTGTGCCCTCAGCAAGTTTGCCGATGACACCAAAGTGTGTGGTTCGGTTGATACGCTGGAGGGAAGGAATGCCATTCAGAGGGACCTTGACACACTTGTGAGGTAGGCTGATGGCAACCTCATGAAGTTTAACCATGACAAGTGCAAGGTCCTACACCTGGATCGGAGCAATCCCAGGCACAGCTACAGGTTGGGCAAAAAGGAAATCCATGGCAGTCCTGCGGAAAAGGACTCGGGGGTGTTGGTCGATGAGAAAATGAACATGAGCCAGCTTCAGTGTGCACTCACAGCCCAGAAAGCCAACCATATCTTGGGCTGCATCAAAAGGAGCGTGACCAGCAGGTTGAAGGAGATGATCCTGCCCCTCTACTCTGCTCTCAGGAGACCTCACTTGGAGTATTGTGTGCAGTTCTGATGTTTGGAACTGTTGGAATAAGTCCAGAGGGGGCCATGAGGACGATCAGGGGCTGAAGCACCTCCCATATGAAGACAGGCTGAGAAAATTGGGGCTGTTCAGCCTGGAGAAGAGAAGGCTGCATGGAGACCTCATAGCAGCCTTCCAGTATTTGAAGGGGGCCTATAAGGGTGATGGAGAGGGACTCTTCATTAGGGACTGTAGTGACAGGACAAGGGGTAATGGGTTAAAACTTAAACAGGGGAAGTTTAGATTGGATCTAAGGAAGAAATTCTTTACTGTTAGGGTGGTGAGGTACTGGAATGGGTTGCCCATGGAGGTTGTGAATGCTCCATCCCTGGCAGTGTTCAAAGCCACGTTGGATGAAGCCTTGGGTGATATGGTTTAGTGTGAGGTGTCCCTGCCCATGGCAGGGGGGTTGGAACTTGATGAACTTAAGGTGCTTTCCAACCATAACTATTCTGTGATTCTATGGATAAAGTTATGAGATATATTCAGTACACAGAGTCACTTAAGCTTCTTCAAGTTGTCTGAAGTCAGTGGAATAGCTAAATCATTATTTTAGTGAATTTCTTCTAGTGAAAAATCTACTTCTAAGGGCAAAATTGTTTGGGAAATTCACCAAGATGCTGTTACATGCCTCCAGGTGAATGAACTCTTAGTAAATAGTCAGATTTTGAATTTGATTGAAACTCAGTGCAACGAGTTTAGGTTTAATTTGTATTTCTATCCATATTTTCCCCCAAGCATGGCAGGTGCAAAACCATGCAGTTAGTGTGGGTGCTCACGAAGTTACAAAGGTGCATACTAAGAAAGGGATTCTCCTGACAGGCTGCAGGTATACACAGACATGGGAGGGTAGTGTAAGTGTTCCAGTGATGGACTAAACCAGTCTATTCTGATGCAATAACTGGAGTAGATTTCTCAGGGTTTATGAAACTTTTTTTACAGAAGAAAGGAACTACACACTATGGAGACTTTTTTTCTTAATTCAAAGTTATTTTCCTGTTTCCTTTTCATAAAGTGGAATACACAAACATAAGAGAAGACAGGTACTAAGATCCTTGATCTTGCTGCCATGTATATATATTAGCTCAACTTACTTGCCCTTTTTAGTTTCCAGTGCTAAATGCATTTCTGATGCTATAGAAAAGCAACAGTTCTTGGTGCTATCAGTTACCTACTAATATTGCAATTAAAAGAACACTTTTTCTAGAGAATTTCTTATGATACTTGATACATTTCACTTAATCTTCTGTGATCTGGGACCATTCAACTTCTGTATTTTTGCTGTAGCACAGTAGAGCGAATGAAGAAATTAAAGTGAGATAGGAAGAACTGGAGGCAGCTGGGTCCTTGATAATGAGAGAATGAATACCCCCTAAAATCATGAAACTATTAAGATGGGAGTGTAATATGAAAACAGTCTCACATTTTTAAGGAACTTGGGACAAACAAAGAGGAAAGGAGGGGAAGAAAGGAAGAAAAGCTGTCAGAAATGTAAAAGATCTTTGGTTGTAAGGCAGTAAGGAAAGAAAAGATGTGGTGATAAAAGGAGGAAAAGGAACAGAGAAATAGAGAAGGGATAGAAGAAGGGAGAGTAAACACGTGTTAATATTTAAGTGATATTTTCTATAATGTTAATTTTGATTTTCCTGGCAGATGTCCTACCATTGTTGATTTTAAGAAAAAGAACTGGGAAGACTGTTTTATGAACCCATTTCATTAGCTTCACTGTCTACTGTGGACTCTGTAGTTAAATGTGGGATTGGCCGTATGACCACTTACACTGCTATTAGACATAACAGAAAGAAAATTGATTATTCTGTACTCTTGAGAGGGTTTTAAACTTTTTTTTTCTTCCAATGAATAATTCTGTAGACAAATTCAGCCACAAAATCCTGTTAGATAAACCTGTGATTTTCAAAGAGATTCAGGAAAGGGATCTCATGTTTGCAGTGTTATATACAGTATAGAAGTGTTGTGTCAGTTATAGAATCATAGAATCAACTAGGTCGGAAAAGACCTTTAAGATCATTGAATCCAACCATTACCCCAGGACTGCCAAGACCACCACTAAGCCATATCACTGAGAGTCTCATCTACATGGTTTTTGAACACTTCAGAGATGATGATGCCACCACTTCCCCTGGGCAGCCTGTTCCAATGCCTGAGCACCCTTTCAGTGATTTTTTTTTTCCTGTGACCCAGTCTAAACATCCCCTGTCGCATCTTGAGGTTGTTGCCTCTTGTGCTATCACTTCTTACTTGGGAGAAGAGACCCACCCCTCTACTTCCTTTCAGTTAGTTGAAGAGAGAGATACACTTCCCCCTAGGCATTCTCTTTCCTAGACTAAACAACTGCAGTTCCTTCAGCCATTCCTCATCACACTTGTGCTCTAGATCCTTCGCTAGCTTTGTTGCCCTTCTCTTACCCATTTCAGAACCTCAGTGTCTGTCTTGTCATGAGAGACTGAAAACTGAACAAAGTATTTGAGGTATGGCCTCAGCAGTGCTGAATAAAGGGGGATGATCACTGTCCTAGTGCTGCTGGCACACAATTTCTGATACAGGCCAAGAAGCCACTGGCCTTCTTGACAGCCTGGGCACAAACTGGCTCATGTTCAGTGGCTGTCAACCAGCACCCCCAGGTCCTTTTCCACTGAGCAGCTTTCCAGCCACTCACTCCCAAGCCTGTAACACTGCATGTGGTTGTTGTGGCCCAGGTGCAGGACCCGGAACTTTGCCTTGTTGAACTTCATACATTGGTAACAACCCATTGATCCAGCCTGTCCAGATCCCTCTGGAGAGCCTTTCTATCCTCCAGCAGATCAACACTCCAGCCAACTTGGTGTCATCTGCAAATTTACTGAGCATGCACTTATCTCCTCATCCATATTACCAAGATATTACAAAACACTGGCCCAATAGTGAGTCCTGGGGACACCACTAGTGACTGGTCACCATCTAGATGTGACACCATTCACCACTACTCTTTGGGCTCAGAAGTTATGTAGTTCACCTTCACTCTCCTCTCTTACTTGTTTTCTCAAAATACATATTAAAACTTAGAAGGGAATAGGCTGTATCTTCACTTTTTTCTGACACTGATTCTGACTGATCTATGAGATTTTGTACAAATAGAAAACATAATTATATTTCAGAAGCACCCCCTCTGCCTTTTCCCTTTCATTTATTTTAGTCTCTGAACTGTAATATTGGTTTTATTTATGCGAGCTGTGATTAACCATGATAGTATCATTTTTCTGCTTCCATTTATTTCCAGTCTCTTATGCAAACACAGGTGAAGGGGGGGAAAAATACTCTTATGCTGATTCTGCTGTGATGCAGCTCAGTAGCATGATCCTCTGACATCAGCAGTATTGTTATTCTAATCGGTTTCATACAGCTTGCTGAACTGTGATGGCAACCTTAGTGTTCTGTAACATCTAGGCAATACCTTGTTGGAAAACAGGTTGTCTGGAGGATTTTTTTTCCTCTCAAATGAATCATAGAAATTAGAGATAGAAAAGATAAAATCAGAAGTGGTAATATAATTCCTTCTGCAAAAGTGGATAAGTTACTCAGGCAAACCTATTTGGTCTCTGAAATATTGCCATCACATTAGAAGTGGATGATGTTCGAAGGGAATAGATGTCCTGACCTTGAAAACATGCCTGCCCAGTGAACTGTAGAAAAAACAGTCCATGTAGATACCAGAGCCAAAACGAGGACTGCAGAACTTGTGACATCCACCACTATATCTGGCTACCCTGGTTTCTAACTTCCATCTGCAAGACAGCAGGGTTTGTTGATTCATTTCAATGCCATTACAAGCTTTCTAGATATTTTATGTTATGTCTTAGTTCACCTTTGGCTGAGTGGACAAACATAATGTAAGTTAAGAATGATTTAAACAGAATTACATCTGACTTTACATTTTGGTGAAAAACACCTATAGAACTGAAAAAAATCCCCATATATTTGCACACTGAATGAGGCACATAACTACAGAAATATTTATTGTGAGTATCCAGAAATATACATATGGCACTTAAAACTTTTTTCAAACAGCAATTAAACTATTTATTTTATCCACATCTACTGGAGATTTGACAATTTTATGACTACTTATTTAACAAGAGCCACCCTCATCTATTCATATTACAAAGCTACAAAACTATATGACAGTACCAGCTGAATACAATCTTGTTACCAAAGTAAATATGCATCAGATAAATATTACTGTGATGAAATTTTAGAGGTTTCCATAAAAGAACAGAAGTCTTGATCAATTTGCTGCTACATCTAAGGCAAAATATCTTGGACATGAACCTACTATGTAGAGCCTCAAAGCAAAATATTTCATGGAACTGCATAATGAAAGATGAGTATATCCTGAGGTTCACTGGTAGCTCCAACTGCTAAAGTAATCTTTAAAGTAATCTAAAGTAATTTTTAAAACTGCACTTCTTAAAAATCCTTTAAAAAGACACAGACTCTGATCACCTCTAGATTTTTAAGTTTAGGTCTACAAAAGGTCTTCAGTCAACTCCTGTCAAGTACATTAGATGCCTAAATGTGCAATGGTAGTCTAGACCTTTTCTTTGCTGCTGCTTTGAGTTCCAGGTTCTTCACATATCATGTCACATAAATTCACCCAGCACTGCCCTTCTTGACATAGACAGAAATACCTCAGTCCTACCAGAACTGAGATAGTCAGTATCCCATGCACCTATCAGATCTGCTGCCTAGTATAAACTAAGCACTCCTATTATAAGAGGATCAATAAAAGAGACATTTTCAAAGCAGCCCTGAAATGTCATACTAAAGTGCCAGAGGCAAGATACATCCGCAAGTCTGTACCACTCATTCTGCATATGGATTCAATTCCTTTGTCTGCCTTACAGTAAATTTCACATCACTTTATTTTCATGACTGAGCCACCAAAAATAGCACTGACAAATATTTTTAGACTTTAAAAGAGCAGTAGCTGTCTCACATGTGTACCAACTACAGTAAAATATGGTAGGTGAAAAAGTCACAGAAAACTGTATGCCATTTGATATATCTGCAAAACTACACACATCCACATATTGTTTGGCTATATTCAACTTGGAACTGACACCAAAATCCTCCATTCCTTTATTTTGTATACTATATAATTCCTCACTACCATTTCATGCATCTAATTTTCTTGGCCAGAAGATGGCATAGGCATTTCAAATTAAATTGTTGCTGCAGCTTCAGTGAAAGTTTCTGTATGATAATTATTATAATCTAAATACAGTATAACCTTTTCGTTTCAGAGAATATCAGTGGAAACATTCTTTTATGCTGTGCTGATTATGTCAAATTTTCTTCAACTTGTAGCACACTGGAATAAAGCATTACAATATAGAATATTCTGATAACGTGGTCTTTAACAAATCTTTTCTTCCACATCTCTCAAATATACTGTTGAGCAGTTCTCCAGCTTTTGATCTGTAACATTCAGCATCCTGAATTTCTATCAAGTACAGTTAAAAGCTGATATTATTTAGGTCATTGCAGCATCTTGGTGCTAACAAGCTACCTGTGTGACATCACTACAGCTGTAGGTAGTTGCCATGTATGTAATTAACACATCTGGTTTCATTAGTGTCCTAAGTAGATGATACAGAGTCTGAAAATCTCTTCTATTATGTGACAGAGGTGTACATTTTGATGAGGTTTTAAAATAATCATTAACTAATACAATATCTTCAGCTTAAAAGGAAAGGTTTTCCTACTTCTGCTTAAAACTAAAAAATTCATTGTGGGCTTTACACCATTCAAGTTTCCCTGCATCACCACGGGCAGCATCAGGGTTAATTTGCTAATGAGAAGCAAAACCCACAGGCTCATCATGCTATATGCAGATTTAATGTGCACATGGACTTCTTGATTCAGGCCATGTTTATAAATAGTACCTCTAGTTTAAAAATAGGTTTTTGAGATCTAGGGAGTTGATATTATGATCTGTAAAGTGAATGAAGCTCCCAGGAGTAACTGGAGCTTATGTAATATTTATTCCTACATTTTCACTCAGCTGCTTTTTGCTATTTTGATGCTGAGCTGCTGGGACTGTTAGTTTCTTAAGCCTTTCAAATCTGTCTTCAGTAATGTTGGGATTGTCTGCATGCTTGCTTGTCTAGGTAACCTTACTTGGCTTTGGAATTTTGCTTAAGAAACAGTGGTCATTAGCTCCACTTACAGGTATTTTCATTTAACAATTTTTATTGCACAGGACCTTTGTGGAATCCCAGACTGTGCTGTCAGGTACAGCAACTTTCCAATATAAAGTTAATTCTAGAAAGATTAAAGGCAGATCTTTTTCCTGAAACATTATGACTCGTTAATTTCCCAGGGAGACTAGTATTGAGTCTGTGGTGTTAAACTCTGTCTCCAGATACAAGAAGAAGGATATTTTATTCAATTTACATAAGGCACTCACAAAAACAATTTTAATGCCTTGATTTCCCCCCCCCCCCCCCGATGTTTTGCAAGTGAAATACCAGTGCTAATGGAACAACATTCAGGGCAAAAATGTTCATGGAATATGAAATAGTGTTAATATTTGTCACTGAGATGATATTTTGTGCAGGGAAACAATCATGAGAGAAGCAGAGGCCTAGGAAAATGCTTTTCTACGGAAGAAGTTCAGCTTATAGTGGTAAAATGAAACATATAATATTGAGCATTATGCTTAGCCTTCTAATTCTGCTTTCTTCATAAACTAGCCCGTATTCATGTGATGCTTTATATTCTATAATCAGAGACTTAGTCACTCCTACCATTTAGTTGTGAACAGAAGTTACTAGTTTTCTAAACCAGCTGTTTTGACATCTGTCAATACTGTCACTTTTGCTAGATATGAAAATGGGATGCTGTGTTTAGTTATAACTATGAGGTACCACATTTAATTTTTCTGCATCTCCAAGCCCCCAGTTGCATGCACCTAATCTTAGTCTTGTTTTTAGACAGCATAAACACCCAGATTAACATTTTGGGAAAGGATTGGATTAACCAGAAACATTTCAAAATGCCAAAAATAAAATAAAATTAAAAAAATTCTATCATTGAAGAAAAACAGAAGTATTAGAGTGATCAAAAAATCAGTACCTTAAATAAATAGTAAATAAAAAATAGTGCCATTAAATATATAAAAGCTGTGTACGTAATAATCTTAACAATATTATATGTGAATACATCAGGACTTCTAGAAAAGTTGATCCAAATTTATAGCAAAGCATCCTGTTAAGCCTTGTTAGGAAACAATCAGAAATGACCAGCATATCTGGCTGTATCTGACAGGTGATAAAGTGTTATTAGATAAGAATAGCATGGACCTAGTGGTTGGAAATTAAGTTTGATCTGGTAATTAGTCCAACACTGTAGATGTTTACACTATCCTCTTTCCTTAAAGATATACTTACCAACCATGAAAAGTTTTAGTTGATGGCCACTGAAACAAAAACTTCATACATGACTTCAAATGATAGCTGCATGTACTGTTTAGTCTTACCTAAAAGCAAAACCATCTCCACTTAGGTTGCACCAAATTTTGCTGAGAGCTTTAAAGTCTTTATGCTGAGCTGAAATGCATAAACAGGAAACAAAATGTTATATGCTTCAACATGCACCATCATGATGAAAATATGATGTTGTCTGGAAAGCATTTATTGTAAGAAGCCATTTCATTATTTATACAGGAAATAATTTGAAATGGGTGAACAGAAATAGTGACCTAGCAACCAATGTTAAAAGGTACAGGAATATCTTGGAAAAAAGAATAGGCGCCTGGCCAATGTTGCTAGGAAAATGAGATCTCTAAAATTCATGCAGATTTCCTTAGTACTGAAAAATTTTAGCTGGGGTCTGTAATGCTTTAAAGCATTATTTTCTTCCATAGATATCTATAGATACTTTTTTACAGTATAGATTTTTCCCCAGGATTAAAGTTTTGGAAGACTTAAAATACTTCAGTCTCAGCACTTGACAAAAGAGCTCTTTAGACCACACTTTCCTCAGTTCTAAAATTGCAAAAAGAACTAGTCCTTTGTGATCTGCTTGCAAAGTGCTCAACCCTTCAATCTATACCTATGGGGGGCATTCAGCACCACTTAGGCTAAGTATTTTTTTTTTTCCATTAATGTTCTGCACTTATTCATGTTGTTAGAAATTTCTGGAAATTTTCTTATTCCTGTTAACTTCAGGACATACTTAGCACTAATTTCAGGGAATAACAACCCACACAGTCATTTGTATATGTTATGCAGCTACAAGTTGCTACTGATACAGCTACATCATGTAGTTCTTATCTGATGCTCTCATTCATTTTGATATCATGACACTTAAACCCATAAGCATTTTGTTGATAATCTATTAAGGTCACCATTTTTACACTCAGTTTATGTTGTATTTTGTTCTTGGAAAAGTCAAATTGTCTCACAGAGCACTTGTTTGTTTTCTGTTACTTTAGTGCAGTTTTTTATTCATTAGGGAGGTATGATGTTGCTATGTGTTTGCTGAGCAGACAGGTGTCTTTTTCAGTAAAAGTGGTGAAAATATTTAATGGAACATCCTTTAGACTGCATCTAAAAGCATAGCCTGCTAAAGCTGGTAACCAGTAGATTATCTTTCTTCCCATATACTTTCATAGCATAGTATCTGCTTAAATTTATTCAAGTTTATTTGACTTATGCCAAAGTCAAGAAATTCAACCTCAATTCAGCCAGCTGGTGTTAATGCACAGTAATGCATTCTTTAGTTATATAAATCACTTTTTTTTCACTCTGTAGAGATAATGAATACTTTTTATTCAAAGAAGAGCTATTAATTTTGGTTTTGTGGCTTTTTTTAGAGCGTTCAATATGGCGCTTTAGGCTTTGTTTATAGCATTCTCTTCAAATCCAACCCTGAAGATAATAATTAGTTTTTTCCTATATCTTTTTTTTAATGGTACTCACCTCTACAACACCAAGTGTTCCACAAAGATAACAGTTTAATTTCATAATATGCCATCAAATACATGGGAATTTCATAAAATATCACTCTTTTCCAATAACGTTGGGTGCCTAAATCTAGGTTCATAATTTAAAATTGTGTATACTGTATAACATATGAAAGCTCAACATCTGACTCGAGTCTGAAACAATGAACCTCAAAATATACAACAAACATACAAATCCCAAATAAATTTTTACTTACATTTTCTATTTTATCTTAATGACAAAGTTGTTGTGCTTACATGGAAAATGTATCTGAACTCAAGTTTGAAGATAACCCTTCCTGAAAGGCAGGTTAAAAGTCCTCTCTGCAAACAGGTATTTGGTTTCCAGGTATTTTCTAGCCCAAAGCTTTGGTCAGACAGCTGACACAAAACCAGGAGCTAGCTGCCTGGGACTTTGTTTCCAAGGTCATGATTTTTTTTAATAAGGCAGGCTGCCAGGGTATCCTGCTACCCTCCAATTTCTGTATGAAACAGCTTTCAGTTTTCTGTGTGAACAGACTTTCAGTTTCTTGCTCTACAGCAGCCAACTGAGAAGATGAGACAACCATGGCACACCAGTTTATAGAAGCCTGAAATTTGGCTGATTCAGAAAGAGTGCTTACTTCTCCTGGACTCAGCTGTTTCCAAAGTATAGGGTTGTTAAAACTGAAGTATACCACCTGTCTTCTTTCAGCAACAGGAAAAAACCCGTTTAGCTTTGTGTTTATAGCTGAATCTTTTGGCTCAAGTGGGTAAATAATGTTGGCACTATTAATGGAGAACATCAGCAAATGTTTCAGTGGATGGCAAAGAGAGAAGCTTTGGGATGGACAGTTTCCAGCTAAGCAGAAAATGTATAAGCATATATAAATAGATTTCTTTTAGGTATTACGTTTAAATAAGTGTCCCGGTTCTGTGTCCCATCCAGAGACATAAATATTTCATCAAACCCACCATATTCTGGACAGGGAAAAAACTTGCCAACAGCATAATTTCATTCATTCTCCACTTCTCAATTCATAAGACAAAGCACAGAGCTCCAAGTTTCATCTAGTCTCTTTTATTCTTGTATCACTTGCCACTGTGTCAAGGTTAAATTCCTACAGTGATGGTTTTTTTTCTTTGTTATCTTCTGCTTAAAGAACCTCTGACGTTTGTGCTGAAATGATCTGAAATCTTCTAAAGCTTTAAGGATAAGCATATTTCAGTCTGGCAGTGAATTCCCAGGCAAAAGAAGCAACTAAAGACACAATGAAGAGAAAATGGTTCATAAATGCAAAATCCATGGAAACCAGTGTAGTAATCTTTTAACTGATGCTATTTTTTCCCAGCTGCTATTAGTATAAATATCAGATGTGGTATTTTGTGCATGTATCAAATTTTAAACAAAAGTGAATATGCAGCATCCTGAGTCAGATTAATTTCTATGTTTTTCTCTGTAGGTGTTTGCAGATTTAATATTTCTACCTGGCCATTTTATGTGTAAGATTAGTGAAAGGATATGCATTTTAAGATGTTTGTGATAATATGTTGAAAAAGTAGTTTTGAGAATTATAGCAGCTAAAATGCCCTATTGGTCCATAGATACTTTAACCTTTTCTTTTAACCTATTTTTATCTATTTGTATTTTGTCTGCTCAAAATAAATGCACAAAACAGTTCACCAAGCCCCCTTTGTACTAATAATGAAATTCTATGTCATATGAAACTATCAATATATTTTCTTATAGGTTGCAATAGTAGCTCGTATTTCATCTTCAGTGAATAATTGCAGAATTCCAAAATATAATCTCAGACACACACATACCTGTGTATACGCACACATTTATCTCCCTACATGCATGCATGTATATATATATGCATTTATAGCTTTCCGTAGATATGGACATGAATAACTAGACCAATACATGTAGTAATTATTTTTTAGAAATGGACAAAAGCTGTATCAATGTATGTTGTGACCTTAGAAACTAGAATTGCTGGGAGGAATTCAGATGAATTACCATTTAGGCAACTAAAAAAAGAACATATAATCTATGCTCAAAAATATATTCAAAACATGTAGTTATGATGAATTCCACTATCTTTGAAGAACAGAGAGAGCTTCTATCAAGAACTAACACAGTCTAAAATGGTCTTTCTTTGTTTCAATTAAAAAGTGAACCAAGATAATGGATCATTGCTTAATTTTCCAGTTTTGAGGCAGAGAAGAGCATGGCATCAATACTGTCTGGGAACTGTCAAGGTCACTGCCCAGCACCACTTCTTTTACTGAAGAGTGTGTCTCTTAATTTAGGAAAAAGAGCTTAGTTTGTGTTCAGCTAGACTCTCAGAAGTTAAGTTTAATTAAGTGCTAGCCATAAGATTCAAAACCAGTCACATTAAAGTAATGGAAACTTGAAATACAAATGGGAAAAAATAATAATTTTAATTTCAGGGCTGGAAAAGTTAAGGGATCCTGTAAGGAAAGGGAATTAAATTAAATATAGAAAGTAAATGTGGGTTGCAATTTATTAGTAGTAATATTATTTCTGCTGATTTTTCAAGAGAGACCATATAAAAGCAAAGCAAGACTTAAAATTATGAATATTTTTATTTTACATGAATACTGAGTCTGTGTGATTGGAAGAATCCAAATGAAACTATAAAAATATTAGGTCATGGTAATTAAAGACAGTTTCTTTTAAAAGGTGCATCTTTAAGTTAAGCTACTTCCTCTTTAGGTTAATAAGGAGGGTCTTATTTCTGATAAATGACAATAAATTTTAATCTAGAAAGTAGACAATAATTACATTTAAAGAGTTCCACTAAAGCTGCTCATTAACATATTGAGAGCAGAAGTGACAGAAAGGAGCAGAAGAAAAACTAATATTTGCCTCTTATATTTATTTTACAGGAAATGTGTTTGTTGTAAGCCTGGCAGTTGCAGACTTGGTTGTAGCAATCTACCCATATCCACTGGTGCTCACATCTGTATTTCACAATGGATGGAATCTGGGATACCTTCAGTGCCAGATTAGTGGCTTCTTGATGGGCCTAAGTGTCATTGGATCAATCTTCAATATTACAGGCATCGCTATCAATCGGTACTGCTATATCTGCCACAGTCTCAAATATGACAAGCTGTACAGCAACAAGAATTCATTGTGCTACGTTGTTCTTATCTGGGTCCTAACATTTGTTGCTATCGTGCCCAACCTTTTTGTGGGATCACTGCAGTATGACCCCAGGATTTACTCATGTACATTTGCACAATCAGTGAGCTCAGCATATACAATAGCAGTTGTGTTTTTCCATTTCCTGCTCCCCATAGCCATTGTTACTTTCTGTTACTTGAGAATATGGATCCTTGTTATTCAGGTAAGGCGAAGGGTTAAACCAGATAACAACCCCAGGCTGAGACCACATGACTTTAGAAACTTTGTAACCATGTTTGTGGTATTTGTGTTGTTTGCAGTCTGCTGGGCTCCTTTGAACTTTATAGGCCTTGCTGTGGCTGTCAACCCAGAGGCTGTAATCCCTAGGATTCCAGAGTGGTTGTTTGTAACTAGTTATTACATGGCATATTTCAACAGCTGCCTTAATGCTATAATATATGGACTCCTGAACCAGAACTTCAGAAGAGAATACAAGAGAATTATTGTCACTTTTTGTACAGCAAAAAATTTTTTCCAGGATAGTTCTAATGATGTGGGAGACAGGATGAAAAGTAAACCTTCTCCATTAATTACGAACAACAATCAAGTGAAGGTGGACTCTGTGTAAAAATGGGAATCTTATTATTGTCACTCAACAGCATTCAAATAAAGTACTGTTTTATTAGACCTACTGTTAAATATTATAGTGAAATATCTCCTACACTGAAAGCACTTTGATCAAATTTCTTGCATGGTATTTGGAAATTCAAGTTTCAGAGCCTTGACATACAGATCCTATTATACAATGGAACATTTATCGTATAATAACACAATGATATCCTTGAGGGAATTAGAAAGTTATGCATGGATACTTCCTTCCCCATCTCCTCCCCCTTACATGGAGATAAACAACTAGAAATAGATTGAAACAGAAGTGTCCACATCACCTGTCTCAATAAAAGAAATCACAAAACTATTCCCACCACTTTCAGCCACTTTCTGGCCAGGTTGTGGTCCTGATTCTAAAACCTCTGAGAACTTCTTTTAAAAGACAAAATCAGAAACATATTAGGAAATGTGAAGTGAGAAATCAAGGTAATCGAAAATGCATTAGGGTTTTTGACAAGCACCTCAGTCTATATTGCTTTGTTCCTAACATGAACATGCTTATTCATTTTTTTGGGAAATTAAACCTCACCATCCCTCCTAGGAATGGTATTCTCAATTGACTTTTCAATTTTAAAATATCTTTTGGGAGGAGAAATATACCTGACCAATTATCTTCAAAGTTATAAGGGCAGTAGGACAAACAGGAAGGAAAGAAAAGAGCCATGATTCAGCTCAAGCTGTTTGGGCATGAAAAACTGTGTAGTAGGGTTGGGAAGAAAAATACAAACCACCATTCTTTCTGAAGAGACAGTAATTCATAAAATTAGGAAGTGCCCCTGAGGATTTTCTGGGGAAACACCTCTTAGAAACATAAGTAAGGAAAACCCGTTATTTCTCACATGTGTATGGTACAGAAGTTCTAAACCTCTGTAAGAAAAATAATAATGCATTTAAGACAAATGGTCCATAAGGATAATAGTTTTGTCTAGTTGTTAGAATATTAACCTCTTGAAAACTTGGGAAATGAAAAATGTTTACAGAATGAGAATTTAACATCTTTCTCACCTGAGAATAGCCTGAGACTATAGGTTATTTTGTAATCTGCCACAGATAAGCTTTTCAAAATAATAATCAGGGTTTTATCACAATGATGAACATAGTGTGATAACTTAGAACAATTAGACACTTCTAAAGAGCAGAAAAGAGAAGATGCTACTTATGACCCTGGTACAAGGAGGAACACATGACTCTTAGAACAGGATTTGCTAAGTGGACTTTCTACAGACAGCAGGCACCTCTTCATTGAGGGGGAAGCATTATACTGTGACCTAAGGAAGAATAGCCAGACAAGCTGTCTGCTGCAACGATATATCTCTGTTTATAATGAAGTCCTCTGGTGGAGAAAATTGATTCACAACAGAATTCACCTTCAAATTGACCTTAATTTGTTTTGTAAAGATGCTCCAACTGTCATACCTTTTAATGCTCAAGTGTTCATACTTTCACTGATCAAGTACACTTGAGCTTTCCAAGCCAATTTCAATCATTTCAACTGGACTAAGAGTTTCTGAATAGTCATCAGACTTCTGTTAATCTATATTAAAATGTGGTCTTTACCACAGTTTGTTTAAATTATTACTTGCTTTGCTGGAGATGTTTCTGAGCCTATATATCTTAGGAATCAACAGTCACTCTATGCCATTTAATTCCTTAAACTGCATACAAATCTAACGGCATTTCATCTTTCTTGGGTTGTAGCTTTACTTAATAATGAACTAAAAAGGAACAAATTCATATTTACTTGAAAACCCCATTGACACTTTGTCAACTGAGCAGTTTCTTACCTTAAAACCAGGTGCCTCATGTCAAGTTGAGAATAGAGATAATGAACAACATTGTAAAACCCTGAAAAAGAACTAGAAAGTCGATGTATTGCTGAGGTGCTTGACTCATCTCTGTTTACATTTGCCATAGAACCACTGTGTAAATAACCAGCTCTCTTCTGTTGTGGTATCATCATATGATGCGATATGATACAACATGACTAACAGCATAAAGTATATCACAGCTTTCTTCACTGTGATTTCATCCTTGAAGGATGCTTAGCTCTGTAATTTTATTGCTTTGTGCGTAGAGACTTCATAGTAGCAAGGAAGTTGTGACCACCTTTGTAAGAAAAGTTTCCGTGTAACAAAAAACACTGTTTAAATTCTTACAAAACTTGCCTTATTTAAAGCATATTTTCAATGAAAATAATGTTTTATGATGCATCTAATAAAGTAGCATAAAGATAACTCAAGTAGCTTAATTATTAGTAAATTTAGAATTTAGAATTCTTGAAGATCTTTCACTTGCCATTTCCAACAGAAAATGTACATTTGACATGTCTAAATATTTATGAGCCGGTTCAAGATACTGTATCCAATACTACTGGTTATCTGACGAATCAAAGTCCCCTGTAATTCACAAGTGCTAAAGTATATTTTTGATGATAGTAAAAATGATTTGCTATATACAATAAAACATACTACACCAAAGGTATATATTTTATTGAATAGGCCTGTAATAAAAATGGTGAGCATTTTTCAGATCTGATATTTTGAAATATTTGTATTGAATCTAAATCACAGAAATGTGCATGTTGGTGATGTTATGGGCTGCTAAATAAAGCAATAATTTTAAGAAATTATTGTCTTTTTTTTTTCTGTGGGGAGGGAAGATTGTTAGTCTTTAGAATTTAGTTTAAATGAATATGGTGAAAAATTTGGGTAGTACCTGCTGCCCTCTTCAAATTAATTTTGCATTTACTGCCATTCTGAAGTATGTTCTAGGTAAGCTTTGCAAAATGACTCATTGCATAAGAGTAACAATCTTTAACCCTGCAGTAATGATTTCTTTTAATCAGATTCTATTGCTTCAAAGGAGTCAAAGTAATTCATGTAAGACAATCAGCAGGCTTGTCAGCTGCTCATTGACAATGAGCATGACAGTGTAAGTAAGCACCTTACAAGATCAGACTCTTCATGGTCAGCATACAAATGTCTGATGAAAATGATTGTGATTTCCAACTGTTCTAAGGAGACAAAGTTAGAAACTCACCCAAAATTAGTTGTTTCTTTGCAAGTGGATGAGCCATGACATGACATTAGATTTTCCCTTGTATGAAAGGCAACCATGGTGCAAATGCTTTGTTTAGAATTCTATCTGGAAGTTTTAGACAGTGTACTATAGCAGGCTATAGCAGCCTTCAGTCCTTGATGGATTTAATGAGTCTTAGCAGTCTACCATACCTGCAGGAGCCCATCCCTTTCCTACTTCCTATCCATTTCTGGTCTGCAATATTCCAGGACAACTTCTAGAAGTAAATCTCCTTCCCATTCTTTTTTTTTCTGCTTTCCAAACCCAGATGATGTGCTTTTGTTTTTCAGCTGTGACCATGCTATCAGCCTGACTGTCCCTAGTCCACCTGTCCAAACCAGTCAACGCATGCTGTAATGTACTTGATTCTGAAATGTCCCTATCCTGTTGTGATCTGTTATGGCCACTTGTGTTTTTAAGAGTAGTTTGATACCAGTTAAAGTCACCTTACAAACAAATTAAATGCAAATTTCAATACTACTCATCCTCAAGAATCTATGATTTAATACAAGCATAACAATTTATAACACGAATAAAACCCCATGGGACTCCATTCTTGAAGTATAATATTGCTATATAATCTTAAAAATAATTTTATTTCTTTTAAATGCTCATGAAACCCATTAATGCCTCCATCCTTTTCTCCACATCAAGAACCCAAGTCCCGTACTGAGGGAGGAATTAGTCACTAGAGGAAGAGCTGCACTTTGAAATCTCCTATGAGCTGTGAGTGACAGGAAGGGAAATCAGATTCAGAGTTGATACCACTAAGTATTCAATCATTTGACAAAAAATGTCTATTTACCTAAGATTTTAAAGAAAGAAATCAGACCTTGTTTCAGGAAAAGGTCAGCAATTACAAATACTAAGGAATCATGGTGTTACCATCAAGCAGCTGGTATGGAAAAAGGGAGCCCATCTTATATAAGAAACCAAGATTTTATTGCTAGTCTAAATGCTTTAATGCTCTAACAAAAAATGCAAGTTATTCTTAGTCCAGTTACAATTAAAGTATCACTTCAGTAGTAAAGTATCACAGCAGATTATCCAATTATAGAAAATTGTTAGTAATGCAATGATTCAAGACATGTACGAATACACATTAAGTATAGTTTTATAAACAGAACATCATAACATCTACTCCTTTTTCCTGTTTTTCACTCACCCTTCCACGGTACCTCTGGTTCATCTTTGTGCTCCCATCTGTTGAGATGAAGAAGAGGTTATAAAGTTTTCTGCAACCCATAATACCAGTGAAATCTCCAAGCCTGAAGGAAAGGACCAGCATGTGTGCAGTTTTTCTGTGTGTATATTTGTTTATAATACTCTTGCTTTTATTCTTAAACAGCAGAGGTTTAGATTGGGTATAAGGAAGAAATTCTTTACTGTTAGGGTGGTGAGGTACTGGAATGGGTTGCCCAGGGAGGCTGTGAATGCTCCATCCGTGGCAGTGTTCAAGGCCAGGTTGGATGAAGCCTTGGGTGATATGGTTTAGTGTGAGTTGTCCCTGCTCATGGCAGGGGGGTTGGAACTAGATGATCTTAAGGCCCTTTCCAACCCTAACTATTCTATGATTCTATGATTCTGATAGGAATAATGGAAGTTACTCCCTCATACTACAGGGGGCAGCATTTGAAACTCAACCATGACAGACCACGTTGAGAAATTCTATGTTTATTGGGGTACTTTTTGTCATGGATGTCCAGGGAACATGAAGGCACACAGCAGGCACTTTGTTACCGCAAATAGACTTAAAGGTCGATTACACATATGTCTGCAATTAGTTACAAATCTAAGGGTCAGTGAATAAGTCAGTCTGGTCCTGAACAGGACTCTCCCATCTCTTTTCTTCTATTGTTTCTGATTTACTCATTCAAGACAGATCTTGCTTTTGATTCACATGTTGCTAGAAAACTGTTGTCTGGAAAAACAATAATCAAAAGACAAAATCTATCTTACACAATTACTTCACTGCTGTCAGAAATTGATTTCAGAGCAATTAGGACAGTATCCTAAAATAATTAGCTAATCAATAAGTTTATTAATACAGAAAAGCAACAGATCTTCTCAGAATATTTCCTTGATGTCTGAGAAGTGTTTCTGTAATACAGATGATACTATCTAATGAATTATTTCTCAGCAGCAGAATTCAAAATAAAATAATCTGATTTGTTGTCAAAGAAGCAGTTGAATAATAGTTGTATTGAAACGTGAAATAAAGTATGAACAAATCTCCAAATTTTTTTTCAAATAATTAGAATAATTTTTCATACTCTTCTTATTCAGGACATTGCTTGCATATAAACAGTAAAACAGTGATCAGTAAAACAACTGTTTTTCACAGATGAGCTTTTCTGGAAGGCAGGTCAAGAGACTGTTGAACATTCTCCTAAATAACTCTGCAGAGTGTCATTGGGTTATGTTTAAGCCAGATACTGGCTATCACAAACTAATCATCTAATCATAGTTAAGGGCAGAATGATGATAGTGTTGGCAGATGGAATAAAAAAGTTCCATTTATAGTAGAAATATAGAAATAAGGAAACTCAGAGCAGTGTCTGTAGCCACATGAAATCATTCTTAAAGAATTCAGTTTCAGCCTCATCGGTTACATTATTTTTGTTTCTTTCTTCAGAATCACAACTTTTGGTCAGTGTTCTGTGGCATTGAAAACAGTCATTTAGCATCTGTCTGTGACATTTGTGGTTTCAGTTCTTCCTTCTATTTTGGAAGAAGAAAACGTTCAAGGAGAACCCTAATAATGCATTCCAAGTACGTTTGGATACAGCTGGGTATGCATAATTGTAGGCAGCTATGAAAATGAAGTTTGCATTCAGTAAAGAATAAGTAACAGCCATAGAGAATGACTAAAACGTTTGAAAATCATATGTATTATATTTGTTTTATCAACACCAATTAATAAATCAAGCTATACTGAACTATTGGAGTAGCATTTCACCTGTTATTCTACTCTTCATTTCATTCAACCTTAATGCTTTCTAGCTGGTGGAGATATCAACATAAAATTTTGGAGTGGACTTGGAATGTGTGTGTATGTGTGTGTGTGTGTGTGCTCCATGAAGGTGGGATAGAACAATATCTTATAAACTAAACTAGTAGGGTTGCTCATTGTTACCAGTAAGAAAAGAACTGTTAACTGCCATATGTAGAAAACCAGAAAAGAATGGCTGTACCCTGTTGTGCATCTGCTTTCTCTCTCAGCCTGATTTTCTATGTGCTTGTTTCTGCCAGCTTGAGGAGAAGCAAAGTGACCATTAGTGTGGTTACGCTGCAAGCACAGCCAGCTTCTCACTCCAGGGTATACCTCCTGATCCAATGTGCTGCATTGCTGGGCTTGGTGCTAGCAGAAACTCCTTGTGCAAAAGTGAAACGACTCTGAAAGGTTTTGCTGGTGTTTATGAAGTTGTGGTTGACATGCACCTCACTAACCTCCTAGTAAAAGCCACTCCTGTCTCATTTTACTCCCTACAAGTCCCAGCTCTTTCCTTTCCTAGGCAACTGAAAGCACAATTGCTAACACCAGGGATCAAGGTATTAATGCAGTCACTAGAGAAGACACTGTGTATTTTTTAATTCCAGGGCTTGCAGCAGCAGAAAGTGAATCTAATTGGCAGAATTTCTTTAATTTTCAAGCATGAAAACCTGGAATTTTCTGACTTTACTGCTCTTAGAAAGCAAGCATTTTAACTCTGGAGATGAACTGAAGTAGTACATGAGAAATTTACACTAAACTAACACCATTCCTTCTGTTGAAGTTTTCTATTTCACTTTTATGTCAGCATATCTTATAGATAAAGAAAGTTTGAATTGGTTGGTATTTGAACAGGACATCTGAATGAAAATCTTTCAAGTGTCGCCAGTGAATTTTATTCAGTCATGACAGTAATTTTTATAATGGAAGACTGAAGGACACTGTGGTCTCATTCAGATGAAATTTGTCTTTTGTCTTTTTTTAAATGGACATGCAATGAAAGAATGGGTAAGTGATGTTTAAATTCAAGCCTGAGTTATTATATTCTCCCTGCTTCAAGATCCCTCCTGTGTTTTCAAGCTAACCTAGTATATTTTCCTTTTATGCACTAAAAATTTGTTCAACATTGATATACATTGCTACTCCACTGCAACAGGAATTACACTCTTGGGATGGTTATATTTCGGTAAACAGCACAAGGCAGAGGCAGGCCAAACTGTTCCTTTAACCACCCATCAAATACATATATGCTTTTACTTGGAAACAGTGCAAGATAAATTCTTCCTACTCAAATACACTCCATGAATTTGATTTCTTTCTGGAAAAGAGAGTGAGACTTAATCAAAATTAAAAGGAATAGACTGCAATGGGTCCCATGGATCACTTTGCAAATTGGGATTGCTAGCCCTAATTCTTTAAAAAGGACATGAATCAAGCACACAAAAATCTGAGACTGACATTTAAAAAAAGAAGTGATTTCAAATAATAGTAAAAGTAGAATACTTCAGTTTGTCTTCCATTTTCAGGTCTTTAAGATGTGATCCTATTCATAATTTCAATCTTTCCTTAAAACCTGGAGGACTAGACATTTACTTTTTCTTTTCCAGTGAAGAGTGATATTGCCCTGTAACTGTAGATGAAAACCACCAAATATCATAATCATGCTGAAATCAGAAGACCTATTCTAAGACACATATATGAAAATCAGGAAAAGTACTCTCCATGTACACCTCCCGTGCACAACAGCATAAGAAGCTTCAATAAACTTCAGTGTTTGTTTATCATTTGCATGCAGAATAGTTTGTGAAAAGTTGGATGGATAAATTACTCAATTATAGTTTAAGACGTCTACTCTGTCATTCTTTTCATTTTATTTGCAAATGATCCTAGGTAGGATCAGCTGTGAGGAAACTGCAGTAAATGAACTGCATGTGTATGATCTTTACTGACAATTGTATTACTATGTAGTACTAAGGAAAACGTCTATATTAAAATACAACAAAAAATTAATAAAATGCAATTAACACTTTTAATGAAATAGTTCTACTTTGTGTTGGGTATATTATATCTATTTTAAAAATAAATACAGATGTTATTGTTACAACTATTTGGGGCTTTTTTCCTCTTAGGTAATGTCTAGTCCCGTCCCGTGTCCCCCCCCCTTTTTTTTTTTTTTACACCCTGAATAGTTGTAGTATTAAAATTGATAAAGACAATTGTACAAGAAAATTAACTTTTTTTTTATTATGGATCCTGTAGATCTTAGAAGGCCTTCAGGGCATTGTGAGTGCATGCCAATTGGAAGACCCAGAGGAAAGGTTTAGGTTCAGCTAGCTCATATATCACATGCAGCACATGTGCACATTTTGATGGGCAAAATACTCTCCTCAAAACAGGTCTGTACAACCACACGTACAAATCAAGAGCAGCAACTAGTGATAGCTGGCAAAATTTCCTTTCAGGAAATATTTATTGCAAATGATAAAATCACAGAATGGTTTGGGTAGAAGAGACTTTAAAGATCTCATTGTCCCAGCCTCCCTGCCATAGGTATGGACACCTTCCACTAGACTAGGTTGCTCAAAGCCCCATCCAACCTGGCCTTGAACACTGCTAGGGATAGGGTAGCCACAGCTTCTCTGGGCAACCTGTTCCAGTGCCTCACCACCCTCATAGTAAAGAATTACTTCCTAATGTCTAATCTAAATCTGCACTTCTGTCAGCTTAAAGCCATCCCCCCTTGTCCTGTCACTACACGCCCTTTTAAAAAGTCCCTCTGTAGATTTCTTGTAGGTTGCTCTAAGGTGTCCCTGGAGCTTTCTTTTCCCCAGGTTGAACAAGCTTAGCTCTCTCAGCCTATCTTCATAGAAGTGCTCCAGATCCCTGATCATCTTTGTGGCCCTCCTCTGTACTCACTCCAGTGGATCCACATCCCTCTTCTATTGAGGGCCCCAGAGCTAAACGCAGTACTGCAGGTGGAATCTCACAAGAGTGGAGTAGAAGGGGAGTAAAAGAATTATCCCATGGATAATTAATCCTGTGCATATTATAGATGAAAAGCCTCCAAGCTCTTGTGTAGGATCTTTCCAGGAATAACAAGGCAGTTAGCCACATGTTAAGTAAATTGTTCTGGCATGCAGCTCGTAACTGTAGCCTCTCCGGTACAGAACTGCAAATGAAATTCTTATATGAGTCATGTCCAGCCATTCTTTTAC
Organism: Melopsittacus undulatus; assembly: GCF_012275295.1. Lineage (NCBI taxonomy): Eukaryota > Metazoa > Chordata > Aves > Psittaciformes > Psittaculidae > Melopsittacus > Melopsittacus undulatus. The sequence continues at coordinate 32,935,142 of NC_047533.1, forward strand.
CTGGCAAATGCATGTCTACACACACGATAACCATTGAACTCAGTAAGGTTCTTGCGCTGTAAATGAACTTAATCAGCACTGGAGACATCCAAGATACAGGAGTGGAAAAATTAATCTGCTTATTTGGAAGTTTAAACTCCTCTAAATTAACCCAACAGTTGGTTCTTAGACCTATTGGTCTAAGAGCCCTTGTTCTTTTGTTTGTTCTTTTTGCATTCCCCAGAGTACTTTATTTAAACAAAGTTGCTTGCATATCATTCGCCTAATGTTTTTTACTGAAACATCGATCTAAAAATATCTGTTTAACTGTAACTATCCACAAGATGTTAACATATAAGATATCAATTTTTCACTCAAAACTTTACAAAAGTAATGAAAATCTAGAACTCATTATTTACCTAATATTGCGATTGTTGCAATCTTGGTTTTTGCTTGCACATTAACGATCTTTCATTGTATCACATTGTAATAGGCCATAGCATGATTTATAATTTTGTTTACATTCTGAATTCTTGGGAAACTTCAAGCATATGCAAGATTCTAAGCCAATTTATGTGAAAACTGAGGCATAGGTTTGTCACATGTTTATATTTGAGTAGTGTTAATACAGACTTTTAACTTAGTGAAATACCGTTGTGGTTACATGACAGCACATGAATTTTTTAAAGCTTTCTGGAATTTATAGATCCTGCATTAGTTGAATATTCCTAGTATAGAAAAGGATGGAGACATCTCTGTGAGAGAAATTTTATTTACTGGAGCTGAGAAAATTTTTGTAAATTTATATTTGAGATTTAAATTAAATAAAATTATAATTTAATTTGTTTTCTATTGTCTATTTTAAGTTAAGAGGATTTTTTTAAATTTCCATTTGCTTGGCAAACAGGCAATTATAAAACTCGTAACACATATTTCCATTGCAGTATGACATACTGACTAGAATGCAGCAGACAATTAAATGTATATGTAGTTTGGATTGGGATTTAGTTATATTTTTAATGTGACAAAAGATATACTGTCATTTAAATTATCTACGTTATAGTAAAAAACTTAATGACAAAGTACTTGTTAAATTCAAAATACTAGATTAAAAATTGTATGGGTTCGAGTGCATAAGAAAACTAGATAAACTTGAATAAAGAACAGATGAATTAGGTTTTTTTCTTAAGATTTATCTAATTAAAAAAATATTCTAACAGCTTAAATAGTTCAGTTTTCTTTTCCTACAAATGTATAGGTACCATAAAAATGAAAAACACTACTCAGAAGTAACAATGCAACTCTATTTCAGTCTAGAGATGAGATATTTTGTTTCCAGAGGCACTTTTACTGAATGGTTAGCAATTATATTGCATATTAGTTTTTAATTCCAGCCAGCAAATCTCAGAAGAGCCCTGGAAAGATCCCAGCCATCTAAATTGTTAGAGATCTTTTTTTAGAGGCCACAGAAAATGTTGCCATTGTCAGTCTGCCTGTAGCTGCATACATTTGCTTCAGGATCTGAGATATGCACAACAGTAAGGTTTGGTAGGCTTGCCTGTCTGAAGGAATCCAGGCTTTGATAAGATCTCATGGAAACTTATTTATTGCTATACTTTCAGTCATATGGTGAAGCACATAAAGGAACCTCAGGAAGCACCATAATAAAACACACTAGGAAGGAGTGCAAAAAGTAATTACATATACCCTGTCAAAGTAAGTACATATACCGCTGCAGCTGCAGAGCATGGGAGTTGACAAGTGTGTATAGCATTTTAAAGGTTGTGCCAGAGCTTCTGCGAACCACTGTGGGGTGTCTGGCTCTGGGGCTGTTTTCCAGTCAGCAATTGGTGCATTAGCTGTGTGGCTCCAACTCCTACCACAACCTGAGCCAAAAGAGCATGGTGAGAGGCTTCAGGCCCTCAGAAAGCAGCAAAAACACATAACCTTGCCCAGGTATAGGTAATTCACCATTTCTTCTCCTGCTTCCTGGTTGCCCTATCCAATCAAACACTTGGGCTTCAGCTAGAAATGCCAGGATTCTGCACAATGACTTTGCCTTTTACCTTGACCAAGTTGGCTGCAAAATATTCCTGCATGGTGCCCAGTATATCTGCTGTTTGCATGAAGCAGATGAATATCATGATATTAAAAATGAAGACCAAGGCTGTTTTGCAGAGTGCCGAAATACTTGCATACTACCCAAAAGTCAAAGTATTGTGTGCATCTACAAGCATTTGCTGAAGAGCAGCAGTAGGTGAGGCGCAGCCCAGGAAGAAGTGGGTTTCAGCTCAATCAATTCCCAGGCCAGGAAATGGCTTATTTATAGAAATTTGCTGTGGGCTTTGGTGTACATGTGGGTGCTTGACAAGAATGTGGATCAGACAAAAGTGGGTAAGGTCAGTCTGTTATGGGAAGACAAATAGTAAGGCGATTTTCAATTAAAGTGCAGCACACTCTTTCAGGCAAAACATGTCAGGCCAAGCAGACCACCTGCTCCTGCTGTAGCCTGGAGGCACTCTGATGAGACAGCTGTGACCGACATCACCTCTGCTAAAGCAGAAGCTGAGGCTAGATTAAAAACAGAAATGTCACCAGCAGGAACCAGGCACAGCTCTTTCAGCACTGGCAAGCAATACTGCAGATGGACCTCATGTCCCTAGTGTACATCTGCTAATGTCAGCATCAAGGTGAGGGTGTCAGTATTTTGTGCAGTTAGGAGAGCCTCCCTGCCAGACTGGAAGCCCTGCTTCAAATTTATCAAGTGAAATTTAGCTAGACAGTGATGACATGTAAAAGGTTGCTGGATATCAGAGAACCATATTGGCCCAGTCATCAGCCTCCATGAGAAAGATAATTTAGATGGCAAGGGACCTTGAAGTCTTTACATTTGTTTACCTAAATTCAGCTGTTAGGTTAATGTGAGGGGAAGTGTGTGAGCTGGTGGGAACTTTAGAGTGAGATGTAGTTGCTCAAACATAAAGCAGGTTGTTAGTTCACCTGATGTCAATCTGGATTATTTTTGCAGCAAAAAGCCATGTAAACTGCATACTTGTATTATTAGGCATATACAAACACTTAAAAATTAGAGGTGAAATTTTTGACAAAACCCCCTCAAATTTATAAACAGATTATTTATTTTAAATGTATAAACTTATAAACAGGGAAGAGAGATTGAGATGCTATCCAACACATAGGAGAGCCTAATATGTCACTGAATTCACACAGATGCCCTGCAGTGGGAAAGGCTCTGAAAGAATATCCTTAGTTGGTCCCACAAGTCCTAGCCAATGAATCCTTGCTTCATTGTGTGTGTCAACACCGTTACTATTTGCATAAAGCTGATGTTTTTTTGCAGCCTCAGAACCATCATTATAATAAAATGGACCGTCTGTAGAAATCACATAAGGATACATTTAAGATGATGACTAGGAGGTACATGGTTACAGGGATTTGCAAGAATTCATGCATTCTCATTTCTTTAAAAAAAAGTAATACCTCATATCTGGGAAGACTATTCACAATGTATAGCTGTGCACTACTGTAACAATTTGTATTTGTAATATGCTATGTAATGCAATATAGCTGGGAGAAAATTCAAAACAAATGCCACAATTGATTCAAAGCAAACAGGCTTATGGTACAATTTGGGGCTGCAGGCCACCTAAAATGTATTTTCAGATTTCTTACTTTCCCTATCTGGCATACTTAGCAAGGGGACATCTGGAAATAAGTGTCAGTGCAATTACCAATATCCTAATCTATGAAAATACTTTTTGGAGGACATAGAGTCCCTTACTGCGTTTGATATCATTACATGGTCATGCATTCTGATTTTGAATGAGTTGAATGAGAGGGTGGCTTCAATGACTTGCAGATATGTCTGTAATTTCAGTAACAGTTTCCATGTCATGTTGTTCTTGATATTTATTTTATCTGGATTTCTGAAACAGCATGAGCAGTACTAAAATGAAGCAACAGCTACATTTAATTATGGCATGGCTGATGTATCTGCAAGGGACCTTAACAGAATTTTGCTGGTTTGCTGAGTTTTGTTTTTTTTTTTTTTTAATACTTGCAGAGAGAACATTATTTCCTCTGCTTTTTTGTTTAACATTCTTCTACTGATTTTTCAGATGCTTAAAGGAAGCATAGTCTTGCATCTCAAATCAAATAGTTAAAATATCAAGTGCTATGAAGCAGCTGGTTAGTCACATCTTATTGTTGCTGATCCTGGTTTGTAAATGCAGGCAATTCTAAAACAAATATTCCCTTTGTACATTAACAAACATTATTTTCAGGAGTTTCATCTGTGCATTTTTTCTGTGATCTTGTAAACATTCCCACTAACAGAGGCTGGTCAGAGGGTACTTGAAGAAAATAAATGGAAATAGAAATAGAATATGGCCACAGCTGAACAGAATTCACTTAAGTATTCAGAATACTATTAATAGAAAGTGCCGGTAAAATCTGTTCATCTCTAAGATCTAGATGACTTGGGTAAAAAAAAAACCCAAAACAAATTAAATCCTACTTTGAAATAAAATTCATTAAAGTTACCACAGTATTTTGGGACCTTGTGTCAGTTATTCCAGAAATCCAATTTACTGTAGATATATTGGAGGTTCACAGAAGAGGTAAACAGTTGCTGTGATGAAAAATGCTACTGGAGTAACTAGGTGGAGTATAGAAAAGTTATTTGTTCATATTATTTGCTTTAGGATATTAATTTCATGCCCAAATTAAAACTGAGCAATAGTATTTGCATTAACTGTGCTTTAGTGCAAAAACAAATCACTTTGTTAATATGAGTTAGCAGTTTTTCTTCTTAGAGGAAATAATGAAAAGCCCTATTTCTTGGAAATATAAGCAGATGAGCCATCACCATAGCAACCAAAGAACGTATCCATTGCGTCATTCTGTCAAATGGCCCCTGCATGTGACTGCAAGCTCACATTCCTTACTTCCATCAGAAGGCAGGTTTTCGTCCTGCCATCCAATAAAATCAATACGCAGTAGGATGTTTTCTGCCTGCTGTAGTTTAGAAAGAGGAAGCTACTTAAAGTAGGTTTCTGGGGTTCTTTTGGTTTGGTTTTATGTTGTTTTTGGGGTTTTTTTTGTTTGTTTGTTTTTTTCTTAAAGGTGCACCAAAGTTTGTTTATCTGTCAATATACTGAAAGATAATGAAAAACAAATTAATAGAAAAGAGATAATTTGCTTCCATGAATGCTAGGATTCCTCTTGCTCTTTATTTTGTTTCATGAGCCAGTCATGTCTTTGTTGCAGAGAGTTATCACAGGCTCTTTGGACAGCTTCCAGCAGTCTGGCTTATTTAAACACTCTGTTTCTCTACTAGAGTTATGAAAGAGGCTTTGATTTCTTCACCCCAAGGAGGAGAATCACACTGCAAACATGTTTTATAAATCAGACAGCAGGAACCAAATACAAATTGCATAGTGTTAAATGATCACCCATTTCCCTTGCAAACCCTAAAGCAGGATTTTATTTTCCTGTCTTCCCATCTTCAAAGATGTCACAAATCCATCTTATCTCTCAGACTCTAAAAGGTCATTTTCACCATATCCTCCTTTCCTCTTCATCACCCTCAGATTCCCACCTTCTTCACACCTGCCCTGCAATAAGAACCAAGACCTTTGGCTGCAGGTCTAATTCCTGGTCTAATTCCCAAAATGACCAGGCTGAGCTTTCCCAAATGTTATAAAACCAATGATGACTTATGCTTGTGCGGATTGTGGATTTTACCTCAAGAAAGCCAGCTCAGATTCAGTTTCTGTAAGTTAGGTTACTACTGCAAAATTCTCTGGGAGAAAAAAAATGAACTCTTGCCTTCTTAGGTAGGTCTGAAGGTAGCCTTGTTACTTACCTTTTGAGGAAATGCTCTTTGCTGAGTGGTTGGTGATGAGTACCAGTGGTGCCTGAAAAAAGTCTTCACTGAAATTCAAAGTCTAACTACAGAGGGATAAGACTCCAGGACCACTGTCCATGTACCAGCATGACTGTTACCAAACATGGCACTTAGGAAAGAATAAAAATTATGATGGAGAGAAGGCACCATCTCTGTGTACCACTACATTAAAGTCATGCTATGGTATACCCTCCACTAGGATGTGTGGCTCCAGAATCAGAACTTTCTTTTTCTCCGCAATAATGCTTTGCTCAGTAAGGCTGGAGGAGGTATATAAAAACTGTGCTCTGTCTTTCTCTCTCTTTGTCTCTCTTTCTCTAGAATGCCCAGTACATTTTAGATTTCTAAAAATATAAAATATATTAAAATGTGCAAAAAATGTAGCAAATTCTATACTTAAATAAATTAACAGCTATATGCAAAATTGATTTGAAAATGTCAATTTGTTATACCAGAATAATGGTCTTGAAACCTAACCAATCAACTTCTGTCTGCCAGTTTCAGTTAAGATAGGTGGACTGGTAGTTTTCCAAAGCAGATTTTGCAGGATTACTCCATTGGAGCTGTTTCCTATAAACACAGGAAGTGAGTTGGCAACCTCCTGTAAAAAGAAATCAAGCAAACCATGATCTATACCCTTTGTTTGTTAGATGTCATTAGCAAACCCAAGAATCAGTTAAAGTATGACATCTAACAGTTCCTTTTTTTCTTTTTTCTTTTCAATAAACCAACATATTTGGGGTTTAATCCTCAGCCAGAAACTTTAAGGCCTTAGGAATTTCAACTCTAAATCCAAATAATTAATGTTTTCTCCTCATTTTTTGATCTACTTATTAGCACCTCCAAATATTATGACCTCATTGAGGAGTGGGAGGTAAATAATTGTTCTCATGAAAATAAAAAAATCACCACAGCTTAAAATATAAGGATAACAGCCTGCATGGTTTGTGCTGGCTCAGCTGCTTCACAGTAATGTTCAAGTATAGTGTTCACTCAGACAGGACTCTCTTATGAATTTAGTTGGACTGCATCTAGCACCAAATTTGATTCTCCTTAGCTGCCATCAGGCCAAGTCTCCTTAGTTCAATGTTTGTGCCAGCAGATAAGCCATATTTCTTTCCATTCTTGAAAATCTGTCACCTGACACTACAGGGCTATTAGTCCTTCAGTGGGGACATCAGCCTTATCAGTTGTCCCATTTTACAAAACCCTACCGCTACATGCTGACCTAAATGGAGCTCCACCTGACCTCTCTGGTGACAAGTCTGGTTCAGCAGAGCCATCTTGCCTAATTTGGACAAGTTCTGGTTCACTTGCATCAGGTCTTTCAAAGTCCAAGTGGAAGCCTGGGCTATCACTCAGTCTTATTTGTGGCTGATCATTTACTTCATCCTTCTCAGTCTGAGTTTATGCTCAAGAACAGAGAATTTGTTTGAGTTTATGCACATAAACAGAGTACCAGTTTAAAACTGTTATCTGGTCTAAAGTAGAAAAAAATATACATATCTAACCACCATCCCTTGAAGAAGACTGCCAAGTCATCTTTTTAATCCTAATGCTCTGCATTTCAGAAAAAAAAAAAAGAGATAAGTGGAAAAAATTATTAACATTCTGAAGGCCATACGGTATTTTTCTGATATGCTTTCTGTAAGATGTGTTCTATACCAAGAACATCAACTATTACCTTTAGATGTAAGTGTCATGTCTTTAGCTGATGTAATACTAAGAAAATAGTTCTGTGGCTGTGTTCAGAAAAATCAATATTGCAATTTGATTCGGATGTGTCATTGCTTTCCTTTTCTTCATAGAACTGTGGACATTAAATCATATCAGCTTCCATTTGTGAGATTGCAGATATGTATACCCATATTTAGTCTGTAGTTTATTATTGGTTTGTATTTAAAATTTGTTAGCTTCCAGTGCCCCTACTCAAAGCTGTAGCTTTGCAGCAGCAAGTGTAAAATCTTGCAAGGTAAATGTATACTCATGCCGGCATATCCATTTGTATCACCCTATTAGCTTCCTTTCAAACGCTGACACTTAGAAATCACTTGGGAAAATGTGCATATATATTTAATCTATAAATAAATAAATCCAGGAATTATTACTGTATAAGGTGATTGGAGTTCAAAATTTACCTGCTGGTATTTGTTGAAATACCTAGCATACTTCTACATAGAACTTATTTTCTAGATTTGCATTCTTGAATTAACATCTTTCCTTTTAGAGTCTGTTTTCAAGGATGTATAAAGGTTACCATTAATTTTTACTTATTTGTATCAATGCATTCAGAATGAAAATGCCTTCCTCAAACTATCCTATCTGTTTTTGAGATAGAGGCTGAACTGGAATGCTGCATATGGGCTTGCAGGCATTCCACAACTGGAATATTTTACATGTGTTTATGTACTTGAGTGTAGTTTAACTAGAAGTATTTCACAGTGTAAAGCTCATGCACGTTAGTTGTATATATCATGACATTTTTTAAAAGGAAAAACAACTTTTACTACTTTCCGAGAAGTTTAAGTTTACATTTAACATGTGTTATATTGTTGGCCATTGTGAAGACATCAAAGGGCCAGCAGGGTAGTCATTCATAACTTACAGATTTCTCCTGTGACCCAGGAATGAAATGTCAGGTAGATCATCTGAGTTAAGACTTTCATCCATAACAGGCAGTTCAAAATTTTATCTTTGTGGTTAACTATCTGCAAGCTTTCAATACAATTTCCTCATTCTATAACCTTTGGCTCTGTGGCCACTGACAGTGAATCTGAGTGTGTGTATCCAGCTTCTGATGGAGAATTTCCAGGTACACTGGCTGTGTGTCTTAAGTGAGTTGCACATCAAAGATAGATAGTATAAAATGTTCTGAAACTTTACAGAAGATGTTGTGTTGGAATCATGATACTTAAAATGAGGAAGCACTGCTAAATTTTTTAGCAAGCAAGTAGTCCCCAAAGCTGCTACTGATAGTAAAAAATTACATAACCTGCTTATTATAAAAAATGTAATTAAGAATAGTTCAAAATTAAAAATACTCAGATGCATAACCATACAAGGAGCATATGTAAACTAATCCCTCACATTCAATTCCTCCAACTAAATAACTATTCCTAAATACAGTTCATCCAGGAACTTTGAGAAAAATTACACAACTCCATATAAAACCAGAAAAGCCAAGTAAATCTGGAACTTTCAGCATTAAATCTTTAATCACAGTGGAATAATATTTTCTTCAGCTTTTGAAAACAAAACCCCTAAACACAAAAACTTAAGAAAAATTATACGTAAAGAGTGTCTGGTATCATTAAGATGATATTTTTTTCTTCACAATACTCCACTTTAATGGATCCAGCAGGGAAATAGCAACAAAAACCTAAGCAACTAGAATGATAGTCTGACCTTTGTGGAAATATTAGTGCTTTTTTATCTTCATCACCTTCAGTGCTATAAGATGTCACCTAGTGAATTTCTCATGATATTTTTCTTTTTCTAACAAGGATTTACTTTAATTAATATAGATTACCCTGTACTTCTCCACACAAAAGCCCTTTTAAAGAGAAACATAGTATTTCCTTGTTATGATCACAGGTCTTTGATCTGAAATAAGATAGATAAAAAAAATTCTTTACAGTTTCTCCAACTTGTCCTACATATAAGACAACAATAGTATTGTTAGTGTTTTTGTCTCTGAAAGGCATCTCCTGGATGCCTGTAGTTCTGTCTATATGCAAAAAAGTTAGTATTTCATTTAAGCAGATTTAGCATTAAATCCTCTGTAAACTCACAGAGTACATTGGCATTGATGGTGCCTTTATGTGACATATTTCACATAATTTTCATCCATTTTTGAGCAGTGGTTTTTATCTGATCTAATAGATTTTTTTTTCTGATTATTGTACAGTCTGGCTAAGATAAGGAATCATTGCCTAATAACAGCAGGTCATAGACTGGTAATGGTGCCCAGAGGACAAGACTGGCTCAAAGACCACCAGCTAGAATATACCAGCTTTCATTAGCTTTGGAAGTGACTACTAATCAACATATTATGCTGATGTTTATTTGCTTTGGATTATAAATGAAGATTGGACTGCTTTTGCTAAGAGGGCAGCAATAGTTCTAATAAATTATCCTTCTCCTGAGGAGTATTTTGGCAGCAGTCTTAATTTGAATTGTCATCTCAGCACTGTCATTGTATAGCTGTGTCTTACCAGTTATTTCTCTTTTTCACTCCACTACATAGTTCTCTGCAGAGTCCACACTGAGATCAGCCAGAACCTTGCAGTACAAGGAATCATTTGATGTAGCCCTTATTATAGCTTAGATGCTGAAACAGGGAGGACTTTGTCAGATTCCATAGGTCAGATGTCATTTTCAGAACTTCAGTCTTAATTTTGTCTTCTAGTTGGATGCTACGTCCAAGGTAACTCAATTCTACATTGTAATCTAAAACACTGCTGTATTTTTGGAGAAGAATTAGTCACATATTGTACTTCTGCATTACATGAGTATCCTTAATGATTTATGACACATGAATTTTAAACAATACTATTTTACAAAACAAATAGTACTTTTCTCTACTGTCACTGTTTTGTTGGATATGTTTCAGGGATTAAATATACACAACATTTATTATTGTTCTCTTTTCTGTGGTGTAAGAAACCATTACAGCACAGTAAAAATATCACACTTTTGCCTTCACAATTATTCATTAAAATAAAATTTAAAAAAATGTTTTCTATCTAAATCTACTAGAAAATTGCTTACAGTCTTATTTTAAAGTATATTGTAATTGTTGTTACGAAGTTAACACGTACAATATCTCTTAAATCAAGTATATTTCAAAAGTGAATTTCATTTCTGCTAGTTACATGTATCTAGTCTCATGCTTTTTTGGTGCTGCGTCATGTATAAATTGATTTTCTACATATAGGAGGACATATTCAGTTCCTGCAGCTTCCAAGAGCATAATGCTCTACCAACCTGTCTTGTTCTCACACCTGACAGGACATCGAATGCCTCTGTAAGTAACAAAAAGTTAAAAGGAAGGGAAGGACTAACTGAAAGATACAGGCTACCTTTAAAATATCATGACTTACCTGGTAAGTCAAGTACAGAAGCATTCATTCACTCATTTGCATCATGCAATTGTTTCAATTCTTTCAGGACTGTATTTCAGGAAAAAGTATTTCCCTTTTTAAAACCAGTGAAGTAATCCTATGTCAAAATCACATACAAAGGTAGAATATTTAGTGAGTTCAGTGTAAGATTACTGATGATGAAATGCAAGTGGCCTACTTTATACTTACATGATTTCTAGGACTTTTCATTGAACTAAACCTGTTTTCCAGCACGTCTCTAATCTTGCAAATATATTTTTATGTTTCTATAGATCTAACACTGCTTAAAGTCCTATCCATGACAAATAACTAAATCACTTACCTGTAAATTGCAGGACCTCAGAAGGAGTTACCCAGTGTATGCTGCAGTCACGTGTATTGCAACACAGTTGATATTTCTTCTGTTTTCTTGATCATCATGTGACAATGGTACATCCCAGCTTAGCATGGAGTCTAACTTTCCAGCAGAGAGAAAAAGTCTGGCTTCTCTGGGTGGTAGTTACAAAATACTGATGTATATACTGAGCAGGTCTCAGGGACTATTGAACAAGTCTACATCTATATGCCCACAGAAGATTAGTCCCTAATCTGCCTGTGAAGTCTTGTCATCTGACATTAATACATAAACAGGGCAGTATGATTGGGAATCGATTAGGCAATCACAGCCAGATTGTTTGACTATGCCAGTATGTCTGATGAGAGTAAGGTTGGCCATGTTGAGTCACCTTCTGTGCTTTGAGCCCAGACAGTTCCTTCCCTGTTGCATCCCCTCTACAGCTGTCCTCAGAGGCTGTGACTGACATAAACAAATGCAAGTGGGCTGCCTCAGAATTCTTTATATATCCATTGTTAAGAAACAATGTTAAAAGGATGTAAGCTGCAATGATCAAAATCAGGGTTTTATTTTTTTCTCCGATGTAATTGTGATAAATTCAAATTTCTTTTACACAATTTTCTTATTTTTCATTCCTGATACCTAGTTATTTTGGCATCCATTTCCATGCAGTTACTGCATTATTTGTAGAAGTATGTCCAATACAGACATGGTTAAGACTGGTATCAAATATAAAACCTTATTAGCATTCATGTTGTTACAAACTGCAAAATACTGAAATTATTCCCCCAAAAGGGAACCAAACGGTTTGTTTTTTTTTCCACAAAAAACTAAGCCAAGGTAATTTGAATGAAGAAGAAATGGTGGATATTTATGATCAATTTTTGACAAACAACTACTCACTCAAAGATTAACTAAGAAAACTTATTCTGAAAAAGAAGCAAATGTGTGAAAATGGCAATCTGTTCCTGGACAAATCTCAGGCAAAAATAAGCAATCAAGTTAGCTAATTAAATTGCTCATCATGAATTATTCATTCAGCTCAAGATAATATATCTTTTTTGCAGATTATTTTTTGGTAGTAGATATTAGTTTCCTTAAGGCTTTTTAAAATAGTATGACTACAAATAATATCTCTTGTTTCAGTGGATCCCTCAATTCGCTGAACTAGGGCTAGTTACTGTTAAGTAGGTAATAATGAATTTGTTTCTGTGTCTTGGACACTTTCACATTCATTATGCTTTTACAGGATGAAAAGATCCCAGGACAGTTTTCAGTTTGTCTATGCTAGCATGGGGATATAGATGGTCCATAGAACATATGTTCTTTCCCTGAAGTTCTGAGAAATGGGTTTATTTTATTTCACTTTAAAAAAGGGTGTTATTATCTATCACGGTTAGAAATTAGATTGATCTAAATTAGATTGATCTTGTCAGATCTTTCAAACTGAGATTGGAGTGAAACGGGCAGCTTTTATCCCTTTAAAAACAGCTTATAAAACAGATAACAATATTAAATCCCTAAAATAGCAGTACTGTTTTCCTTTGTTCTCATTTTTCATCTCTCTCTGGACCCCTTCCCACCCCCCCCCCCCCTTTTTATTTTTTTAGTGGAGAAAAAGAAGGCAAGGAAGAAAGCAGAAAAGGAAATCTGAAGATTTCCTTGGAAATCTTGGAAGGCATGAAACTTGTTATGGTAATAAAATTAAGTTTCTGAAACCAGTAAGATATTTCATGTCTTTATGGGGAAGAAACACTTTTAACGTCTCTAAGTTTTTGAAAAATTACAAAAGTTTTGCCAGGTCTCCAAATGGTAATGTCTGGAATTACAGAGAAGCAAAAGTCATGTAGATGACTCCTCAGCTGTCCAGTTGAGGGAGGGGGGGAGTGGTAGACCAGAATGATGTGCACCTGACATTCGGCCAACACAACACACGGCTTTCACAATTCACTTATAGTCTCATTGTGATAAGCCTGACTGCTGAGCTGAAACAGCTCTAGAGCTAAAGTGAGGGTCTTTGTAAGAAATGTTAGGTCTTTGTGCTGCTCCCTTTTGGCTTTTGTGGCAGTTCAAAGGAGTACCTCCAAATGCAGGTACTATAGAGGTAGTGCAGGGGTGGAGAAAACAACTCCATATTTTCATTGTAACTTTCTTGAGAGAAAACTTGGATATTATACAAATGGATTTATCATCTTGTGAAGATTGGTTTTGTCTCCTCATATGTTATCTCTTTGGTGACTTATTGTTCCAGTTATAGCAGTTGATGTAAAAGTGAACAGTACTAGGAAGTGAAAAGTCCTTTCACTTAGTCTTAGGATAATGATTCTTCTAGATCTTTTTCTGCTCTGCTTCATAATGGCGTACACAAGAGAATTTACCAATTCATGAATTTTCTTACCAAAATGATACATAGCTTTGAGCATAAGTGTGCCGAATACTTTTAAAAGCAGAATTGAAAGTCGTAGTGATGCTGGTGACCAGTAAAAATAACATGAATAAAATTTTTGTGTTTTGTTTTTATTTATTTGTTTGTTTGTTTAATTTGGTTGCTTTTATTTGTTTGGCTTTTTTTGGTTGGTTTTTTTAAATATATTAAGACAGAATGACACCAGAAAAGAATACAACTTATTATAACCTGGAAAAGAACAACAGGTTTTGCATTCAGCCAGAGCCCAACAATGTCTTGTTTAACACGAAAAAACAAAATTGAAAGTCTACACTGAGTATTCAGGAGAGGTTTAGTGTTTTTTTTCTTCTATGAGTAGACCTTGTATTTTTAATTGTATTACTGTGCAATATTGCTTTTTCTGGATCAGATTATCTCCTGGAGAATACAGTGGCAAATGGAATACATATTAATGTGATTTTTGAGGCTTAACATATTATAGAATTATTATAATGTTAAGAAAAGGATAAATAATACATGATTTGAAAGAAAAATATCCATCCGCCTCCTCCAGGCTCCATGTCCTGCCACTATTGCCTTAGGTTTTACTCCAGATTAATGCTTTCAATAGGAGTACTAATGAGTCTTTAAAGATTAACTCTATTATTAGAGTGACTGTTTCAAAATGAATCAGTAGATCTTAAGTTTCTAAAGTCTCAAAGATTTGTTTCTCTATTTTGTACTTTCTACAGGTAAGGAAATGTTTTTGGCTGAAGGGGGGTTTTTGGCAGTTTTTTGTTGGTGGTTTTTGTTCTGGGGTTTTTTGTGTGTGTGTGAGTCTTGCAGTCTCATTTTGGAATTTTGCAGTTAACTGTGAATTTTCCTGGTCCTACATCATTTTTACCACAGCATGTCCAACAGGGCAGTGTCCATCTCCAGGATTCAAAAGCCAGGGCACCTAAGCTGTCATTAAATTCTCTCTTCAGTTGCTATATTTACTCTCTTCTCTCTTCATAACTATATTTACTTTAAATTTCTGTAGGAGTAAAAGCAGGCAAAGCTTATTTTAGTTAGCAAGTTAACCAGATATTATTACAGAAACATCTGAAGAATTTATATTCTATTTTTTTCCCCAGAGTTTATCTGCTCTTCTAAGTTTTATTGAAGAGATTGAAAAGCAGGCTGCCAGCTGCATGCTCCTGCAAAGTAATTAAGGTTTTGTTGTAACTGTGACATAAGATTCATCAGAGGGGTACATGTTAAGTTCTTTACAGAAGTAGTTATTACAGATATTAAGAATCTGTACTCCACAGACTAAAGCTTCAATTTTCCATCAGTTCATTAAACTGTTTCTAACTAAGCAAAATATATATTAAGAAAATGTACACTGGCTTTTTTCATTAGAAATTTTATCTACTGTTTTTGCTTAACTGAGGTAAATTTTGTTGTATTTTGTTAGTTTGTTTGCTTAGTTTTCTCTTTTCTGTTGTTACTGATAACTATTTTTAGGGAAAAAAGAATCACCAAAAGTATGTTGTTTTACTGGAAATTTACAAATACTGTATCCATATGGGAAATGTTTATTACTGCATTTCAAATTTATTTATATATTACAATTGTACTTAATAGATCAAGTCCCTATACTTTTGCAAAATTTAAATTAATTTATTCCTTCCCCTTTTTCTTGAAGTGCAAGTATAAGTAAAGCACCTTCTCTGAAATAAGCACAGTTCTCAAACACAGTGTATGTCTATCTATCCCTATCCCTATCCCTATCCCTATCCCTATCCCTATCCCTATCCCTATCCCTATCCCTATCCATATCTATATCTATATCTAATCTATCTAATCTGTCCATATCTATATCTAATTATCCATCACAGTGTATAGATCATATATATCGTATAGTAGATAATATATGAACACACTGCTGTCCTGAAGAGCTTACAAGCTGAAGAGAGAAGTCAAGGCTGAGAGTCTTAAAGAACACTTTTTATTTCACATTTATAGTTGCCAAACTGATGCAAACAGAATTGCCTCAAGCAATTGCCAGTAGGAATCCTGGAGGAAATCTTGATCTCCTAGATACCATCATGCTTACCTACCTTCTTTTCAGCTGGTGCATTCATTTAGTCTGTGAGCCAATAGAGCTACAGAACTGTTTCAAAATATGCAATAATATCTGCTGATCTGCATGAGTATGTAAATTCATCACTATTACCAGATTATTCTGCTCAAAAGGCAGAGCCCAATTAGGAATAACTTCTTACAAATACTATGGATTTTTGTTGTCTTAAATGAATGGGCAAAAATGACATTTTTAGCACTGAATAGTACCCACAAGATCTACCTTTGTTAGATAAGGATAGCACTTCTGTATAGTAGTTAAGTCAAGTCTTCTAACAGGAACATGAGAGTGATAATCTTACCTACCATAACGTTGATTATGTACATGAGAAAAGCATCTACCAAATTCACAAATGAAACTGCTATGTATTCATTATTATGTACTACAGTAATGTGCTTGTATTGATGGATTAGACATAAACACTTCTCCCTAATAAATTGCATCAAAACTTTGATTTGATGTAGCTTGTTTTGAAGGCAGTGCTTTTGGCACTGTGGGGGAAAAGAATAAAATAGGTCACAGCTCATCTAAATTCCAAAGCGCAGTTAACTGCTATTTCAAAGCCTGTAGCAACAACTTTGGAGATGAAACATTAAAAGGACAGTGAGTTTAAGTTTTCATAAGACAAGCACAATTAGTTTGAAAATATATTTAATTCTTGTAGTAGTTAAAAATTATTCCCTCAATTATGTCTCACTTTCCCTTTAAATATTGCTGCAGACAAATGTGAAAAAGAGAGGTTAGAAAGTGGTTAGAAGAGAGAAAAATTCAATTTTTGTCCAGTCTGAGACGGAAATACTGATTTAAAGTTCTGTCAGATGCACTACTGTGGATTTAGCTGAAGCAATTTCCATGCCCTTTTGCCAGAGATCACCACCATCTCAGTAGCTACAGCAGAACATGGTGCAGCTGCTGCACTTTGACATATTAATAAAAAGTTCCCTTTATTAGGAGTTGGAAAGTCACAGCCAGACTGTTAACGAAAGCACTGTAAGAACACACAACCTGTTCTCTGCTGTCTCTACAGGGCAGTCTTTGGCAGAAAAATGGTTAGAGCAGTAATGTCTTAAAACACTATACAGAAGATATAACTATGAGATTGTCGAGTTATAAATTTTTCTTTCTCACTCGTGGAAGCTGTGGAACAGCTTTCCCAGACTTACATTTCTACATTGCCATATAATCTCTGCTTATATCAAAAAGATGGATGCTTTGTTCTATAACAATTCACTTGATCCTTCTAAATCCTATGATGTGATTCAGTAATTCAAACTCATTTAATAACAGTATGCATTAACTTTTTTTCCCCATTTTACTTTTCAGGAAATTAAACCACAAAATTAGATTTGATGTAGGGGCATGCACCTTTGACTACACTGATATAACTTTTGTACCCCCCCCCCCCATTCCCCAAATGTCCTTCATATAATGAAGAATAGTCTTAGTGCCAATTTTAACAATACTTCATGATATTTAGAGAAAAGGTTTGGGGGGGTACGTGTAAGGCTTATAAGATCCACTGGATATAAAAGAATATTTGCAGCTGCCTTTCACATCCTTGCCATTTTCAAGCCCAATGCTGAGAATTTAGGTGATGCTTCCACATTTCACATTGGTGGCCTGTGCCCTTTCTACCTTTCATACAGCAGATTTTTATTTTTTAGTTCAGTCAGCAATTCCTTATTCAATCAGTCTGGCCACCTTCCATGTCTATCCAGTTTCTTACACAATGGAATGGATCATTAGAGAATGCTTTGTGAATGCTGTCATCCTAGAAGTTCAGCTAGCTATGCTGGATGGCCTTCTCCTGCCCAGCAGCATCCCATGGCTTCCTACCTATCAGTTCTCTGACAATGTCAAAGTCTGCTGTGATAAAATCTCCTGCTTCCCTTCCCCAAGGATATTAAATTTCTACTCTCTCATGATCACTTCAGCAAAGGCTTTTATTAATGAATTAATTTCATTATTAATGCATCTGCCAGGTTCATCCTTGCCTATGAGTAGCAGATTCAGCAAAGCACCTTCCAGATTTGTTGTTTCCAACCTGCATTAAATTGTCCCTAGAAATTTGCTGGATTTGGTGCACCCATTATGTAACATAGTAAAAAAAATGTATTAAGGCAATTGAAGTCAGCAGGAAACTTCTTATGCTGCCTGGTTCCTGGCTGCAGTTACTGTCACCCTGAACACTAGGTCCACTACCCTTTCTTTCCTCCTGTCCTGCGCTCCTTACATACTCTATCTTTATTGATGATTTTTCTAAAACTGCGCAGATAGTTCCTGGAAATTTAATTAGCACCTGTCTGCTTCATCTTTGATCCAATAATAGAGAAGCTTTAATCTGAGAGTTTAGAGAAAAGAATTATTACTGGCAATGATCCACAAAGTTCTCTTTTTTTGCTAAAAGATTCAATAATCCCTTCTTAACCTATGGGGTGATATTTTCACTTACAGGAAGCAACTTGTTGACAGCCTCAGCTTCTATTAGTCTCTTTGGATGTGCAATCCATAGAATCATAGAATCATAGAATAGTTAGGGTTGGAAAGGACCTTAAGATCATCTAGTTCCAACCCCCCTGCCATGGGCAGGGACATCTCACACTAAACCATATCACCCAAGGCTTCATCCAACAGTCCCTCTCCAGCATCCCTGTAGGCCCCCTTCAGATACTGGAAGGTTGCTATGAGGTCTCCACGCAGCCTTCTCTTCTCCAGGCTGAACAGCCCCAACTTTCTCAGCCTGTCTTCATACAGAAGGTGCTCCAGTCCCCTCATCATCCTCGTGGCCCTCCTCTGGACTTATTCCAACAGTTCCATGTCCTTTTTATGTTGAGGACACCAGAACTGCACACAATACTCCAAGTGAGTTCTCACGAGAGCAGAGTAGAGGGACAGGATCACCTCCTTTGACCTGCTGGTCATGCTCCTTTTGATGTAGCCCAGGATACAGTTGGCTTTCTGGGCTGTGAGTGCACACTGCTGGCTCATGTTCATTTTCTCATTGACTAACACCCCCAAGTCCTTCTCCGCAGGACTACCATGAATTTCCTTTTTGCCCAACCTGTAGCTGTGCCTGGGATTGCTCCGACACAGGTGTAGGACCTTGCACTTGTCATGGTTAAACTTCATGAGGTTGGCATCAGCCCACCTCACAAGTGTGTCAAGGTCCCTCTGGATGGCATCACCTTGGTCTATTTTAAAAGAAAGATACTTGAACCCTTCGTACATGACTCTCACTTCAAACAAAGAATTTATTAGTCTGTATAAAGGGGAATGTTCTTAATTCATTACTCCACTGCAGGGAAAAAAATATTTCTGTATTTTTGCCAGAGTTCACAAATGTAAGTATTTCCCTGCAAATACTTTCAAACAGTTTTGAAAATATTTTCTGTTGGGAAAGCTGTCTACTAAGCTGTTACCAGAAATATCTGGACATATTTGCATAGATTTCAAAGTGCTATAATGGGGAAACCCATTATGATTAGCATTGTTTATGTTACAGATAGGGAATCTGAGGTACAGAAGGAAGTTCAGCTTTTAAGGTAGAATATCTTACTATATTAACTTTTCAAAGTGTAATGCTTATTCTCAGGAATTTTTTCTAGCCATGATTTAATTTATTTTAGAAGTCAATTCTGAAGCAATCTGTGTTTCATAAGGTAGTGCCAGGTACTCAAAAGTTCCAGCCTAATACCTTTTTTCTGCTGACCAGGACAGTGTATTTGTCACAGAACTTTCTGTCCTCTCTTGGCATTTTCTGATGCATCATCAAGACTGTTTACATTTTCTTAAATTTTATCATCTCCTTATTCCTATTATCTATTCTGTACAACATATGTTTAGATTTCTTTTTAATTCTAATTAAAGGGTTTAATCTCTGAGGTCGCAGTGACTGTGATAAATAGGGACTGTTTAAGTTAGGCTTGCCTTGAAAACTCTTTTCACGCTCTCTTTTCAGCATACAAATTAAATGATTGAAGGGGCAGTACCAGAGTATGGGGATCCTTGAGACATTTGTTATTGTACCTTAAGCATGTTCATTAATTAATTAATTACTGAGCATGTATATTAATTAATTTCTTTATGTATAAAAATATCACAAACTGGCAAACACAATCACAATGCTTTGTGGTCGTGCTCTTCTAGGTGATCCATCTAAAACTTGTAATTTTGATAACTCTAGATCTAGAAACTTTAAATATCCTTAATTGACTTTGCAGTATCTAAAGGCTAAAATTTCTGAGGTCAACAGTTTCTCATACTTCACCTCAATACTGAACATGGACTGTGTTGGGAATACAAATGATCTTCAACTTGTACATTTGCAGGTTGTGAAACCTGTTAAACTGAAGTTTAGTGATGGCAAACACATCAAAGATCTACTGAATGCTATATTAATAATTTTATGTTACCAGTGATTATACTGCTTATTAAAATTCAACAACCCACTGTGTTATAATTCCATTTGTTTTATATAATATAGCTGCATGTGGCTTAAATTAGCCAACAATGAGGTAATGTTAATGATTTAAGGAATGTAACTGAAAGAGACAGCATGTGTTCGTCTGGATTTAGGAAGAGTGTCTGGCTGGGGTTTAAGGTATATGGTTTATGCTGCAAAATTTCAAAACATCTATGATAACATTTCTTGTTGTAATCATTAAAATCAGATGGTAAGGGATTACTAGTACTATACTTTCTAGAATTAAAAACTTGCAATTTTGCTGTGAATCAAAATGAGCCTGGATGCTTTATTGTCCTGTTGTGTGGAATAGAAAGAATTTTTGAATTTGAAAGTCTAGGGGCTTTCTATTGGATAATGCTGGATAATCTCTGGATTGATGAGCAGTTTATCTGACTCTATTTTGGCAGAATAATTTGTTTTAGATTTGCTTTTCCTGCTTTTGTACTTGGAAAAATGATTAATTAACTTATTGTGCTAGAAAAGCATGAGATGTCTAAATTGTTATTTCTAAATGTTATGATATACATAAGAACCTAGAGAGAGGTGAGAGACTGCAATTTCAAACTGTAAAGCATCCACTGAAAAAAAAAACAAACCAGCAATCTCAAAAAAAAAATTAGAAGCTCACAAAGCCTTTGCTAGATTTGTTTTTTTTATAAGGTAATTTCACATTGCAGGTGTTCTGGAAAAGTTAGTAAAACCAGTGGTTAATACATCAATTAGTTGTCTTCACCTCAATCCACTAAAGAGACAATACCATGATTTCTTGATAACTGTCTTTGATAATGTGTGATTATTTCATCAGCTTGAAGCACTGGTACATTATGAACCACTTGAATCATAAGTGACACTTTGTGTTTATTATTTCATTGCTGCAAAATGACTAGACAATGTGTGGTCTGCCAAGCTTCCATATGTCACACAGCTCCACGCATAATGCAGTTAGGTGGAGAATCAGGAAAATGTGTAAATTGCTACTTTCTTGTTCTGTTTCAATTCACAGAATAATTCTACCCTAGTCTCTAAGGTTTAGGGTTTTTCTTAAAGCATCTCTAAGCAAGAGGTTTTGAAGAAGCTGTACTAAATCAGAAGTAAATCAAAAAGTGGTTGTATTCTCTTGTGCCAAAGCAGCTGTGAGCAAAGCCATGAACTATGACTTTGCTCTTCTAATTCTTGTCATAGGATTTGCTTGAGAGCATCTCAACTATGAATAGTTTCAACACCTCCACATGTATTCCAGTAAATACCACTACCAGGGGAAAGTGCAAGGCTTTACACTGACCTGGCAGTGCAAGGTCTCAGTGTTTACCTTCACTTGCCTCAGCCTGAGGTGGTTGTGGCTTAGTTCAACATTGTGTGGTGGTCAGCAGCTGTTGCCTGATCTATTTTAGTCTGAGCCCTGGAAATACTGAGATTAAGGCATTCCTCTAATTCAAAAGATGAGAAAAAAGAATTGTTTCTCTGACAGCTTCTGACATACACATTTTCATATATTTTAATTGGTGCTAATTAGTTATTTTAAAGTACATTATTTGTTATCTCTAAATTGGTCTCTTGAAGGAATGCATAAAGGGGCATTTGTATTTACATTCATGTATGTCTAATCTCTGAAATTTGCTAATGCTTTATCAAAAACTTATCTCTGAATTCTAAGTCGTAATTATTCTAAAATTGCAAAAATAATACTTAAAAACTACAGATAAAGCCAGAGATTTAGGAGGTTTACTGAATAAATGACAGTTGGGTTTACTTGGAAATGTGCTGCACTCTGTGCAGATAATTATGTATATTGGCTGTGTCCAGATCATTTCATGGATTCAACCAAATTCTGATTTCACAAATTCTTTTTTCTTTTTTTTTTAATTCTAGTATTACTCCATTTACGTCAACACAATTTCTTCTGAGTTGCTCTCTGTATAGAATAACTCATATTCTACCAACCATATTTTTTTACTTATCACTGTGCTTAGAAGTCTAAGAGTTTATTTTCCCATTCTATCAGATGTATTTTATTCCCTAATTTTCCATTACTCTCTTCATGTATGTGTATTTGTTTACAAAGATTCTGCTATAACTTCTCTAGTTAGTTACATGGTTTCTTTGGCTTAAGATTTTATCCATCACTTATTCCATGTCTCAGTTAATCAGTATTTAAAGACCTTTTTTCAGAAGTGATAAATCTTTTAAAGGATAATGTTTCATTTTTTTTTCTTTTTCAGGACTGAAAAGTATGTGATTGATTTTGTTCCTTCATTTTTTGGCATTGAAATCACTTTAGACTTACTAGGTAGCTTTGTAGCTATGATAACTTGAAATTAACCTATGTGCTTCCTTAGGCAACTTTTCAACCCAGCAAATACCAGCAACTCAGACATAAACTGTATCTATCCTATAATTTTGGGGAAAAATATGTCTTAGATTTTTTAACATTTTTTTAATATGGTTTAGTGTTTTTACTGACTAGAAGCTGCGAAAAGGGTAGAGCTGTCCTACATGAAGGACATAACTTTACAAAATAATTCTGTAGGAATAACGTTAAGCTCTTAACAAACATAGAACAACTAATTTTTAAGGTATATTAAAATCATTCAGAAAAGGACTAAGCATTGAGTTTGGCTGATAACAAACTGTAGCACTATGTAGGTTATTCCCAGTATATCAGGCAACATTGCCAAAGTTGGAAAGAAGGTTAAACTGCATTAGAAGTGCAGCCTGTTCTTGGATACTGGGTTTGAAACCTGCCTTTAGACAAATAGGCTCTATATAGGGAGAGAAAGAAATATTTCAAATTCCTAGGCATGAGCACTGTTTCCAAATTCCCTTTGTTTTCTCTGGAAGCTGCTGGTCTGTATGCCAAGGGGACTTTTCTGTAATGCTGTTGCAGCTTACCAGCTTCTCTTATGTAAGTATACTCAGTGTAGCAATACAACAGCTGCTATTGAAAGATCAGTGCAATCACTTTCTGTATGTTTGTTTCCATTCATAGGATGAGATGATAAAAATTTGCCAAGCATCTTTGTATTATGAACTAATGACTTAAAATTGTTCTCACACTTGTCAACATGTGTTTCCAAAAACTTTCTAATCTTAACTAACAAGAATTCATTGCTAAAGATTTTACAAATTAAGATAAGGTGAACTTCAGGTATAAAAATATATAGGAATGTGTGCAACAAATGTACAAGAAAATGAATCTTTTAGGAATCAAAAGCACTAACCATTAGTAAACTTGATTAAAATATATGTATACTATTTAGATATTATTCTTCTGGGTATTATATATGCTCTTTATCATAATGAGATGTGAGAAATCGCACATTTTTATTGAGAAGGCATTCTCACTCTAGGGGAATTTCTGTACCCTGTCTCTGGGTAAGTGAAATCTGTGATAGATTCACTGGACTTGACCAAAAGTACCTCTCTCAGGATATTAATTAGTAAAAAATACCACAGTAACTGTTACCGTATTGGAATGCCATGACCGCAGCAATTAGCTGTGCTAATCAATACTGAATAACTACTAAGGAAGCTCTAGAGTGATATTCACTGCTAATGTTTGCTTTTTTTCTTTTACCTCCTCCTATGATATTCTCACACCATCCCTATATACGTTACAGGGTAGAAAACAAAAACCAGACTTGCCTCTGTCTTCTGGTCTGTCAAGCTCATGAAACAGTATACAATAAAGTAATGAATTGTTGCAGCAAAACCTAAACAATTTTGAAGTCACAAGAAATTATTAATATAATTTTAATGAATCATCATAACTGCTTCATTTTGGGGCAGTTGTGATGATTATATTTTTTATATACCGATTTTTTTTTTTTTTAAACAAAACCAGATGCTGCTTTTCCGTATTCTGACAAAGATTAGTGGATTTGTATGTTTCTTTTGAAATCAGTTCAAATCAGTGACTGATTTGGTCTCATAGGATCAAAGTCTGACCCACAATACTATTCATTTTCTGTCTGAGAGGACAAATATTCTGAGCATGTATTTAAAATGGGGTTTTTTTCTTAATTTTAAGGCAGTTCTTCTGTAAAGAAACTGAGCATCTTGGGCAACACTTTTAAACATTGCCATGAGTAGTCCCAGTGAAGCAAAACCTGTGTTCAGTGAGTGGGAAAGGTCCTGCATTCTTCTAATACTTTTTTCTAATACTAATACTTTACTTCTAATATATGTTTTCCAGCAGCAGTTCAAATGAAAAATAGTACTACTTTTCGAGTGCATAACTGCTGTGTAAAATGCTTACTGTGTCTTTGGCCAATTCATTTTTCCATACTCTTAGATCACTAGGTCCAAAACAGAGCTATTATCAATTACTAAAAATTATCCTTAATATTATCACAGGAATAATGACACTAAGCTATTCAGATGCTAAAAGGGACTAAGAAAGTATTTTAACTAGATGCAGCATAAAAGCTTCCTGCAGGATTATTCTGATAACATGAGTGTGGTTCCTTTACTGTGTCATCCTCTCAAGTGTTCTGGCTATTTAATTGATCTATTTTGCTTCTAAAGATTGGTACACATACCTATATTTGTTCTTGTTTATTGACATACCTACTGAAATAGGAACCCTTAGTCCCAAACTGTCACTGTAACATCAAAAAAAAAAATTGTCTCACAAATGTAGTCTCCAGAACCAATTTGCCTCAGGAGCTCATCAGTGACGAGGGCATTGTGTTGCTGTGGTAGGGAGTGTTCAAATATCACTGTGTGGGTGATACATTGGCAAGTTACTTTTTACAACCCGAGGCCTTCTGATTAAGTAAACATAGAGTAAAAGAAATCAGAAGTAATTTGCTATTTACAAGTTCAGATTTCACTTTAAAAAATATTTAGAATAAATATAAACTGCATTGACTTACTCTCATACAATTCTGTTTATGAGCTTTGTTTGCTGATTAGTCTACAATTGATTTAAAGATTGTTTGCTGAACAGAACAGAGTTATTCAGCAAAACTGAATGATTCTATTCTCATTATTATGTCTTTGAATGAAGAGACTCAAAGTACTGCCAAGGGCAAAGATCCTAACAGGTTGTAAAAAGATTGCATGGCTCTTGGAATGCATGTTTTTAGATATTTATATTTATATCTCTGTGTGTATCTGTGCCTTCTTACTGTATTTCAAACACAGTATTCCTCTGCCTCCCTCTCCCCTCCAAATGGAACTATCTGTTGCTATGACCACTGTTGCAGTGAGTCAACATCTATTTAAATCTAGTAGGTTAGCAACATGCAGTCAGTCACTGTTTTTCATTGGGTGAATATTCCCAAGGGTTTTCTAACTAATAGAGTATTCCTCTCCACTTAAAATGCCACATATTTTTTTTTCCAGGATTATATCACTAATTTAGAGTATTTTTTCTCTCTCATTTTCTCTCTTTTTAAAAAAGAATAATTACCTCTTCTAATGTTAGGGATGTTCTTAAAGAGTCTCTATGAATATGTGAGTATGTGGAGTATAGGTACAGAATTGTATTTGTGAGACATAGTCTACCAACAAAACAAAGTGCAGGTCAGGTATAAGAACTTTATCCCATGTTCATTAGGTTGGAAGACACATGATGTGATTAAAGCAACCAAACTCACTTCCAAGCAGCAACATCAATTAGCATTTAAGGACACTTGCTTTTTTTTAACTGACACTCTAGAGATATACCAGAGGAAATTTGATGTTCTTTTCTTTAAATAAAGTGCTGACAAGTAGGACAAAAAAAGTGGCAGTGCTCTTACAGAGTCCACTAGATCTTTTGCCTGAGTTATCATGGATCTTGTTCGCCAACCTGTTGCACACTTGTTGCAAAACTCACAGTGCATAGACGAAAAAAAGAATGCCTGCAAATATTTTATCAGGCTCAACTGGAGGAGAGATCCCCAGAAGAGTTCTTCTAAGTTCCTATGTGGAAATGAGGCACCATCAAGCGCATGGAAGTGCAGAGTGGTGAAGTGGCTTCTTCTAGGACATATGAGCTGTATTTAGAGTACTTGATCCATGACCACATATTAGTCCCTAGACCCATGTAAGTGATCCAAGCATATTTTAATCCCATATCAGAATGATACCAGATGCCCAAAAAGCCCCATAAATTCATTTCCATGCTAAGACAAGCACTACATGGGAACTTTAAGCGAACCACAGCATGCTACAGCCAAATCTTGAAGACCAGGACCCGCCCTGTGCTATGCATCTCTTGCATGGACAAAGAATATCTTGAAAAGGTGTTCTCATAAAGGTTCCTAAGCTCTTCATTATGACTGTCAGCAAATAAGCCTTCATTTACAAAAATGATCTGAGGTTCAGATTGCTCGTTTATGTCCAGCTTTTAAAGTGCAGTAATTCTATTTCTCAGAAAATGAAATCAATTTACTGTGTCTTAAATTGCTGCTGTGACATCAATAAAATGAGAATAAGGTCTTGTTTAAAAACACAGACCACAGACCTTGCCTCTCTGTTTTTAAATCATTCTTGAATCTTTCTTTTTATTATTCCAAACTTTGTTTTTTCGTTTTGATAATTTGTGGGTTTTATTTGTCTTCCACCATAATTACAAAAAAAACCCAACCCAAAACCCACAACAACAATCTAAAAACCAACCACCCAACCAACCAAAAAATAAAACAAAACAAAAAAAAAAAAACAACCCACAACAGACCGTCAGACTACTGAATTCTTTATTTTGGAAAAAGCAATGTAAGTTTTGCCTTGTATCACATATTTTTGTAAGGAATACCAATAAAAGTTTTCCATACCATCCAAACATGCAACAATAAGCATTGTTAATCAAAGGATCATTGCAATTTGTACATCATAAGCCTAAGCTGTGATTTGCAAAGTAAAAAGTAGAAAGGCATCTGCTCAAAAGCATATTTTTTGCAGCCACATCATCATTACGGTTACTTTTTAAAAAACACATCTATGAAAATCATGACATAAATCTGTTTTGTAAGAAACTGTAATCACATTGAAATATATGTATTTCATATTGATAACTTATTAATAAGAATCCTAAAAAAGAACCAAGCTACATTCCATGAGATACAAAACAATTTTGATTACACTAAGAGTATTAAAAATTAAACATAAAAGGATAACAGCAAAAATCAAACCCAATAAAACTGATCAGGTGCACCAGGGAACAGCACATCTCTGATGAATGAAAGCAGATAAACCTATTTTCAAACTAATAGAAATGGAACTTTCTGTTGTCATGAAAAAGGAAAGGTTGACTCCCACTCGTGACCATGTTGTATCAATCTATTCACAAATGTTTTCTGTACACAAAAATTTTGCTACTGCTTTTCAATTCTGCTAAAACACTGAGCTTCCTTGATATAGAAGGAAGACTCCAAAGGAATGACAAAGCACACCAGCTTCCTGCTGAGAAAAAATGTAGGTTTTGGAGCTGGAGAAAATAAGTGAGAAAACACCTCCATGGAAATATGATCCCCCAGGTTCAGCAAAGTGGTAGAGTCATATAAACGTACTTGTTATACAAAGGGTGGAAAAGAGCAGAGTTAACTGTCCAAATATTATATTCAACAGTAACAATATATAAGCTCATGTCTATCTGACTGTACATAGAGCTAACTCACCTACTTAATTGTCCAAGTGCACTGACATACTGACTCTCCCTACTCCCTCTTTTTCTGTTTTCCTTCTGAACTTCTGAGTTCCATGGTTCTGCTGTTCGAAGGTTTTGAGAGAGTTTAACTGCTTTGAGAGTATGGATTCTAACATCTTGGTTAAAGAAAAGATTTAGTCTTCTGGTTCTGTGAATCATTATAGAATATAAACATTTTTGTTAATAGTACCAGTTATGTAGTTTAGGTTAGGTTTTTTACAAATACTTTAAAGAATTAAGTATTATTCTCTTTCTTCGGCACATAGACTACAAACTAAAAAAACTAATAAACTTTACCATGACCTGAATTTCCCAATGTATTTGTGGACTTACATGGTTTTATTTGTCTTATAGACAGCATCATGTATGCCATGATTTAAGGAAGAAATTCTTCACTGTTAGGGTGGTGAGGTACTAGAATGGGTTGCCCAGGGAGGTTGTGAATGCTCCATCCCTGGCGGTGTTCAAGGCCAGGTTGGGTGAAGCCTTGGGTGACATGGTTTAGTGTGAGGTGTCCCTGCCCATGGCAGGTGAGTTGGAACTAGATGATCTTAAGGTCCTTTCCAACCCTAACTATTCTATGATTCTATGATTCCTTTAGCCAAGTAAGATGAGATTTATAGACTTTTTCCATAGTACATAGCTGTAAATCAGAAACTTTCTCTCAGGTCTGCTTATTTCTTCTGTAGTGGAGATAAACATGGGTTAACTATTTACATCTCAAAAATGTGAGGAAATGGCTATTGCACTAGTAATTTTTAGGTGGCTGTAAACTGGACCATAGGCTACCGTAGCTACATAATTACTGTAACAAAACTGAATTAATATTAGAAGAATTAAAAAAAAAACCAACTCCCTGAATTCAAAACCAAAGGTAACAAAAATTGGAGATTATATTTTCCACGTGAAACTAGCAGCTGGAAAGTGTTTAATTCTCAAATCTGCCACAGGCTAAGCAAGCCATTTATCCACTTAGTGCCCTGGTTTCAGTGATAATTTGGATAATCTCATTTATACACTGCCATACAGTAATTTCAGATCCCAAACAGGAGAGAAAAGTTAGAGAAGTGTGAAGTAGATTTTTTTAGAAGAACGCAATAATTGCTCAAACAGACAAAATCTGAATTTCTGGTCCATTACAATGGCTCTTACGTGCTACAGTCATCATCCCCATCATCTGCTAATATGATACCCATTATCCTGTTTATAAAAAGTGACTAGTACTTCCAAAAATGATTTAAAAACACAGGTATAGTGAAGGGGGAAAAGTCTACTAATAAAGTTTCTTTCTGATCCCCAGCCTGCCCTGTTCCTTGTTTCAGCAGAAAACAGAATTTGTTTTTTGCTGGAAAAAAAAGAGTTCAGGTTGTGTTCTATTTAAGCCTGTCTAGATAATCTTGTAGTCATTTTCATGTTAAGACATGAAAACAAAAAAAAAAAAAAACCCTAAACATTTAATATATATCTTTCTTTTTATCTGTTACCCTTCTCCAGAAGGAATTTCTTCAAGTTCTTACTTGTTATATTAGATAAAGAAAACTTTTGAAAGATGTTTCTCAACATTTTGTGAGACTTGAAGTCTTAAAAATATCAGTCACCAACAGCCCTTAATAAAAATAAGGATTGTCCCTAATGGGGGCATATCTGAGTTGCAGAATATTCCTTTCTAGTCTTCTTGACATTATATCCACATAATTACCAATGACAGAACTTGACACTCTTACCCCAAAAGTAATTCTGTATTGAGTAATTCAATCATATTTGATGAGGATGATCTTTTGTCAAGGCTTGATACCAGTAAAGAAGGCAAAAATTGTGCATCATCTTTCTTTCACAGCTGTTTCTAACTACTCACAGTTTGAAGACTTAATGGAAAATCCTTGCAGTTGAATAAGCATAAGCCAAAATTAAAAATTAATCAAACTTTCCCTTTGACTTTCAGGGATGTCATTGTTTTTTATTTTTCATTTTAAAACAAACTATTCAATTTTTTTTTTACAATTGATACACTGTATCTCACAGCTCTTTTGTATTTCCATCTCAAAGTACTCAGAAATCATGAACCAGCTTTCCAAGATTAAGGAAGTTACCTGCAATATTATTGATGTAATAATAAATTGTGAATTGTTTTCTTTCACTTTTTTTTGGCTTTGGAACACTTAGAGTACTTCACATAATGTTTCCTACTCTTATTTCCCCATTCTTCACCTTTTCCCCTCATTAATAAGGTTAATTTTTTTTTTTTAGATGAGAACTTTTTCCCATATTTAACAATTATAGAAGCAAAACAAAACATAGTACAAAACCACAATGACTGCAAGACCTTCATTGCACGTTGTTTTTCTAGAGCTCCAATATGATATGATATGATATGATATGAAAGGAGAAGAGCATAAAATCTTGTATGACAGTACTAGAGAGCTGGTAAGAAATACATGGGTAAGCCACTACAACTCAGAAGTCTATTGAGGATTCTCCAAGGCCACTCAGAATTTCCTTTGGTATTCTACGTCAGTTGATTATAATGTCTTCACAGAGGATTTTCAAAAGAGTAATTGTGGAAGGTGCTAGAAGCTTCTAAGATTGATATTTCTGTTGTACCTTAAAATGACAGCAATCTGGAAAAGTGTTATTGGCACCTACACTGATGTCAGCGATTAGTATAAACATTAAGACATATGTGGAAAAGGTGTGGGCAAGTCACTTTCCTACTCTGAGGCAAAAGGGGGTTTATATGTGTTCTGGGTGCAGCTATTGTATTCTCTTCCCTTGTTATTTCTCTTATCATTATTATTATTAGTAGTAGAAGTAGTGATTCGTGTTATATCTTAGTTACTGGACTGTTCTTGTCTCAACCTGTGGGAGTTACATTCTTTTGATTCTCCTCCCCATCCCTCTGGGAGCAGGGGGAAGAAGAAGGGCGGGGGAGTGAATAAGCGGCAGCATGGTTGTGAGTTACCAGCTGGGCTTAAACCATGACACTATGTAAATATTTTATTGAATTTTCATCTTAGAAAAAAATTAAATACTAAAGATTTCAAACTTGTAATTGTCTTTCTTTTGGAAATACCAAAATATGGAAAATAAACTTTATTAATTGTAAAAAATCTTCCTTTTCACACTGAAACACATCATCCTCTGTCCTTAGCTGTATGAGAAAAGGTGTTCCTTTGCAAGAAGAAAACAGACCCCCTGCAAATAAATTAAACCAAGACACTTACTCCCTATGCCTTTTCCGTACATAATACACTTTGATGCTAATAAGTACAAATTGCTACAGAAAGCTGTATATGCCCATATTAGTTTTCCTAGGTTACAAGATATTTAGAATAAGTTCCTGAGTTGAGAGGTATACTCTGTGTGAGAGCAGGCTTATGTTAAATATAACTTATGCGCTACAGTGTCTTGTTTATATATAAGGTTTAATAATAATAATACATATTATGTATATATATATGGTTTTAATAAACCTTGACAAAAATGTTTGCCTCAGAGACCCTTCTGAAAACATGGCAGAGCAGGATAGTTAGTGCACACACAATATAATGGGAATGGCAGAAAAACATTTAGACAAGCCAAAGTTCTTAACATAAAAATGATATCTATTAGAATAGGCTGGAATGTCTCCTTAAATGATTCCCTATTAGGAAATATAATCTTTTATAGAAAAACCTGCTGATATTTTTTCTCTAAACCAATTCATTTTGTCTAGAAACAGTTGAATGTGAGTTGAAATATTTCCATTTATTGGACTGGTTACAAATTTTTGGTTCAAACCATTTAATAATAAACAGTATGCCCTTTTATCGCAAAGTCTCTTGAAAATTGTGACATGAACTAATTTTTTCTCTCAGCTTCTGGGATGACTTCTTCTAAATTACAATTTATTTGTTTTTTCTGATAAAGCAGCATAGGGAGTCTTGAAAGTATAATTCAGACAAAGACTGAAGACATTAGAGAAGAGCAGAGTAGCAGTCCCCTAAGCACACTTCAGTCTTGAATTGACTCAAAGCAGAAGATTATTTTCTTACATATATTTTTTTGTTGCCATGATGTCTGATTTTTCACTGTTTTTCAGTCATTGAAATATTTTCATATTTTATTTTAGGTTCCATCTAGTGCAACAAGTGCTAGTAAAATGCTTTCCTACAGGATGGAAATTTTAGTATTTGTTAAATTTATTAGTAAGTTTTTCATGCTTATAATTGCTTTAAAAATAGAGTGTTTTAATTATAACGCTGAGGGTGCAAGTGCCAACGTAATTAAAAAGAAAACGTGTTAAGCGAAATATCCTCAATTAGTGGTGCCACTACCATCTAGTGGGGGTCTTTGTTGCTGCACTGTGTCCTCAGTGGTGCTTTGAAGTAGCAAAGGGAGGTGCCTGCTGGTAGATACTTGAATGACGTCAAACATACTTGGCTGTAGAGGAGCAAAGACATGAGTGTTCATACCATTTTCTATTTTAAAATGTTTTTCATCATCTCTATTTTATTATATTTCATAATTTCTAATATAATAATGTTTTTTTCTGCTGTCTGAAACATTTTTAATACATAAAATGTATTAAACTTCTTTTAAATTTAAATTATCTTTAAATTCATTTTTTTCTCCTCTGAATTTATTCTGAATCAACCTGTTGAAATCAATAGACAATTTGGGTTTGTTTTGTTTAAAAGTCCATTGTTTTGTATTTTTTTCTGAACAGGAGAAGAAGAAAAAACCTGTAAAAGGTATGTCTTATGATCATACAGGCTAAATGTTATTTACATAACATTAAAAATTCAACTTCCATAATTTAGCTTTTTTTTAAAAAAAATAAAAGTTTCATTGCAAATTATGAACATCTGGAATTTTGCAAAATTGGTTCAGATAAAAAATTAAAATGAAATATGATAAATAAATTGCATTTGTGACATAATTGTAAGGTAGCATTGCTAAATTTCTCCCTTAAATCTTTAAAGTGAGAAAACCATCATATTTGCATGTATTTACTAGAGTTCCTTTTCTTTACATACATAAGTTTCCTAAAACTTATAGTTCATATTTTTCTACATGGCCTGTGACATTGTCTTAACCTTCTACATTATCACACTGCTTACAGAGGAATTTGAGTATCTGTCATACAGGAAATGAATATGGCACAAAGTCAAATTTTATTAAAGTTTTAGCTTTGGCTCTGTTTCTACCACCAGAAGCTTTAAAAGCACTTCTGAACTGATGATGCAGCTTTTCTGTTTCTCTGTTTCTCCTTAGTTTTCTGAGAGCTATCTTGTACTGCACACACTGACAATTCGAGTAACGTGCTGAACTTCATTCTTACCTCCTAGTTTCAGATCAATTAGATTACATTAATGTTGTAATAAGGTCATATTAGCATAGTGCTGTGCCCACAAGGCTAGCGACACATTTGGTTGTAGTGACAGGATTTCATCAATTTATTTGTTTTTTCAGTCATCAAATAGGTCAGTGAAACAAAGGTATGCATAGAGTGTGATATTTCCTATTTAACTCCCTTTTCATGAGCAAATCCTGCTTTTTCTCACACATTTTTTCCAAATTGTGATTAAATGCACAATGTCTGTAAATGTAAGGTAATTAATTGATGATAATATGCTGCTTTCTCTTGCAGCTTTCTCATTATCTGTTGTCTCTTTGTTGTGTCAGATTTAACATCTGACATTGTATTATTTCTCCTCCCTAATTACATGAACAGAGGACAAATAAATAGTTTAGAAAATTATACATTTAATCAAGTGTTCTGAAAAGCTGCCTTTGACACTAAAATTAGACAAATGAGTGACATTTTCGCTATGTGCAAATGTTTTCAGGTACAAGTCAATGACCATATGAATATTAATAAATAATAATGAGTAGCATAGCACTCTGAGAAACCCAGAAAAATCTTGAAAAGCTCTGAAAATCACTTTGTACAATTCAGACAAATCCATTGTGTGTACCAGTTCCAGTACTGTGCTGTTCATCACATCACAAATGTGCAGTTGCTTTGTTGTGTATTTTATTGTATTTGCAACAGTGTGAGCTGCTTCTGTCCATCAGACACCATTGTTATAGTAGCTGTTCACTCACTTGTATTTTTTTTGACATATGAAATAACAATGTCATGAGATATAAATTCCCACGCATGCAAAGCTATTCCACATAACTGCAATAACTTCTGAACTTAGTTATTTCCTGTGGACCTATGATATTTGATTTATAACAGCATTAAAATCCTTGTCCCATTAATTTATAATATTCTGCCTTTCATAATAATATTTGTACCTCAAACACAGCCAGAACAGTCAGAATTATGGAAAAGTTTGCACACCTATAATCATAGAATCATAGAACAGTTAGGATTGGAAAGGACCTGAAGATCATCTAGTTCCAACCCCCTGCCATGGGCAGGGACACCTCACACTAAACCATATCACCCAAGGCTTCATCCAAACGCACCCCTGGAGAGCTTGCTCCAGCCAAAAGAGGGAAAAGGTGGAAGAATGGAGCAGAGGTTCCATAAAGTGTGATGGAAACAAGGACTGAGAAATAGGAATCAAAAGCCCACAGAACCAGAGGAGTGCAAATCAAATGCTAATCACACTCCTAAAAACAAAATTTTCCCATTTCAAAAAATAGAAGCACAAAACAAATCTCAGACCTTTTTCTTCCCTTTTTTTCCAAACCAACCACCATTATGCAGTTTGTCCTGGAGCACTTCCACTGCAGCCATATCTGTTGCATGGAAGTATTCAGTGCCAATTACTTTTCTGGCCATGCCGATAAACAAAGTACAATCTCAAAATTCTGGTCCTATTGTTCCCAGAGATGTCAATATCAAGAAGATTTCAGAATTTAAACTGCTGATTTTCCTTCCTTGTCAGGATATTCAGGTTGCTTATAGTGATTTGCAGAGTATTTGCAATGAATATAGTCACAAGCAAATGCCACAAGGATTTCTGATGCTGTAAAAAGAAATATTACAAGCTGCAAAAATAAAATTAGGAAAGTTGGAAGCTATGCAAAATTGTGATCAGTGTACTTCTCGTTGTCCAGTGATTAAAAGTACTATGTGGTTTAGGCATTAATTTGCTTAAACCTACTATTGCATGTGTTCAAACCACACAACTACTCAATATTGTGACTCTTGGCTAGTGGTGTCTGAATATTTGAATCCCTAGTCTAATTACTTTGCATTTCTCTCTGCTGAGATGGATGAGCCACTTGAGAGTAATTAATGCAAATTAGTTTGTTTACTTTGTTCCTGCACAGAGGTTTCTTCCTTTTCCTGTTTTCTGTCATCAGTAAGTTTTACTGCCTCTGAACTCCGTTCTGCAGCAAATTATTTACACATGAAGCAAAAACTTGAGGTATGAAGTTGATGTTTGCAGAGCCTCTTCAGGTACTCCTCTCCACTGCTCCTTTTCACATTAAACTGTGTGACCACAAATATTAGAATGACAGATATATAGAGCTTGTGCATTTCAGCACATAAAGCATCCCAGCTCTTCAGTCTTTACAAGTCATAGGAAAAATCAGGATAATCTGTCTATGTAATGAACATTCTTCAGTTTTTATTCTGAATTGCAGAAAAGGACTAATAATGACTCTGCTCCCTTAAGACAGAAGTCAGTCTGTTATTACTATATAGAATCTTGTACACATCCATCAGAACATCTTTATCACCAAGTCAACACAACAAATTAATTCCTTTCAAGTGAGTCCTGTTTTATTCGATACATTTTGTCCACTTTGTTTTTCTTATGCCTGCAGGATTTTTGTTCAGATTATTCTTCCTGGCCTTTTGATACATATGCTTAAATTTACTGTAGGTAGCAATTATGCTTAATTCCTCACACTTTAAAATACAATAATGGAATGAGAATACTCAATATTTCATTACCCAATTTGCAGGAAGTTTCATTTGCTTTCATAAAATTCATAGGATTTTATGCTTGTTGATTCTCTTGGTCTAGAAGTACGACAATGCCCTGCAGAAGTTTTTTCCATCCTTCCTATATATATATATATATATAACACATTTATTAATGTTATTTTGTTTGTATTCTGGTCAGAATATACAGAAAAGAAATAACATATCTTAATCAGTCACATATTTTCATCTGACAGGCAGAGGTGGTATGACCTCTATCTGAACCACACACACAAAATACGAGCTGAGCTTTACTATTCAGTCAGGCAGATGGAGTGCCCACCAAAGGTATGGGGTTTCCATTATCTTCCATTTGGCTATCTAACATATGTTTTAATACCTTTCAATGGCTTTCAAAGCTGTTATTAGGTTTCAGAATCTTTTCAGAAATTTTATCTATCTGTGGTCATTTCTCTAGATGTTTTACTTACTCTACCCTATGTACATTCAGTAGTTATAATTTACCAGACTTGTTTTCCAGTATTTTTTCCTCCCGTACTTTGGCCCTCTAGGCTAAACATAATCACTGTTCTGTCTGATGTAATTTTCTAAATCTTGCCTAATAATTGCCACTGTGTATCATTTTTTGTTATGCAAGTGCTCATTCATAGATCTATTAGCATCTTTGTAGATTCACGTTTTTGATAGGGATCATCTTCAGTGATAATATTTTTCACAGACATAAGCAGATTAACATATAGATCCATTTAAAGATTTTTGATACATCAGTACTGATTGATCAACATGGGTGTATTGCATTTAAATAGTGACTGAAATCTGAATGTGTTCATGTAAAAAATAACTGTTTATGTTTGCACAGCATTGAACACAACTAAATTTAATCATTATTAAAACAGTGCATATTAATTTACTTTAACTTTACCAGTAATTATGCTTACACTTACTTAATTAATGGAATAGCTGACTTTTACTATGGATGGTTTTATAGTGCTTCAGGGAATGAGACATTTATTCCTGATTAAATCTTTTGTACATGACCATAACAGAGCTAATAGAAGCTGGCATACTGCTGGTTTCATAAGAAGAGATTATTTTCTTAATCAAATTTATGCTTAACATTATATGGGCTTTAAAAAAAATATTGAAACAGTTTCTTCTTTCCTCCCTAGGCAGCTGTATGTACTACTTCACTGGTATGTTTGTGACTAGTAACAGGAAGCATTTAAAAAAGCTTCTGTTGTATTCAATATTATATTTTTCCATTTCTGTTGGATAGGATAAGTCTTTCAAATTTTCAGAAAGTCACAGAAATAATGCTTAGTTTGGTACATGTTCTTGGTGCTACTTACTTCAGTTAATAATTGAACAATTTTAATTTACTTATGCTGCTGAAATCCATAACTCTCTTCCAGTTTTCTAGGCTTATTTCAAAACATTAACTTCACAATGTTTTGTAGGTGAACTTCATGGTTTTTCCATGGAAGCTCTAGTCTGTGGTACAGGCACATATTCAAATGACATGCTTTTTAACCCACCCCCACAGATCTCCACCCTCTATTGCTGAACCACAAAGATTAATTATTCTTTCTTCTGCTATTTTTATTTATGTGTTCTTTTTGACAGACCATGGCAGTCCTACTTTCCATGATATATAGGTTCCATTGACATGAAACTTAGGTACCTGAATATTCATAGGTGGGTATGTTAGCAACTGATTTTGGGGGACCTATAGAAGATTATCAACTATAATTCCATACACTTCTAAGTATATTTTGAGATTTACTTTAATGAAAGATTTTACATTGCTTCAATTTGGAGAAGACCTAGCTTGAGTGGAAGAGAAAGAAGTAAGTGCAAGAAATGCATTTTTATGGAATAGAGATGTCTCATTAAGAATGAAAAAGGAATATGAAAGAGACCTGAGTTTATTTACAAATGGAAAAGGAGAATCTTATTTCTAGAGCAGGGAATGAAGAAGTAATAATGGTAAAAAGGTAAAAGATAAAAGAGTGGTGTCAGATTACAAGCAAAATGTGACAGGATGAGAGCTGGGTCTGGGAGCACAGCATCATTCAGTGAAACAAATATAAGATGAGTAAATACAGGAGAGAGAGGACTTTCATTCTCAAGTAAAGCAATTTGGTATCCAGAAATGGACTCAGAAATGGTAGTTACTAATACCTGCATTTGAACCTGCAGCTATTACAACTGATCCAGTCATTTCTCTAAGAATGTTATCTATTTGTCATATGGTCACAGTAACAATGTCCATCCCCTCCCCTTACCATTTTTTCTTGCATACAACATAGACTATAGGGACACAAGTCATATGTGGTAAGCGAATAAGTTCATTTTGATACTGATCTCTGCTGTTACTTATTTAGACAAACTAAATCTCTGAAACTCCTTCACTGAGTAAAGAAGGATTCTGCTTTTCTAATTTAGGATTCTAGGTTTAAATTAGAAAGACACACAAGTCCATAATTCTTTCCTCGAGGTTTTTCAAAGTGAAGGTTGTGACCAAACAACCAAACTGATGCTCTGAGTTATTTGTGGATAGAAAGCAACCAGCTTGTATTTTTTATTATTAAGTATTCCTTTGTAGTTTAGCCAGTGACATTTATTTTAAACACAGGTTATCTTTTGAGGAGAACTATAGGATCTAATAGTTCATAACAAGTTGTTCTGCTCCATTTTTCATTTTAGCACATGCAGTCTTTTAGTTTATGTCTCATCTATCACTTTACTAATTTTACAGTACATGAAAAAGAAATAGTGACTTCCTGGAATTATGCTTATCAGCTGAAACAAGTTAAGGCCACCTTTGATTAGTGAAATTCTCATCTGCCTATTTTTAATTATGGTATTAATTTATTGCTGTTGGAATTGGTGTTTTTAGAAGTCCATATGCTATTGCATTAAAAAGTAGGAAAAATTCAGGCCAAATAAAAATGAGGTTTTAATTTATCTCTAACACTCAGATGAAACAAGGCAGTACTGAGTGTTCAGCTGCCATGAAAATTTTTTTAATAACTACCTTTAAAATTGTGATAAAAAACCCTTCACCATGTTATTTATTTTAGAAAGTAATAATTTTATAAACTATTTGTAAAACACAATATCATTTCTTTGTCTTATTCAAAACCAAGTTACATCTACCAAGTTGTAGTTGCATCTACAGTGGTAGCATGTCAGATATGTTTAAGTTTAGGATTTTAATATTCACATAGTGACTGTATTAGTAGACTTTGACATAAATAGATTTAGAAAAGCCAGTAGTTCTCTCTTTGCATACACTCTGTACGTTTTCAAAGTAAGTATTTTAAAAATATTAATAACATTTTAGAAAATCTTACTTACTCTAAAAGATGCTAAATATTTAAAAAAAAAATTTGGTTTAGTTCAAACGGTTCATAGAAGTCCTGTTCAAGTGAAGTTGCCTGCATGATAGGGAGACTTCTTTAGAATTTCTAGCTTTAGAGTTTAACTACATTAATCAGAAGAGCCTTCAAAGGAAAATTATCAAAGAGAACAATTCTGCTATTGAGATGATACACAAGTTCTGTTATAAAAACAAGGTTTATTGCATCAGTGACTAACCCATTTATTATTTTTAAGGTGAAATACTATGTTATGCTCTGGTAGAATATCTATTAAAGACATTTCAGTTTTCAAGCCCCTTCCAACCTGAGCTGTTCTATGATGCCAGCTATAACTGTATTTCTCTATCTATGGTCTGTCATTTCCACAGGATAGTAAACAGTACTCAATTCAGATAAAGAAGGTGCTTTAGATGTTTACTGAGCTAGCGAGTCCATGATTGGCTTCTTAAGGTATATTCCTGCAGGACTAGGTATTCAAACAAAAATACAGATGATCATAATTATTTCTGACTGTATTGTTTTGACAGTTAGCAGAGGTTCTGTTGTCTTCTGACCTTTCATCCCTGTCAGCTGGACTATGTGCACTCAAAACTTAACCACTTATAAAGGCTTTGAAGTTGTAGTCCACTTGAGTGAGAATTATGCTTTGTGTCATACAACATATAAAGCTTTCTAAAGGATGTTCTTCATAAACTAAAAGAAACATAAAAAACATTAGTTTTCCTAGGAGGGATAAGCTCAACTGTTGCTTTATGGAAAGGTCTAAGGGAACTTCAACTTTTTTTGCCTTTCCCCCTTCCTCTAGTTAATCCTCTTTTTTCACACCCACTACCACAGTAGAAAATCAGATGATCTCAGTGTCCTCATAGCACTACAGCCTTTGACTCCTTCAAAGCTAATTCAGGTCTGAAAGTGTACCCATGTATTTATGTATGGTGCATCCTATCCTATACTTTGTCCACATATTTTGTGGTTTCACTGTATGAAGCTATTCCAATAATATGATTCCATTTGGGAGCTAGAATCATCTCATATGACAGGAACAGAGTGTGGTACTTTACTCATGTAAAAGATGGCAGCCACCTTATTGTGGCTTAACCTCAGCTGGCAGTTGCTGAGGAGACACTAGCTCACACAAACACTAG
Organism: Melopsittacus undulatus; assembly: GCF_012275295.1. Classification (NCBI taxonomy): domain Eukaryota; kingdom Metazoa; phylum Chordata; class Aves; order Psittaciformes; family Psittaculidae; genus Melopsittacus; species Melopsittacus undulatus. Next base: position 32,975,535 of record NC_047533.1, read on the forward strand.
CTCAGTCCCCCACAGTGGGATGAGGAAGTGAATTAGAACAGTAAAAGTGAGAAAACCCATTGGTTGAGGTAAAGACAGTTGAATAGGTAAAGCAGAAGCCCCACACGCAAACAAAGCTAACAAGGAATTCATTCACCACTTCCCATTGGCAGGCAGGTGTTCAGCTACCTTCAGGAAAGCAGGACTCCATCATGCATAATGGTTACTTGAGAAGACAAACCAGCAGACATGTCTTCCAGAATTCTTAGGAAAGTCCCAGTCCTATTCCTGGAGATGAGTAGCTGTGAGACTGCTGAGTAATAGAATAGTTGTAGGAAAAATAAAAATAGAATGATTCAAGTTTCCAAACACTAATATTTTTATAACAACCATCTCTTTAAATGAGTAGTGTGCAATTCCCCTCAGAAACAACTTTAGGTAGAAAACTTCTTTAGTATTTACAATGAAACATCAGTAGGACACTTTGTACTTTGCTCAGAGAACAAAACCAGCCTTTATTAATGATTTCAATCTGCATTTATTATGGTTCTTAAAGCAGAACTGAAAACCTGTGTCCCAGACTAGCAATCAGAATAAAGTATTAGGGGTAAAGCTTTGGTGATCCATGTGTTAACTTTCTTCAGCTTTTCTTTCCCTACCAGTTAAAGATTAAGATCCTAATTTGAATCCTCTGCTGTATACGACAGCAGGTTTTTCGCAATAAAACCAAGTGACAAGATGCTTGATGCCCATTTTGCCACCACTTTTTAAGTTTCTCAACAGCAAATAAAGAAGTTAATTGCTTTGAGTAATTGCTAGAGCAGCAGCTGTAAACTGTATACAAATTGTAAAAAATAATTAAAACTACTTCAGTGGTGAATAAAGGTTGAACATAGGGAAGCTTTAAAGGAAATCAAGTTCCTTTTGTGGTGTGCCACTTACCACATTCACATTCTTGCTTTACTTGAAGCATACTTCAGACTTGGCTGAAGACATCCTATTAGTCTTTCAATCTTAGGTCATGACATTACTGTTTCATAGTTAAGTTTGCCTAGAGCAAATTAAGGAAGTGTTGTTCTTTATTAATGAAGAAGAAAACCATAATTTAAATACTTCAAAGAAAGAAGGAAATAAAAGCAGACATATTAAAATGCAAGTGCAGCTACAGTCAGTCTTTTGCAATGATTTTAATTGTTAAGAATAAGACTGTACTACTAAAGACTTGGTGCTTTTGTGTTGCAAATATAATGTTATATCAACCAGATATTGTTAATCAAAAGTAGTTCTAAAAACTAGTCTGATGTCAAGGGAAAAAGTAATTGAGGTCGAAGATTATAAACCAAGAGCTGAGTCTTGTACCATCTTCTCCACCAAAACCCTCTCAAGGGCTGAGTTGTAGTATTCTCCATCAAAACTATCTTTTTTTGTTGTTGTTGGAAGACTGTATCTGAACAGAATTGCAAGATTTGACTCAAGGCAAAGTTTTCATAAGTGACAGTCGACTGATAGATGGAGACAAAATTAGATGCTTCATGAGGGAATAGAGTGCAAAACTCATAGAAGCACAAGAAAAAGCCTAGGAGGAAAATTTAACAGATGTTTACTACAAGTCGGGTTTTTCTCCCATCTGTAGCTGTATATTAGTAGGATTTCCCTCCAAGGGGAAACCTTCCTTCTGCAGAGGCCAGAGTACAAGCGGCACAGTGATCATGTATGTATGTTCATGCTCACACTCCCATACTCTATTTCTGAAACCATCCTTTTTCTGCTTCTCCTCACTCTGAATTACCTCTGATCAGCTCTTCTCTATTCTCAAAAAACACCTGACTAAGCTAATAATGGAGACAATGTGTACTGAAAGCATATGAATAGCTAGAATGTTGTCTAGACTAAAAAAAAGGATATGAATATAAATTGCTCTACTTGAAGCCGGACCACTGGTTCTCAACATAATGTCTTGTAAACAGTAACAAATGAATCTTCATTCTACTGAAATTGCTAACAAAATTCCTAGTGGTTCCAGTACTTAATGGAATGAAAATTTTAGCTCCTGATTAAGATTTTTGGAATGGTTTGGGAGATATGGAGTTGCCATTCTAAAAGCAATCGTAGTACAAACAAGGGCAATAGTCCAAACAAAAGGGTCATTTAACCATTTTTAGGGAAGATGTCCTAGTTATGAAAACCCCAAAAAGCACATGTTTAATTCACATTCTTTTAAGGAGATGTAAATGAATACCAAATATGGATCACATATGGATGTCATAGGATATAGGTGGATATATGCAAGTGCTTTACAAAATTTAGGGCCTGATATATTGTCCTCAGTGTAAATTGTGTTTATTTATCAATTTATGCCTACATGCTCTGGTTGAGCTGTACAGTTGCCTGTACCTAGTTTACCTATCAAAAAACGTTAGGGGAGAAAACCCTGAAAAGTAGAGCCATGAATATAAATTCATAATCAGGCAAGACATTTGTATTTCAAGCTATTGACAAAGAGACAGTTTCTCACTGGTCACCATCTTCATGAAAGGTTCTTGGTGCCTTTTTTGTTAGCTCTTTGTGGCATTTAATTGTCCAGATTAGAACCACACCTATCTGAAAATTAGTTTGTTTTACTATTTGTTTTTCTGTGGATCTGTTCTCTCCTGCAGCAGACAGTGAAACCACAGGAATAGGCATGCTAAGACATGTAGGTGGCAAGAATATCCTGATAGGGGTGGAAACTCTTGACTGTGCTTCTGGTAGCAAGACAGGCTTAGGCTGACTGAAAACAGATGTTGTGGTTTAACCTCAGCTGGTAACTAAGCACGACAGAACTCTTCACTCATTCCCCACTGCAGTGGGATGGGGGAGAGAATTGGAAAAGTGAGAAAACTCGGGTTGAGATAAAGACAGTTTAAAACATAAAGCAAAAGCCTTACACTCAAGCAAAGCAAAATAGTAATTCATTCACCATTTCCCATTGGCAGGCAGGTGTTCAGCCTCCTCCAGAAAAGCAGAGCTGCATCACAGTTATTTGGGAAGACAAAACACCACCACTCCAAACACTGTCCTCTTCCTTCTTCCCCAGCTCTATACGCTGAGCATGACACCATTTGGTATGGAGTGTCCCTTGAGTCAGTTGGAGTCAGCTGTTCCAGCTGTGTCCCCTCCCAGCTTCTTGTGCACCCCCAGCCTCCTTGCTGGTGGGGTGGGGGGAGGAGTAGAAAAGGCCTTGGTTCTCCTCAGCAATGATGAAAGCATCCCTGTGTTATCAAAACTCTTTCCAGCATAAATCCAAAACACAGCCTCATACTATCTATTAGGAAGAAAATTTACTTTATCCCAGACAAAACCAGCACACCAGACATGACAGAAAATATAATATTTTTTTAAATAAACCTCACATTTCTAATAGCAGCTGTAGTACTAGTGTCTCAAATAGTGAAATGTAGTTCTTAATATGACTCTTTCACCTCTCTAAAGTGATTTTAGCATTGCTCAACAGTATGCCACAAAAAATTCCTTCCTCCATCAAAATTCCATGCATTGAAAGTTGTTTTCCCCAGCTATTTATTCTTCTTTCCTTCAAAAGAAACTCTTACATTCTATTGTACTAAAAATTATAGAATATCATCTATAAACTCAAACACTCTAAACCTCTGTGTACTAAGAAGCCACAAAACATTTTTGTCAGCAGTTATTATGGATGCATTAGACTCCCTTTCCTAAATTTTATCAATCAGTTTATTCCATATATAAATTACTCGTGAAGCTCCACTGGAGATTTGGACTACTTGCCTACTGTCTATATATGTATGTAGAGTCATAGAATGGTTCGGGTTCAAATCCCGAATTCACAAATTCAAGTCACGCACAGGGACACCTTCTACTAGATCAGGTTGCTAAAAATCCTATCCAGCCTGACCTTGAACACTTCAAGGTATGGACATCCACAGCTTCTCTGGGCAACCTCTCTTCCAGTGCCTCGCCATCCCCATAGTGAAGAACTTCTTCCTAACACCTGATCTAAATCTGATTCACACTTTGGTTAAGTTACTGTCCTAGAATACTATTGCTGTGAAACTTTATAAGCTGTATGTCTGCAAGTACAGTGTATTCACCTGTGTTGTTTATTTATATTAGTGCTATAGGTTTCACCTAAGAACAAATAAGTAATTTGATAGCTTTAGAACTGCAAATGTTTGTCCCCTGAGAATACTCCCTTAGCAATAAATGACCAGTGTAACACCTTTTGTTCAAAGTAGATCAAAACCATTTTAGGTCATGAAAATACTGCAGCATACCAAGGAAAAATAAAATAAAGACTGCATTTTTGTCCACTTCTTGGCATTCTTTGTAGAGTTTTTTAATAATTTTATTTCTGAAAAATCTTTCTTGCTTCTTCCAGAAACCTGTTTCCTAAATTTCAGCACAAAACACTACTTGTTAATATTAATACAACTTCAGAAGATTTTGCAAATGAAAATATTCTAACACCTGTACTGACTAAAGTTTGCTCACAAATATCCAGTTGCTGCAAGGTGAAAATGCTAAAAAAATGTTATAAAATTCAAATATGCATTTAACAACTTATCAGACAATTCCTACATGTAAATAGAAAAAGACACTGAGAAAATATGAAATGACAAAACAAAGTGTAAACTCACTTGGTAGATTTCAGTCTAGTTCAGAAGGGATGATCAAAGGGATAATGGAGGGCTTTGAATACAAGACAATTAAATTAAAATTGATTGAAAGGGGAAAAAATTACATCACAAATTGAAGCAATTTATAGATCTGAATTTCAGTCCAAAGGAATATCTACTGAGATAACTGAGGAAGCTAAAATTGCAGTAAGATGACTCATGTGAAATAAAATAAAAGTTGATATAATGGCACAGGAGTTCAGGAACTGTCTTAGCTGGATATGAAAATTACCTGGTCATAATATTTATTTAATATCTTGTCATAGTTTAAACCAAGTCCCCCTACTCCCGGAGAGTTAGGAAGGAAAATCCAAAGAATGTAGGCCCCACAGATTGAGATAAGAACGGTTTAATTGCTAAGGCATAACACAAAACCCCTACTGCCATTTACTACTACAAATAATAATGATACAGCAAACAGCAAGTGAAAAGAATACAACACCCCACCAGCCACCGACCCATAACTCACTCCACCCTGCCCGGCCGAGCACCATGTGCTCCTTCCTCCATTTTCCTCCACAGCTCTCTCCCTCCAGCTTTCTTTTTCCCAGTATGCATCCTGGGCATCATGTGCTATGGTATGGAATACCTCATTGACTAGCCTGGGTCAGGTGTCCTGTCTCTCCTTCCTCCCGGACTCCCCTCCTCCACCTGGCTGGAAAAAACCTTGAACAAAAAACACCCTCAAAACATGCTCAAACCATGACATATCTTCATAGAGGAGGTCTCTTATTCCACTAAACCTTTCTGTTGACGCAGTAGTCAAGGACAACGTGGAGACGATCAATGTGATCAAGCGATTGCCAAAGTTTATTCAGATACAGTGCTCCTTTTATACCCTTACACCCTTAGGTTTCTTATGTAACAGCCTTGGATACTGAGCTCTAATTGGTTAGTCTAGAGGTTACTACCGTTTACAAAGCTAATGTTTACAACTTGTTATAATTGCGATTAAATACCTTACGCTAAACATACAGTGGGAAACTACAACCTTGGCAGAGATCATTCTCTGCACACTTTCAGTGGAAAATTACAGAGGCCTGACAAGACAATTGGCCTTGCTTATGCCTGCCAAAAATCTTCTTACTTTACAGTAACAAGGCTCAGGATATCTGAATCGCTCACTACGTGGCCTTGGCTCTTTGAGAATTCCCACACCTTTCATTCTGTTCACTGGGATTTTCCTCCTCCCTCCTCCCCAGCATTGTACTCTAGTCATGGTTTAAACTATAAAGGAATCAAGAGAGAAGTAAAATCAAAGAGGAATGGTGGTGTTTTCTTTTGGAACAGCTGGTACACCTCCACAAACCAAATATCTGGCCTCTCATGTGATTATTAAAGTGTTTCATAATCAGAAGCATTCTAGTCAGATAAAGACTACCTTCACAAACATAAAATTAAACATGAAGATAAATTGTTTACAGTTAAAATTTATATAATCTCTGCAGTCCAGGGGCAAAAACTGGGATGAATTCAATCTCTCTACAACAGGTAACATTGCTACATAACTAAGAACATAGTTGGTGCACCCACAGCAAAGAAATTTTAATTCTGGCTAAGCTTTGAAACACAAATTTAACCAATTTAGCTATCAGGGAAGTCTGTATTTGAAGAATTACTTGCTGGCTGAAACAGGAGATTAAGAGCAACAAAATTAGTCAATAGGAATTTAAAGGCACATTGAATTACAAAGGCATGTTATCCAGCTGTAGCCTGCTGTGCCTGGTACTGCCTTTGCAGAGCACAATGAAGATGGGCAGCTCACATTTTAATTAAATGAATGTTTTTAAAGTGTAGAAAATTTCTGTAATTACTTAATTCAAGGGTTGTCTTCTCAGTTACAGTACTAGATGCAGTGTTTCAAAAGAGTGCTTATGTTCAGTCTTCTTTGTCTTGGGCATAATAAAGTAGCCATCTTCACTTACTGGTATGGTAAACCAGTATTAAACCTCAGTATTTTAGTAAACATTGACTTAACAGAAGACAACTAAGAAATTAACTCATTTTCATTACACTAAAAATTTGCTATCAAGAAATATATTAACCATATGTAGATTTGTTAGCAAAAATGAAATATGTACTTCATATAGCTTTTTGTCACATTTTTCACTGTATTCCCTGACAAGAGTGATACAGAAGTAATTGAGTCATTTTCTCAGTCAGGGTGAAAAGTGCTCACCTTAGGGCTAAAACAACTCTGGTAACTCAGTACCCTGTACATGCTGCATATAGCAGAAAGTAACAGCACCATCACCAGAAAGACAAAAATTGGAATGGGGTCTACTCCATATCTTTTTATTACTTTTTTATTAAAGCCAGCAGAACAAATTCTATGAGTGGTCCTCATCCCTCCATTGCAAAATTAGCCCTGTGAATTTAAACTCTGAAGTAATGTAATTCTGATGAAGGTGGCCACCCTCTTGGATTTTCACAGAAATGCATGACAAGCTATTACACAGTCTACTCTAATTGCTTGAGGGCTGATAAAAAATATAAAGTGATGGCATAAAATATGTCATATAATTACATGTCATATAATTATTATAAGACCACACTCTGCTTTTCAGAGCATGTGGCTGAGTATCTTATCCAAATACTTAACCAGCACTGGCAAATAGCTGAAGCACCTGATGAGAGCATTTTGCAACTAGTAAATGTTATTTCAATGCAATATTAATTAAAAGGTTTCCCTCCCTCAAAAGCCATGATAAGTAAAAACGTTCTCTGAGAACTATTGCACAGGTAGTTGGAACATTTAAATACAGTATTTTTTGGGTTGTGTAGTAAAAAGTTGCAGATAAAATTTAGATAGAAGGATGGAATTTGTTCCAGCCATTCAGAGTGAATACTGGTGGGGGATTGTCATGGATACAAGTGTGGAAGAGTAAATTTATTCAGAGCTTCATCACAAGAAGTGTTTGGTTTCAGTGTTTTATCTGAAGGCTGTATCCAGAAAGCAGATATTCATGTGTCTTTCTCTTCTCCTTTCTATCATAAAAAAGATTTGAATAAATCCATAATTTCCAGGGGAAAAAAAAAACCAACAAACAACAGATTTCTTCATCCTACTGAGATTTGAGCTTATTCTGGAGCTGCATATTCAGGCAAAGTGTAAGAGATTCAAATAGATTGTGATTCTACTCTGAGGTAAATCCCAAATCTCCATGCTTTCTAGCATGGCCTTCCTCAAAGATTTCTCTCTATCATTTCAATAATACATAAACAGTCATTGACACACGGCCCAACACTTCAGTGCCCTGCTTTGGCAGCAAGTGCTTTAGTGACTAGGCAATCAAGGTATTTTGAATCTACTTATAATGAATATTCTTCAATTTTTACATGGGTGCTTGAAAATGCATTGATTGCTTGGTGGTTTATTTGTGGGGTTTGGTTTTTAAGTTTTCCTTTCTTTTCAACAAACCTGCCAAATCCTTTTTTATTTTTTTTTCAGTTGCTGATTCCTGGGTTCAAGAATAGGGAGTGTGGGCAAGGAGTCTTAATCTTAGTATGGACAGTAATCAAACCTTGCTTTGGAAGGCTTAGATATATGGTATAATGTCCATATTTCAATTTAATCTTCTGCATAGCAATCATTCAGAAAAAGCTCTGCCTTGAAATAAAAGTTACTATGACCCATATGGATCGATTCAAACATTTTTTACTGCTAACCCACCTGTCAGGGATTCTGTACATGGGTAAAAAATGCACACATACACACACAAATACACATACACACACACAAAATAAAATAAATGCTGTATAGTCAAGATTTAAGTGATTTCCTAACATGTGGGCATATGTTTTTATTAAATGTCAGAAATTATTTTATCTTGTTGTCATTTCTGGAAAAGATTTATAATGGTAATGGTGGCAAACCAGGATAGCAGTCATAAAACAGGGTGATAACTGAGATAATAGGAGTCTGAAATATCTGCCCAGCACAACTATGTAAACCTATTGTCATCAGCATTTATTTCTTCTGACTGCATTGTTTGCTGGTTCTAGTGACATAAGACAGAAATGCAGTGTTTTCTTTCAATGATACTTAGTTGTTGGCAATAGGTTTCCTATAACACCACAGTATTCTGAAATTTCATGACAATGTCTAAGTAACTTTTTAGTTGGACATTTACAGTAAATAAAGCATCTGAACAATTGTCTATCAGTGCTCATTCTGGAACTGTGAATTTTACATTCAATTAAGACCCTGTCTGCTGTCTTTTAGTACAGTTTGCAGAGTCCATTGGTAAACTAAAATGCTTAATGAGAATGTATAAAGGCTGGTAATCTGCTTCACAAGGCCCTTTAAAAAGAACAAACAACAGAAAACTGAATACATTATTTAAATGATAAATTTCATCAAATATGGATTGCTGGAAACAACATCAGTCAATGTTGTGATGCAAAATAGGAACTATCTCAATTCTTTTAAGCAAAATGATGAATAGGCTTACACATTCAGTTAAAATCTAACATAATACAAGTAACAAAAGCAAACAGAATTACAACATAAAGACAAGAGTCATCATGTTTCTGTTACTAGCTATTCTAAATATTTATTTTGTTTTGTTATTCCAACATAGCATGGTTTCTTTTATTTATACTCTCTTCTGGTCAGTATACTTTTTTTTCTAGGGGAAAGATTTTGTAATCAGTGGAGACAACCACACACATACACTTCTTTCTTTTGTTATTAGATGTGGTTGCTTAGGGTTTTTGAGTTGCAGCTGATTGTAATTGCTGAGATGAGTAGCTTGAGCGAGGATGCCTGCAACGCCGAAGTGGGGGGAGATCAGCGTCCAGGAGCCCCACTACAGAGCGACAAGAGCCACCGAAGAGGAAGCCTCAAGTCCTCAACAGGACTTGCCCAGGAGCCGGCAGCTCAGCTCACGTGAGGAGGTGACTCACCGGGGGCGGAGCCAGGAGGAGTGGCACCAACTGCAAGTGGTTAAAAACCTACCCAGGGAGCGTGGCGACCAGGAGTGCGGCGTGGCAGTTTGTGTGCCAGTTGGTGCGGGCAGGTGAGCAGGATGGTGAGCACTCGCCGTATGCCCAGGGTCCAGTCTGGGAGCTCTGCCTTGGCTGCCTCGGTGCTGGCCAGCGTAGGCACCCAGACAGAGCCGGTAAGTGGGGAGGTTGCGGTGCAGAGCTTGGAGTGTAGAGAGTGCCTGCACTGGTCTTGTGAGGGAAAGGTGCAGAATGGGCAGGGCTGCGCTCGCTGCTCCCTGATGGAGGTCCTCGTCCAGCAGGTGGCTGAGCTACAGCATGCTGTCAGTAAGCTGCAAGATGTCAGGGAAGCTGAGAGGAAGCAGGACTGCTTGCTCCAGGCCCAAAGAGCACAGGGGCCTCAAGCTTCCCCTCTAACTCATGGAGGAAAGAAGGAGGCTGTTGATCAGGGAAGCTGGGAATTAATAACAAAAAAAAAAAGCAACCAAAGGAGGAAGAGAGCAATTAAAAGCAAGGGGCTTCCTCCTAAATCTGCTGTACCCACCCAGAACCACTTTGCTGTCCTGCAGGGGGCTGATGAGGAAATGCACTTGCATCAGAAACAGCCGGCTGATGCACTGGTACAGAAGATCTCTACTGGTGCCACCAGGAAAAAGCAGCAGGTTGTAGTAGTAGGGAACTCTGCCTTGAAAGGGACAGAAGCGCTCATCTGTTGGCCTGACTCGGTCGCAAGGGAGGTGTGTTGCCTACCTGGGGCACAGATCAGGGATATTGTGGAGAGGCTGCCTGCTCTAGTAAGTCCCACAGACTATTACCCGCTTCTAGTGATCCATGTGGGTGCTAGGGATATAGATATTAGTAGCCTGAGGAGTATAAAGAAGCACTACAGAGCTCTGGGAGAGGTGGTCAGGGGTTCTGGAGCTCAGATAGTCTTTTTGACAATTCTCCAAGACACAGGAGAGGACCTTCCAAAGGCAAGGAGGATTGGACAGGTTAATAAATGGTTAAAAGGGTGGAGTCATAGTCAAGGGTTTGGGTGTCTTGAACATGGGGCCCACATTTGTAGGCCAGGCCTACTGGTGGCTGGTGGAACTGCTCTGATAAAGAAAGGGAAGAGTGGCTTTGCTGGGAGGCTTGCTAGACTTGTCAAGGATGCTTTAAACTAGTTGTGTTGGGGGAGGGGAGCATCTTTCCACCCCAACACACCCAGTCAGTTGCCAGCACCTATAATAAATGCTTGGAGCAATGTAGTAATATTCTAGCTGCTCCAGCCACTGAGCCGGCTTCATTTGGAGCTTGGATCAGATGCCTCTATACAAATGCCCCATAGCATGGGGAATAAACAAGAGGAATTGGATATGTGGGCACATCTACGGGGCTATGATATAATAGGCATCACAGAAACATGGTGGGATGGCTCCTTTGACTGGAGTGTTGGAATGGAAGGTTACAGGCTTTTTAGAAAAGACAGGCCCAGTAGGAGGGGAGGGGGAGTTGCCCTTTATGTTAGGGATAGGCTGGAGAGTATGGAACTCTGTCTGGGGACAGGTGATCAGTTAACAGAAAGTTTGTGGGTCAGGGTTAAGGGGAAATTGGTGATGGGACACATTACTGTGGGGATATGTTACAGACTGCCTGATCAAGAAGAACCTGTGGACGAAGAACTCTACAGACAAATAGGAAAAGCCTCATGCTTGCAGGCCCTTGTTCTCATGGGGGACTTCAACCACCCTGACATCTGTTGGAGTGACGGTACAGCCCGGCACAAGCAATCCAGGAGGTTTCTCGATTGTGTGGAAGACAACTTCCTTCTGCAAGCAATAAAGGAGCCAACAAGGAGAGGTGCCCTGCTTGACCTTGTGCTCACCAACAGGGAAGGGCTCCTTGGAAATGTGACTCTCCAGGGAAGTCTTGGATGCAGTGATCACGAGATGGTCGAATTTGAGGTCCTCAAGACAGTGAGAAGAGTGTGCAGTAAGCTCACTGTCCTGGACTTCAAGAGAGCAGATTTTGGGCTGTTCAGGAACCTGCTTAGCAAGGTTCCATGGGATATAGCCCTAGAGGGCAAGGGGGCACAAGACTCTTGGTTAATATTCAAGGATCACCTGCTACAAGCTCAGGAGTCTTGCATCCTGACCAGAAGGAAGTGCAGCAGAAGGGCCAGGAGACCTCCTTGGATGGATAAGGAGCTGCTGAGAAAAGTTCACAAGAAAAAAGAGGCTTATGAAAGGACAAGTGGCCCGGGATGAATACAGGGATGTTGTCTGGGAAGCTAGGGACCAGGTTAGTAAAGCTAAGGCCCAGTTAGGATTAAACTTGGCTAGGATGTGACAGATAACAGGAAGGACTTCTATACGTATTTAACAGCTAAAAACCAGACAAGGGACAACATAGGCCCCCTCCAGAAGCTGTTGGGAGTGCTAGCTACACAGGATTTGGAGAAGGCTGAGGTTCTGAATGGATTCTTTGCCTCAGTCTTCACTGGGAAAGGCTCTGACTGCATCACCCGAGTCTTGGAAGGCAAACACAGGGACTGTGAGAATTAAGACCTTGGGCCCATTGTACATGAGGATCTGGTTCGAGACCATCTTAAGAACCTGAACATACACAAGTCCATGGGACCTGATGAAATCCATCTGCAGGTCCTGAAGGAGCTGGCAAATGAAGTTGCAAAGCCACTGGCCATCATATTTGAAAAATCATGGCAGTCAGGTGATGTTCCTGATGACTGGAAAAAGGGAAATATAACCCCCATTTTCAAGAAGGGGAAAATGGATGACACAGGGAATTACAGACCAGTCAGTCTCACCTCTGTGCCTGGCAAAATCTGGGAGCAGATGCTCCTGGAAGGCATGCTAGGGCACTTGAAAAAGAACAAGGTGCTTGGTGAAAACCAGCATGGCTTCACTAAGGGGAAATCCTGCCTGACCAATTTGGTGGCCTTCTATGACGGGGCTACAAAAGTGATGGACAGTGGTGGGGCAGTTGACATCATCTACCTGGACTTGTGCAAAGTGTTTGACACTGTCCCACATGACATCCTTGTCTCTAAATTGGAGTGTCATCAATTTGATAGGTGGACCACTCGGTGGATAAAGAACTGTCTGGATGGTCGCACTCAAAGAGTTGTGGTCAACGGTTCAGTGTCTGGCTGGAGATCAGTAATGAGTGGTGTCCCTCAGGGATCGGTGTTGGGACCGGTCTTGTTTAACATCTTTGTCGGTGATATGGACAGTGGGATTGAGTGCACTCTCAGCAAGTTTGCCGATGACACCAAGTTGTGTGGTTCTGTTGATACGCTAGAGGGAAGGAATGCCATCCAGAGGGATCTTGACATGCTTGTGAGGTGGGCTGATGCCAACCTCATGAAGTTTAACCATGCCAAGTGCAAGGTCCTACACCTGGGTCAGGGCAATCCCAGGCACAGCTACAGGTTGGGCAGAGAAGAGATTCAGAGCAGCCCTGTGGAGAAGGACTTGGGGGTGTTGGCCAATGAGGAAATGAACATGAGCCAGCTTCAGTGTGTGCTTGCAGCCCAGAAAGCCAACCGTATTCTGGGCTGCATCAAAACGAACGTGACCAGCAGTTGAAGGAGGTGATCCTGCCCATCTACTCTGCTCTCGTGAGACCTCACTTGGAGTATTGTGTGCAGTTCTGGTGTCCTCAACACGAAAAGTACATGGAACTGTTAGAACAAGTCCAGAGGAGGGCCATGAGGATGATCAGGGGACTGGAGCACCTCCCATATGAAGACAGGCTGAGAAAGTTGGGGCTGTGCAGCCTGGAGAAGAGTAGGCTGCGTGAGACTTCATAGCAGCCTTCCAGTATCTGAAGGGGGCCTACAGGGATGCTGGTGCGGGACTATTCATTAGGGACTGCAGTGATAGGACAAGGTGTAACGGGTTGAAACTTAAACAGGGGAAGTTTAGATTGGTTATAAGGAAGAATTTTTTTACGATTAGTGTGGTGAGGCACTAGAATGGGTTGCCCATGGAGGTTGTGAATGCTCCATCCCTGATGGTGTTCATGGCCAGGTTGGACGAAGCCTTGGGTGATACGGTTTAGTGTGAGGTGTCCCTGCCCATGGCAGGGGGTTTGGAACTAGATGATCTTAAGGTCCTATCCAACCCTAACTATTCTATAATTCTATGATTCAAATAATGAATAATAATGAAAACAAGGGTTTTAAATAGAGACAGCATTTTCATTAGACCAACGAGTGTAACTGGAAAAAAATAGACAGCTTTTGGGCTGCACTAGATTTAAGGAAATAAATAAAAAGTCCTAATATAGTAATATAGTATACTGTGATATTTAAGATGATATATATGGTTCTACAACTGAAGTGGAAAACCAGAAAAGAAATATTCAAGTCAAACTGAAAATTAGATTTATTTTGAAAGAGAAACTAATAATTTAAACCAAACCATTTTTTTTGTTCTGCTTCATTTTTTTTTAATTGTTATTTCAGTTATTCTGTCATGAAAAAATTTGTTACAATACCTTTCTGGTTTGATTTTTTTTTTTTGAGGGTTCAATTGTACTTAAATAATTCATTTTGATATTGGAACATTTCATTTCCCATGTCCACAAAATTCAGTTTTCTTGTAAGCTTGCATTTTGTCTGCTGAGATTATATAGGAGTTGTAGCAGAAATTGCAATGTATTTTATGACTCCTTTTACAGTAGCGTAGGCAATGCTGATCTTTTTATGCAGAAAAAAAAGGAAAGCCAGATGTTTGCATAACTTTCCATAATGTTTCAAAATTTTCAAATGCACTTATTTGCCTTCATGTAGTCATACTGACATAACACTTCTGTAGGCTGCCGGAAGAGGTGACATGGGATCTTTCTGTGAATTGAAACACAATTAATGTCATGTCTCAGCAGTCTGAAAGCAATGGATTTCCTGTCGGTGGGATAAACAGGTGTGCAGTCATATGCTTTTATTTCTTGTAAAAAGAAAGTCCAGGCTTTCTTCAGAAAAATATTGCAACAAATGCGTAAATAGGGAAAATACCACAGTATTTTTCACTTTGTGCATGTTGTATAGCACATAGAACAACTGTTCTTGAATCGTAGGCCACTATCAGCATGTAATTCAGGTTGCAAATTCCATTCATTTTTCTGCTATAGTGCAGAGCACTATACTTGGCTCAGGATACTTGGTGCAGAGCACTGATAATCTTCATGTGCAGGGAAATTCTAAATCATATGCAACTAATTATCTGTTTGGTGTTGGACTGAATTCAACAGAATCATTTCATATTATCCTCTGTTTTGTCAATTTTACTGCAGGCATAAACAAAGGAACTCCAAGGAACTTAATTACCGTGTTATGATTTTATAGAATAAGCATTAATGTATCTACTTTTCATTATGCATGTCAGCTTATGACCACATATAGAAGACTAGATCAACAGATGCATATATATGAATGGTTTGCTAATGGTACAAATAGATTAAACTTCTCAGTTCCTTAACTAAAGGCACAAAGCCTCAAGAAAGACAACTGTTTTGATTTTTTTGGCTGTGTATCATGCAGTTAACACCAAGATGAATAAATTCACATCACTTGAATGTGAATTCATGTCCCTCAGCTGTCTCCACCAATGGCTATCTGATAGGATGACAGGACACGTTCATCAGGTTGAGCTATTGCTTGAGGACAGATATGTCAAGAAGTGGCTGGTTTAGATATGTAGCCTTGTAAAATGCTTTAAATCTCTTTATACACAAAAGCTTTACATTTGAATGTCACCATTCACTAAATCATATCTTTTAAACCTACCTTCCACAGAGAGAAAATGTATTCAGAAGCAGATACAAAGAATGTGAAGAAGCAACTGTGGTTATCAGTAACCTCAACCACACTGAAAGCTAGGAAGCCAAACAGCCACAGGTAGGTTATAAACACAAATTGGAAAGTCATCTCTACAGCAGCCTATGGTACTAGACTGAGTTAAATGAATTGCAGGGAAATGTGTTTGTTGAAATCCAATGCAAATCAATAGTGTTGCTATTACTACCAGGCACCACTGAGACAGTTTTGGTTGCCTACAGTGCCTGTAGCTGGGCACCTTGCCTAGAGATATGTGACTCCAAGTAAACATAGCTGTAAAGAAGAGTTAGTCATAGTCATAAGCACAGGTAAAGGCATCTAAAATCTCTTGGTTTGGTTAAGCAGAATTAAGGCAGTGTGGGATTATGATAAAAATACCACATAAGTACAAGAGTTACCCAAGTTATAATAGAATATTAGTGCAATTAAAAATAAGACTGTGAATACATCTGGGAATTTGGAGAATATTTCCAAGCACTAGGGCAATGAATTCTGAAAAGTTTTCCTATAGTGGAATGGCCAAAATTACCTGACTACATTTAAAGTATTTCCTATAATTATGGAAGGAATTGCATGAAATGTGCTGTCATAGAAGATAGACATGACAAAAGAGAAGATAAATTTTACTTTTGTAGTCCTATGTATATGTTTATATTCAGCATGGTCATACTTAAAAGTGTTGTAGTACAGGCTAATTAAAAAAAGAAGCCACAGATAAAAATTGCTTTAATTTTTTTTTTTAAGATTGTGTGATTGAAATTCAGCATCATTTTATTTTCTGAATTATTAGCCCTAACAAGCTGTAAGTCAACACCATTATGATCATAACACCAGTGATGACAGACTATGTCCTACTATTTAATTTTTGGTGTGCACATCTTTGGGTTTTATCCTATACAATAATTTTTGCATGGCAATCATAGACTCATAGAATGGTTAGGGTTGGAAAAGACCTTAAAATCATCTAGTTCCAATCCCCCTGCCATGGGCAAGGACACCTCACAATAAACCATGTTGCCCAACACCCTGTCCAACCTGGCCCTGAACACTCCATAATAACATTGCGTTAATGTTCTTTAAATGTCTTTCTAAAAGTTATGTCTACTATGAAACATTTAGAAAAGCCTCACTATTTGATGTTCTTTTGCTGTAACTACTGCTTTGTTCTCTCCTTGGTTGTCTTGTTCTTCTGCTTCTCCCCATGTATATGATGAATCTATCTGTTCTCTAAACTTGCTTTCTCCCATTCAATAACTGCAAACAGAAGGCAGGGAACAATAAAAACTGAGGACGTACTCTGCCTATATTCACAAAGAAAACCTTGGAAACTTAGAGTTTTAGCATACATTTCAGAATGTCCATATACCACATATCTGCCATCCTGAAATTATTTTAAAAAATTAAAGTAGCATATGTAAAAGCAAAGCAATTTCTTCCAAGAACAGTTTCTGATCTGCTTTAGAGTTTTTAACATACCCTCTATTTATTCTCAGGGTGCTCATTTCTCCATGTATTTGCAATATGTGTTTTAAAATCTTGTCCTGATAGCAGGCAAATGAGTGAAAGGAAAGTTTCCCTTTTAAGCCATTAATAGTAGAGTGGGTCTGTAGAGGCTTTCATGATAGCTGCTCATTCACAGAAAGGCTGAAGAACTGAAAGGAATTTGCCTTCATATGACTTGAAGGTGTCCCTCCAGTTGGCCTAGATAGCCTTTGAAGTTCCCTTCCAACCCAAACTATTCTATGATTCCATGAGTTATGTGGTGTTCAACACAACAGTGCCGGACAGAGGCATCCACTGAATATAATATTATAATCTATTTTGATTTTGTGTCTTGTCCTTCTCCTTGTTTGTGTCTTTTCATTTTCTGCTTTCTGTGTGAAAACATATGAAAGTTCTTTGTGGAGCTGAGGTTTGTACCCAAACAGAAAATGTCCATGAGCTTTACTTCTCCTGGAATTTTAAGAAGTCCCAGTGTCAGAGACATCCTGATAGCCATGCAGACAAAAAGATCATATAGTCCTTGGTTAGCCCTGTATATGGGAAGAAAAAAATATTTTTAAGTTTTCCAGGCATTTTGCCCTGTAAAAGTCTGTTTTAATTTGTACATAACTTCACCAAACTTTCAACAGTGCCCCAAACTTTGTTATGCTTTGTGTCTGCCTCTGACTCACTTTCCCCCATCCTGGTAATTCAGCCAAAACTTTTAAGATACTTCTAAGAATAAGACGAAGGGGAAAAAACAACAATAGGTTAAGTGAAAGAGGCAAAACTGCAAGGAGCAAGGAGTGTCAGAGATGAAGCTCAGCTTAGTCCGTGGGATACTGCTATACTGCAGTTCATCACACTGGATTCTATGGCTTTGAAATGGCCAAGACATATGAAATGGCAAATATTTCTGAAACCAGGCAGCTGTCTGGCAGGGAAGTTGGTACCAGTTGAGACCCTTTTTAGCACAACTGGCACCACCTTCAGGACCTTTAGTGCATTTTCCCTTCAATGATTAGGGAATTCACTGAGAGCTCTTCTCATAGATTCTGCCTTTCACCTTCCAAATAAAATATTTGTCACTGAGATTTTTGTGAAACAGTGCACTTTCAGGCAGAGATTATTTGCACAGAGTTGTTATTGGTGCATAGCATAGAGCTCATATCTAAATAGGCATCATCTGCACTAAATGCACTAGAGGTTCAACAGAAAAAGGATGTGTAATTATACACTTACAGAGTTTCATGCTCTTATATGTCAAAGAGAAATTAAGGCCAAATTAACCACCTTCATATGTTTTCACCAAAAGTTTTGAAAACTGAGAATTCACCAAGTTGAAACACAAAGCACAGTCACAGTAAAAATAACTTGCAAGTATTGTGAGCCAAGTGTTTAGGGAAAAAGAAAATCACAGGTACATTTTTCCAAATTTCCAATCTAACCTTTTAACTGACAAAATGAGAAGAAGATAGACTACTGACTAGTCTCAGAAGTAATGTTACATAGACAGTAACTTTCCACCATTAAATGCTTTTGTTTTATATATTCTATTTGCTGCACTGACCAAAGTAAATTTATCAGATCTTTTTCAGATAGAAGTCATAGAAAGCTTTTTAAATATAATAGTTCCAAAAAGTACAGATATAACCACCATATATACAATGTAAAATGCAAATTCTCCTGGTTTTGGAGAACTCACATGCTAGTGTGTTTCCCATGAGCAACAAGCGAATGAGCTGAGATACACCTGGTGCAACAGCATTATGAGAGTGGTGTTATGCCACTGGAGGTGCATTAACAGAGAGAGTATGTTCTATGGATGTATGTATGGAAATGAACCATAAAGTCACAAAACTAATTTTAAATGTTTGAAAAAGATAAATTCTTACTACAGTGGCAACCAGACATCATTATTTTTCAATAAACTCTACTCAAATTTGAGCTGTTTATTATCCTCAGAATTCTGAATCCCATTGAGCTTGTATTTGCTTTCTCTCAAAGTTATTATTCTAGTTCTGTTAAAATTCTTTGGTAGAATGATGTCTCTTACAGAGTAAGCCTGTTCATTTGACTTTTAGAAACCTTTGGCTTTTTACTCTATGTACAATTTTTAAGGCTTATAAAATTGCAACACATAATATATAGGATGTAATTAAAATTTTTGAGGCAGTTACAGATAATCATTTACTCTAACATTTTTAGGATTATAAGGAATGCAGCACTAGTTTTTATTATTTCCACTGTTGCATCTTAGACCTTGGCAGTCTGATGATTCAAACTGCTAGACTGAGCTTACTGATAGACTGTGTGGGATGTAAATTTATTTTACAGGATTTGTGTCTTATTGGCACAGTAATTTTATAAACTTGAACCTACAGATCTCTTACTATACAGGAGATATAGAGCACTTTGCATATGCACAGAACATAAATATGCTTTTAAGCAATGTATGGGATCTCCAGAAATCTTAAGTTGTTCATGGCATAGCAAAAACATATGCTTAGGGAAAGAGATTGACTTAAAATGTTATTTTTTCTGAAAATAAGATTTAATTTTTTTGCTTGAATTGAGTCTTATTTTTATGCTATTGCGAAATGGAAGTCATGTGATCAATAATTCTCTTGCCTCTTACTTACTGAATGTGTCAACTTCCTACCTTAAAAATATTTATTTTTTTTCAGGATGAAATTCATCCTTGTTCAAGTCCTTCAGTTCCTTTTTTTTCAGAACAATTTTTATCTCACATTAAGTCTTGTCTGCATAAACATAGCTTTATTTTCCTACTTTCATTCCTATTCTGATCTGAGAGTTAACATTTGAGCCTGTTTTGGCTTGGATTTTAAATTATTTCTATGCAAAATTAGTTTTGACTTTTAAGAAAGCTTTTTTCTTTTCAAAAACAACGGGCAAGTGGGCACACAATTCTCATCTATAAATACTGGTCATTTTGATCAATATTTTAGGATAGGGAAGCAAAGTACCTGGCTCAATCCATCAAACATGACAGACCTCAGACTGACATCCATGTATGTGGTCAAGAAAAGCACAAGTAGTAAACAGGATTTTCCAAAAGAACAGCAGGAAAATGCAACATAGTTCAGTTACCATTTTCAAATCAGAGCCTCTGCTTATGTGCTTACCCTGCATGTTACAGGGCTATGTGGAGCTAATCAGAAAAGAGTAGCACCTTCCTAAAATGATTTATTCTTTTGGGTAAAGTAGAAATCTGTTCCTTAATATTGGAGTGAAAATTCTCATAGTTCTGTCCTTTCAGATGCATGAGGGTGTCACGGTTTGACATGTAGACATAGCTTTATTATTGGGTTTGAACTTCAAATAATTATCAACAGTCCTTTTTTCTTCCTAGCACCTTTTAGACTCAGGAAACCTACTGCTTGTGTTTTTTAACACAAAATTGTTCTATAGCTGTAAGTCATTAACATGTGGCTACTCCTTAATATTTTCTATTATTATTATTTATGTAAAAAATAAAGGGGCTCATCTTGTAATTCTATGTTTTGCAAAAAATTCTGGGAGAGGGGGAGTTGTGCAATATATTGATGAATCAAAAGTCTTTCATAGATGATTTACTAAGAAAAGTTATTATACTCTTAGTAGTTTTACCTAATCTTACTCTCTGTAGAACTAATATTTCTGTTATTCTGATATTTTCACAGGGAACATCCGAGTAAAGAACTTGAGAAACAGAAGGCATAGAACAGTGAGCAAAGAAATGCTGAGATATTGATAACAGATGCATAAGGTGGAAAAAGTTTTGATCATCCTAGCTTGTATTTTAGTTTCTCACAGAATATCTAATCTCATAGATAAGACTAGACTCTATGAAGTTGTTCTGCCTGACTTAGCAAATTATTCCTGTTTCCTAGGAGAAAAGCATGTTATGCATACTGATGTGTACCTTCCTCATCTGTTCTATTCAGTGAGGACTAGCAATACTTGATTGTGTAGGATAATATATTACCCTACAGAAGCACATTTTTATACAGGCAGATTAGGATCTGAACCTACATACCTATTTATTGCAGTCTACCAAGGTGAAAAAACCCCTTTGGCCAACTTCCTTAAGAAAGTGCCAAAAAGGAGGAAGCAGGACCAGAAGACCTTTGTATTCAGATGGGGAAAAAATAATGATTGAAATAGTAACAATGCCTTACATAAATGCTGTATCTCTACATCAAAAAGCTTTTTTTCAGCCTCACTGTGAAAAAGGAATCACTGAAACTCTGTGAAGTTGTAGTAAAACCTTGGTATGTCTTGGTATGGCTGTTATTGACCCTCTGACTTACAATGCCTCAGTTACATTTTTTCATCACTGTATTTTGTCAGTTTAAGGACCATAAGATAAGGACCATAAATTCTGCAAAAGAAGCCTACATGTCTGATGGCATTTTGAGACTTCTCTCTCTACTGTATTTTAAACAGATGCCATTTGTATTAACTTTTAGTCCACTTGGATAAGCTGTGAAGTTAATAAACTGATGAAATTTTCTAAAGATTTGGATTTTCAGTCTCATGCTATTTTTACATTTTTGTGCTAGCAATTCTACCTTTTCATAGGATTGAAAGAGTGCACTATCAGATTTGTCTGAGCACGGAGGTGTGGGTTATTACTTGCACTGGAACTGAATGCCTGGCAACCACTTCCCAGAGCAACATAAGGGTTACCCAAGTGTCGGATGAATATTAATTCCTTTTATTTTTTTTTCCTGGGTGATTTTGATATGGGAGCCCTCCTAGAGAGAATCTAGCAGCTGATTTCTCTTGACGTCTAGGAGTGTGTTTGCACTGCGTGTTTCTATTCTCCCCACTGCTTCCTGACTAAAGTTTGAGAGATGTCAGCCAGATTCCCCAGGATCTGTTAACCCAAAGGACTGTTGTTCGCTCTGTGTTAAACTGGCAAAGCTCTACACGCAGTTTTTCCTAGTGTGCAAATTGGTGCTAGAGGAAAATGGAGAGCTTGAGAGCTTATCTCTTGGAGACCCTGCAGAATTTCAAAGCCAGCTTGACAGCTGAATATTTAGCATGATTTGATGAAACAGGGTCAGATGATAATTGCTTATTTTGGTTTATGATGACTGGAACTGAGTGTATTCAAGAGAAATTAATTGGGAAGAATGCAAATTGTCTAACAAAGTTAGATTCCATTCTTGGAATAAAATGCAGGCATGGACTCTTTCATGTTAACTGCACAATATGTGCTCAAGACAATGCTGAAGTAAACAAATGACAGGTACTGAAAAAAATTCATTTAACATTCTGAAATGCATTCCCTCTTCTCCCCTCATAATTTTAAAAATATGTCAAAAATTCAGCTCACTAAAGGAAGTGGTAAAGCAAAGGTGATTATAATTCTTTTAGTTTAAAACAATGCTGTTTCAATTAATGTGATAGAATCCATTTTACATAACATCTTTTCATTTTACAAATATGGGCATTGGTAGTTAGTAAACTGTATCATGTTGTAATTTTTACCATGCCTGAAGGGCAGAACAGAATTTATTGTTTGGCAGTTATTTAAAACAGTTGTAAATATTTATGTATCATTTAGAAAGCCTCATTTAGCATTTTTATTTGGAGAATAAAAGGGTAAGTATTTGGAGCATGTATAAGTTACTCTTTGGTTAGTAGTCTCCAGAAGAGAAAGAATATCCTTGGAAAAAAAGTCCTTAGAAAAAATCTTCAAGCCTGTAACTAATGAGTGCTCAGTAACAGCATATGGCCAGACCAGCCTCTGAAAGCTTCAGTTAGTGAACCTGTACAAACATCGCATGGACATAACTGTCTATTTAGGTCTGAAGATATGTAAATTTACTTGAGGAAAAAAAAAAAGACACTGTGTATGACATAGTTTGAAATAAACAGTCTTGGTAAGAAAATTCATTCCATTGTAGTCAAAAGGATTGTTGCTACTAAATTTATCTGTCATTTTATCCATCGCTTCAGTCTGCTGTCTGAAGATGTTCAGGGGAATCCAATCACCTGACAGATGGATCAGTTCTGCTTTCTGTTGAGTCAATGGATTTTATGAGTGCTCAGTATTTCAGGGAAACAAGCATTTAAAAGAAATAAAAATATCTTAGAGATATTACCTCTAGCAATCAAATACTTTAAAAAAGTGTTGAATTAAAATATGTGAACCGTTTGATTTTTCTGGATGTATAGTATTTGGATGGTTCTAAGGCTACGACAACTTTTCCATTGAAAGCAAGCTTTGATTACATATGAGTGGATAGACCAATCCTAGTTAAACAGTATCTTCAAATCACACTAATCTAATTCCAGTAGTGAAGATTTTTCTACTAAATTGAGTGTCTGATCTATTCATCTTGTGAATCTTAGACTTTTTGATTTCCTTTGTGCATGTAATTCTACTTTAAAGCCTGATATTAAACACTAATTTTGTTATAGCAAGAATTACAAGGCAAATGAGAAACAGCCAAAGAGTTATAGTCCTAGATAAACAACAAGTATATCTGGTTCTTGATCATCATTTACTGTGCACAACTGGCAAATAAGTGAGAATGAGAAAGGAGAGGTGAAGATGTCTTGAAAAACAAGTCCTTTGTCTAATAATCACCTTAATTTTTTCCCAAGATTTTCACTCTAAGAGCATTAGATATGTAAAGAAGTGACTGTTGGTTTTTTTTTTTTTTCATTCATATACCTTCAGCTTATTCCTGAAGGTATTGTCCAATACAGTAGTTCAGGCGTATGCTTTGGTATATGCTGACCATCATTTGTGGAGCAATTTACTTAAATTGTCTCTTTACAGGTACATCATCTCAGTTTCAGTGCATTATGTTTGTTCAACAGTTAGGTCCTGTCTTATAAAGCTGTTCAATTTTCCATTCTGAAGGTCAACTAGTTCCCTTCAGCTATATCTCAAATGTGGAAAAGACCTTGAAACAATGCTAATAAGCTGCTCAGAGGGAAATTACTATTTTTGAAACCATGAAATCAAAAGCTACAAAGGAAAACAAAGGGCTGAAGTGGCAGAAAATTAAACTCCCTGTCTAGACGATCCCCCCCTTTTTTTCCCTAAGATAGAGATACATATAAAAAGATATATGTTTTTATATATATATAATCTTATATATAGCTTACATTATCTTAATAATTTCTTTTCAGTGACCCAAATTGTTTGATAGCCTCTGATACAGATTTTGACTGTCACCTTCTTGTGTCTTTCTTGTGCAGTCAAAAATGACAAGGTGTTCCTAATGCAATATTTATTCCACCTGTCTATTTTTATATATGTAATATTTACTTACAGCCAATAATTTGTACAAATGCCTTTACTATATTTTCCATAGCTTTCCTGAGTTCTGTTTGCTACATTTTAATTTCATATGGTTTTTTTCCTATTCATTATGTTTTAATTTATTTTTAAGCTATAGTCTGATCATAATGAATACTTCTTTAGCTTAGAAGTGAAAAAGCTGACTTCCAACAATGATTCATATTTCTAAAGCAAAAAACAAAGACTGTTGTCAGAAGTCATTCCAATGAGTTAGAATGACTGTGAGGTCAAAAGATGAAAAGCTTTTATTTTTGATAAAGGCCTTGAGGAGCAGAATGCTCAAAATCGAAATCACAGATAATGTATGACACTTGGTTTCTTTATGGTCATTTAAGCATCTTTGATGTTATCTGGCATAGAAATAAGATAGGACATAATGGCTGAAAAGCTATGCAGATTGTGTACACCTGCCATGGTTTAAGCTCAGCTCATGGTTTAAACTCAGAATCATGCAGCCACTTGCTCACTCCTCCTTTCTCCCCTCCTCCAGGCAGGATGGCGAGGAGAACTGAAAGAATGTAAACACCACCAGTTGAGACCAGAACAGTCCAATAACTAAAATATAATATAAAAATACTACTACTGCTACTACTACTAATAATGAGAACACAAAACTGAAAATGGAAGGGAAAATAACCCCAATAAACACAAGTGATGTACAATACAGTTGCGCACAACCTTCCAACAGATACCCAGCCCAATCTGAGCAGCAATCTGGGCCTTTTGGGTAACCCTACCCAGTTTATATACTTTGGTATTGGTATATTTGGTTTAAGTCAGGTGTCCTGTCTCTGCTTCCTTCCAGCTTCTTGTGCTCCTCCTCACTGACAAAGCATGAGAAACTGAAAAGTCCTTGATCAGGGTGTTACTTACAAACAACTGAAATATTGGTGCATTATCAGCATTGTTCCCACACTAAATCAGAAGTACAACACTGCACCAGGTACTAGAAAGGAGAAAAATAACTCTTACAGCTGAACACAGGACAATGCTGAAGTATAAGTCAACTGTGACTGTCCCTTCCATTGTACTTCTTTAAGGACAAACATTCTTCAGTGCCTCTTTTTTCAAATTCTGTTGTGTTTATTTTTAAGTTTTTAAAAGAAATGTAGAAATAAGCCCTTTCACCCCCTATTTCCTCTGTCTTTTGTGGGATTTTTTTTCCTCCTAAAATTTACTGCCATCTCATTGCTGTAAAGAGAACTGCTTCTTACACTTTCGTCTGAGTTCTGATATGTGAACTTCATCAACACTATGTCCAGACTTTTAGGCAAAGCAATGCCTCAATTTTTTTGAAAGGAATACAAGCACCAGCTTTTGACACAGCTTCAGTACTAATGTAAAATTGTGCCAGTAAATCCAGTATAAACCAGTGAGGAGTAATTACTTTCAAGGGGTGGCACAGATAAAGTGATTACCATGACTGTATTCTTGGTAGACAAGTAGATTGACAAACAACAAGATGAAAGCAAACAAAATAAAATTAATTAATGCCAAAAAATTATATCATCCATTCATACGTCTGGTATAACACAGACGTATACATTCAGATATTTCTTCCAGATATGTTTATGTTAAATATGCAGTCTCTGGTTACAGCACAACACTGAACTGCGTTCTATACAGAGGAAACAACGGATATCAAAATACTGAAAATACCTGGAGGTCTCCACAATGTCAGGATATTGATCGGCTGCCATAAGCATATATAGGACCTAAGAAGATTAAACTTAAATTCCCATCCAAGTTTCAAAGAAAGTCAACATTTCCTCCTTCTCTTCCTTCTACTCCTCTTACCCTCTGAATTTTTGGAAAAAAACCCACCTTCCTACTCTTACATCTAGTCATCACTATACTACAGAATAATGTTTCAGAGAGAAGGAAAAAACAGCCGCAATCAAAAAGATACCTGATCAGTTGTGCTTCTAGGAATATTGCTCTTCCTAACCCCTGTGGGTGAGAAGCTGAAGCCTTGGGGCAATATAATCTTAAAGTTTAGCGTAGAAGGAAACGAATAAACCAGTATCTAAATTCACAGTTTTATGATTGAAATGAATAATCCTAGTGAATGAACTCAAATACTCCTACAGGGTTTAATTTCTCCCAGAAACTATATTAAACTATATTATTTAGGGGAAGAAAACTGGTGTCATCCAAAACTCACTAAGGGGTGTTTAGTCTGCCATTTTCTCTGGAAATTGTTTAATTGCCCTTAGAGCCAGGAAATTGCTTCTAATTTCAAGGTTGAGTTCGTCTAACATCAATTTCCAGCTACTAGACCCTGCTACACTTTGGCAAAATTGAAAAGTACTCCATTATCCATATTTTCTCTGTGCATAGGCAGGTTTCCCTAGGGATTCAGAAATATTTCACACAACTATTTGATCAGATGAGCTTTTAAAGTCTTGTTTTTCAGTTACACCTATTTTTAGAGCACTAATTTAAAATGTCTTTATAATTTCAATACTCTTCTCCATATGTAGATCCCTGAAAGAGACATTGTATCTTAGCAGTTCATTCATCAGTGTAATTTGCAGATGCAAACTTCAGTTTCTATCTGCTCTGTGCTATTCTTTTTATGCATGTAGTATTATTTTGGTAACAAAACTGTGCTGGGAACTTACCCTTAGAAAATTATCTGCACTTACATTATGGTCCTCTGTGTGTCTTTCTCTTGAAAGTGATTCTTGAATTTCAGTAGCTTTAATCTGCCTTCTTTGCTTGCTTGTCTCTGGCTAGTATACAAACACACTGATGATCATTTAACCACATAGTTTACATCACTCTGTGACTCTAATGTAGTTATTAGGTACCATAATTCCTAGTCGTCATGCAATCTTGCAGACTTTTCGAGGAAGTATTTGATAGCACCATCAGAATAGATGACAAAGAAGCTAAGTAGGGCCAAATAGAGAAGTGGTCTCTAAAATATATTACTTTAATAACTTCATTTGTACATCCCATGTTTTGAAATTTGCCAGTGAGCCTGTTTATAGTCCAAATTATTAATTCCACCTATGCATGTCTTTTAATCAAAATGCACATCAAGATATTTGAAGACATACCTCTGTTTTTAATCACAACTGTCATCAATTTCAGCTAGTCTCTAAAAGCACCATTGAGTTTAAGTATTTTAGGCTGAGAAAGTTGGGGCTGTTCAGCCTGGAGAAGAGAAGGCTGCGTGGAGACCTCATAGCAGCCTTCCAGCACCTGAAAGGGGACTATAAGGATGCTGGAGGACTCTTTGTTAGGGACTGTAGTGATAGGACAAGGGGTAAGGAGTTTAAACTTTAACAGGGGAGGTTTAGATTGGGTGTAAGGAGGAAGCTCTTTACTGTTAGGGTGGTGAGGCACTGAAATGGGTTGCCCAAGGAAGTTGTGAGTGCTCCATCCCTGGCAGTGTTCAAGGCCAGGTTGGACAGAGCCTTGGGTAACATGGTTTAATGTGAGGTGCCCCTGTCCAGGGCATGGGATTTGGAGCTAGATGATCTTAAGGTCCTTTCCAACCCTAACTATTCTATGATTCTATATCAGCTTTCCAAGGAATATTAATGACTAGCATAAACTAGGCTCTTACTTTTTTGAGTCCTAAATTAAACACCTTATTAGATGTTCCCCATTTTAAAACATTAGAGTTGCATAAACAGGCTTTTAAACAGGCAGATTAAAGCTACTGAAATTCAAGAATCACTTTCAAGAGAAAGACACACAGACTGTCATTGGTTTTTCAGACTTGCTCACCTCATTCTCTTTCGACTGTAGATTATAAGAAAAAGGAAAACAAACAGGCAGCTCAATTGTTTTTCTAGTGGTAGCCATTGTCTTATATCAGTTGGAAATTTTCTCTCTGTACTTGAATAGAAATACTAAATATAAAGGGGTCTCAGCTGCAGGTATGATGCGTCCAATTCCCAGTAGACGGATGAAAAGGAGGTGCAAAATCAGCACAGTTTACTGTTCAAAATCATCTGAGATGTAGTATTCTGTGACAGACCAGCTGGAAAACAAACAGTTTTATTGGAACACTGTAATAAAGGTGTTAAACTGCAATTTGTTGTTACACACAATGAAAACTAGTACTTAGCTCCTGGAGTGCTGAAATTCAAAGAAACAAACTGTAGCATAATTTTAATTTTTATAGCTATTAAAGGTTTTGCATGTGCTTCCTATTTAATAGTGCATTAAATGCTCAGTCCAGTTGCCAAAACACAGGTATGTAGTGGCATTTTGGATATCCCAGGCCTACAGCTGGCTTTCAGAAAGCCATGATTATCCTATAAGCCCTTGGTCATGTCTGCCAGCAGCATGTAGCATTTTCATTTGTTACCATTTCATTGTAATTTCAGGCAATGTTACTGAGAGTCACTCAGCTCACAACCACCATGAATATGTCCCCAACATACATTTCAGCCCTTCTTTATCACTGTGAGAATGATTGGCATACATTGAGTTAAAGTCAGTATACCGTTCATACTGAAATCTTGAAATTTTCCTGGATAATGCCTTAGCCAGAGATGCTTTAGCATCAATTCAGTCTTCATCATTTTAGCTTGCCTTGCCTTGCCTTGTCTTCCCTTCCTTTCCCAAGTTCTGTGTCATGAGCAGAGCTGCTAAGGGTATGCTCTACCTCACCATCCAGATCATTAAGAAGGATATTGAAGAGGATCAGATCCAGTATTGATCCCTGTGGTATGTCACTAGCTATTGGCCTCCAGCAATACCTCACTGGTCACAACCCCCTGGGCTTGGCCTTTCAGCCAGTTTTCAATACATATCACTGCTCTTCCAGCCTGTACTTCATCACCTTCTCTATGAGGACGTTATGAGAGACATGGTTGAAATCTTTACTGAAGTACTAAAACCATCTATGTTGGCTTTCTACTTTGAGATCTTAGAGCTTCCCTTGATTTCATGCATCTTTGGCATTCATAAATTTACAACACCAAGCATTAAACAAGGCAGATGCAAATCTAATCTAGGTCATTCTCTTCTCAAGCATATGTATGAAACCAGGAAATGAGAAATACTGAAGCGCATGAAAGGCAATCTTATGACTGCATTATTTGCAATACTTTGGCAACCTAAGCACTTACTTTAAAATAGGGACTTTTTATTTTTTTTTCAAAGTAGAGGAAAAAAAAGTTTCACTTTATATAGTGGATTAGTAGAACTATTTAATAAAATTATCCCAGAGATATGAACAGTATGAAAGCATATGAATAATATACAGTGATTACAGGAGTTACCATTAACTCAGTGCTTTGAAACTGAGGGTATGTAAAGCAGTGTGTGGACTGCTTTAGTCAGCCATCTATTTAGATAAAATTAGATATAGAACTGCTGGAATGTATGGAAATATGGATTTTTCTTTGGCTTAGGCTTGGAAAACGTTAGGAAGGAATTACTTAGCTTACTTAGGAATGTGTACTTTTCATTTCTCATTGGAAGTAGCCTTGCCCAGTCCACAAATACACTGTTTTGCAGAAGTGGTCTGTACGCAAAGGGAGAACACTCACAAGACTTGTGCAATGACAGTAATTCAGAACAAAGTTCCTCCTTCATAGTCTGGGAGAATGAAAGATATCGAAGTGTTTATAACAAATTCATAGGTTAGTGAAGAAGAAGTTTTGCTTGTTTGTTCAGAGGAATTCTTTTGGAAATTGGAAAGGAGCAGAGACTTACAGCTGTAGGTTCCAGAGATAGAAGCACTTGGATGCCCTTTGCAGCTTTTCCAAATACTTAGAAATTGAACGCTTATCTGACCTTTCTATCTCAAGTGTCATAAATAGCCTTAAGACTATGTTTTTGCATGGTGAGAAAATCTAGGAACTTACACACAGTGGTGCACAGTTTGCTTGGAAACAATTCATGTCACTTGTAGACAAATACTACTTTAGCCTCTAGCTAGTGCTGGAGCAAAGAGATCTGGCCAGCACAGGAAGACTCCACTGCTAGCTTTACTGAGCCATAAAAAAATAATTAATCTTTTAACCTATAATAAACAATAATCCAAGGTATCTGATTATTTTAAGACATTGCTGAAGATGCTGATTCTTGTTTTAGGACATATATTGTATTCTAATTGGCGAATCTATCTATGACAAAACAAAATGGCTAATGGATTATAAAAAATACACATCCATTAAAAAAATCCTTAAAGGGCAATACATAAGCTCCTTTTCTTGAGTTAAATAGACTGGTGAAACAGGTTGACCAATATCTATTTTTGTGCAGAGCAAATCCATGGTTTTAGGGCACACTGAGATAGTTGCTGCTTATTTCATGGCCAGAAAATGACTCAGTAAACCATTAATTAAAATGAGTGTTGAGCAGAAGCTTTAGTTCTCCTATAAGCAGGAGCTGGATGTCTGCCTGATAATATACATATGAAAGTTTCAGCTCCAAACTTAGGCCCACAAATATCCAGAGTTCAGGGTTGGATTCATCATGACTTCCAAGAATTTTTAATTTCCTAATGTGAGTAATCAGTGGTGGATTTTGAGCTCAAAAGTGGCTGAATTTAATCCTTTCATTTTGGGGGACTAACAGCCTTAAATTGGATGAACAGTTTTGCAGCAAAACTACTTTTTAATACTTGTATGTTCTTCAGTACTTTAATGTATCTCACTCTGTTTCTTTGTGTATACACTCAAGCATATATGTATATGATCACATATACATGCACACATATACATACACATGCATACACACATTTTTTCTTCTGTCTTTTATAAGGTTCATATTTACATCCTTTTTCTTTGGATGGCTTTATTGTCTTTCCTAGTGTAGCATCTCATATTCTCTAATCAACAGAAAATTAACAGTACTTATTTTGGGCTTTGAAGCCAATGTTTCATTGAACTTTTCATTATTGTTCTTATTTCTTTCAAAAATCATCAGTCTTTAAGAAAATTCTGCAAGTTTTGGAATAGATCCATTTACTGGCTTGAAGCCTTTCTGATTATTATAACTGGAATTCTCTGCCATTTGCAGAGCTATGTAACACTGAGCTTTTGGGTGCTAGTCTGATGCTGGATTAATGCCAGTCCTGGCTTTGTTGTAATGGTAAATGGGAGACAGGTTAGAGTTTATGAAACACTGCCCTCCTGAGCCTCAGTAAAAAGAGACTTGAAAGAGCAATTTGGGTGGATTTTCCTCTCTCTCTCTCCCTATCAGAGTCGCAAGTAAATGGTATGATCATATATTCAGCTCATATTTTGGTGGGGTACATCAGATTGCTTCTTTCTTTGACAATCTCATCTTTATTCTTTTGTAAGCAAAAGAGCAAGGGATGTGTGCAACAATTTTGAGTATTAATGGTGGAGTAGAATGGAAAAATAAAATCTCAAACAGGGGTTAGGCTTGTATTTAGAAGACTCCAGGATGTTTATCCAAGTCATTTACACTCCGCCTGCTTGTAGCAAAAATTCTTGTAAATTATCTGTGGACAATAATCCTAAAAGCTAATGCATCAGTATTAATAATTGTTGGGAAAAGCCTTAGGTAAAAAAACCCAGCACTGAAACCAAACTTGTAAGGCTGCAGCTACTGCTATTGCTCTTGAGGTCACTCATAGAGCCAGACTTTAGGAGATAAAAGAATATAAAGCAGAAAGAGAATCAATAAGACATTTCTGGTCATCCAAAACTCATATGATCAATTTGCAGCCATAGCTGTTCTTCACAGGTTGCTTTGTCACACATGGAAAGTGAAATTAAAAACTGAAGAATATGCTTTCAGAAAGTACAGGATGGTTAGGTAAAATATAATTACTTATTGCACATTCAATATACAATGTTTAATTTTTTCATTGTAATCACTGTGTCATCTCTTTCATGATTAGCATGTTTTCCTTGTGCCACCCCTTACAAAGAAGAGCTAAGAGCTTCCATTAAGTACTTCACTGTTTTATGAAACCAAAAGCCGTGCATCTGAGATCTGAACTTTTCACATGATATATTTAATCATTTTGAATGTGAGAACAGTCCAATGGAAATCCAGCAGTGTAAGCAGTATAGTATTTTTTACTGCATTTGCGAAATTCTCTCCATTCTGAAAAATATGAAGTATAAGTTCATATTTTGGCTTGTCACTTTTTTTTAAAGACCACCTGTCATATCATCTAACTTCCCTTTGGAAGAGGCATAATATTATTACCGCTCTGACCTATGCTGGTCAGAACCAGCAAGTATGTGAATATCATGGTTTAAGCCCAGCTGATAACTCAGAACCATGCAGACACTTTCTCACCTTCTCCTTTTCCCTCCTTGTTCCCAGCTGAACTCGGGACAGTGAAGACAAACACTAACCATTAAAATGACTTTTGAGAACATTTTCATTTAAAAAAAAAGTGACAGTAATAAATAACAACTGCTTTAGGAATAAAAATAATTTTCCTTAGGATCATTTACTTAGATTATTCAGCTACAACAGCTAAGAACAAGGACTTGAAAAGAGTCTTTTTGTTCTTATTACAAATTTAAATTTGGCTGTTGAAGTTCCCACCATACAGTATGAATAGGCAATGGAGTATTGTATACTCAACACAATGAAACTGGGGAGGAAAAAAAAATCTAAACAAGGTGTATGTATATACAAGGTAATTCAGTGAACTTGATCAGTTACAAAGGTGTAATAGGAAACTCAGTAAGAAAGAATGACATTTTTCACAACTGAGAAAAACTAGTTGTGTTTTCTGAATTAAAAGCTAGCAGCCTTGAAACAATGCAGAAAGATGAAAAAATATGCAGGATAGTCACATGAAGAGATCAATCTTGAAGCATGCAAAAAAAAAATGCAACACAACTCCAGATATTTTAATCAAGGTCTTCCTCTCTCTTCTAAGTGTGTCATGCCCTTTAAATAATAATTTCCAAAGAAACATTTAATGAAAGACATATAACGTATAAGCAATCAAACCTGCCAGGGAAGGAAATGAAGATGAGACAGGGACAAGTGTGAATCTCATTAGGATTCCTGCCTGGGAGGTTATTGTTAACCTATTTTCCCTCTCCTTTCAGAAGCCATTATTTGTGTCAGAAGAAGGGAGAGGGTAACACAATGAAGGCCTTAACCTTTAAATAGCACCTAACCTATATAGGTAGCTTGACTTGTAAGAGATATTGATGCTATAATTATCTTTATCAGAGATAAAAAGTTCAAAATTAAGAAAATTATGTAAAACGAGGCATATTGTTGCTATATCTTAAACTGCTAAGCTTTATGCAAAGTGTATAAAGAGAGCTGCTTCTACAAAGGCTTTCATACCCTTTGATTTTTCCCATGGACTGCAGTTTTGCCTTTCACTATGTGAAGACAGAAATAATATGCCAGTGAAAGAGCAGTCATAGAAAATGAGAACAATACAGTTATATTGTTGAAGATTGCAAAACTTCACCTGCACACACAACCTTATAACTTCTTGTATTTTAGCACCACTTACAGAATTAATGTCAAGTGAGTAAAGACAACATGATATTATGTTGTGTTTCTACTTTACTCAGTATTTTCTGCAGTCATGTTTTAACTCCTTAACATCTATTCCCATATGAGTAATTCCAAAATAAACCCTATATAAACAGTGAATTTTGTCCAGGATGTGATATTTTTGTCTTGATAAAGAGCATAGGAAAAGACACAAACTTTACTTTCATTCCGTGGGTGCGCAGGAGAGATATAATATAAAGATCTATCTCATCTCAACTATCATAATTCTTCCTCAGCCACACATATATTCTTTACATATGAGCAAGATTCTTGCTTTCTTTGGTAAAGAAAGAGGTAGAAAAAAATGTGCCTTCATTTCTCAAGAAATCTATGTTAACTATGTTAATCTATGTTAATCAATATTAACTATGTTAATATCCTCAGTACAGATTTTATGTTCTGCTATACACATCTTTTACTCCTGTGAGTAGGTGTACTCTTGGCAAATTACTGCTGTAGCAGGTAAGGCAGTGGGAGAAAAGGTTCTAGGTAGAAAGCCAGGGTATAAGCATTCTTTATACAAGCAGACCTAAACTGATTGAAGAGAGTTCTTTCAGGAATGACAACCTCCTTCCCTTCTTGAACCACTTCTCACCATCTTAGTGGAAGAAAACTAAAGGGACAGTATAAATGAAAACACAAAAGAATAACATATCCTTTACTCAAAAGTAGCAGAGGGCAATCAATGTACTAAAGTAGTTCTAATTCAGCAGATATCCAAAGATGCAGATTCTAACAACTGATCCACAAATTTTCATAGCATCTTGGCAGTTTACAGTAATGAACATCTAACATTTGCATTGGTTACTGTCAGTTTTTGATATCTAAGAAGCACAGCTTAAATGACATAATCAATTAGAGTGTCACTTTCACCAACAGCATCCATCATTATATTCTTCTGCTATGGAAAAGAACAATTCGAGAATAATAAATATTTGAAATTGAAGAAAACAGTGACATTTTCTATTCTAAGGTTGTTGAGCCTACAGCCTGCAGGCACACTCACTGCAGTTTTGTTTTCTCTGTGACGCTCACGACTATACATTTTTCCCATTTAAGTTTTCTTTCTGAAACAGTACACTGAAGAAACATATTTTTCTGCTATCATGGCTCTCAGACACAAGATGTTCTTTATCTGGAGTAGTTAGAAAGAATACTTACTGACTTGGAAACTGTAAATGAAATGTTATTATGTCAACAGCTATGTCATGGGATTACTCCAGTATCTGCTATTTTCACTCTGATAGTTCTTCACTTTTAGAAGGAAAAATAATTACCTCTTGGTCTGTGTGAAATAAAATCAAATCTGGAAAAAGTAGAACATATCTACTGTACTCCTGAGTAAAGCTGAAGATAGTGCTCAAAAGGAAATATTGATAAAATAAATTGCTGAACTTTTAGCCCTGTCATGATGGATTTCAATCCGTTATCATTTCCCTTTGCTTAGTTCACATAAGATAATGCTTGCAAGGAGACAGAGACTTTCAGTCTCTGGTTGAACGTCATGGCCCAAAAATATACTTGGAGACTTGATGAAGGATACTGTAGACAGACGAGCAGTAGTGTCATGTAGACAGAGTCTGTGATGTTTGTTCTTTGAGTGAGCCTGCACCGCACTGAATACAGAGTAAATAGATGTACTGGCAGTAAATTAGTCAGCTCATATGTTGGTAACACTGTGATTATGGTATCATGAATATTAATAAAGCCTAACTGCCTGAGTATTTGCTCAGCTTCTAAGGAGGTAATAGCAGTTATGTATAAAATCTACTAGAATCCAGTAGATCTAAAGTGGATATAGCTACATTATGACCACCTGGATCTTGACTAGTGTATTTTGTCATGTTTTGGAATCCAGCATCACATAAGGCATGCATCACTGATACCCACCAAATGCTAAATTGTAATTCACATGTCTTTTGTCAATGGTGAATATCTATGTAGCTTCAAATAATCACCTGTAAGATCACCAAGCTCTCCAGAATCAAGGTCAGTCAACTTCTAGATGATTTAATGTGAACATCTGCATGAAGTTTTTGAAAGACAGAAACAATTCACAAGTCATGTCAAATGGCACTTGATTTTAAGTACTTTCCCCTTTACTGTACTTAATTTTTGGTAACAGCTTAGTCAAAATAGAAGCAAGAAGATGACACTTTGCAGAGCACATTCCATACAAAATCAAATTATTGGGTTAAAACATTCACTATATACCCTTCATTCACTGATTGGAAATAAATATATTTACTACTGGCTCCAGCAAGGGAAATTCCTGTCTGATCAACCTAAAGGCCTTCTATGATGGAGTGACATCAGTGGACATGGAAAAATTATGGATGTCATCTGTCTGGACTTCTCTAAGGCATTTAATGTGGTCCCCTGCAACATTCTTATCTCTAAATTTGAGAGATATGGATTTAAAGGATGGATTGTTCAGTATATTAAGAATTGGCTGGATGATTGCAACCAGAGGGTAGCGGTCAGTGGCTCAATATATAATGGTGATCATTGGTGAATGATGTCCCCCGGGGGTCCATGCTGGGATCAGTACTGTCCAGTATCTTCATCAATGACATAAACAATGGGATAGAGTGCACCCCCAGCAGATTTGCAGATAACACCAAGTTGAGTGGAGCAGTTGACACACCTGAGGGATGGAATGCCATCCAGAGGGACCTTCACAAGCTCGGGAAGTTGGTCCATGTTCACCTCATGAGGTTCAACAAGGCCAAGTGCAAGGTCCTGCACGTGGGTCAGAGCAACCCCTGGTATCAATACAGGTTGAGGAAAGAAGGGATTAAGAGCAGCCCTGTGGAGAAGGACTTATGGGTACTGGTGGATGAAAAGTTGTACTTGAGCCAGCAACATGCACTCACAGCACAGAAAGCCAACCATATCCTGGACTACGTTAAAAGAAGCATGGTCAAGGAAGGTGATTCTGCTCCTCTGCTCCACTCTGATGAGCCCCTACCTGGAATACTACTCCCAGCTTTGAAGTCCTCAATGTAGGAAAGACATGGACCTGTTTGAGCAGGTCCATCTTCTCTTATTATGAAAGTTATCAATGATCTATCTTTCCTCAAAAAAAAAAATAAAAATCAGAAAACAAAATTAAAACCAAAACAGAACAACCAGAAAAACAAACACAAAAAAATAACCAACCAACCAAAAAAAAAAAAAAAACCAAAACCTAAAAATAACCCAAAACCCCTCAAAAAAACAGAGAAGAAAAAAACATAGGAAACCAGTGAGAGAATCGTGTTGTGTAAAACACATTTCAAAGACAGTGAAAGCGACATATATTTTCAAGGAAAACCCATCTTTACAGTTCCACAACTTTTTTAAGAGAGTGAATTTGTTTGGAAAAATTTCATTCTGGTTTCTGAAGGTTTTTGGCTACTTGCTCCATCCATATTCAAGATGGATCTGCGTCATTTTACTTGCCAAATAAAGAAAAATTACTCATTCCCTTAGCAACTGTAAGGGTTTCTAACAAATCTAAAACGTGAAACTACCATAGTGCCATAAGCAGAAACAGAGCACAGGAGGATTTTTTTTTCCCCATACGTCACTGAGGAATAAAATTCCATCCAGAAGTTTAATTGCAATAGTGGGAGGAAAAATGGAAACTGTGAAGGGCTTTGATACAGAAACAAAAAAAAAAACAAACCAAAAAAAGCTGCTATTAGAGAGTTATTTTTCCTATTGTTTATTAATGACCATAGCAATTTGTTATCTAATTCCAGTATGTATTTCTTAATTGATATGGAAGTCACACATACCATATCTTGCTGTTGCCCATATACAATTAAAAAGCAAAAGCAATTTGACCATATTAAGCTAATTTTGCTAGACAGATTCAGTTCATGCTTCAACTGTCAGAACAAATCCTGCCTTCATACTGTTACTGATTTTGACATTCCTTTGAGCGACAGAAGTATCACAGATTCAAGGTAAACTAGAAAATGGTGGCACTTCATTCTGAATGATTTTAAAATGTGAGGTTAATTTAAAGAAACTTTTGTACTGAAGTGTTTTCAGTTTTTCCCAAGCATAGAAATGTCTGTTGTACAACACAGGAAATAGATGAGAAAATAAAATTATTCTGCAGATATATGTATGAATATAAACTAATGCTTGCACAAATTACTTTTGTGCATTTTTTCATTTATACCATTTATAAATTTATACTATTTATACTTTTTCATTAGTGGTTAAGCTTGTGCAGTCTTCGGTCCCACTTACCAAAATAGGTTTTAAACATCTTCAACATTTCACAAGTTCAAGGCCTCAGAAAACTAATTGAGAAGAGTGAGGAGAAAGTGCAAACCAATCCAATAAATTACATTAACTGTACATCTTTAAACAACTCACCTGTACTTTCACCATCCTGTCATTAAGACAACCAAAAATGCCTTTGGACTTTGCCACAAACACAATGAATTATCTTATCAAGGTCCCACCTTCCTAGAGAAGAGCAAACTACAGAACATAATAAGTTGATATACCATTACAGTATACAGCAGTTTTACTGCCTATGGAAAGAATATGACTATAGAATTTACTTTTCTAAGTTCCCTACTTCAGTTCACAAAAATGAATGAGTCTGCTATGGAACCAATATTGCTAACAGAACTTGTAGAAATCACAGTTAGTCTGTGGCAGAATTTATAAGCTGCATAATGAATGAGACAAGTCATATGACAGCTATTTTTCAAACCCTGTCAGAACCTATTCAGCCTGCACTTATAACCATACTTAGTTTTTTCCAGCCTCATAGTTTGCTTTAATATATATCTCTGACCTTCAAAGGTTTTGGTCTGTCACTGCTTTTCACCCATTCTTAAGCTTAATTAGACTGCAGCTGCTCTAGTGACACTGCTGTAATCTAACTGGAAAGCTGCTATCATTTTGGATGCAACTTTCTCAGATGAAGAATGCACACAAACATGTACA
Organism: Melopsittacus undulatus; assembly: GCF_012275295.1. NCBI lineage: Eukaryota > Metazoa > Chordata > Aves > Psittaciformes > Psittaculidae > Melopsittacus > Melopsittacus undulatus. The sequence continues at coordinate 33,014,248 of NC_047533.1, forward strand.
AGGGACATGTGAGTTTAGACTTTAAATATGCTCCACAGTAGTATGCATCTTTACATGCAAGTCTAGCAACTACCTTTGTGTCAAGTAATAGCTAGTTATAAAAAAAAACAAAGAAATTGTTGTTGAGTTTGGTCTACAAAAAATCAAAGCGTTAACCAAAATGGGATTAGAAAAATTGCCTGAAGTTCATTATGCTATGACCTGGGAGCAATCCCAGGCATAGCTACAGGCTGGGCAGAGAAGAGATTCAGAGCAGCTCTGTGGAGAAGGACTTGGGGGTGTTGGTTGAGGAGAAATTTAACATGAGACAGCACTGTGAGCTCACAGCCCAGAAAGCCAACCGTATCCTGGGCTGCATCAAGAGGAGCGTGACCAGCAGGTCAAAGGAGGTGATCCTGTCCCTCTACTCTGCTCTCCTGAGACCTCACTTGGGGTATTGTGTGCAGTTCTGGTGTCCTCAACATAAAAAGGACATGGAACTGTTGGAACAAGTCCAGAGGAGGGCCATGAGGATGATCAGGGGACTGGAGCACCTCCCATATGAAGACAGGCTGAGAATGTTGGGGCTGTTCAGTCTGGAGAAGAGAAGGCTGCATGGAGACCTCATAGCAGCCTTCCAGTATCTGAAGGTAACCTCTAAGGATGCAGGGAGGAACTCCTCATCAGGGACTGTAGTGACAGGACAAGGGGTAACGGGCTCAAACTTAAACAGGGGTAGTTTAGATTAGACATAAGGAAGAATCTCTTTACTGTCAGGATGGTGAGGCACTGGAATGTGTTGCCCAGGGAGGCTGTGAATGCTCCATCCCTGACAGTGTTCAAGGCCAGGCTGGACAGAGCCTTGGGTGATATGGTTTAGTGTGAGGTGTCCCTGCCCATGGCAGGGGGGTTGGAACTTGATGATCTTAAGGTCTTTTCCAACCCTAATTCCTCTATGATTCTGTGATTCTATGACCGTGTTTATGTACGGTTAGTAATACCTTAAGGTATCTCTAAGCACTCATTTGGCGTTAACTGCTGTGAGATTTTTCTCTGCAAATCTTGAGTAGGACTTCAATGAACTTCAGTCTTTGTCTTCTGCCAGTGTACTAAATTATAAAACTTATCTATTCTTATTCTGAATGTTTTCAAATTTGAGTCCTGACTGATGTCATTGCAGAAAGTCCAAATCACACAGCCACTGTTATCTCCACTGTACCTACTAGTCTCCAATGCCTCCACTGTCTTCAAGCAAGAGTTTTTACACTCTATATGACTAGGTAATAAAGTGGGAAGCCTTCCAGTTGATGAAACCATACTTTTTGACATATGCCTATCAGCAGGGGTAGGCATATCTTTGTATGTTACATGGAAAAAAAAAGGCCATTCCTGCCTTGGTTTTGTCTTTCCTACAAGGAGTAAGTGTTTGCTCTGACTAGTTTCCAGAAGAAAATAATACCCACTTCAAGTATTCTGTGGTAAATATTTGATGATGCAAGTCATTGTTAAATAATCATTTTTCGACTAACAACCCAATGTTTTATTCTTTCTAGAGATGCAGATTTAAATAATCTGTCAAACTGCTTCCATCTATGAGAATTGATTAAAGTGGAAGTGTTCAGTTTGATTTGTTTTTTAGTCATACTTGAAATATAGGGAGGTTTTTAAGTTCAGAATGTATGGAATAGCTTTTCCAGAAAGGTATCTGCAAAACAGAGATTAATTTCCAGTTCATATTCAAACTTTTCTTCATCAGTTTGTATCTCAGAAAACTAAATTCTTTTGGATCTCTATTTTTCATACATGGTTTTTACCATATAATGTTCTGTGATGCTCAAGTAAGATGAAAAATTCACCTAAAATAATAAATATCAATTAAAAATATTGACCCATATAAAGAAAATATCTTAAATATGTCCTATTTACCTATCCCCTAAGAGGAAGGAAAAACAATTCAAGAAGAGATATAAATATTTTTTTCCCCCATAAGTTGCGTATTTGTAAAATATCAAGCATACCATAATTAGGAATACTTATGCTTACAATTTTTCCTGACCTTCTGAACACATGATTCCATTTTTTTCATTTTCAGTTACTAGAAGTATGGAGATGAAATTATCTCTGCCAAATGTCTGCCTTAGGTTAGTTACTTGAAAATTTTCAACAGAAATCCTTGAGTGAACTCTGAGAAAAGATTTAAGGAAATCCGTTTGTTTTACTGAAAATTAAAGCAGAAATTTACCAGCAGCTTTCCTGATAGGTTTTATGTTACTGTAGTTAATACATACACACTGACCTTTTTGCAAGCAAAGCTTGTCCACATTCAGTACCCAGAATGGACTGTGACTGGGTGAAGAACTTGTTTCTTACTAGGAAATTGTGAGGTACTGTTGTCATGAGACCCTGACCAAGTGAGGTTAGTTGAAGTCTTTATCAATCTATCTCTGTTGTAAATAGCACAAGCTTCTCAAAAAGAAGCTGTAATTTAAGGAGCTGATTGTCGTGCTGGAGAAACACTTTGTGTGACAGCAGGTAAAATATACAAAGTACCATTTTCAGAGATGACTGAAATATGACTGACAAGAAAAGCTCTGAATTAGAGCTTAGAGCTCTGTCTTTACTGCAACAAAACAAAAATTATCAATTGTAACAGGAAAAAGCATGTGAGAGAAGGAGGGATCCCAGTAGTTTATTTAATCAGGCTGCTGGCATTAAAAATTGTTCCTAAAAGAGGTGTGGCAAGGAGAGTTACGCTTCAGACCCAGGTCATAAAAGGAAAACTAATCTCTGCAGTTGTCACTCCATGCATACAAGTCCTAGGTGTCTGCTTGAGACAAGTGTCAGCGGCTATGGATCATAACTGAAATATTCCTTTATATCCTGCTCCTTTAGCTAGCCAGAGAATCCATATCATCTTTCCTGGTCATCTTTCTACAGAAACATGGTCATTGGAAGGGAGACAAAGGAAGGAGTGTGACTTGTACAAAGTCAAGATGAAGCCAGTACTCCCTGCTTTCTTTAGAGTTATGAAGACATAGACTTCAGAATTAGCTTGAGACCTGTATTTTCAAAAATAATAAATACACTGCAAATGAGATTAATGCAGACTCCTTTGTATATATAAAGTTTTATAAGTAAAACACTATGAAAAGATGATTTTCTTAGTTTGTCAAAATGCCAAATTATTTGATGTGTTCCTAAGTTTACCTTATATCTCTAAGATACCAATTTTCCATATGTGAATCAAGAAGAAAAATATGCATCAGCTGTGCAGAAGCACTAAGAAAATCAGTCGCTAAAATCTATAAGGAACTGAGTACCTATTATGAAAATATCAAAGGCCTATAAGGAAATTAATAATTGACATTGCAGGAAGTGAACTCTAGGATGATGGTGAAGGTGAAAGGGAGAAAAGATATGGAGAGAAAAAGAAATGAGAATAATTTCTTCCAGGAACTTAATGAGACAGGAATCCCTGAGAGGTAGTATGCATTTACACAGTTAAAACCTACTAGGTGTAGACAAGCAAGAGTAATAGGATAAAATAACCAGACTTAATTCTAGTGTTTTCTAACTTCTGACAGATTCATCTTGAACCTTAATACTGTTTTACTGCATATCACTGAGGTTTTCAAATGCAAACTATAGTAAGTTGTATGGAATTATATACTGAGATATATAGAAATGCATATCTACTTGAAATGAAAACCTGAATCATATTCATCTGTGATATTCTAAGTTTAAATGCTTTTTTCTGTTTCAAAAATGCATAGCAGTATAATTCATACTTTTACAATATTCTGGATTACCTTTTTTAATGAAATATATGTGAGGTACAAAAATCAGTTAATGAAAAATTTTTGAGAGAATTTGCTGAATATTGTGGATTTGCTGAGGTCTACAATAACATGTTACATTCACTAACTGTTAGTAGGATTCAGTAAGCTTTCTCCTGGAAAGGCAGCCCCAAACAATGACTTTGAAAAACTTTTAAAGCTTCTCAATGAAACCAATATATATCAGCAGTAACACTCAGAAAGTAAAAAACAGTTTCATTGAACATTTTCTCAATGTTTGGGCAATGCTAATTCTTATGTCAAAACCCAAACAAATCACAAAACACCCATACAAAGCAAACCATCTTACCTTCCAAAATTATCTTTTTTCTATAGCTTGAGGGACAAATTAATTTATAGTCTTGTACTTTGCTTATCTAATTTATGTTGATAATCTAGGACATTTATTTGCTTTAGCTTTATACAGATAGAGAGAATTAAACTGTTGCTTTTGATCAAAGCAAAAAAAATCTCTTAAGATACACCTTATCATATAAAGATATTATGAAAAAGGTTTACAAAGCCTGTTTTTTTTAAAAATCATATTAATTTAATTTTGATTAAGCATATAATTGCATTATAAACTAAATTATAATATTTGCAATATAATCACAAATTCATAAATGAGAGATCTCATAAATTGAGATTTCAATGAGAACTCTCAAAACATTTCTTAAAGTACAGGAATAATTCCAGTGCCTTAATTAAAATTCTGTTTTCTTTAGACATACACCACTGTCCAGGATGATGTTTGCATCTAGACTGCTGTAAGTTTATAAAGACTGCTTGTTCAACCTCTCATACCATCAATCACCATAGTAACTTCTATTAATTTCTGAAACCATTAAGCACAACCACAAAAAATTGGATACGTTTCAAATTCCCGTTCTCAAAATTAAGCATCCTAGTACAAGTGAAGAGCTTCAAAACACTAGGTCCATTCAAGAGTTTACACACACTAAATAAGCCTCCTACCATATTTGAAGACATGAAAAAGATGTTTTTTCCCCAGGTCATAAAGGGACTGTTTCACCTATATTTTCCAATTTTTGGTAGCACATGTCATATCTAACATGATCTGGACAGTTAGTCATGCACATTCCCTGACACAAAAGGGGCCTTAAGCATTGAATATGACCTTGTCCCCTGTCCTGGGTTCACCTGTAGCAGGCTTAAACCATAACATATGACTCCTTGTCTTCCTGTCACATATCCATTTTCAGTGTCATTTTCTGTATAATAACCAGATGGGACTGGCCATGGCTGGTGAGGTCCCTCTGCTGCCCATGACTACCCATTTGCCAGAGAAGAGTCATCTTCACTGTGTCCTGACAGTGGACTTGACAAGCCAAGCTGTTCTTTGCACCTGTATATCCATCTGTTCAATAATATACCACTGCAAATAAATATTGATAGATCTATAGATCAGTTATGCAATTAGAAAATGCTATGATGGGGGTGTGTTTGAAAAACTAATTGATCAGACCAGTTTCAAACTTCAAAACTTCCTGACAGGATTTGACATTCATTAACAAAACACATTGCCAAGTGCTTAGTTCTCAATCACTTTCAGTCATTATCTGCACTTATATGAAACAACTTCCTGCTTTTGTCTGGAACCCAGCTATTAGTTCCAAGAGAGCTTGTGCCATATAGCTAGCACTGAGGGCTACAATCCTGCAGAGTTTTTAGTCTGAAGTGAAGATAGTCCTTCACAAGATTTAATGAGGGAAACAGGAACCTCAGAGGTTCATCTTCTTTGATTCCCCATTTTTCCTCTCTCATCACGAATGTTTTATATCCTTCTGCCCCTTCCCAAAAAGAAAAGATTGATTTTTTTTTTCTGCTTTTTACAGCCTATTTTTGGGGCCAGGATTTTTCTCGTCCTAGCAGAAACACATTTTGCCTGCTCTTCAGTCTTATTTTGGTTTTAACTGACATCTTTACTGACTGCTCTACATCATCAGTTCTTCTTTTGAGCATTTTACTACCAGCACATATGTTCCTGCATCCCGTTTGGTCAGTCTCTGTTTGCCTGTTTGCAGTTTGACTATTACTAACTTAAGTCAATGGCTATTGGTGCCATTACAATGTTGCAAAATGCTCTCATCAATTGTTTTATTTTATTGTGTTTATGTCTAAGCTGAATCTGAGCAAATATTAATTTTATTTTACTTAAAGCACATCTACTTTGGGTATTCAATAGGACCCCATTTTGGCTACAGCACATATATATATATATATACAGATAAATATTTTTATAAATATACATCTACTAAAGATAGGAAAATAAAGCTGTAATTGTCCAGCATAGTCACATAATGGTTCACAGGATATCCTCACTGAAATTTTTTCATGGATTCATTGATTAAAGTCCATATGGAAGGACAAGGATTTTCTGCTTCGGAAGACTCCACCTGAGGTCTCCTCTGTAAGACAATAAGAGTATCCAAAATGTGGCGATAAGAGCATGTTAGACTCCACAGTGTTTCATCTAATACTATTAAGTTTATTTTAAAGCTATAGAGTCTAAACAGGTAAGTGACTTTCACAGGTTCAAATAATAAATTAATCATCTACTCTGTAATGGAGACTGGTTTTCAGAACTCTCTTATGTGCTAAAACTCATCTTTTGGAAATAATTTTCACAAATACCCTCCATTTTTGTTTATAGATTATAGGACAACATCAAAGCTGAAGATATATTGAGAGAAACACAATTAAAACAACAGAATTGCTGTCTTCCAATCCTTGGATCAGTACCTGTGTCTGAAGAGTAGCTAAGAAACATGCACTTTAGTAAATAAATGCAAACAGCATTTTGTTATTTTTTGTTTAATGCCTCAGTTTTAATCAACAAGGTCAAAGGTGCTTGTTTATTGTTTTCTTTAGTCCTGTTTATTTATTTGTTTTCAAGGTAATTCTCTTCTAGAGTCATTTGAGAGCAAACCTTTGAGCTAATAAACCTTTTATCTGTTTATCTGGCATTAGTCTAGGTCACCTTTGGCCAGGTCATTTTCATACAGTGACTTCAAGCCCTTGCAAATATCTTCTAGCGCAACTGTCAGTAGGTCTGGCCTTTCCTGCTTTAGGTACCAGTTTATGAGCAGACTGAAAGGCTTAGTTCTCCAGAAATTATAGTTCGGTTCCTAGGCTAGGCTTGGCAGTAGTGGAAAAGCTGAAGAGATTTCTAATGAAAGGAATCTTAGACTATAAATTAAGAAATTTCAGCCCTGGAAGCTGATAAAACTTCAGTGGACTGGCTAATTTCAGGTTTAAATAAAACTGACATGTATCAAGCAAAAGATTTAGATAATAAATGAGGAAACACAATTTGGTTTATTCTACCAAGACTCTGATTTTTATTAAATTTTTTCTAAGCAAAGAAGGTGAAATAAGGGAATAAACTTACATCTAAAAGGATACCATCTGAATGATATTTTCCCATATAGGTGAATTAAATTGCACTACTAAAATGTTGATGCTTTTATGGTTGGAATAAAGGATTTAAATTCTTATGTGTGTCAGTCAAATTCTATATAGAATAAATATCTACTATGTAGCTCAAATGAGAAAATATATCCATTTTAAGTCCTTTTAGGTCCTTCTTTGTTTACAGTTATTTTCTAAATAGCAGTGTCGTGGTTTAAACCCAAATCGCACAGCTCGTTGATTCACTCCCCCCCCTTTGCTCCCCCAACTCCCTGAGAGTTGGGGAAGAGAATCCAAAGAATGTAGCTCCCATGGGTTGAGATAAGAACAGTTTAATAACTAAGATATAACATAAATCACTACTGCTACTACTACTACTAATAACAATGATAAAGGAAATAGCAAGTGAAGAGAATACAACACCTCACCAGCCATCGACCCATAACTCACCCCACCCTGCCCGACCAAGCACCGACCGATACCTCCCCCAACCCTCAGAGCCTCCAGCCCTTCCGGGTAACTCTCAGTTACATCCTGGGCATGACGTGCTGTGGTGTGGAATACCTCTTTGGCTAGCCTGGGTCAGGTGTCCTGTCCCTGCTTCCTCCCGGCCTCCCCTCCTTCCCTAGCAGAGCATGAGACTCAGAAAGTCCTTGGACAAACAAAACATTTGAGCAGTAACTCAAAACATACTTGCTATCAGCAACTGTTCTCAGCCCAAAAGTCAAAACACAGCACTGCACCAGCTGCCAAGGAGAAAAAATGACTGCTACTGATGAATCCAGGACAAGCAGATACATCCCATCATTTTGGCAATTGATTCTCTTTGTGCTCATATTTAATAAACATATGAAGCAATTCCTTTCAACAGAAGGATAAATTCTATTATTATCCCAAAAAATTGTCAAAACATTTAAAATGCACATAAAATTTCCATTATGATAAGTATAGACTATGAAGTTTTCATCTTTCATAATAATCTTAAAAATCTATTTTAGACCAGTAGGTTTCTGTTGCATTATTGGAAAAACATGGACTGTTTATATGGAATAAACATCCCATATGTCTACTAAAGTAAAAATCTGTGATTTATTGAAAGGAATATTTCTTTGATATCTCAAAGATATGTTACAAATTTAAGTCTTAAAAATATTTCCATTTATTCTTCTCCATGGGTGGAATTTAGTGGTATATTATTGCTATCCCTCTTTAAAAATGCATATTGTGATTATAGAAGAAAAAGTCATTACCTGAGCATGTGTAAATCCAGGGTTTCCTGGAAGCAAAACAGTCTTTGTAAATATAATATTAACATTTCTGTATAAGGAATATTTTATACATATATGTGTATATGTTTTTGTAAGAAGAATTAGGATGAAAAGGAAAATTAAGAATTATTGCCAACTTGGGACAAGGCAGAAAAGGCTGAGTAGTGAAAAACAGCTTTCTGGGAATTCTTCAATTCTACTGTAGAAAGCTGTGCATCAGACTTTCCTTTATTGCCATCCACCTGTCCCAAAGAGATTTCATAAAGATGGGCAATCTCTTCTAATATTGCCTAAAGATAATCATAATTAAAAGTGTCAGGTGGGCAGATTATACTCCTGAATGGCAATAACCTCAATTTGTGTCATAGAAATACCTGCACTAGACATGTTGAAATTAGACACATGCTAATAATGCTATCATGAAGGTGTGGACTTGGGTAGAAGACTAAATTGACAAACAAACATCTCTAATGGAGCCTTTCACAAAGGTGTTACAGCTCTGGTCTGTTTCTTTCTGAGTACCAGAGTGCTCAAAAAACTGTGTATGGTTCTTCACTTACCTCAGCAACTGAGGGAATAGAATGGATAAGACTAAGGCAACATTTCTTAAGACAATACCTTTACAGACATAGAATTAAAAAGTAATTTAGACTTGAATAAAAAAGACATCTGCTGATTAAAAGTAACTTCATTTTTTTCCAAAGAAAGAAAAAGTAATAAAAGAAAAAGAAATCTAATTTACAAATATTGGTGAAATATTGATTTTTTCTCATACAAGTAAAAGGATTTTATTTCCATTTAAATGTCCATGTTAAAGGAAAAACTAGTCATTCAAGAATTATCAAGATATAATCACATTTCCCAGTCAAGTCTGTCAAAAGAACTATTTTGTTTTCTTCTTAAATATATCAGGCTTGATGCATTTTACTCCTAAACATTAGAATGCAAATACACTTTTAACTACTAAAATGATGGAATTTCTGTTTCTTTACATTTGCTACTGGGTTCAAGCAATAGACACAAAGCAAAGAGGGAGAATAATCAATGATAATAATTAATTAGCAGCACTTTGGCTCTTCATCTGAAAATAGACATGCAATATGAATACATGGAAAAAATTGGCAACCAGGTTACAAATTAGGCTGTTGTTAAAACCAGATAAACATTACAATGAAATCATTAATAAAACAGCTTGCTTCCTTGACTCCCTAGTTAATTATAAAAGGAAAGAAAAAATTGCCAGATGTACCATCAATACATCTGAAATTGCATCTTGAACTAGGAAAAGTCTACCCCAGGAGCTGTGGGACCAACACTAGTTGAGGAGATAAGGCTGCATTCATGAGAATTATAAAATGCCCATGCACATGGAATTCTAAAAACAGAGTACATGAATGATGACAGCAAGGAAAAACATATATGCTCCAGGTGTTCAGGAGTGCTACTTTAATAGATGCTTTTGCTGTACTACTAAAATATGTTTACTGCATATCAATTCTTACAAGTAAGTGTTCTGTCTTATGGAGAACCTGTACTTGCTCTTTCTTTAAAAACAATATTTGGACTGACATTATAACAAATGATTATATAAGCAAAATGTAAACTTCAAAACAAAAATAAACCGACATTCATACTGCAAACTTCAGAAATTTAATATTTCTGTCACAGGTATAAAGCAATTAGGACTGAGACTATTTCATCTAACTCCCACTACTGTTTTTAAGTAGAAAATTAGTTTTATTTGTTGTGACTATTTCTTCATTCAAAGACCTAAAGTTCTATAGCTTATACGTTGCATTTTTAATCTGTTTTGAAACTTTTTCTTCTCTATAATCATTAACCTCATATAACCAGTCAAAACCATGAGGAGGAAGAAAATTAGAGAGAAAGAACAAATACCAATGACTTAGGAGAAGAAACACTAAAGCTCTTAGAGGGTCCAAAAGTCCATGCTGCTATGCCTGTACAGAGAAGCGCAGGGTCTTCCTTGCTATTGATGATCTGAGCTAGACAAATGGCTCTTTTATTTATTACATTCAAAGAAAATTCTGAACAAGAAAAAGCCCAAATATGATATACTTAAGGAAAAATGACAGCCCGGTTGGCCTGCAATTTAAAATCAGATAAAAGTCAGAAGTATACTTACAAACATGAGGAATCGGCAAACATTTGATTAATGGTTCTAAAGAAGTGAAATGAATTAGAAGAGTAGTATAAAAAAATTAAAGAAGCCACAAATACTCTTGTGACAACTGTCACCACAACATCATGAGGTTTGGTATTTTTCTCATAGAAGCTGAGTGGCAGTGGCACTATGAATACGTGAGGCAACTAGACAAAACTTTGCTCATAAAGACCTTGGAAAGTTCTGTTAGTTTAAGCACTCTAAACATAGAAAGTGTAACTTAAGATGCAAACATAACATCTTCCTTATCATTTAATTGAACTTTGAAGCCATTATACTCCTAGGAAACCAGAGCAATTCATTATCTAGTAACTTACTGTGATACAGTAGGTTTTCATGCACTGGCTCTCAGCTTGCTATTCTGGCTTTGTACAAAACACTTTTTTAAGGGAAGAGAAGGGAAAAGATTGACAGCTTTTCAATGTATCTTGTTTCCAGCTGAAAATTCAGTAAGAATTTGGGTCTCAGACTAATTCTGTCAATGATTTTATGTCAGAAGACAAAGCATTTATAATGCAGGCATAGTAAGCAATTGCCACAGTTAAACAGAAAATATTTTGCAGTATTTTTGACAGTGCTAAATGTGTGGAATCAATGTGAGTATTATATTTGTTGCATCTAGACATGTGAAGTTGCAAGAACAAACAGGGGAAGAATATCTGAGATGATTGAGAGAGAATAGATCAGGTATTTCATCATTTATATAATCATCTGAATACAGTTTTGCTAACACAGAAGAAAAAAAAAGCAAAAAGAAACAAGGTCAGAGGCTGTGGTTTCTCTGCAGTGGTTGCTTATGTTGTTATTTCAACATCTTTTCTTGTTGAGAAAATTACTACATATTCCAGAACTTTGCGCACATTATCTAATACTGCAGTATGTAGTACTGGCTTAATAACTTTTACACTGTTTACTTCATAGCCTCCCCCTTCACTTCACACCAGGTTTGGTAGGTTCTGATCATTCTGTTGACAGCATGAAAAAATTATAGTTGTTACAGTGCAAAGCATTCTCTTGTTCCTTGAATATCTGTGGCAGCTGAAGGAACAAAGCCCCCTTACAGAATAAAATCCAGAGTGAACCTAGTCAGATAGCAGTTTTCCAATTGCTTCAGTTCTGATTCTGTGTATTGTAACATGGAAGATAAAAATAATAAATAAATAAATAAAAATAATATAGCAAAGAATTATGCTGTGAGCAATTACAACATTATTACTTACTGAGGGTTAAACAATTTTCTTCAATCAGGTCTTCTTTTGTACTCAATTACTTCAAAGTTTCTTGTTTTGTGGTTCAAATGCAAAGATCTCCCAGTTCTAAAGCGTTCATCATTCTTGTCATGGTTTACCCACACAGGCACTTGCTCACCAATCGTGGGATGGAGTAGAGAATTGGAAGAGTAAAAGTTAGAAAACTGAGATAAAGGCAGTTTAATAGGTGAAGCAAAAGCCAGGATACAAGCAAAACAGAATAAGGAATTCATTCACAGCTCCCCATGGCCAGGTGTTCATCTGTCTCCAGGAAAGCAGAGCTCTATCATGCATAATTGTTACTTGGGAAGACAAGTATCATTGCTCCAGATGTTCCTCTGTCTTTCTTCTTCCCCCCAGCTCAGCTACCTTCATGCTGAGTATGACACCATACGGTATGGAATATCCCTTTGGTCACAGTTAGGGTCAGCTGTCCCAGTCTTGTCCCTTCCCAGCTTCTTCTGCACCCCCAGCCTAATCACTGCTGCAGTGGCGTGAGAAAGACATTGACACTGTGTAAGGACTGCTCAGCATTAACAAAAACATCCATGTGTTACCAATACTGTTTTCAGTACCAGACAAAACACAGCCCTGTACTTTTCTGTGAAGAAAATTAACTCTACACTAGCTAAAATGAGCACAATTCTGCATCCAATATAATTTTGATACAGAAATAATTTGTCAACCTTACTTTAAAAGCTCTTGCCCAAAAATACATAAAACTTTGTTGGTGTCATTACAGCTCACACAGGTTAAAATTTTAAATTTTTGAATGAAATGTTCATCAAATAAAAAAAAAAGAAAATGGAAAGAAGAAAGAAGTCAATGTTAATTTCAGTTATTGTTTTACAATTGCCATAACTTTTCTTCTATACAGTACTGAGATTCATACTCAACAAAAATTATATATTAGATTAAAATAGCAAATGCTCTGACCACACCACCCAAGTCTTGGAAGACAGATGCAGGCACTGTGAGAATGAAGACCTTAGACCCATGTAGGGGAGAATCTGGTTCAAGACCATATAAGAACCTGAACATGTACAAGTCCTTGGGACCTGATGAAATCCATCTGTGGGTCCTAGAGAAGCGGCAAATGAAGTTGCTAAGTCACTGTCCAGCATATTTGAAAAATCATGACAATCAGGTGAAGTTCCTGATGACTGGAAAAAGAGAAATATAACCCACATTTTCAAGATGGCGAAAGTGGATGATGCAGGGAACTACAGACCAGTCAGTCTCACCTCTGTGCCTGGCAAAAGCATGGAGCATTTTCTTCTGGAAGACATGCTAAGGCACATGAAAAAGAACAAGGTGCTTGGTGACAGCCAGCATGGCTTCACTAAGGGGAAACTTTGCCTGACCAATTTGGTGGCCTTCTGTGATGGAGCTACAGAAATTATGGACAGGGGTGGAGTAGCTGATGTCATCTACCTGTACTTGTGCAAAGCGTTTGACACTGTCCCACACGATATCCTTGTCTCTAAGTTGGAATGTCATCAATTTGATAGGTGGACCACTCGGTGGATAAAGAACTGGCTGGATGGCCGCACTCAAAGAGTTGTGGTCAACGGTTCAGTGTCTGGCTGGAGACCAGTAACGAATGGTGTCCCTCAGGGATCGGTTTTGGGACCAGCCACGTTCAACATCTTTGTCAGTGACATGGAGAGTGGGATTGAATGCACCTTCAGCAAGTTTGCCAATGACATCAAGCTGTGTGGTTCAGTGGATACGCTGGAGGGAAGGAATGCCATCCAGAGGGACTTTGACACGCTTGTGAGGTGGGCTGATGCCAACCTTATGAAGTTTAACCACTTGGAGTATTGTGTGCAGTTCTGGTGTCCTCAAAATAAAAAGGACATGGAACTGTTGGAACAAGTCCAGAGGAGGGCCTCGAGCATGATCAGGGGACTGGAGCACCTCCCGTATGAAGACAGACTAAGAAAGTTGGGGCTGTTCAGCCTGGAGAAGAGAAGGCTGCGTGAAGACCTCATAGCAGCCTTCCAGTACCTGGAGGACTATAGGGATGCTGGGGAGGGACTGTTCATTAGGGATTGTAGCGACAGGACAAGGGGTAAGGGTTAAAACTTAAAAAGAGATAGTTTAGATTGGATATAAGCAGGAAGTTCTTTATTGCAAGGGTAGTGAGGCACTGGAATGTGTTGCCCAAGGACCTGTGAATGCTCCATGCCTGGCGGTGTTCAAGGCCAGGTTGGACAGAGCCTTGGGTGACATGGTTTAGTGTGAGGTGTTCCTGCCCATGGGAGGGGGTTGGAACTAGATGATCGTAAGGTCCTTTCTAACCCTAACTATTCTATGATTCTACTAAGTTTTAAATTACTGCATTTTGCCTCTGAACATAAAGGACTAACTCTTGAGAAATTATATGCGTTCTATACAAACTTTGTGATCAGACAATTGTAGAATTGCATCTTTCTATAAATGTTTGAAATTTAGATCTTCTGGAAATTAGGATACAAGTAATAATGCTTTCTTTCATTGAAAGGATCAAATAAAAATGGTGTCAACACTTTTCATATACTAACGTTTCGATAATACTAATTGAAAGAATTTTAATCCAGTATTTCAGTAATTGTATTTTCTCACCATTTTCTTCATTAATCTTTTTTCCTTCCACTTTTGAATATATATTCTGTTTCCACCTGGAATAGAGTTAACTTTCTTCCTTGTAGCTCGTACAGAGATGTGTTTTGGTCTTAGGATGAGACTAATGTTGGTAACACACCAATACTTTAGTTGTTGCTAAGTAGTGCTTACTCTGATCAAGGACTTTTTACTGTCATGCTCCGCCAGTGAGGAGGGGCACAAGAAGCTGGGAGGAAGCAGAGACAGGACACCTGACCCAAACTAGCCAAAGGTGTATTCCATACCACACCACATCATGCCCAATATATAGACTTCATCACCCAGAAGGCCCAGATTGCTGCTCTGGTCGGACTGGGTGTCGGTCAGCAGGTGGTGAGCAATTGTATTGTGCATCACTTATTTATTTTGTGGCTGGCACAATGTATTCCTTCCTCTCTCTTTACTTTCTTTAATTATTATTATTGCTGCTTATTGTTGCTGTTATTATTGTTATAATTATTCACTTTTATTTTCATTACTAAACTGTTCTTAATCTCAACACATGGGTTTTTACCTTTTTTACAATGCTTCCTCCCATTCCAGTGCAGGAAGGGAGGATGACTGGGTAAGCAGCTGCATGATGCTTAGTTAACAGCTGGGCTTAAACCACAATATAGCACGGCCTTGCTTCAAATGCAGATGTAGGAATACCATAATGGCAAAACAGCGTGGTGGCTATGCTCTCATCACTCTTAAGCGTCTCCTCAGTCCTGCTATTAGCATTGCCTCAGAGTAACAAGTCAGACAGGGGTTTCCCACACACACATGCAAATCTTTTACCTCAAGCACAATTTCCTCATGGCCTGAAGACCCTGCTCATCTATTCTGGTGCCGCAAAATTTTCATTTACCTCCAGCAATCATGGTCAAGAATTTTCATTCTGCTCTTTGCAGGGTTAGGGTAAGCACGTTGTATTGTGATCTATCAAAGTTATCTATTATCCAGAAAGGTTAAGGTGACCTTTCTGGTACTTAATAAGGAAAGCAAAACAATACATTTTGCTGCTACTTGTTACATTTTCATGTCTGGGATGCTACTCAATTGAAGGTTAAATTACAATATCCTAACAGAATGCTATGTATTGCACATTTTATGCCATAAAATCTTATCACAAAGTTCAATACATTATTTGACTAAAGTGAGTTCTAGAGTTAATAAACTGCTTCCTACACTGGTTAATATATTACCCTTATCTATTTTATAGACTCTTCATTTTCTGTGGTATTAAAATATGATTAAGAAATTGCTGCTTAGGAACTTTCGTATCATGCTCCTGAACACTATCCTTTTGCAAGATTACATGAAATAATAGTTTAATTTTTATAGTAATGCTAACTGTAACACACACTCCCTTTTTTTCCTTTCAGAAACAACTTTAGCCTAACTAGGCAAGAAGAAACTTGGCAAAATAAAATGGAGATACCTGAAGGAAAAGTTATGTGGAGGCTAATTTCTCCAACAGGACTTGCGTACATCTACATTTAGAGTACAGTCTTTCTGTTCCCTGTTTCTCAGGATTCATGAAGTTGGGAGATGTCCACTGTGTCTAGGGCCATTTAACAAGTCATGAAAAGATCAGGTTTGTATCTCTTCCTGCTATTACAGCTGCAGCAACAATTACTATTTTTCAGCATGTGTTTGAAGGCATAAAGGCAGTTGCATACAGATACAGACAATATCTCTCAAAAAACACTGCCTTTAGTGAGATAAGTTTCGGTTTTATCATGGTCTGACTACTGCATGTTCCTTATGCAAAAAGAAAAAGGGGGCTAATGAAAATCCATATTCCAGCATATCAAAAGAACAGAATAGTTTTGTACTCTGTGTAAAATTGGCAATCAGTAATTAGCAATGTATACCTAAATACATACAAAAATTACTTTTTTCTTAAAACTGATCCTTGGGCTTCTCAAGGTCTGCATATTTTTTTTCCTAGTTAGACAAATTTTATTTTAGTATCAGTCTAATTAACTGGCTGATCAGGCAACAATTAAACACCTCTAAATTTCCTTTAAGAAGTACTGTACTGCATAACATAATGAGAAATAATCTGACTTTACTCTCCTTTCAGTGTCAAAAGCTAAAATTTGAGTACCAATGCAGACCACAGTTTAATCACTATAACACAAAAGAGTTTCTTACTACATACAATCTTGGTTTGATTATCCATATGAAAACACTAAAGCAAATCTGTATTTCCTTTCAGGCCGTTAATTTACTGAAAGGTTTTTGTGGCTACTGAATGTTCAACTTAAATGCTTAAATATTTCTATTTGCTGAAGGGAATTAATTATTAGAATGTCATTGATCCTGACAAGAACAAATATCTATACTTACATGCTTGAAAAACATCAACTAAAATTCACTTTCAGTAATGAATACTTCTATTCAGCTGCTTAAAAATAATAAAAGGACCAAGAGTAATCCACAGAAAAAAAAGTCCAATAAACTGTGAAGTGGTAGGAAAAATTACATGCCACAGACCATAAAAGACAAAATTCACAGTCTTATCCAGATGAATGTTTCAGATAGCTTTTTATTACGCTCCCTGCTTCTTCTCTTGTATGCTTTCTGAACTGCCTTTAAGAAAGACACAGATGAGGATGGTTTGATGATAAACCACCCATAAGAAAGAGGATAATAAAAATATAAGTACATACAGTTAGTTCATCACTGTTTTAGTAACCCTGATTAAAATTGAAATAGCTTTTTTCAATTCTAGGTTTTAATGGAAATAACTCTTAAATTGCGGGTGCAAGCCCCAAAAAATGATTCAACCAAATTTCCTCCTTTGAACTAGCAGTATCATTAAAAGCATTTTAGGATCTCCAAGTGAGGATCTCCAGTGTTCTATGTGTCTTTCCTTGCTTTTTGCCTGAGATTCATGACATTTTCCTGAACTCCACTAGCATTATAATTAGCAGAAAAAAGTGCAAGTGTAACTTCCAAATCAACACTCTGCCTCTTCAGCAGTGCTCTCCTTGCATTCACCATGCACTTTGTAGCCATTTTGGAGCATGTCCTATCCTTTTCTGCCCTAGGGACCTCTCGTCTCTTACACCAACCCAAAATCACATTTGTCAAGTTTCTGGTAAGGCCACAAAATTGTCACCTTCCTCCATCTCTCTTCCTCATGCTGCATTGCCAAATGTTCTCAGACCTTTGCAAAACAAATTAGTGGTCTATCTCCTATGCTTTAATAGGTCTGGCAGTTTGCTTATAAAAATGATGTAAGTCAGAGAAGCTTCTGCGGAGTGTGACAGCTACAGAGGCTGCCACTTAGCAGGGTCTTTCCCTCAAAGCAAGATAGCAAGGAACTACCCCAGCAGAAACCTTGTACCACAGTCTCACTTTTCTTGTGTTATAATGCACTTATCAGTGAAGCTGGTGCTGAAAGTCTTACGTTTCTGAGGAAAATTCAAGAAAGACACAGTGCCAAGTGTGCCTGGAGATCAGCGTGACAGAACAATGTGCAGGACAGGGAAAGGTGCACTGGGCTAGTGACAAGTGACACTAGTATATTCCTGTTATGATACCTTTTTGTAGAATCAGCATCTTATTTTCAATCACCCCTCTTTGTTTCCTCTTCACTGCCATTTTCTTTTAAAAATCTTGCAGGACAACTGCCTTAAAAATAAATACAAAGGAAACTGGATGGTTAAACTTTTTCAGTGCTTATTCAAACCAATACCTTATAAATGCACCTTTTGAAAGTGGCATTGACTCTCAGACAGGAAGACTGACTTGCCTGTTCCGGATCAGATTAAACCCTTTCAGAGAATGAGCATGTAGCAGTTTAGACTGAGTAGCTCTTTAACTCATGTACCTTCCACAGTGATATTTCTTTTCCCCTGCGCACACACATCTGACAGATTTGTTTTCAGTCTGTCTCCTGGACTGCAAGACTTCCAGCAACTGTAGTCATACACACATTAGAGATCCTGTCCCCTGCTTGCATTTTAATTTCTCCCTTCTTAATGTAGGATTTGAATCAGCAAATTCTCTTTTATAAACAAAAGTAGAGATTTGAAAGGTTATCAGAAAAGGAAATACTTGTACCTGTTTCACGGCTACTTTTTCATTGTCAATTTATGTGATCTCCACCCAAAAGCCTACAGCCAATTCTACAAAAAAATCTTCAGGTTAATACTTAAATAAAATTCTCCCATTCTTTTTTATTATTATTAGTTTTTTATTTATTTTTTAGGCTATAGTTTGCAGGTGTTTCTAGAATTCTTACTGTGGTAACTCTGTAACTAGAAAATATAAAGCAAAAAGGAATTCCTGGAGCCATAGTTTCAGAAGGAAGTACAGTTTCACCAGAATATAGAAACAAATTTAGAAAAGTATGGAAGAAATAAATGTAAATCTCAAAAGTCTTGAAACTCTTAAATTCATATTTCACTTAAGATGGGTAAAATACAAGATGTAGCGACCCTCCTGTGTTTAGAGCCTAACTATTCCTCAGGTGAAGATTGGAATATCAGCCCTTATTGTACATGCAGAAGATATCTATCTTCTAAATCAAACTTATGACTGCTGATAGAGTCTTTCCATGAAGAACACTGAGTTTCTTCAGGGACCAGTGGCCTTTGGCCTTTGGATCAGCCTAGAGTAAGGGCTAAAACTGAAATTAAAATAAAGACCTGGCCTATAATATGAGTGGCTCTGAAGAGAACTAGGTAAAAGAAACAGAAGGCAGCAAAAATTTCTGTCTGGTGTTTTTTACTCAGTGGAAGGGCTGCCTCATCCAAGGGCCTGCCTAAGGTTAAGGCTGGGATAAAACAGAAAATCCAAAGTTTCACCTGCAACAGGGCTGCATAAGGACTGTTAAAGTCTTGCATTCAAATTGTTGTAAAAGGCAAAAGGAAACGCAACACACATACAGAGATAGGAATCCATTGTTAGACTAATTAATTTTTTAGCAGTCAATTCAAATTGCCTGGTTAATACAGAAAAACATAATTAATTATTAAGCTAATTTTTGCTCACAATTTTTTAATATCTGTTTTCACTGTCATCCACCTAGTGTCCTTCTGGCTCCAGAGGCTGGCAGTGTCAACTTTTTTTGTGAAGATACATTGGTAGGGATGCAGTAACTGTTTTCCCCTCCCAGTTTTGCATTGCAGCAATTACAAATCATATTCAAAATGAAGGCTGCTTCCTTTCACTTTCCTTAGGAAAAAAAAACCAACCCACTGACAAATTTTAATATGACAGCTCAGACTGTTTCCAACTACACTAAACTTGTCAAAAATGCAGCAATACCTTTAAAAATTTTGTTTTTATCATTCCCATTAGATTTACCTCTGCAATTTCTACTATAATGATCACTTAGTACACATGGGCATTAAGAATACAAGAGTGATATTAGAACTCACTGCTGAGGAAACAGATTCAACCTCACGTTTGTAAAGCTTAGTTCTAAGAGTAGCCTTCTACAAAATTATCTCTCAGGAGAGCAGTAATTGGAAGTTTGGCTCTGTGAGTTTTCCTCATACTCACATATTTCCTCATTTGATGTCAACTTGCTGATAACACCAAGATGTGTGGTACAATCACCATGCTGGAGGGAAGGGACGCCATCCATGGAAACCTCAGCACGCTTGAGAGTTGAGCCCATGTGAACTTCATGAACATCAACAAGGTCAAGTGAAAGGTCCTGCACCTTGGCTGGGGCAATTCCAAACGCAAATACAGGCTGGGCAGGGAACAGATTGAAGGCAGCTCTGAGGAGAAGGACTTGGACGTGTTGGCTGATGAGGAGCTCAACGTGACATGGTAGCGTGTGCTTGCAGCCCAGAAAGCCAACTGTACATTGAACTCCATCAAAAGGAGCATGACCAGCAGGTCAAGAGAGGTGATTCTACCCTTGTACCCTGCTCTAGTGAGACCCCATCTGCAGTACTGTATTCAGTTCTGGGACCCCCAACACAATAGGGATATGAAGCTCCTGGAGTGAGTCCAGAGGAGGCCAGGAAGGTGATTAGAGGTCTGGAGTACCGCTCCTGTGAAGATAAGTTGAGGGAGTTGGGCTTGTTCAGGCTGGAGAAGAGTAGGCTCAGGGGAGACAACAGAGCAGACTTCCAGTGCATATAGGGGGTCTACAAGAAAACCAGAGAGAGGCTGTTTACAAGGGCATATAGTGACAGAACAAGGGTGGATGGCTTTAAACTGACAGAGGGGAGATTTGGATTACATATTAAGAGAAATTCTTTACTGTGAAGGTAATGAGACACTGGAACAGGTTGCACAGAGAATCTGTGGCTGTCTCATCTTTGGCACTGTTCAAGGCCAGATTGGACGGGGCTTTAAAGAACCCAGTGTAGTGGAAGGTGTCCCTGTCCATGGCAGGGGGGTTGGAAGCAGATGAACTTTAAGGTCCCTTCCAACTCAAACCATTCTATGATGTTATGATTTCCCATGTTCACTGTAAAAGCTGGTATGCTAGCGATCACATGGGAAAAGAGTTTTGAGAAATGTCATACCACTGTGGTAAATTGAGCCCTTTGTGTTATGTAGTCTTTAGTGAAGAGCATACAGAATGAAAAATACTTGCCTAACTCCAAGGCTCTTATTCTGGGGCACTTTTTGAAAAAATGACATCATAAGGCCCAATACCAAAATATGAAGCCTAATAACAAACAAACCTTTGACTCTCAGTAAATGACCAAAAGCAATAACTGGAGGATATCTAAGGAAAACCAGACTTCAGAAAGTAATAGTAGTGTTTTTACTGCCTGCAACTACAAGGACTTTGAAGACATAGCAATAAAACTGCACATTTCTTATTTCATAGAGAAGAGAATGCTATCTCTGTAATACTATGAAAATGCTTATTCAGTCAGTAATATTTTTGAATGAGAAAAGCTGACATCAGGTACAGCAAGATATGACTAGCTACCTTTTTTAGTTTTCCAGAAAATTAATTGTGAAAGACTGAGGCACAATGAATGTTTATAGGATTGAAATTTAGCCACTTTTTGTTCCACTATACAGTTGAAAAACATGAAGCACACAGTCATCTTTATATGCAGTTTGCTGGAGTGAACACAGGCAAGGACTAGTTAAGAAATAACAAGAGCTTCCCTGGGCTAGATGATAATACGTTCAAAAAGGAGAAAGGGCACTCACAAAACCTTGAGAGCAAACAAAAACAGGCAACAAGCAGGTAAAATATTTAAATACTGAATTCAAAAAAGAAGAAAAAAGAAACCACACAAACAAAACGTAAACCCTGTTCCCATGGGTCCAATGTCTTTTTCTTGGCAAAAGTAATCTCTTGTGATGATTCTGCTTGCAATAGCACACCAAATGGGAAAAAACAATGCTGTCTTTTCTCCTTTCTCTCTTTTCCCTATCTTGTGTTATTTTTTAATACCTAAAATCAATCTTATTTCAATGTAGTTTTAATTTTTTGTTTTGCCTTCAGTTTTTGGCCTGCAGGTCAGTTCTCATCTTTTTTTTCATGCTTTTAATCAGTGAAATCAGTTGTGCTTCTACACTTCCATTTCAATTGAAAATTTCTTCTTCTCTCTCCCGCTTTTTTTTTTTTTTTTTTCCCCACGGCTGGAATGTGAGGCACTGACTTGCATTCCTTATTCCTTCAACACTGAATCATGCCTCTGGGTACAAAATTGTGTAGTTACATGGAACTACTTTTTGTTGCTTTAATACCTAAGATGTAAACTAAAACAGGTCATATGGCTACATATTAACCTTAAGCATGTGAAGATTTGTAATTATGTGCCTAGCTCAACATGTGGAGTTCTCAACTTACCTGAATGCTACTCTTCAGTGCTTAAAGCCAGGGGATAAGGATATGTATACAGTGTATTTGTGGAGGATTTGTCCACGAGTACCAGCTCATGTGATGGAGACAATTTCACTGTGTTACTGTCCATGAAACATAGTTGCACTAGCTGCCTTAAGCATGTAATTTTTCTAGGTGTAATCAGCTGCAATCACTACAACAATGCTTCCTTTCAAAGGCAGTGCATAGCAGACGCTTTAAGAATGAAAACTTCATCAGAGTACAATACTTAAAAGGATCTAGGTGCACTGTGGTGAACTGAACTTGTAAGAACATACTAAGGATGGCTCTAATAAATACAAAATTCACTGCCTCTTTGATTATAAAGCATAAAAAACTGCAGTCACTCTGGCTGTGGACTCCCCTTTTATTATGACACTTAAGTTTAACATTAGATCTAATGTCTTGTACCTTCATACATAAAGAATCAAGTGGGTGTGTGGATTTGTTTCTTCAAGAATGGAGAGGGCATTTCTATAGAGAATTCCCAATAGTAGCATAAAAAAGCACAAGAAATGTTAATGCTTGGTCATCTGGAGGAGGGAATGAAAGGGCATAGTGAAAGTAGAATTGAGAGTATCAAAGTGCCATTGTAACAAAGGCACTAACAGAACCTATGGCTACGAATGCAGGCACAGATTAGAGGAAATTCTTTGCTCTCCCCAGTTGGGATTAACTCCAAGTGTGAACATACTCTTGTTTTCTTAAAAAAAAAAAAACAACCTATGCCATAAACTTCCTGTTTGCTAGTCCATTTAGTTATTCTGTTGAAATAACAGTGGACTGAAAGTTAAGCAGGTATGAGCTAGCAGTGTCAGCAGTGGGCAGATGATCAGTAAATAACTGAAACCACAAAAAGTAGAAGACAGTGAATGCATGCAGCAGGAGCAGAAGGAAACAGAAAAAGCTGGGAAGAGTACACTTAGCTGAACATACTTGGATTACAGAGCAGGCCTGTGAAGGAATATGTTCCCTAGTGACACTGGAGACTGGCACTTTAGATTTGTTGTCAGACCTGTTAATTTAGTCTGTCCCACCTGGGTATTCTGATAAATATATAGAGATAGATAGATAGATAGATAGATAGATAGATAGATATTTTTTTCACTTAGAAGACTTATTTCATTCAGCTTAATATTCTTTATGCTCTTGAAAGGCTGCTTTCAGGATGCATGTATTTTGCTGTCTCCAAGGTTTTCCTCCTCTCATGGAAGCAGGGGAGTTTTGCCTCTACTCCAACTAGCTCAGTGTCCCCTTACAAGGGCTTGATCAACTCAGGTATTTCCAAGAGAGTATGCTGGCCATGAAATACCCTTTTACTCTTTCCCAAAATGAACACGTAATTAGTTTGTTTAACATATTACTTACGTAGTTCTCTTCCTGTTTGGGGGGCACTTCTCTCACTAGACTTGGGTATATGTTTGTCCTTTTGGCTAGGATAGAGTTAATTTTCTTTCTCATAGTGGTGTTAAACCATGACAACATTAAATCTAATATTTTGGAGTAGAAATAAATCAGTTCTCTGCAACGTATGCTTGCCATGGGCTTACAAATGCTCTTTTTGACAGAAAATACGTTTCCTTGCTTGGAAGGTATTTTTATTATTAATAGAAATCAGAGAGTTGCTGCATGAAATCATTCTCCCACATGCCTTCTGCAAATAATCCTCATGGCAGCCCCATTCAGAACTCCTATCACTAGTTTTCAAGGCTCCACAGTGCTGCAAAAATATTTTCTCGGTCTTGAAATGTAGAAATATGCTGGGTTTTTTTTTTCACATAGCTAAGATCATTCCACACAAATTCCCAACAACTCACTTGCACAACTGTTCCACAGAGAAGAAGCAGTACTCAGCAACATGTGTAGGAACCTGTGGATTTGTAGCAAATCAAGACAAGCAATCTGAGATTTTTACTCCAGGCCACAAGCTAGCTGGTGAGACAGCTGGTGAGTGAAGGGTAAAGTTGATCTCCTACCAGGAATCCAAACATGGGAACTGTGCTACTTTTCCAGTCCCTGCTATCAAAACATCTGCCACAAAGAAGATGTGCTGTCAGATCCACTTCTAGTCTCTCGTAGGTTGGGACAATCAGACATATCAGCCCACTTTACCTCTTCACCTCATTCACTAGCATGCTTGTACAGCTATTCACCTACTTCATTAAAAGAAGCAATGAAACCTTTATACAAACATTGATTTAGTTAACTTGGGGCTAAAAACTTAAGAAAACTTACAGATTCAATTTCATATTCTTTAGCCATCTAAGAAGTAGAGTGTCTGTTTCACATGATTTTCTGGATTTGTATCGGATAATGACTAGAAGCCCTGTATATGTGAGCTATTAGTTGAGAGGAAAGGGTAGAGGAGGTGCTGATAAGTAGTGTCTAGGAATTGGCTGACTTCCTCAACTCATGTCCTGAGGAAGTGCATTAAAAATCACAGAGGACTTTAAAAGTTCCAACTTTGGCTGAAAAATCATAAACACTAACTATTGTCATGAGACTTGATGCAGTTTTTAAAATGCCAGCAGCTATAAACCAGCTGAGTTTGAAGAGAATGGCCAATTACTGAACCACATTTGACTTGAATATAGATTAAAATAGGTGGCCTTCAAGACAGAGGGTGTAGTAGCTATGATCCACTATCCCTCCTTTACACAATGTCATATGAATACACTCTTTTTGTCATCATAAAGAAGGAAGCTCATCATATATGTTAATCTGTGCTTTTTGTTTCACATAGTAATCTGTGCAACTTTTCGTGATCAAACTGAATACTAAATTATTTGCAAGGAACGCTGTTTTGAAAAGTCACCAGTCTAAAGCTAATTATACTAAACAATCAGAAGTCAAACACTTCTCTCTCCCTTATGTAAGTTTGCATTCTGCAAGAGACAGGCTCATCCTCCAGGACAAACATTTTCTTCCAAATTTGAATGAACATACAAGTGCATATTCTCAAAAAAAAAAAATATTACTGATGGGGGAAAAAATGAGAGCAATCATTATTTTTGAGAGGAAGCCTGTATAGATTTGATTATCATAAAATCCTCACTTTTTTTTTTTGTAGAAGACACAGAAAGACCCCTAATCACAACTGAATATTGTTAGTAGCATCCACTTTTTAAAGAAGGCAATCATTACATCCTTATTTCTATTTAGAAAAATAATGTTACATTATTTATGCAAAACAAATGAAAAAATATGTAAACCAGCATCGGCATGGAGGTGGTGATCAAAGTGTTCATCACATTATGAATTTAAAACTAAGATTACAGATAAAGCAGCTCAACCTGTAAGGCAAAGGGAGGCTGAGGTGACAATGTCACAAACAAATTTTAAGAAAATGTATCTGATCAAGTCCTGGAGCTTGTATGAGTGACTTTGATTCCTTGTCCCAGGTATTTGTATAACTCAGAAGCAGTCATGAAGAAACTGAGTTGCAGTGGTTTAAATATTAGGATAAGCCCAAGAAAACTTAATATGGACAAGAGAATTACCATGTGAATCACTTGCAGTGATATGGGTTGGCTAATACTCTCTCTACTTACTTACTCACTCAGCCTTAACTATTAGGTTACATTTCAAGTTAAACTCAGAGAGCTGGAACACCACTCCTAAAACAGATTGAGAGAGTTGGGCTTATTCAGCCTGGAGAAGGCTCAGGGGAGACATTAGACCAGTTGCCAGTGCATAAAGGGGACTACAAGAAATCTGCAGGACTTTCTACAAGGGCATGTAGTGAAAGGACAAGAGGGAATGGCTTTAAACTTGAACCCACATCAACTTCCCACCTTTGTACTAGGTAGATTTTCATGTTTGTTCTTTATTCAATTCATTTAGTGCTGCAAAAATAGAAAAATCTTCTCCCCAGCAGCTATGAAGAAAAAGGCAGATTACCTTCAACAGGAAATCAAACCTAAGGTTCCCTTAGCACGGGTGAGTAGCCAACCTCAGAGCAGTTGGATAAACGGCCATGAGGAGGGTTGCCAAGCTACTACTGGTTCATCCTACAGGAAGAAACACCTGTAGATTCATATGCAGAGAGATGGCATTGTGTGTTGTTCCTGAAGGAATTATACGCAATGAAGGGCTCCACATAAGAACAGGGAATCTGAGTTTCTGCAGCTGGGAGTACTAACCTGTCTGTAATTAAAAATTCACTTTTCATAAACTCTAAAAGTTTCACAACACACACTTTAGCCTGGTTTTCTGTATGGTAATATTTTAGTAGAGTAAGCCACTGTAGACTCGGACTTTTTTAAAAAATAAAGGTTGGTTTTGGTCTCACACCTTCTAATTTTTCATGAGTTATGAGATAAACAGTATGTCTGCTGTTTATCTGGTAACATTGGTAATACCAGTGTCACTTGCTTGAAAACACATTTGGGTCAAATGGAGCTTGACCCAAAGGATACTAAGGCAATCTTGATTTCCCCTGAGTCAAAGCTCTGCACAAAATACCACACAAGCTTATTTTCTTTCCAATATTTCTTCTGTTATACTGAAGAATATCTGCATGAAACATTTTGGCTTTAGATAATTCAATTTATCTAATGTGTGCTTTGCATATTTCTTATAATTACTCCCTAATCAGCCCTGTCTAATTTGGTATTTCCTACTTTGATGTTACTTGATACTATTGGCTATCCTGAAGGTTTTTTGAGGATTAAAGGGGCCAACAATGTAACAGAAAACATGTTTAAATCAACACTGAAGACAGCTGAAGCTGTTATCAAATGGATGATACTGCTGCTGTCCAGTTTACACCAACAGAGAGACTGCTCTGCACTTAAGCCATTAAAAAAATTAAAGAAACAAAATAAAATTAAATAAAGATTACAACCAAAGGTGAAGAAGATAGAGACTTCTTCTAAAGTGGAAGGAAAGAAAATACCAGTATCTGTGGAGTTCGACATCCTGAATACCACAAGTTACAGCATTTAATTAAAATACCTGTCTGTTCATCTTACTGCTTTAGAAGTGAGAACTGGAAGGCTGTTGCTAAGTTTAAATTCTTGGCAGCAGAGTAGGATGCAATGCTGGCCAAGCACCATCACCTGGAACCTGGGAGATAAACAGAAGAATTCAAACAGATGTAACTTTGGAGGTTAGGCTAGATTGCCACATAGGGTCACAAGCAGAAAGCAACAAAATGAAAAAACAAAGAAGTAGGCTGACTGGTCAGATGCACCAGGCTACACAGAAATGATTCTGTTCTCCAGATTTCCAGTGATCACAGAAAAAGCCCAAACAAACAAACAAACAAAAAAAAAGCCCAAAGAAAAAACCAACAAACCTCTTGTACAAGAATAAAATATTTCAATCACTTCTCCTTTTCTGAGAAAACTTCAATTTTCTCAACTATTTAAGAATTGATTAAAATTAGAAGAGGGTGTCAGATGGGTAAAATACTTTCTCCCCCCTACTGTAACCGCTTATGACTCCAAACAGTTCAAGAGAAAAGAAAGACTGTTTAAACACCACATCAGATCATTTATTTTCAGAAACCCACAGACATATGCTGATGCTATGTTCATGTTGAACTCCACAACTGGGAGCATATTATCCCCCACAGTGAACAAGGATTTACCTGCATTTCAATTTATTTATCTATCTTCTACATTTAGGCTTTGCTGATGCAGATAGCTCACTCTGTTCAGAGTCAGATTTTCTTCTAAAACACAGTAATGACCACAAATTTATTACTATCACTTGCTCAGGAAAATTGCTGTCATTAAACCAAGGCTCATGCAACTAACACGTGTCACTGACACTACATTCACAGTTGGAGAGAAAGGAGAATGTGAAAGTCATGGATTTGCTTTGCATTCTGAAAGGTGATTTTTCCCATCTATAATAAATAGAGAAAGAAGAGAGGAAGTTTACTTTGCCACTGTCAAAATAGTGAATGAATTAATCTGGTATTCTGTCTCAATCTGACACATTTTTTCAGGCAGTTGAATTGCTCTCAGAAGTTTAGAAATGATCAGGAAAACTAAGAAAACCCTCAAAAAACTGACACAAACCACACTATTCTCAGAACCTAACTGATCATTGATTTATTATGTGATGAAACAGGCACTGACTCAACATGATATAAATATTTGTCAGATATTTAAACCCAGTGCAAACCAAGTCAAACAAAATAATTCTGAATAGTCTCTATGGTCAAATAGACTCAACTCACCCCCAGCTGTCAGGGCTTCTGGGTAGATTTGGTATTCACACAAAGGCAATCAACCCTGTCTAAATTCTCATGCCTTTTAGGCGTAACATGTAACTTTGAAGCTAGATGACAATTTCTTGCCCAAATAAATTCAGTGTGGCATCTTACAAAGCACCTATGAGCTTCAAATAGTCAAAAAGACAGCTATTTTCCTACAACTTTAAGGGGTTCTACTTATTTCACCCTCTGCACTCCCAGTTAATTAATGCTGCATGAAAAGATATACTGCTTTTCTCATTTCTATGAAGACTGCATGTAAGCTGCTGAGACAAAAAAAAAACCCAAAACAAACCAACCAACCAACCAACCAAAAAAACCAAAACACCAAAAAAAAAAAACCCCAAAACAAAAATCAAACCTGCAATTCCTGAATAATATAAGAATATTAAAAAGCATCTCTCTGAGCTTTTAGGCTCTGTTCTGAATACTTTGACATAGACCACAGTGTGTAAAGGAGACACTGGATTTTTTGAATGCGGTTGCTCTTTCTCTGTAAGAACCATGGAGAATTTGGCACCAAGTTCCTACTGCATAGCTGTAATCTGCTTTTGGTTCTCACTTCCATCCAGTTAATTACTTTGGCAGTAACATATCATCTCAGCATGGTTTTTGCTACCAGGTAATTACTACCTTATAATTAAATAACTCTTCAAAATTACTTAGTCTCTTTGGTTTTACTTCATTTGTAATTGAATCCACAGCATTTGCCATAGGCCTTAGAGTCACCAAAAGGGACAGACAGCTTCTATATCTGAACCTCGAAATAAAGCTGATAATACATCTCCATGCTCTTATCTTTCTGCTGGCTTCCAGCCTTCCTGGTTGCTGGCTAGTGCTGCTACGGATGAACCGCATGATTCATTTTTGGCAGATAACAACTGCATCAGTAAAATGTTTGCAAGCAGCTAAACCTGCTTAAAATTGAGCTATCCCATCAAAGACATCAGTGGACTTTTGGAAGATCAACATCCTCTTCATCAATAAACCTTAAAGTACATTATTCTGTCACCAGTCAACAGTACCGTCTGGTGGTTTCTGATCAGCATAAGCTCCATCTTGAAGAACAGTCAAGGAACTGGTATAGAAGGAGACGCCAGTACTTAAATGAAGAAGAAACCAATACTTAGATTTAATTTCCATCAAGACTAAAAAAGAGTCTCCTCAATCACAGCAGCTGCCACTGGCTGTCTGAGTCGCTTATGTCTAACCTAAGCAAAAGAGGAATCAGGACATGTTAAATGCCAAAGCCATTACATCTTGAGGTCCTTAATTTCTGTCTAATTATTAAGAAAAGAAAATTAATAGTAAATTAAGTGTCACAGAGACAGATTTTCTGCTGCACACCGAGTGTCCCAATTTCAGAAGAGAATTAGTTGTAAATGTTGAGTTGAGTATGGGGACCCACAACAGAAATTAAGGAGCCCAAACCATGTATAAGAGAAGAGTCTTAACAAACAGCTCTGCACTCAGCATTTGTCACTGAAAAGTTATCCTTTTTCAGGCCACATAACTAATTTTCATAGATCTACTTCCCAGATTTTGGGCTCTGTCAAGTCATTCCACTCATGACTGAGAACTCCACTTCAGCAACAGAGTATCTACAAGCAAGATGATGCAGAAACAAATACTGCAGTATTGAGGTTAGGCCTAACTTACCAGGAGCTGTTTAGAAGAGGCATAGCTTGCATAAGCTCCACAAACATGCTCTTCTTTGTTGGGGGGATTAAAGCAATGGAAGGTGTCCTGGGTTCAGCAGTAGCAGTCATTTTTCTCCTTCTTAGTAGCTGGTGCAGTGCTGTGTTTTCGACTTTTGGCCTGGGAACAACGCTGATAACACCGATGTTTTTAGTTGCTGTTCAATAATGTTTACTCTGACCAAGGACTTACTGAGTCTCATGTTCTGCCAGGGAGGAGGGGAAGCTGCGAGGAAACAGAGACAGGACATCTGTCCAAAGAGGTATTCCATACCACAGCACATCACACCCAGTATATAAACTTGGGGGCAGTCACCTGGAAGGGCTAGATTACTGCTGGGGTTGGGCTGGGTATTGGTCGGAGGGTGATGAGCGATTGTATTCTCTTCCCTTGTTATTTCCCTCATCATTATTATTATTGGTGGCATCACCAGGGATTTGTGTTATACCTTAGTTACTGACTATTCTTATCTCAACCTATGGGAGTTACATTCTTTTGATTCTCCTCCCCATCCCTCAGGGAAAGGGGGGGGGGGGGGGGAAGAAGGGGGGTAGTGAGCGAGCAGCTGCGTGGTTCTGGATTGCCAGCTGGGTTTAGACCACAACAGAAGGGCTGGCCCTTGCTTGGTTTTGAACCCATATAGGATTACAAAAAATCAGACTAAAAATGCAAAACTGCTCCCTGTTCATTCCATTTTTAGAGAGGCTTATGGAGCTAGACTCAGGCAGTCTGGCAAGTC
Source organism: Melopsittacus undulatus (assembly GCF_012275295.1). Taxonomy (NCBI): domain Eukaryota; kingdom Metazoa; phylum Chordata; class Aves; order Psittaciformes; family Psittaculidae; genus Melopsittacus; species Melopsittacus undulatus. The sequence continues at coordinate 33,045,320 of NC_047533.1, forward strand.
TGTCCTTGTCCAATAGTGAATGTGTCTGAAGCCTGATGGAGGGTGCTGAGACTGGCCCCTGAGAAGCTTTATCCTCAGAGGTGGGGTGAGAGAGAGAAGGGTAAGAAGAAAGAAGGCAGCAGGGAGACTCTAAAACTTAAGATGTCTGAAGGGGCTACACTAATTGTAGCTTTTACCTGAAAAGATCCATCAAAATAACACCCCTGACAACAACAAAAAGATTAATCACTAGCCTCATCACCTGAGAAGCATCTGAGGAATAGGATTATCTCACATGTCACTTGGTTTTGTTTTGGTTTTGCAAACAAGCACAGGCCAGGGACTCCTCTTCAAATTGAACCTGTGTTCAAAGAAGTGCGGTGATGCCTGTACACCAGGGAGATCACTTCATGCTAGATGTCTAACTTACCAACAAGAAAAGCTGGGAAAATAAAAATTTACTCTGAATATCATCTTCATCTACTCTTCATATTTCAGGTCTAGAATATAAACATTTTAATTAATTATCTTTTTCTTTTCATGAGATCACCTTACTTCATGTACTTTAGCAAGACTCCTCATTGAGATGGAGAGCTAAAGACTGATTTCTTTAACTGCCTGCTCTACTGTATTTTAAACAAGGCAGAAAACATCCTCTACAATGCCTAAAAAAAGTCTAATAGAGGTCATATTTAGCAGTCCAGATAAGTAAGAAAGATCTTGATTCATAGACTCTTCAATATTTATACAGGAGGTTGAAATGGGGTTTTAGGAAAAGGACAGTGTTTCCCATTGTTAGATTATATGAAACTTGACACTGAATAATCCCTCCATCTTCTAGTAGTAAAGATTGAGTATTTCAGGTTACATAAGCAGACCTTCATCGATATTATCCTTTGATCAGCTCTTCTAAATGGAAAAGATTGTTTATCAGTGTTCATGAGTTTTCATACGTAAAATCCATTAGGCAATAGTCTCTGCAGCTATTAATACTTTAACTCTGCTGTTTCACTGCTGATTTACATTAGCTGAGGACATGCTTCATCCTGTTCCTTACTTTTTTTAAGTATAAATTCCAGTGCATGTGTGTTATCTATTCCATAGAGCCTACCAAAGTGTCAAAGACTTACGACAGAAGGAAAAAAATTAAAACAGAAGGCAACAGTCTGCTGAACCCCTGTAAAATAGTTTCAGAGAGTAGAAGAGTGCATTTAGAGAAAGAAAAAGCTGGATGCTAAGAATACCACGTTTAACTTTGATGTTTTTCATATCAAACAGCACACAGATTTTAATTAGATCTCAGGCTCAAAAATGTTATCTCACTGCCAGACAGAATTAGAAACATTTAGTGTTATCAGGGAGAAACCTGGGGATTTCCATGCTGCCAGAGGAGCATCAATTACGATAAGTAGTGCACCATGGCTAACAATATTTTTTAAAAACTTGTAATGTAAGTTGTATATATTCCTTCCTCAAATTGAGAGCACTGCAGAATGAGTTATTTACTAACAAATCATGACATGAGCATTAGCTATGTAGGTTTTCTTATACTGAAAAAAGTGACTTCAGAGTAAACATATATAACCGTGATTTGCAAACCTTGAATTTAAGTAAGAGGGGCAAAGTTTATACAGAGACATGATACCTTTCATCAGATTAGTCGAGATGACTGGGAAAAAAAAAGAGATTGGAGCTGGTCCCTTCATCAATCACCATACTGAACCACCTGGTACCTCATACTACTGTTAAACTTCAATCTACAGGATAAGACTAGGCACACTGAAAAGGCCAAAAGGTAATTCATGCGGCCAACATTTTGGGCACAGGATAGTGAGAGGCCATCTGGAGAAACATTTAGCCAAGCTTCATAACGTATCATACCTCAAAGAGTGCTCAAACTGTTTTGAAATTAATTTTAATGTTAAGAGTATAATTTTAGAAAGCTTCTTCAGAACTTCATTTATATAACTTTTTAGTTGTTCTAGCAATTATGTCCAGCCCGTACCAATCTGCTCCTATGCCATCATGTGGGGGGGGGGGGGGTTCAGATTAAGTACTTCTCCATTCTTTGTATATAACACAATGAGTACTTAAATGAACCTCTTGCTCCTTCATTCTGTTGAAGTAAAGAAGTCGGACTCTTGCAGTTCCCATGTGTATGAAAAAATCTCTCTGGCACCCTGATGATCTTCAAAGATCTTCACATGAGAACCTGTTCAGAACTTCTCCTTCTTGAATTCAGCTAAGCAGTGCTATCCAGACAATTTCATAGCATTTTCATTATGCTGCCTACAATAGTATTAATTCCTTGTTTCTGTAAACAGATCAGATCCCAGTTCCTTAAATTAATTTAGTAATTCTATCCAGAACAATAGTGCTCCAGTATGACCCACTGCTGCTTTGACTTTGCCCACTTCCTTGTCTTTCTAACTTATTTCTTGAATGAACCTATCCTATACTTATCAAGAGTTTCCCTGACTAATGCATCAAAAATTCTATTTATTTTTCAGGAAAATCGATTATTTCTGTTTGGCACAAGTTACCCTCAGAAATCCTTCTCTTTTTTTTTTTTTGTATTATTTTTTATGGGATCCTGTCCTATTTCATTAGCTTCTATACAGCACCAATTTTTCTTTTCATAAGAGTATAGTCTAAACCCTTACTCAAGTCTGAAATCAAAGCAAGAGAACCTTGGTTGCCTGTTTGTCTGCTTGTTTTTTCTTAAATATAAGTTGCATGTTTCCTGTTCTGAGGGCTCCCATAACCCCAGCTTACCTCTTTCCTAACCTTAAGTTGCCTCTCTCCTTGGTTTTCCTTATCAATGCTACCAACAAAAATGATGGTATAAGTGCACCTAAAACCTCTTAGTTATTAATAGAAAATTTACATCTGATTTCAGCTACTTAATGCCCCTTAATAATTATACAGCTTTCACTTCAATACACAGGACTTTTTTAAAACTCCCTTGGAAAATTTAGAAGTTAGTCCCTATAAACAGTATGTATTTTCCAACCCTTACTGTGACACAGGTGAGAAGGTACTCAGAACATAAGAATTCATACAACAGAGGCACCTAAAGCCTTTTTGGAAGACGCAGGTGATTTTCTAAGTTACCACTGAATTCTCCTCCATGGCAGCCTTGAATTTCATATTAATTTCAGGTTTACAAGCTATGGGTTTGTTTTGGTTTTTTTTTCAGAGGATGTTTTTCTTATAGAAGATGGGCTAAGTAACTATGATAATGTCATCTTTCTGCAATTTCTTTAAGTGGAAAAGAATATGTTTCCTCATTAGTAGAATAATTAAGGACCACAAATAGGTTTCTGTTTATGGCAGAGATGATATTTTGATTATGTATCCCAAAATAGAATGAAAGCATCTGGCTGGGAGTCTCAGTACTGCTGAAGTAAAAACAACAACATGTTTTGAATGGATGGTTAAGTAGAAGTTACTTAAAGTGCAAAGCTGGTTTACTTTAAAATATACAGGAACATTATAATTTTGCCTGATTACTTATTTCCTATATCAGATACTCCTTAGAAAGCACACTCTGACAGAAAACAAAGGTTTTGTCTTTAAAAGTATATTCTGTAAAGGAGAAGTATAAAATAAGAGAGATAATTTGGAATAAAATTTTTAGAAATAAAGACTTCAAGAAACATTGCACTCTATTCTTCCCCCATCTTATTTTTCCTGGTCATGAAGAAATGTTCTATATCCTATATAGATATATAATATAAATCCTATACCATACATGAAACCCATTCCCCAGTCAGTGGTTACATCCGCTGTGATTCTAATCATCAAACAGATTTTTTTCTTGGAAACTGTCCATGCCTGTTAGACCACTCCTTCTGGTGTGGTGAAGTACAAGTGTGTTCAAACCAGCTTCCTGGAGTTCAAGCAATAAATTCTTCTAGTACTTGAGAGTCTGAAGAATTAAGCACTCTGCTAGTTCATAGAGATGATGATGGTTTTTGACAAAAAGAGAACGTTTTTGGTTCTTTCTCTTAATGTTTAATGGATCATTACATGAGCTAAAGATAATGAAGTATTATTCAAAGTTAATTTAACAATGGGTCTGCAAAGAGGGATTGGAAGAAAGATCTAACACTCCCAATATGTTGTAGAAAATGAAACTTATTGGACATATATAGAATGAAATTTAATATTAATATAATTTTATCTTACTCTTTCTGCTTAAATATATATACTTATGCATATGTATTGAGCATAGCGTATAACATTGACTTTAACTGCTTTAAAAAAATTACTCCTATGGCTTTTTGTTTGCGTCTTAAAGTATTATTTTAAAATGGGGAGCAGAAGAGCAGAAATTATGCCTCTTATCTCAGCTTTATAAACCAGACATTATATACAATTTCTCCTGTTTCATTAGGAAGCTGATTATAATACAGCCTTACCCATTCACAACAGATACCTTCTGAACAGTTCACACCATCGAAGCTCAGTCTTTGCTGCCTCATAGATAAGGACAAGCATAGCATATTCTGTTCTGCCCACTGACCTGGAGTGTGAATACAAAACACTGTATCCAGAAGCAATGGTTTTAGAGGAGCTCAATCCATGTCTCTTGAGTTTTTCTGTTAGATGCATGGAATCTGTAAATCACGAGTCCTGTACTGACACACAAGAGATGATTTCCCAGCTGTCACTCAACGCAACCTCTCGTCAGTCTATGTGCCACTGTTGCTTGAGGGTAGACCATAAAGAACTTTCTAGTCCAAAGAGCATTACCAGCTAATACTCTTTCCAGTAGCAGTGCAGCACTATGGTACATCCTGTCCCGTGCAGGGGCTGACAGAGTACTTTATTGCATCTTAACTGCTGAAAATGCATGAGTGTAGCCAAAGTGCAGTTACACAAGCCTCACATCAACACAGAAGACTTAAAAGTGATTCAATTTTAAAAGTGTGATTAGAGGTTTGTGGTAGGTTGCTCTTTAAAACAGGTGGTATTAGCCATAACCGAGTCAATCTGTCAGCAAACTGAACTATTGTAGCATTTGGGTTCAAACTTCAACAGGGGAAGCTTAGATTAGACATAAGGAAGAAGTTCTTTACTGTGAGGGTGGTGAGGCACTGGAATGGGTTGCCCAAGGAAGATGAGAATGCTCCATCCCTGGTGGTGTTCAAGGCCAGGTTGGACAGAGCCTTGGGTGACATAGTTTAGTGTGAGGTGTCCCTGCCCATGGCAGGGGGGTTGGAACTACATGATCTTAAGGTCCTTTCCAACTCTAACTATTCTATGATTCTGTGATTCAAACTTTGGCAAACAATATCCTGACAGTCAACATCTCAAGTTTTGTGTATATAAGGTCCAATACATTCTCCAGTGTAGTTTTTCACAATCCATGATGCATACACTAGATTCAAATGTTTCTATCCTTCAGGGGTACTACAACAAAGCAGCTAACCTAGATAACAAGCAATACAATTAGTCACAGCATACTATAGCAAGACATAGCTTTCTGAAGATTTTAATCTTTTTTACAAAGTTTATGAGCATAAGTGCTCTGGATATTCTAAAACTGCCAAAGTGATTTTATTCACCTTTTTCTTGAACAGTTGTCTCCTAAATATGAATTAAAATGGTAGCTTTTAGCTTTGTCATGTTAAAACTTCTTTTATAGCTAGAACATGCTGTGAACACTTGTCTGCCAGAACATGCACCTATTTAAAAAAAGAAAAATCAGCAAAACTGGATATTTACTCATCAAGGATCAAATAAATGTAAGACTGTGTTATTCTGGGAGCAAGTTTTGAGTAACTCATAAAAATATATAAATATTGCAATAATATATTAATTAGGGTTTTATTGATAATATATTAATTAGGGTTTAATATCTACCTCTTTCTATTTCTGAAATGTCATGAAAAAGAGTTCTAGGTCTTATCACATCAGTTGCGACACAGTGAAAAATAACAGGTCAGCTTCAGAAATCAGTTTTCCCTTTCATAATTTCCTTCCCTTCTGTAGCTTCCCCACTGATTCCACTGAGGAATCACGATCCGTCTCCTTTTGCCAAAACACTGACAGAGCCTGACAAGCAGATAATTAATCAGGAATAGAAAGATGCAGCTAGCTTGAGTATAACGACTCATGTATTTTGCACAAAAAAAAAGCACTTAGCAATTGTAAGTTACACTGTTATCCACCCTTACAAAGGTTACGTGTGATACTGGGTTCTTATAAATGCAACAAGAGTTGTATAATGATATTAAAAATAACTCTCACTTTTCAGTTAAACAAGATCATTACGGGGTTTTATGCTACCAGCTTGAAAGAAAACTCTATCTTTGGCCAAGAAATATTGGTCTTATCCATACCAGAAAAAAAACTATTGTCAGGATCAGAATTTTTTGTTGGGTAAATAAATACATTCAGCAAACTCTGAAAACTTGCAGACTCCAGAAGAAATACATATTTTGAGCATCTTCCAATTTAAATACTCAAATTTTCAAAGGTATTTGAATCTCCTGTAGAAGGTACATGCACATTGTTCTTTTGCTTAAGTATCCTGCAGGTGTAGCACCAAATTAGGAAGAGAAGCTGAAAAAAACAAGGTCCTGAAGGCAAAATTTGCAGCATGTCCTTCTGTGGCCTGAAGCCAAGCAAACTGTTGTCACAAATCATTGCAAAATAAAATATAAACTTTTAAATAGGAATGAATACTGTGTATGAAACTGATTAAAGAAAGGGTTACCAGAAAGTAGGGTTTGGTGAGAGAAACTCCATTTTTCTAGCAGTGCAACAGTTAGCTTTTCACTCTGTGTGAAGTAATTTCTTGTGACCTTTTTTCAAAATTGTTTGAGACATGCTGTGTTCAATTTGTATTGTCTGCAAAATTAAAACTGAGACACAGCTTCAACCTATCAGGGAAAAAAAGAACAACTGTTAGCAATTAATATAAAATTCCAGTGATTTGTAGTGACTTGAACACAGAGTAATTTGCCCACTGGGATTCAAGAAAGCTTTAAACAGTAAATAAACTTATCTTTCCTTCAAAATAGAAGTCAATAAAACACACCAAAAGTTTAGGATTTTCTAAACTTGTATTAACTCTCATCTTTTTGTAATGACTGATAAAATGATAAATTTTTTTTAAATGTCTAAATTGCATTATATGTTTTGTGCCTTTGACTTTTGACATGTACCTCACATTTCTCAAGTTGGGATCTTTGTTCTTGTTTTCTCCACACAAACACAAAGATCCTCACCATTTGCTTGCTTCCCAGAACTCAGGATGTAAGGGCAAAGTGATAGCCAGGAGTAGGAACCCAACAAAGCCCTATAAGATGTGTCAAGGAAACTTGAGCCTAATTTCCAAACAATCCTTTGGTTTGGGTCAGAGCACAGAACAATCCTCCCAGGTGACTAAAAACAGGATTTAAAGTTTCCACTCTAAATGATGCACCAGCATACATTCCCTGCCACAAGCAAGGAGAGGTCAGGCTGAATTAATTAGAAGATGGTAAAACAGAAACTGTGTTTTGAAACACTCATCTGCTTTTATTTATCATGGGATATTATAGTGGAGACAAGTTGGGGTACTGGAAAACTACAGTATCTTAAAGTACTGCAGACCCTCAAGATTTTCTCAAGTCTCACATTATTTGGTGGTGAGGAGAGTTAATCCATTTAAAAACCAAAGCAAGAAGTAAATCATTCATATTCTTTTACTGTTGGAGAAAAGTTTTAAAATGTGATCTGTGATGGCTCAAAACCAGAAGGAAAAGAGCTTTGAAGCTCATGGCATTTATAAAGACCTGAGTCATGATTTTTGCATGCTTGAAGTTGACAGTAATTTATTTAGTTCAGCATAAGAAATGGTAGAATAAATAGAAAACAATTGTTTCACTGTTATCACATGTACTTTTAAAGGTGTAATAAGTGACAGTCTTGAGTTCTATATTTATACATCAAAAAGTTTTTTCTCTCAGAAACAAATCAAAACTTTTAGTCAAGTTCTCATCTGGAGAAGGAGGGGTGCAAAGATCTGTTTGTTTTGCAATCTGTATATCAAATAAGGGTACTCTGATCTCACTTAGTGCTGCAATAACATTGTAGATTTGGACAAGGCTAAGTAGACTTTCTGCCTCTTTTCAAACAAATTTTTTCCCCAGTTGTCCCCATCTCATGAAGAAGGAACTTCCCTGTATTCAAAGGACCCACACCCCAGGACACAGGATAAAAATGAAACTTGTCTTTTTTCCCTCGCTTCTCTGGCAATGCATTAGCCTGCCCAGCACACTGCCTGACCAGCAGAGATTCTGCAGGATTTTTCTGAACAGGGATGGAGTGCTATCAGTAGTGAGTGGGAGGGAGAGGAGGAAGAAAGGTGGGTTTTGCTTTGAACTCCTCTGCTTTCACAGTTTTGTAGAGAAATTTGGAAATTATATACGCATTCTCTCTCAAGGAGAGGAAATAGGGACAGTATGTTGTGGGTGACCCAGAGTGGCGGGAGAGCAAGCAGCACAGAAGACTAAGCCAATGCCATCACACCAAACCACATGTGCAATGCCATTTCCAAGAGGCAAGACTCTTCATGGAATTGTGCATTTATTAAATAGAAGTGGATATGATGTAATTAACCAATTCCAGGAGCTGGAATTTTACAAAATGAAAGCAATTGAAAAATAGAAGTACTATCTGCCAGCCTCATCATACAGTAACAAAGACTGGTCGCATGCTGCAGCAGCCCAAAACAGCCCAAGCAGAAATTTCTAAACCATGAGTTGGTTGTTTTGGCTCTTATGAAACTTTTCAACTCCCACTCATTTCTTTTTGAAGAGTAATTATATTAGAACTTTGTACAAGTTGTTTGTTATCAGGACAGATTAGAAAAAAGGAACAGACTCACGGGCATTAAAAACCAGAATACTATAAACTGAATGGAAATTCAAGATATTTATATATACGTACAATAAAAGTACAACACTCTTCTAGCAATTACATATATAATTTTAGTAAACACATGCAAAATTAAATATCCAGCAAATAATTACTTTGGTGGCTCACTCACAATTTGGAAATATACAGCCTAGGTCTACCTTTGACATCTTTATTCACAGCAGTAGCAATTCTAAAGGTTGAGTGCACTGAAATGTCATTTTCACATTTTTACAAAAAACAGGCACCAGTGTTAAAAGCTATAGCCAGCCTAAATTAAGTGTAATAACCCATAATAGATTTTGCTTGAAACTACTTGATTCCAGAAACTGGCACTCAATCTAATGCAAATTGCAAGATCGTAATATTGCCATGAAATGGGAAATCTCATTCTTCTTGCACTCTGTTCAACAAATTCCAGGAAATCCTGGAAATCAAACATTTTCTAATTAATACAGAGATACATTTTATTCCATAAACAGGAAATGTGTGTTGAATAAGGAAACATTACTGCAGGGTATTCTAGCCATGAGCTCCACACCTAGACAGTGGCATCAGAAAGTGTAGCTTGACTTGAGTGGTCTTAAGACTGAGCAAGAAACAGTAGGTGAACAGAAGTCTGAAAGAAAAAAAAAATGGAAACCTTTGAAAATAGGGCCTTTTATACTCCTTAATTTATACTTTTTAGGTTGCCCTTAGGAATTAAATTAGGTTTTTCATTTTGTAATCAGTACAATTTTTGTGCCCAAGAAATACATATCCTTCAGTTTTTCACAATTCCAATGAGCGATCTGCTTGAATGCATACTCATAGTGACAAGTGTTGGTAAAAGTGCAAGAATGCAAGTAGCAACATATTGTTTGTCTTCTAACTAGAAGCAGACTTCTGTCCGAGGGACCTACTTTTTACCAGTTTCACTGTGGGCATAATAAAGAGTTTAGATAAAGCACTGCTGTCACAGCTCAAAAAAGTATCAGTATGTTCAGCTCTATGGCCCCCAACATAAGAAGGACATAGACCTGCTGGAGTGAGTCCAGAGGAGGGCAATGAAGATGACCAGAGGGCTGGACCACCTATCCTATGAAGACAGGCTGAGAGAGTTGGTCTTGCTCAGTCTGGAGAAGAGAAGGTTCCAGGGAGACCTTAGAGCAGCCTTCCAATACCCTAAAAGGGGTCTACAAGAAATCTGGAGTGGAACTTTTTACAAAAGCATGTAGTGATAGGACAAGAGGAAATGGCTGTAAACTAAAAGAGGGAAAATTTGGGTTAGATATCAGGGAAAAAATCATCACTTGAGTGTTGAGAAGTTGTCAATGCCCAACCCTGGCAGTGTTCAAGGCCACGTTAGGTCTTTGAGCAACCTCATCTAGTGGAAGGTTTCCTTGCCCATGGAAGGGGCTGGAACTTGGTGATCTTTAAGGCCCCTTCCCACCCTAACCATCCTACAATTCTCCATCTCCATTATGACAGAGTCAAATTGTTATTTAAAAATCTCTAATCTCTGAGTTGAGTGACCAGCATTCAGCATGCTGCTGCTGCATAGGTTGCCAGAGAATTCATAATACCTTAAACAACACCACCTGTCATCAGCAGGAAGAAGAGATTATTCTTCCTGAAGACAAAATGCTGGAGGAACACACCCCTGTCTGGTGGGCAGCAGCTGTTAGGGAGTATAACATGGCTGGGTCCCCAGTGTGTCTTCAAAGGAGGATCAATAACTGGGTGTATATAAATAAGTTGCTTCAGTGGAGATCTGATCCAAAGTTGAAATTCTGTCTAACATAGTTCTAACACAAATAACATCTGTGGTATCCAAAACAACAAATCTTGTGCAACTAAGACTGAAATCCCTATTACCAGTTCCACTTTTCTCCTCTGAAGAGGTAACGTAGATTCAGTTCTAGAGTATGGACTTTCCAGAAGTACGGATAGTTTTCAAAAGGAAAAAAGGCTCCCTGAAAATTGAGTTGCTGTGGAAATTCTGCATTCACATGCTGAGTACTAACTGAAACAAGGGGAACACAAAATCACAAAATGGAATTTATAAACCTTTAGAATTAGTTTTAAGCAATGTTAAGTTCAATGGCTTTGTAACAGTAGCAGTGGAAAATTACTGAGGTGCATAATACATAGAAAAAATAGAGTACAGATAGAGAACATATTGGCACAAGATAAATCGTTATAGTTGATGTGGTCTTAAGAAAAACAGTCTAGAAAAACAAGACACAGGGATAAGGAGTATCTGGGAATAGCAGGTGTCCAGGATAGGCTGCGGGTAAACTAACTGATAAGTAGGAGGATAGGGGGATTATTATGTCTCTGGTGCTAGTGAACCAATTAAACTGGTATAAGCATCTACTGCGCGTGCTTCAAAGGCTGCCAGAAGTGATGAAGATTGTTGGAAGAAGTAAACAACCCTCAGAGACCACCACCACAGTTCTGTATGCATGCGGGGAGATTTCTGGAAAATTATGTAATCCATACGTAGCCTCATTAATATGTATGTATGCCCAGGGACTATATGAGGATGGCTTGTGTAGCAATAGAAAGACACACGTTAGGAGGAGTTATCCCCCGTGTCTCCCGGCGCTGCAATAAACAATACCTGCTTGTCAGCTTGAAAACTTTGTTGGCAAGTTTGTTCCTGGAGTTTTCTCCGAATCATAACAAACTATCATTTTAATTCATACTATTAAACTCACAAATATGAGACACTACTGCTTTATAGTGTCTCATCAAGATATTAAAATAATATTTTTATCATGACAAAAGTATAGTTTGGAAAACAGACTTATAATGTGAAAATCATCATTTTGGAAGAGACATTAAAAGTGATGAGAACTTGTCACAATTCTAAAGCTAGAGCATCACTATAACACATGAAGAATGTTTCTAGGAAGACACACGCTAATTTAGTTCAGATACTTCAGGGCTACCAAAATGTCAAATCTCGTGGAATTTCAGAAGTGTTTCTTAACGTGTTTAGAACACATCATCTGCACCTAAAAAGGAGAGAATTTCTTTGAGAAAATATGAGAAAGAAAATCTTTTGTGGCCTTGGATGCCAATACATGCTCAGTATAACAGAAATTTGCATCCTTAAAAATGTCATACAGGATATATTTGGCAACATCTTAAAATAAAAAAAAAAAGAAAAAAGTTATGGTAAACATGTTGACGACTTCACTTGTTCAATGGTCAGGCAGTTATAGAAAGAGGTGAACCAGAGTTAAAATATTTAAATTTTCTGACAAGAGTGTTTCTTGCAAAAATTTAACTCAATTTATAATCACGTAAAATACTGCTTAAAGGCGATAGGCTATTTCTAGTTCTTACAGAGTCTGACATTGCAGCTTCTACTGTTATACAGTTTGAATTGAAAAATAAACTGCACAACCCAGCATCAAGTTATGCAGAGTCTGTAAGTCTATTTCAGGTAAATTATTTTTGCACACTTTCCACTATGTATAGCTTTTATATTGGATTTCTAAGTCCTACTCCAGCATCTTACACATACTTCGAATATGGCCTTTCATTTTTTTAACTCCAATTTCTTGTAAAATTTTATTACTCTGTTTAGAATGTATGGAATTTACTGCCTGTGTAGGCTGCAAGTAATTTCTTTGTGATTTTTTTTAAATTGTTGTTTGAAAATAATCAGGGAATAAAAATGTTGTGAGCTCAGCATGTGCAATACCCTAACAGTAGTGTTAATGACCTTCAGAGAACTGTGACAGTCGTCTTTTGGCCTATGCTGACAGACCAGGTGAGTTCTGGTAGTTCTTACCCAGGAGCATTGAACACCTCTCAGTATCACATCCAACTTTGAAAGAGCTGTAGGATTGCTTTATTTTCTAAATTTAGAATAAAGGCAAACTGCAGTAAAGCAGTTAGCTGGGCACAGGTCTTGTACATGTTTAAAAATGCTGTTTGTTGACAAATCCCCGAAAGAAACTGCCATGTGTCTTGGACAAGTGGTGTTAAGAAGCACATAAAGCAGACAGCTTGGGAAATAATGTTCAGCTAGTTCAGTAAGAGAAAAGTTGCTGTATGTGAATGAAGAAGTGGCGCTACCAGAAATATTAACATACTTCACTTTCAAGCAGAGCAAAGAAGTAATTACTAACTTTAAAAATGGCAAGTTGGAGTGGTCCATCAAAGGATGCAGTCTGGCTGCTCTTTTAACATTTTTAAGTAGCAACATGTGATGAACAATTACAGATGACCCAGTAGAAAACATTAAAATTACTAGAAAAGACAATATAAACTATCTATTGAAATAGTAAATTAAAATAAAGTTACTTATAAAGTGACTAAGTAAAGAAGTTGTGAATGCTCCATCACTGGCAGTGCTCAAGGCCAGGCTGCACAGGGCCTTGGGCAAGGTCTAGTGTACATCCCTGCCCATGGCAAGAGGGTTGGAATTAGATGACCTAAGGTCTTTTCTAACCCAAACCGCTCTATGATTCTATTAATGTATTTGCATGCATCTCATCAGTTACCAGGATTACAGCTTTTTAGAAGTTTTGCTGTGAACCATTTTTACTCCATCAGAAATGCCAATGAAAAGCCTATGTTTTGTAGATATAAGCGTTACTAGTAGAGTAACCAATTCGAATTTTTGATTAGAAACATATACAGGTGCCAGGACACTTATACTGTTGGAGGCTCAAGATTATTCTGCTGCTCTAAGATGGAAAAAGGAGATGAATCTGAACTTAATAATGTAGGCAAGTGCCCCTGGCCATGAAAGTTAACTGGGTATATATTCAAAGCTGAATGCCTTCAACAGAGTTGAACAGCAACATCAACTACTGCCTGCCTCTAAATACAGTGGTTAAAATTCTATCCTGGGAAGTGGGAGACGTTATTCCAAATCATACAGAATCATCCTACCTTCACCAGCCTTTCCTTCTAACAACAGGCTGTCTCAGTCATTTTAATTTCCTTATTAAGCTTTTTGTGATTATACAGATCTTCTCAGGTAGAGTGGAAAATTAATGAAGCATGTAAAAGACTTAAGTATTTGATCCTTATGATATTGCATGTTTGCTAATAGATTCCCTAAAATATTCCTTAAGGTAAACTGGAACAGTTGTGTTTAAAAATGGTCAGATTCAAGAAAGGATAGCACGAGTCTGTAAGAAATTCAAAGCCAAAGAAAAAATGGCTTCTTGTTGGACCCTGCATGTCTTTTGAAAGCCTAATGCATGTTCATGTACATTACCAATATGACATTGAAGTGCCATATGTGACAGTACTGACATCTTTAAACATTTCAAAGCATCTATTTCAGGGATATATAAAATGATGCAGATATGTCAGATGATAGGTTTTCTCAAATGCTATTCCATAATTAGCTATTTTCCCCCAGGCAAGGAGAATACTTCCATCAGCAGATGAGAATCAACTGAATCTACACAAATAGCTGTATGGCATTTTTTCTTGTCACTTGTATACATTTTGACTTTATTTCATGCATTATTTCACTAAAACCTATTTCAGGACTGTTCAATGTGTTGGACGTCACTCTTGAGTTAACAAAACAAGAATATTTGGAAATGCATTCAGTTCATGAATTCTGGAATAGTACAAACAAATTTACCTATCATTTCTAGTCAGTTTTCTCTCCTATCACTTGGAAATTTTTATTCCAAGAGCCTTTTACTTGAATACAGATTTCAGTTTGCAGGGATGTGTTCGTAAACTGGCCACTAGAAAGGGGGACTGGAAATCTAAAACAGCTTGAAGAGAAAATATAGTGTCCTGGTGAGTAGCTCTGAGTTCAGTTAAAAAGAACTCTGTTGAAAGTCAAAAAACTTTAATAACTTTTCAACCAACATTTTTTTTTCTTTTAATTCCTGCAGCAGGATTCAGCTGCTCCAAAACAAAATTAGAATGCTAAGAACTTGCAAAGTTGATGTGCAGGTGGGTTTCTGTGGTACCCCGATGCCCAGCTTGCTTTGGAATTGGTCACAATGAGTAGTCTCACTAGAAGTGAGGAATCAAAGAGCTAAAATCAAAGAGAGAAGTCAAAGAGAGAAAATATCCGAAAAAGATAAGATCTCAAGTGATATATGGCTTGCTGTGATTTGCTTTCGAATATTTGAAAAAAATCAGAAGATTAGTTCTTGTACCTAAATTAACTGCCAAGCCCAGTTCGGATTGCAGTCTCCAAGGAGAAAAGTGCTACTCAGACTAACCCAGTTCTATTTATGATACTAAATGTAATGAAGTGACAATCAAACAAGAATTCCTTGGGACAAAAGTATACAAAAATAAAGTTAAAATACTAACATAAAAAAGAAAGCTTAACATCTCTTCCATCTTTAAACAAGTACACAATGTAAATCCAAAGCCAGTTTTAGCAAAAGATCAACAAAGGAGCAAGTTAATTTTTTAATGTGACACAAAAATTTCAAGGTTAGAGCTGATAGGAATATGAGCAGGCATAAAATTCTGAGATAGTTTAGAACTAAAGAAAAAATAAATAAAATCTTCTCAAAAGAAATGGCATTTTCTGAATGACAGTGCCATATTTCTTCCTAACCAAATAATACTGCACCTGTTGCAAGGAAACTGTTATAAATAAGTTAAATTGGATTTATGGAATATTGTGGGTACACTCCCTCAAGTAGTCACCATCTCTAGGTATTTGTTTCAGCCTGGTGGCTCCTTTTTTGTTTAAAAGACATACAGAGATGGAAAGAACAAAACTGAATAAATGAGCTCTGTGTATAAAACCTATTCTATGAAGGAATTTCTATCCCTCTGCACTGTACTGTTTTGACAACTTCAGCACTGAAAATAGAGGTTTAGCCCCTCCATGGACTCTTGGATGGATTGTTCGGTTTCTAATCATAGGCAAAATAGCCTGCCACAGGCCTTCTGAGGCAGTCTCTGACAATTCAGGGGGTATGCAGATGGTATCTGAATCCATGTTTCCCGATGAGCTTTACTTTCTCAAGAATAACCATATTCTTTTATTACTGGGAAGTTTCCTTTCTCTGTCAAATAAACATCCCCATTTCTCCCTAGGCCCTATCTAGGCTACAGTCTCTGTTCCTCTCACACTCAATTTGTTATTTTAGTGCTGTCAGGCTTTCCTGACTCTTCAGGTTCTTCTGTAAAATTTCTTTCTCTCCCTCATATCAGTAGAATTTGCTGGCCTCTAATTTTATCAGCCAGCTATACTACCAGAATTAATCTGAAGAATATAAGCAAACATTGAGAAAAATCTGACCTGAAATGACCTCACCCATATGACAGGCACTAGGCATTTTACTATGTGGTGAAAAGCTATGAAAATTTTGCTGATTATGTGTTCTTTTAACTTGATATCTCATTATATTTACCTCATAAGATTTCATGGAACAACTTGGCTCTGCAGGAAAATGGTCAGATTTGAATGACAAACCCAAAGACAAAAATCTAGGTGGATGTCAGAACGTCACTGAATTTGTGACTGTCCATGGTTTCATGGAAAAATAATTTTTTGGGGTTTTTTTTTTTTTTCGTTACAACTTCTGTATGAGTAGAAAATCCTAAGATTTTCTGCATGATTTGTATTTCGCACACTACAGGCAGAGAAGGTCACAGACACCTGGCAGTAGGTACTGGCGTTTCTCTTGGTGTATGACCTTCTTGAAAAGTCAGGGAACCCTCACTATGTTTGTTGCATTCAGGTCACATTCACTTGTTTTTACAGAGTCAGTGGACCACTCATCAGTTTCTCTACAGAAAAAAAACAAACCATATCCCAAGCCAGGGAGAATGCTGCAACCAATTGATTTTTTTAACATGAAGTTATACTTAGCTTTAATGTTGAGTTTACCTCACATTGACCCAAATATCTGCATTATTATGAATCATGATGCCTGATTAAACTCTTATCATCTGTATACTGAAGAGTTTTAATGAAATATCATTTATGTACTTTGGGATCATTACTTAGTACAGGATATATGTTTTAACTGAGATTTCTATATTTTGGAATACTATAAATAATTAACTATTTCAGGGGACCAAGTAATTTGGCTACCTCCTCTTCAATTTGCTTCTTCATTACACGAACAGCTTTCCTTTTCTCCTTACCTACCCTTTAGCAGAATTTCCAAGATGATCCTTTGGAGGGAACTTGTAAGGGATGGAGTATGTTTCAGTTGCCCTTACCTACTACAGCTACTAGTTAAGCTACCCTATCAGATGTTATAAAGTCAATGAATCTTAAAATACCAGTATGGACATTATCAGAACAATATCTACTTCAGGCTATTTTAAATAAAACCTTGTAGTGAGTCAGAAATACGCTAATGCTTACATGGTCAGTTTTGCAAAACCAGAAGCCAAAGAGTTCACAAAGGAAAAAAAAAAAAAAAAGTTGCTCTTTATTTTGACAACTATAATGCAACTACTGTAGAATTAGTTTTAGATTAGTCTTTCCACATTTGAATGTGTATACATTTGACATAGCTTTATATACAAAGCAAGCATATTATGAAGGCAGAGAAGTGATACAACAGTATTTCTTTTAGAAAAGAGAATCCTGGGTACTTTTTGGATTGATAGATATGCCATACCTCAGCATCAATAAAATATCTAAGTGTTTCATAACTATTCTTTTGATTAAACTAGCTGCAGGAATGAAAAATGCCCTTCATTGGGGAGCATACCTTAAAAGTACACATAGCACTTAATTTTGGATTTAAAAATTGCATGGCAGCTTTTGCCAAGTTACTGAGAAAAGCCTCTGCATCACTTGAGCATATAATTGTATTCATATCTTTTTGTCATACCTGTAATGCTTTTGCCTTTCATTTAATCAGTCAGAATTCTCCAGATTTTTCCATGTTTCCTCAGATCTCTGGAACCCTGCTTAAAAGCTGGCATCAGGTAGCCCAATTTCAAGGTTTTTTGTACTAGAGGAAATTTATAAGAGATTGCATATCAGAATAAGTAGTTCAGTGGCTCCAACCTTGAGGTCCCTCAGAATTCTTCAGGGGAATTCACCTCAAACTGCAAGTTTGTTCCTGTTCCTATTGCTAATTTGCTTTGTTGTTGTCCTAGCTGTTCTTATTTTGTGGTGCACTCGTCTATGGTAAGAAGATCCCTCAAACTCAAGCTACTTCATGGACGGATACAAAAAAATTACTTGATTTTCTTGTTATAGCCTTATAAGAGCCTCTCTTCTCTGAACTCTTCTTTTGGTCCCTAATGGCCATCTTGAAAGTGTCTTGTTTCTACTACACATGCGAAAGAGATTTATTACTAATTTTTAGTGTTTTTCACAAGTAACTCCTCAAACTTCTCTCAGCATGCCTTATATATTTACACTTAATCTGTCATGGTTCATGATATTTTCCACTTTCTTCATTTGAACATAATTTTAGCTTTTTCAAGGGGTCCCTTTTTAATTCTATTACTCAATTGTTTAGCCTTGCTGGCTCATTTTTATCTAAGACCCCACTCTCCCACCAATTATTATAGTATGACTGTAACAAATTTTAACAAACTAAATGTTAGTGAATGCTGTGAGTGTTAATACACTGTTATACATTTAGCATAAACATGTTTTTTCTTTGAAGACACACGTTCAAACACTTGAAATTACATTCTAACAGTAATGTGTCACTGTCAAAGAGGAGTCACAGTATTTATACTGCAGTATAAACATGCTTCAAAAGAAATTTGCTTATGAGTCACAAGTCTTTATATGTCTAAAAATAAAAACTTAATCCAAGTAATACAAAGCTGTTAGAGAGATTACTTTTCAGCAAATATGATTCTTCATAACATGGGGTGCCTAAGTAAGTGTGGCCTAAAATACAACCAGGGTACAAATACAGTAAAAGCCTGAAGAGATAGATGTACAGATTGACAGGCAGATAGATATCAGCAAGGTAGCAGGACAAGTCTCCTAATTCAATATGTTGAAAAAATCTTGGGTATAGCACCCTAAAATGTTCTAAGCACACTGGGTCAGACTATTCAGACTGCTACAATAGTGAGCAGCAAGGGAGCTAAGAGCCTGTGTAGTAAAAGCTTTTACAGTTACTATCAAGCAAAGGAATTAATTTCTTTCTTCTTGAAAGCAGCTCTTTTTTTCAAATTTATGCTGTAAGTTATTGCATCATCATTTACTCTGCAATATTGAATTGTCAGTCAAAGTCTGTATTTCTCTATTCCTTGGAATATTCCCAATATATCCAAGAATTAACTCAATCCTACTTTACAGTGTAATAACCAATAAGGAGTATATACATGTGTACATTACGAAAAGCAAGTTTTAGTTATAAGCATGCTTAATGTTCCACAACTTATGAGAAGATTTGAACAGATTTGGGTTTTTACAACTCATCAGACAGACCACAGAGGCACAGTCTGAATGTGATGGTTTTTATTATGAAGACACCTTTAAAAGATAATAATAACAAAAAAAAAACCCACACTTGTCTATTAAAAAAAGAGTAAACAGGAATTAATATTTTTCCTTCAGACTACAAATTTCTAAATAGAAAGCAAAAACTTCAACTTAGAGTAATAACCACTAAAATACAATTTAAAGTCAAATTACAATGACAGAGGGAAAGAAAATAATTCTGTTGACAAAGTCATTAAATGAGGACTGAAGAAATAATGCATGGATTTTAAGAATAAGTAAGTTCAACATGCCATCAGACCTTGTAAAAGCATTTTAAGCTTTAACTCTTCTTATTTAGCGCTGTTTACTCTTCTTTAGTATCATTTGTCTTTGCCTTAGACATGCAAAAATACGTTGGTCTGAAAACAGCTACCTAATTGTAGGTGGGGTTATAATTTCAGGAAAGAGCTCTGGTGATAGGACTCCTCCACTGAACGTGGTGACTGCCAGATGTATATCTCGCCCCTCCAGCTGATCCTAAGTCCCCCATGTTGCTGCTCCCTGTCTACCTTCCTCAGTCTTTCCCTGGAGGGAGGATTCAATCTAAAAAATGTAGTCAGTGCTCACATTCAGACAGCTGGAGAAAGCTGGATAGCATTTAATTTCTAAGGGTTTTCCCCATCCCTCCTCAGAAGTGCATCACTGTTATGCAAACAGTATGTGAGAACCCAGAAAAGTGTTGGTGCTGGCCACTGCTAGTAAAGATAGAAGTTCCTGTGAGATATTTCGTTCTTCTCTGTTCCTGAGTAGTATGCAGATGGCTTCTCTTTGTGTTCCTTTTACTGATAGAGAGATATCCTAACAATGTTAGCTGCAACAAACTTGGAATAAATAGACTCAGAAACAACACACAGAATGCTGGTTTTCACTGCATGGCTTATTGTTTTGTTTTTTTTTTTTTTTTTATGAGCTTATCCTATACAAGTATTTAGAATTTGCACATGCTAAGGTCAGGACTACACCCTTTCCCATGATCATGTATATTCTTGTGCCTCCTCTGAACACCGCATTTTATTGATATGAAACAGCAGACCAATGACTATGCCCAAAGCACACAGCACCTTTGAAGAGGGACCACTCCATCCTTAAAGAATGTGTCCTGCTGCGGGTTTGGCAAGGGCTGCTGCCTCTTCTCGGTGTTTCCATGTCCCACTACAGTAGCCAAAGCACCCACACCAAAGCTTTCCAAAAGATGGTGGAGCAAGGAAAAAGTTTCCAGTGTAAATTCCATTAACTTTTTATCTCATTTACGCTGCCTTGGCGGGGGGGGGGGGAAGTTTTAGTCCAACTAAGTAATGATTTATTTTTATTTTTTTATGTTTTCTTAGCCAGAGAACTGCTACACTGGTTACTTCTGCAACCTCATTTTTTAGATATCATCTGCCTTCTACTGCACATGATGTGGGAGCTGCATAAGCAATTCTGCTTTGTGTTCAGTGTGCTCCATTCAACAGGAGGTTTGATCATATGCCTCACCTTGAATGCTGTTTTCGGTTTTGGGCCCCTCACTACAAGAAGGACATTGAGGCACTGGAGCATGTCCAGAGAAGGGCAACAAAGCTGGTGAAAGGTTTTAGAGCACAGATCCTATAAGGAGCAGCTGAGGGAACTAGAGTTGTTTAGCCTGGAGAAAAGGAGGCTCAGGAGGACCTTATACAAATACCTGATGGGAGGATGGAATGAGGTGGGTATCAATCTCTTCTCCCAAGTAACAAGCAATAGAACAAGAGGAAATGGCTTCAAATTGTGCCACGGAAGGTTTAGAGTGGATATTAGGAAAAATGTCTTTACTGAAAGGGTTGCCAAGCATTGGAACAGGCTGCTCAGGGAAATGGTTGAGTCAGTATGACTAGAGGTATTTAAAAGACATGTAGATGTGGTGCTTAGGGACATGGTTTAGTGGTGGCCTTGGCAGTGCTAGATTAATGATTGAACTCTATGATCTTAAAAGTCTTTTCCAACCTAAATGATTCTATGATTCTATGCAAGCACATTTATTAGAGAAATATTTAAGGGAGTTTTCATGATGTTTCTGTCCCTTTAACACAATTTTAATTTGTGCAATTTGGTGAACATGAACAGGGAAAAATTAAGTCCATTAGGTGGCTTCATGCTGACACATATATTAGTCAAAAGCAGTGACATTTTTTTAGATGTCCAGGTGCTACAAAAGACTACACTCAGCAGATATTGGGCAATTACAGGATAATCTCCTAGCTGCTCAAAACTAAAGACTAAATTAAGTCCTAGAAGCTTAAAAGAAAAAACGAAAACCTGACATAGGTTATTACTGTATTCAATCTCACGCTTTTTTAAGAGTTCCATCTAATGACTTTTTAATGACTTTGAGGATGTCACAAAGGGAGTGATGAAGTTACCACAACAGGATTGCAGTCCTGTGGGGGACATATGCTCTGGTTTTGGCACAGATGCAACAAGAAGACGTATATTTCCCCTAGTGCCCTGGAGACATAGCCCTTCAAGCAGTCTTGATGCACCTATATATCACTGCCTGAGCATTTCAGATTTTTTTTTGTGCATTCTTCAAGGCTTCTTGCTGAAGTAAAAATCATATTTCATAGGCATATTTGTGGGTAAGCAAACCTTTTCACTATCATGGAGCTCCAAAGATTTGGATAGTCAAAATGGTACTCTTCTCTAGCCTTTTTTCCCCCCAAGCATGCAAAGATATAATACCAATATATATATCTCAGAACATTCCTCAAGTATAAATGTAGCCACCTTTTAAATTTTACTATAAACAGGAAGATAAGTATGTGGCCTATTTCTTCTAAAGTGACTTAATTTTATGGAAATTGTCTACTCAAATCAAAAGATTTGTGGCAGGATTTTCAAAGCTGTCAGGAGGTAGTCACAAAATGTTCACATCCTGTCTCATGTTACCACTTAAACCAGCAGGTGTTTATATCCCTGTTCTTTACTAAGGTTGCCTAAGCATTTCAAGTAACTGTTTAAATAGCATTAGAAGTGTGGCTTTTAGACGTTGCTCAGGTAGGTTAATGACTCCTCATTTACCATCATTTAGATACATAAAAAGTATCACTAAACTAAGCTACCCCAAATTCAATGTATTTTGGATTAAATATATTTTGTCTCAAACCTAGGTCCTTGGTCATACCTCTAGCCAGCAACAAAATGAGCTATAATACAGGTGCAAGGAAATATAAATCTCAGTTCCTTTCGAGTTTATGAAATTTTACCCAAAAGCCTAACATGACAAAATACAGAGTCACTTTCTTTACAAAGCCTTTTTTATCACTGTGTCTGCAATGATACCTATATGTACAGTATATAATATTTGCACTTTGAAAAAGCATAAGTTAAACTGTGATGGTCATGACAGCATAGTTAACATTTCAGCATATCTGAAGTTCAGCAACACTGGAAATTTATGGTATTAATTATTACTCACACAGAAATGCTATTTCTGGAAATTAGTTTCTTGCCATTTGCACATTATCTCTATACCATTCAAACTGGAACAAAAAAGAGCAACTGAAAGTTTAGAGATGTATGCAGCCTGCTCATAGATGCTTCTTCCTGTGAGAACCATACAGATAATGGACAACTCTAGCTACAAGCAAAGCTTCCTTCAGTAATAGGTGGGAGATGTCAGCCTGCATTTCCATAGATATGATAATTATCACCAGCTAATGATCTACTCCTTGGAGATACTCATCAGTGTCCTACTTAATGACTAAATTATTTAAGGTAATTTTGATTTTAAATGCTATCTCCTGATAACTGATTTCTTAATTTATTCACAGCTAAATGATTTTAATTACTAATTTTTAATAACTTGACTTTATTGACAGAAATACTCACATTTCAGATTTCACCACTAGAACATTTTTTAATTTTTTCAGAGGACATTTCCACTATATTCTTGTAAAAAAAAAAAAAAAGTGGGAAGGGAGAAATAGTCATTAAAGCTTGAATTGTGGTGTTGATATACTAAACATTCCTTAACTAATGCAAACAATGATATGTCAACACAGCGTCCAGTATCTTTGGTTAAGGCACCACTTTGTCTAGTTAATGTGTTCAACACATGCAGAAAATTTTATTTAAATGTAAATTTCTCTCATTTTTCAGTTTCAGCTTGGGGAACAATGTCACAGACCCTTTAAGTTTTAGGTCTGCTGTTCAAGAAAGAAATATCTTGATACTGGTAAGCTTGAAAAGCAAGCATATGTTTGTAATGAAGATATTTGAGCTACAACTACATACTGAGAAAATGGTGGGAAAATGGTAGAACCTTTAATACTTAGTCATTTTAGTCCAAAATTAATGAAGCTTTAGATAAAAGTAACTAATTTTTGTTGCATCTATGTTTTATAAATATTGCTATTAGGTTCTGTGCCACTTTGGTTTCTCATGACTGTACAACATATATGGAACGGCTTGCATTAAGACAACTCTTTTGATACTTTGGACTATATCTAAGTACGTTAATGTTGATGAGTAATTGATAGAGAGGCATGACTCCAAAGAAAAATATTTTGTGATCTTCAGATCAACAGCTCAGAGTGAGTGTTGCAGACAAGCCCCGTTATCCTCCCAGATGTAAACTATGAAAACAAACCAATAGACTACCAAGATAAAGTCTTTACCTTATTGGTCCCAGCAATCCTGCAAGTAAAAGTCTTTGCTGCCTGTAGTTGCGTCTTACAAACTTTTTTGGACTAATCTTTCATTGATTCCAGTTGGAAATTTGCCTGAAAAAATACTACAGAAAAAATGGTATTATAATACCTAAATATTACACAGAATTCATTAGGCAAATATCATGAGCAGGGACCTGTCAGAAAGACCATAGAGTCTGTCCAGAGAGCTGCGCTATGTGATGAAAGCTGAATTAAGTTCATAATTTGGGATTTCACCATTTCAGTGTTCAGACTGGAGCAGACAGAACAGCTTAATTAGTTACTAAGCTGCACAAGTTTTTAAATCTTAACAACCAAACACTGGGGGAAAATGCCAATTCTTAAGCTTCAAATTAATGTAAAATAATGTATTTTGAAGTCTTCCAAGCTATATTTATGTCAGTTTTTGTTCTATTTACTGCTCTGTGTCACAATGTATTTGCTTGTCTGTTAGGGCACTATCTATCTGACAAAAGACTAGATCTGTGAAGTCCATGTAACTCTTTGTCCTTCTTCAAACTCTTGAAATCCAAACTTGTAATTTCCATGTGTTCAGTGAAATTAATATAGTGTTCATGGAAACTTGCTTTTCAGCTATTTCAAATGAACTCATGAAGAAAACTGCTTTACTATCCTTTTCTTAAACTTCAATAACCATTATTCTTCTTTAAATTTAGTGCTGCTTATTGGCTTCTAGAAGTGTGCTGAAGAAAATTCTTTTTGCTCACTCTTTTTGAAGAATTTACAGTACACATAGTTAGAAAAAGGAAGAACAGTAATAAAGTATACACAAGAACTATTCAACAGTAGGCCCGTGTTTATACTAGGTCTATAAAGTCAAAGAAAAGTTAATATTTTATTTTTGCCTATTTTACATTATCATGGATAAGAATTGTACCCTGTTAATTTTTGTCATGAAGGTCTATTTCATTCTTCTGCTATTTCCCTACGTGACAACAAATTATTGTTATGAAAACTGATTGTTCTAAAAACCCTCAATGAAATATTTCCCATGTAATTTGATAATAGGATTTAGCTCTTTTTCCTGAAAACACATCTTGCTGAAGGACAGAAAAAGTTAATTTTTAAGTTTGGCACCAATAAACATGCTTGCACAATGATCTTGCTGAAATAACATTATATGAGCAGTTAAAATGTCAATAGGTATATTCCTTCAATGTTCTTATAATGGGAGGAAGGGGAGGGGGAATAAAAAAGAGATAACGGGCTATATAAAAAGAATTTTTTAAATATATGCAACAAATATTTGACTGCAACTTCAAAGAACAGGTAAGCTTCCTCCCTATGTACTTTGTCTCAGAAGCTGGTCAGACTTTGGTTTCAGGTAAAATCACTATAATATTTTGGAATGGCCATTGGCTTGGCTAAAAATTTAAGGAGAAACCTTACTGCCCTCTCTGTGAAAGACAAGGATCCGTCTTTCCAGCTTCTCCCCATGTTAGCACTGACTTCACGATCACAGGTACAGGGTAATTCCTGATATTGGGCAAAGCCTAGACAAACAAAGGAACTTCATGCAAACTTCATGTTTTAAAATGTGATGAAGATGATACAACTTCAAAGCACCTTTGTTGGAAGTGAGTTTTACTGCATAGAACATTTCATACCCTACAAGCTGTTTTACAACTTGCCTTTGAAAGAAAGAGAATCAGGTTAAAGAGAACTAAATGGACTCTACAATCACCCTATAATCATCAAATGTATATTTTTAAGACACCAGTGATAATCTTGATGTGCCAGAATATGATTAGGAGCCAATCAAGAATGTAAGAACAAGAAAATATTTCATAACTGACTTTCCTTACTTGGAAAAGAGAATATATTTTATTACATGTTATATTCTGCATTGAATTGATTATATTATTAATATTTTTTTGGAATATCTATATATCCACATCACTAAATGTAGCAACATACATATATACTACAGATATGGCTGAACATAGGGAAATTTTGAATTAGTACAGTTCTACTGTAATGTTCTGAGTAAATAAAATAAAAATAAATGAAAGCATACATGGCTACATAAACTACATAACTGTCTCCATACATCACCTCTAGCTGTCAACACATTGAATTTTTATATATAAATAACAGCATCTCCCTGCAACTCAGCTAGTCAGCTATGCAGTGATGGGTAGGATTGTTTTGAGATGAAAACTATGCCTCTGAAGACCAAGCAAATTACTGATTTCACAGATTTCATGGTCTTTATGACATTTTACTGATGAGCTCATCACTATAGACTTACAGTGTATGGCATAAAAATATGCAACACTTAGAAATGTGCTAGGTCTTCTAACACATCTATCTGCCTAAGGTCACCCTTTGAGTAGTATTTGGAGGTCAGAAAAAGAATACACCATTGATTTGTCCACTGATTATAAGCACAGCACAGCACTGAGGAAACCATCAAGTTCAGCTTTTGAACACAACATTTTCTTAAAGCAGCTAAGAAGATCTCTTTGTCAAAAAAAAGCAACATAAGGGTTTTGCCCTAGGCTGGATATATGTTTCCAGGGTGAACATATCCCATGTTTAATGTAATGAGCAATTTACAGAGGAAATAAGTCTGAATATCAGAGTTGCAAATTACACTCAGGCCATTAGCAGGAAAAAAAAAAAGAAATATGCAAAGTTTTCTGAAAGCTTTTTTTCTTATTTCTTTCTATGTCAAAAAAAATAGGAAAAAAAAAAGAAAATCATAGATTCATAGAATCATAGAATAGTTTGGGTTGAAGGGACCTTCAAATGTCATCTAGTCCAACCCACCTGCATATTCACAGCTATATTTCTGTTATAACTAAATGTAGGATAATATGCTGAATGAAAACCCCTCCCTATAACTACCAGGGGCTAACTGTTACATTTGAGCAATAGTACTGCTCATTACTTGAGGTGTTAGTTTAAACAATGTGAATCCCTTAAGAGTCACTGCATGTTTCAAAAAATGTTACCGTATACCTGTGCCTCACTGAGCATTGTATCAGTCCTGTTCCAGAAGGTATGGCTTTAGGGGCGATATAATTGGAAATATCCAGAATCTGCCACTTTTCCTCAAAATTGCCAAAGATAGCTCTGCTTTTGTTTTCATAAAAGGAGGAAAAAAATATGAAGCTACATTGGGTTACTTGGCAGATACCACTAAATTTAGGACAAAAAAATAGAAATATTCACTATTGGTAAATTTTCCTGTCTAAACAGCCTTGAGCCATTCAATTTAACACCAGATGCTACAAAATGAAAATAAAATCAGTGTTCTGCAGTTTCAATTAATGCTTTAACCACTAAAGCCTTAAGTATCTGATTACAGATACAAATACCAGATCAAACTACAGAGGAATATTACAGATACAAATACCAGATCAAACTACAGAGCAATATTACAGCTAAATATTTCAAGATAAATAATTGTATGTGTGAAAAAAAAAAACAAGCCCACAAATTTGCATGCCTAATTTTCCTTTCTAGAAATACTTCTGTAATTACTAGCAGGAGAAAAGTACAGTGCTTTATGTGACCTGCCACAATTCCTGTGTCTTCAATCAGACCAGATGCAGTTTGATTATATATGTCACTGAGGGATAGACTGGGAACATTTTACTTCCTCTAGTAGGCAACAGTTTGTATCAAAATACCTCCAATCCAATCCATTAGCTTGCTTAGTCTCTGAAGAAATCATGAGCTTGAAAAAATTATTAACTATTACTTCAATAATGATCACCCAATTAAGCAAATTCTCACAATGAATTGTTTCCTCCACTACAGAAGAAAAATAATGGTTTCTGGTCTTTAACTTAATGTTAGAATGTAGATGAGTTTATACTACTGTTCTTTAAGAACTGCAAGATCTCAATTGACAGTGTCACTAGAAACTAGAATTCATTAAATGAGGATGACAGTTAATTACTAATTTTAAAAGTTCTCAATGAACAAAAGGAATGTTTCCAATGTATACTGCAATGCTATTTTCCCTGTAAAAAGGTAGAAGCTGTTTGAGAATGGAGTCATTAAATACATTTCATTTTCACCTGTAATTTAAACAAAATTGGGGGGAAAAAAATAAATAAAAAAGTGTTCATCTAGAGAGGTGACACTTCTGTAAACTGACTTCAATGGACTAACAGTTACATATAAAGCAGAAAGGTCAGCCAGGGAAAAGACATTAAACGCAAGTTTAATGTATTTCATCTTAGAACAAGTTCCAGTACAAACTCTAAAAGGAATCTGAGAACGTATTTGTAGTTAACTATATGCGTCTTGTGTATCATTTTATTGCTTAATAACAATTAATGCAGATACTGTGATCTTCAGGTTTTGTTCAAAAAATCATTAACTATGTTAAATAAGAAACTTTTATAAGAAAGAGGAAAAATATCTGAAATTCAATATATTTCTATGAAGGCAGAATTTCCAGAGTGAAAAACATTAATCCTGATGAATTTATACTTTCAGTTTGCTGGCATCAAAGGTCACTGCTCAGCATAACCTTGAGTCCTTTCTCACTATAAATAGATAGTAGCTGGACACAGGCTATTTTCTTCCAGCAGCTGGCCACATACATACATTGCTAATACTTAGATAAGAGAATAATGCAATATGTAAATTACTTTCAGAAACAGAGAGCTTTGTAGCTTTTGTAAAAATGGAGCAGGGAAATTCAACTTATGTGTCTTTTTATAGAGAAACTATAAAAGGAGTAGATGTGGAACATTCAGTATGCTGACACTATTTAATTGCAAGAGAAAGTTTTGGAGCCTGGCCACTGAATTAATTATTTCCATTAATTGTTTGTAAGAATTGACAAATTACTTACTATGGAAACTTCATATGCTCTTCTCTATTCTTCTCTATATTTTTAGTACTTTCAAATAAAAATTTTAAGAATATCTTCTGTTTTATACAACAAATTAAAGGAATTGTCTTTTTTAATATTTGATTTGGCATGAAAATTTTAAGGCAACCATGACACCCGTGTCTGTAGCAAAACAGCTGTGTGACAATAAGGACAATATGTTAGCAGTGAACATGAGCCTTTAAGGGACCAGGATGTTCTGAGTCAGTATAGTCTAACCAGTGAGCACTTCCTGACTTATGCCTCCTTTCATTTATGATAAAAGTCCTTATTCCCAGAGATTCTCCATGTAATCAAGGTTTTAGCAAAGTGAGATGAGTCAGTGTTATGCACAACAGCTACTCAGTTATATTTAGATAAGAAAAAACATGTTGCTATAAGGCAGATTTTTTTTACTCACAATCTTACAAGCTATTATTGACTGGAGAATTTGATGCAGTAATAGTTCTAACATTTGAGCAAATTTAGATTGGTGAGCAGTTTTATTAAGTATATTTCTGATGGAGCACAGTATATTTCAATGGACATGCTTCCAAGTTTCAGAAGAGCAGATATTTAAAATTGTCTGCTATTACTGCTGGCATAAGTTCGAGCTGGAAATGACACAGCAAAGACCTTTTTGTGGCTTTTAGCATTTTTACTTTTGACTAATTTTAAATGCAAGGTTCCAGTATCACCACAGGATAATGAAACAAACCAACACAATTCTATTAAATTTCAAAGACATTTCAAATTTTGTTTTAAATGAGACATAGGACAAATATGTCCACTTTAATTTTTTTCAGATTCATTCAGCCATCTCTAAATGATGGCTGATTATTAAGTCTGATTGATCATTGTTGTGGGAATAGGTTGCATAGCACACAAACCTACATTTAGGGAATGCTTGAAAAAAAAATAAACCATTTTTTTTATTGTCATCTAGATAGTTCAAGCTCTACTAATAAAGCAACAGTATTTTCAAGATACCAAGGTAATGGAACTGGATAGCCTGAAGACAATGTTCTGCAGGAGAGCAAAAAGACCTAAGCTTCCTCCACTGCATGCTCTGACAGTCCTTGCTGTCAATCACACAAGTAAATACCCATCCCTGCTGAGCATAATTTCCGTGGCTTTTGGACAAGAGAACTCCCATCCTTATTGTGCAGCCAAAAATAGAAGTGAAGAAGCACTGCACAGACTGACATCAGATTCTACTTTCAGCTGCTCTGAAACAATTTGAGTTCCCTGAGATCACTGCCAATTAGAAGATCAGCTAAGGAATTAATATATGTCCAGATTCTGCCCTACAACAAAATCAAATACAAATGAAAGCACACCTGAAAACTGTATTATGGCAACTAGCCTTTCTGATCAGGGTGCTTGCTAACGCAAGAATGGACTGTATTCCCTAGAAATATTCCTATGTCAAAGGGAAATTTCCTAATTTTGACAAGGGAAAGCCAAAGCTTTAGAACATAAGAATGATACTGCTGGGTTAAGGAAAGATCATAGCCATGCTGCTTATTAGTATTTTTTCATCATGCTTTACCCCTCAGTTTATGTTTGATTACAGGTTACATGACTTTTAGCATATTCACAGAAAGAGCAGAGTAAAATAATTAATTGCATTGCATTGTATTATGAAAATATATTGTATATGAAAATAGAAAATTTGCTAGGAAAAAAATTACTCACATTCAGAGAGAAAATCACAAAAATTCAGCTGCGGTTTGTATACAGGGGACTGGACGCAGGGCTGATATTTGCTCAGATTTAAAAAAATTTTCTGAAGATATATTCAGAACTTTTTTATGCTACCCTGCAACAGAATGCAGGCCATTTCTTCAGTGAAAGTCTCTGAAGTTTAGATTACAGTTCCTTCATACAATAAAAGATTAAAAAAAAAAAAGAAAAAAATGATTATTATAGTCAAAGGAGGGCTCTCCAGCTTTTATTTGACAATTGTTCAGTACTTTCTTACATTATTGCCAGACTAATTTGAAGACCTACCCCTCTACCTTCACCTGATATAAACATTAAGGTCAGTAAGCAAGATGAGTCAGAGCACTTTTCTGCTTTCTTGGTGCAGGATTGATTTTCTGTGGGAGTGTGCTTTTATGCATGTCAAAGGGAGAAATGACCTCAGAAGAGGACAAAGGGGTAAGCTACATCAAAATGACATTACAGAGTATCAACTCTAAGAGGGATTTTGCCAAAAAGAGCAACATGTGGGTGATGTTATCCAAGCTTATTTATATATAACAAAGCCTATAATATGCAGTTCAAATCTTGTATTAATTTACAAAACAGAACTGCCAAGTGAATCTGATAAAATAAAATGGGTGAGGGGTCAAATCCACCCATGGAGGAAGAAACACAAGTTTTATTTCTCTAGCAATCTCCAGTGAGGTACAATATGTATATATATGTGTGCATGCATACATATATATTATATATACCCACAAAGCAGAGCATGGGACAAAGCTCCTCCAGCAACTAGAGCTGTGGGAACTAGAACCAGAAGCAACACAGACATTGAAAAACAACAAAACAGAACCCAGTGCAAGGTTAATTAGCCCTCCAAAGAGAGCAGTTCTTTGTTGTATGCTTCAGTAAGATACTTTTCTTTTTTTTTTTTTTAATCCTATTCAGCTGTCCAAGACTGATAATTATTTTCTCACATTTAGTTCAAAGCACAGGTCGAGACTCACCCATTTATTTGAGTAAGCAGGTCTGAGCAGGGCAAGCAAGTTAGTACACTGGAAAAAGATATATCTTTTTATCCCAAATAAATTCCTTTTGGTGATGGTAGCAGGGAAGGCAGAAAGAGTGGTGATTAGGACAGGTGGCAGATGCAAGGAGTATCAAAATAAGAATATAGTCAATAAGAAAATGTCATGGATACATGACATTTTAAAAACAGAAAACCACCAAATCATGAAGGATCTCTTATTAGGTTAGATTAACTTTTCAACTAATTGGCTGAGCACATGCAGGTGCTTCAAGGCACTTGTGAATAATTGTTCTTGGCTCTTCCTTGTGCCGTAGGCTTTTTAATGCTTAAGAATGTCAGTTCCATTTTCCTGGTAATATATACTATGATTTCTTTGTACCATGTATCCATGATACTTTGTAATGTGATATGTTTGCTTTTAATTTTTAGCATTAAATTAGTATTTTTTTATATAAATCCCAATTTCTTCCAATTTGTGTAAACTCAATTGGATCCACCGTGAGCTCTCCCTAGCTTTGCTCTTTATCATTTTTTATATTTGCTCTTTCAGCTTCACAGAATTCCACCTTCTCTTTTTACTATACCTGAAAGGGCAACTCCAATAAGGACATAGCGCTGTACTTTATTTTTGTCCTTTGCAAGAAATATGCAAAATATCCAAAATACATATTTGCATTGAAATCAGAATATTCACATAATTATTGCCTGTTTAGCCAATTAAAGTACTTTCTTGTAGATGATTCACAGAGAAGTAAGAAATAATGTCAACTCCTTGAATGAAAAAAGGGCATGACTGTGTCATCATGTTGTGTAGTCCCCTGTGTGGAAAGACAAAGTTTGGCTGGGATAAACTCAGGTGAGTTGGAGAAAGAAGAGGATACATTCTTTTTTCCAGATGTACCATAATGTTCCACGTTATCTTTAAAACCTACTTCCCCTGAGGTGTAAATAAGGGAATATTCCATTGGGTGCACACTGAAGGCTTTTTCTTTTACCAGGAGCACTGGTTAAACTCTGAGAACAAACCACTATTCCAAGTGAGATTTGCAGAAGTTATTTCACATGGTAGTTCAGGAGGTAATTATGAGAATACTTTGAATATCCAGTTCCTGGTGTATGTGTTTTTCATAAAATCCCATGACATCATCTGGAATAAGCACTGATGGTTATTGAGATTCCTGGTATTTCATATGTGGCAGATATTGTAACCTGATTTATAAGATATAAGATACTCCAAGGTGGAATAGATTTATCTAGAATTCTGCCTGAACCTATGCTGTTATATGATACATGTTAGCATTTATACACTCTTATTCATTAATGTCACCTGATTGTATAAGTCCTGACAGAGTAATTGCTGGAGTCAAGACTGATGGAACAATATTCTTCATGAATATTTCCTTTCCTTC
This sequence comes from Melopsittacus undulatus, assembly GCF_012275295.1. Lineage (NCBI taxonomy): Eukaryota > Metazoa > Chordata > Aves > Psittaciformes > Psittaculidae > Melopsittacus > Melopsittacus undulatus. The sequence goes on from NC_047533.1 coordinate 33,078,300, forward strand.
AAATGAAAATATTTAGTCTTTCATAATCTGCTACTTATTTGGAAAAATCTAGAAGCAGGAAAAATCTATTATACAGGTACATAAACATATGCATGTGTATACAAAATTAGATTAAGTCTTCCTGATTGGACATGAACTTTTGCACATGGGAATGTTTATGAGTTACGAACGTATGAGTTCTGCAAAGCTGCAATTCTAAACTGCAGAGGAACCAAGAATTATTTTAGCTACAAGAAACATTTGACATTCATTATTTTTGGCATATCACTCCATTCTTGTCCTTTTCAAAATGCTCAGAAGAATTTGTTGTCTATTGATAGTCTGAATGACCCCACATGTAAAAATAAATTAATAAAAGAAATAAGAAAGCAAATATCATGCTTTCTATGCACAAAAAAATTATAATACAGGAAGAAAACCAACAAAACATCCACATGATGACAGAAATATTTCTGTGATAAGACGGGTCACAAAAAAATTTTTTTTTTTTTTGTATATAGGCATACAGTCGGCTGCTGCAGTTATTTATTTTAATTTTAATCCAGTAATCATTAAAAGGTGCATGTCACTAAGACTATCTCTTTAAAAAAAAAGTATGACTTTTTATTTTAGGGAGGACTGGCTTTTAATAACAGACAACAGTTTTCTCATGCAACTCCAAAAAAGTCTCCCACTGCAGTAGATGTATACAAAGTCAGGTTTGTACTCATATATTTCATAAATTATCTCTATTTTTATGTTAATTTTCTGAGTAGTAGAGGTCTCAATTTATAAATTTCACATATTAGGAAGTGCATCAATTGCAGCTAGTTATTTTAAAATTCTGTTTCAAACACTGTTTCCAGCCCTCTAACTAGGTTAGGAAATGAGTAAATTTATTTCCCTTTAGGTTCTGAAAATTAATAGCAGACTTCAAATGTAAAAGATAAAGAAGCCTTGAAACCTCAAGACTTCAATGAAACGAAACCACTGACATATGAAGCATTATATATGTTGAAACATTAAATGACCTGAGGCTCATTCTTCCACCTTACTCATTCATTAAAAGAAAACAAGAAAACTACCAAATACATGTATCCTTTTCTTTTACTTATGTTTCTTGTCTATTTCAGTTACTATCTCATTAAAGCAGGAGCTGCTTACCACTCTGCATTAACATGATGTTGGCTATATAACTGACACTATCATTTCCTGATTAACTAATATTATATGTAGTTTCCAAACTTCCGTAGCAACATTTACTTTAATGAAAGTATTATTACTTATAGCAGCTACAGATCAGATTCTTATCATGACCCAATGACTTCTTTTATAGGCAAAACGCTCCATGGTTAATGTCTTTTCTATTGGTGTTGGTGTGTAAATGATCCCTTCCCAAGAAAAGCCACACACTAAATTATGTAATGCCATTAAAAAATGTGGGGTTATTTTCTAGAAAAATGCCATTCAAAGACATATTTTTCTAGATCACAAGGAAAAGTTTGTGGCTCTGAATAACAAGAACTTTTATCTCAAAACAGGCTTTGGTTAATCAAGTGTGGTTCCTGCTTCATCAGAGGAAATTTGTAAGGGCCCATCTTGGTTATTGAATTAAGTCCCCCACAGTCACAAGCAGTGGGTAGAATTTTGAATCACTGCCATTAAACACAAACACCTCAGAAGCTCCTGCATGCCGCTGGAAGAAACCAAACGTGTCAGCAGTGTCTTACGGAACTTGCTCAGTACGAATGCCACACTGACAGGTGAGGGTGCTTTTTGTTTTCATTTCACCACTAATGCAAAAGCAGCAACCTTTTCTGAGAACTTCAATTTAGAATTGAAGGCATCAATAGTAAAAGTTTAACTATAACTTATATCTTTAAGAAGTATGCAAAAACTGTTGAAAATTATACTTTAAACATTGCATTGTCTGTTATAGGCATCTCTCCCATACTGAGGCAGGGAAAAGTTTGCTCCATTTAATCTCTGAAGCTATCAAAGAGTATCTGGTTAGACATTTTTCCTAGTAACAACTAGTTACTAGTTGTCTTTTCAGCATTGTTTCCCAGTTGTATTGTCTGCCTGTCTGTCCTTTGGTATCTCACAATAAATTTTGGAATCTAGTGGCTACTTTTAAGCCATATTAAAACCAAACTATTCCCAGTTTAATTAACAGATGGCAAAGTAGAGAATAGTATTCCAAATTGGTGCCCCTTCCCAAATTAAGGGAAAGGCTGCTGTGTTAGTTCATCTCTATGAGACATCACAAAACCAGCTTGGGGAAGAACAGATGTATGAAGTAGGAAGATGCACCTTTTGGTGTTCCAGCCCCAGTAAACAGCTCAGTCATGACATACAAGAGCTCAGTAAATCAAGTGTTATAAATTCCAGTACTCAAAGAGCTACTGATGAAGATGAATCTTTTTGAATAACCTTTAGTTTTGCCACATCTTATCACTTAGCCCCATTGATAAATGTAATATATTATGAACACTAAGTTGGACTAGACTTGAATAAGTGAAGTGTTCCAGTTATTATCCTTGGTGGCTTCCTGATTTAAAGACATGTAGGAAAACAGCTTCAACAGGCATTATAGTTTTTCATTTATGTAAGAGAACCACATACACATTCATAACTGAAAAATTGTGAAGTTACCTCGCACTGCCACAGACAAAAATATACATCTTATAGATAGGCTACAAAGAGCAACCATTGTTGAAATGAACATGGATATACTCCCATCAGAAAGAACTTTTTCATTAAAGTGGATTTTTTCAAGAGAAGGGCAAAGTGCTTTCATGAGGTTACTAAAGTGTGGCAAAAAAAACACATCTAGATGGTTATAAAACCAAAGTCTTTTCTCTGAGAGGCATTTTGTCAATATTCAGCTGCTCATTGCTGCTCACAGAGGATATTGGTACAGAAAGTTTCCTACCACTTCTAATCCATCATTACTCAGATTTATATTTCCAGGTTTGGGGACTACCTTAAACAAAATAAGCTTACTGGAAAAAATGTCTTGAAGATTATGTACAGTCTAAAGACCAGTGGTCTTACTCATCTGCAACAGCCAAGTGTAATTTAAATAATAGAGTAACATTATCTTTTCTGTGATTATTGTTACCAGGTGTGCTTTGGCATTTTAACAATGAAACTCTTGATTTAAACTGGATCTTCTAAACTAATATATAACAATATTTTAAAAGACATTTTTATTCTAGTACCCCTTTTTTTCAGATCAAAACATTCATGCTGTAGTTAGCACTTAATTATTACATTTTAACTATCCAGAGGTATTGTACTGAAAGTTGTCACATTCATAAATGCCATAAAATTTTGGACATGGATTCTAATTCTGGAGGTGATAAAAATTTATTGATTTATTGTAAGGTTATTATAAATGAACTTTCTCTTTTAAAAAAAAAATCCTGCAATTTATACTATAAATACTACAATTTGATTACAAACTGACCTTTATTGTTATCTGAGAATACACAGAAACTTACCCCCATCAGCAGGCATTCTAGAAGAAGAAAATAAGTCACCCAGGCTCTATAAGTTGTTGCTACCACTCACCAAGAGAGTTTAAGTCTTCATTACTGTCCTCTCTCCATAGGGTATTCCCTCTAACCTCTGCAGAATCACAGCTCTGAGGTCTGCAAGAACTCCAGCAAATGGGATTTCCAGCTGGGGAGGGATCTACATCAAGGACAGTTTCTGCAGAAAAGAACATGGGGTACTTTTTCCTATCCCCCTTTCTCACCCAATAATATCTCCAATTGTTTATAGAGTTCTGTGACCCCAATGTAGAGCCAGCCACAGCAGACAGATGAGCGTTCAAAAGACTCCAATGAGGGTGTCCACTCCCAGTTTAACCAAGCTGCAACTATTTGTTAATATGTGCCTCCTTCAGATCTGGGGAGGGCTTTTCATGTGGTTTTGTTTCCTGAAGTGCTCAGTGCCAGACTATCTACTTTAGTTTTGGAAAACAAGTATCAGTCACCTGTTTTTCCAGATCTCCCTACAGCTTGCAAACATCTTGCTCAAACCTCTTCAGCAGCTGGCTCTCACAACCTCATGTTCAATTCACTCATTTTCTAAGTTCTCAGTAGTGCTGGGTATATACAGAATACTCTTGGAATATTAGCAGAGGTATGAGACAGACTGCTTTGAAACAGCTTCCTTGTCTTGGGGTTTAGTTTGTTTTGTTCTTGTCACTGGGTCTTTTATTTGGGCATTTTTTTTAATTTTTTAATTCTTTTTATTTTCCAGGTAGCAAGTTCTGATCAATAGAAGTAAAAGAAGCAGACTTCATGCTACCCAGAACTAAAACTGTAATCTATTTTGATTATAAAGTCCCATTTTCATTTCCTATACTTTGAAAAATTGGTTTGCTCTGGAAAATACTAGTGTCTCAGAAGAAAGAAAAATGTTTTGTTTCCATTGACTTTGTTGGTTTGTATTATAGGCATTATAAAAATACTTTTTTTTCTGTTTCTGCTTCAAGACCCCTTGTAGATTGACACTATCCTTTTGTAGTGATAAAGTTTTTACTTACAAATCTCTTGTAAATGTATGGACACTATATAATTTGGAAGCAATTATTGCTTCCTAATGAATGCTGTTGATTCACTATTTTGCATTTGTTTGGACACCAGCCCTGCGCACCATTAGGTATGCTTGTTTCAGTGGGAGCATCAGTGGTTATTATACACCTGCAGATATATTTTCTTGTAGTAAGCAGCACACTAAAAACCACAGTCTTGTGCTTGACACTGGTGTGCTTCCAGCACCCAGCACCTGTTTCAAGGCTTTGCCTATTTCACTGAGATAATTTCCCCAGGTAATGCACTGCTCTTTCAAAGTTTTTTTTTCTCTGGCAGTGCAGTACCCACAGAAGGCCTTCCTGAACCAAGCACATCAAAAAGACTATCCACAGAGAGGTTAGACATACAAATTTTTAAAAGAACCTAAGTATCTGCCCTGGAATTCCAGGGGTTGTGGAAATTTTATGTCCAGTTAACATTTCTCCTGCTGAACAATGAAAAACAAAACAAAAAGGTATAATAGTCTTATTGCTGCTGAGACCTCTCTTTGATGAGAAGTCTTTTATCAACCCTTTTAAAATTCTTTGGGTACCTCAAGGTTTAGTGGCCCATATAAACACAGGAGTCTAGTCTATTACTTTAGAGAAGGCTGTCTTTGTTGTGTGTGATTGTATGTACAAACACAGGTGTTCACAGAAAGCTAACATTTTTTTCTCAGTTGCCTTTAAGCTAAAAGCCTCATTATAGCCAATATAGCTTTTAGTTATTTTCCTCTCTTCCTTTTGTTGCTCTTAATCTATGCTGAGTACTCACAAGCTACCAGAATAGGTACTTTACACCAATACATTCTGATAATGTTTCATGGGAGACACAATTCCTAATGACAAAGATAACCAAACCCTCAAGAACTTGTCATTAAAGAAAAAAAGCTGTGATTCACTATTGCTGAAACTAATCCATTTTTTATAGGGTTCCACTGTTATTTTCCATTTACTAAAGCATAAACATCACAAATATGGAGACAGAAGAGAAGTTCAGAGAATAATCAGTCATCAACATATGAAGTTCAACTCTCTCTCTCTCTCTCTCTATATATATATATAATAAGAGAGACTAGTTATTATGGCAGCAATTTTTTATTCAATTCTTTCTGCAATAAAATCAAGATTGCTGCAAATGTTTCCTAGTAGAAATGCAAAGGTTTTCTAGATAGCCCACAACTGCTTACTTAATCTGACAACACCTCCAACAACTATTCTACATCCTCAATGTTATCTTACTTACCCAAAAAAACCTCAGATGCAAACACAATCAAAAAAAAGTAAATGAAAAAAAAAACAAATTATTTGTTTTACTTGGTTTCTTTTCTGAAATCTTTAATACTGTTATAAGCCAACAAGGATCTATTTCACTCACTAATTCAGAAAAAAAATAAAATAAAAAGAGGTTTTAATGATTTATGGCCTATATCAAGCAGCCAAGACCTAAAATTCCATTACTCCTTAAAAAAAAAAAACAACAGCAAAATCCCAAACAAATAAACAAACCCCCAAACCACAAAACAAATCAGAACTATATTATCCAATGGTCTGTAGGTACTGATCTTTCATCAGCAATGCTCACATGATCTACTTTCCTTAGTTTCCAAGCCAAAAGCTTCTCCATTTCCACCTGAAAAGCTATGGGGTTTTATCCATTTCTCCAAAGGCAGAGCTGGTTTTAAGCATAAACCCTGTAGTGTCAGACTGCATTCACCAAAAACCTGGGTAGAAAACCTGTGACCTTTTATACCCCACTGTGACTGTTAACTTCTGCTCAGATTTTGTATACAGCTCATGCTCAGGCCTGAGGTACGCTGGGAACAGCACCATTAGATGAAAGTAGGAGACACATATTTGCAGGAGATAGTGGCCAGAAAGTGCTAGAGGTCCTTCTGCAGCCATTACCACCTGCAGCTTGCACTATCCCACAGCCACCATCCTTACATATTGATTATCTGGCTATGCCTTCAGAATTCAGTAACTCGTGGAAATAGCACAAACCAAACTTCTAAGGTGGAACATAGAAATACATAAGTTTACTCAAAAAAAGGGGGGGTTGAGGTGGATCCAACAGCAGCTGGGCTTCCAAGGCTTTTGTACCTCTCAGTGTGATAAATGAGATGCTCACACCATGACGGGGGAGGATGAGCACTCACTGCCAGCTTAGTAACTTCTTTGCTCACAGCTCCACAAGTTACAAATTACAAGTTGTGAGTTATGAATTAGAGAATCTGTGAATGAGAAACCTCATAAATTAATTGATGAATTAGTGAATTCATGTGTTAGCCCTAATTTGGTTTTGTAACTTTGCCTAAAGAGCCAAAAATATCACATTTAATTTATAGAGTACATTGTCCTGTAACAGACCATGACACCTGCCTTTACAAGGTTTTTCTTGTATGTTAACTCAGATTCACATACCTTTCCCCAGTTGCAGCTCGTATTCTGGTTCTGGACCAGAATGAGGAACTGATCAACCTCTGATCTTCAACCAAGTGACTACCAGCTCAGAGGAAGTCAAAAGTAAAGGGATACAAAACACTGTGACAGAAAGACTCCCTGAGAGCATGGCTTCTGCACCCCCGGAAAGTCACAGAAGAGCATATTACAGCCCCAGCCACAGTGTACATCATTGGCAGGTGCTGATCTGCCTTCAAACACACATGCCCGAACACAAAACATTTTCCAGGTAACAATGATTTTGCTTATTAAACTAAATGTGGATGTCATTTCTAGCAGCAGTCCCTCTAGCCATTGATCAGTATAAGAGGTCTGATCCTATTTCATACCAGACATCAAGTTACTGATAATTTTGCTGGATCATCATAATTTAGGAACATTCCTCAAAGCACCTTTGTGTAGATCTTAAAATAATCTAGGTCCTGACTATGTATAGGACTCTAGCTTTCTGACACTGCAACAATCAATGCTGAAAATAACTGTGATGTGCCAGAGAAGCAGTTGGCAGGGTATTCCCTGTAAAAGCAACTAATTAGGAGATCTAATAAATTATGAATGGTATGGATAAAGTGCAAAAGAAAAATATTAGTCACTGTTCTTGTAATATAGGAGTAGAAGACACCAGACAAAATTGCAGTAATATACAAATACATTATTAATTTTAGCAGCATAATGGGATGGTTGAGATTTGAAGCCTTGGGTGGCATGGTTTAGTGTGAGGTGTCCCTGCCCATGGCAGGGGGGTTGGAACTAGATGATCTTGAGGTCCTTTCCAATCCTAACTATTCTATGATTCTACGATTCTATGATTGGAAGACACTTCTAGAGGTCATCTGGTCCAAGCTTCCTTGGGGCCCTTCCTTGAGATAGGGCCACCTCATGCTGGTTGCCTGGGACAAAGTCTAATTGCATGCCTCAGAAAAAAATCATATCCGACTTCATCTCGCAGCTGATAGCCAGCAAGAAGTGATAGTCTATTAAGAACTGGGTTTAAACTTCTGAAAAAAAGGCATTATCTTGGCAGAATGGATTCTGTGGACCATATACAAATGTATAATTGTACAGAAAAGTTAGTTAGATTTTACTTTTTCGAAGATGGTCAGGAAGCTATCATGTAGTAAAGTATTAGATATGAAGAACGTTATTTAATTTGCCATAACCCTTTCTGTATTTAAGAAACTCTAAGTTTATGGTTGTCTCAGCACTCCCAGATATCTTCATTCATGGCACAAGCAGTTTGATTAACAAGATACGAGTCCTCATCAGATTTTATGAGGAGTAAAATAATTCAGATACTAATGTGAATTTCAGTGACAGATAAAGAATAGTCTTGCAGAGACACCTTTAAAGGTTTGTAGTATTTCAGTAGACAAATGACAAACTGTTTAGTTAAGAAATGTAGGCAGGAAAATATTTCATCAAGAATGCATTGAATCAGTATTTCTGCACAAGTTTACAAAATATTCCCACCCTGGCTGATTCATACAAATATACCAGAAAATAATGAGCCCAGGTATGTTCTTACTCTGCGTTATAAACACATTAAAAAGAGGAGTCAGTAATTTTCAAATTCACATTTGGGGACCCAGTTTATCTGATGCTTCTAGAGAAGCTCTCAAGATATCTGTGGCATTAAAAATTCAGCAGAACTGGTGAGCACATTGCTTCCAAACCAGAATGCAATCTGACCTGTGATCAGCTTGGAGGTGTTGCAAAATATGGCAAGCATTTCCAAGAAGAATTACAAAGTTGTTTGAGCCTGAAATATTTATATAATAATAATCTGGATTCTGCAGACTTGCAAAACTCCTCAAGCAAAAGCACTTTCTACAGAATCTACCTTCGTGATTACTTGCCAGGTAATTTTAGAAAGGTCCAAACATTTATCATCGGGTATTTCTTTTCATAGTGGGATCCACTCAAAAGCATCAGCTCCAGCCCTGCTGTGGGGGCATTTTATACTGCTCTCACAATTGAAAGCTGCAGGGTCATACTGTATCTATTCACTGAAAGCACAGGAGAGTGGTGAGAAATACAGGATTTCCTATAGGAATGCCTGAAATTTCTTACCTCCAGGACTTTGGCAACATCCAGTCAAAGTCTGTTTATAGTTCATACCTGGATTTGACCAGCCTGTGAGTGAGAGATTGTACTGGAGTGAAATTACATCAGCCCAAAGATTTTCAGATGTTAAAGATCTTAGCATTTAACCAGGTGCGTATAGAATCGTGCTTCTATTGGCCTTTAGATATGCAAACTGGTACTACTAGACAGTATCAGAAGAGCTTGTGTCTAGTTATGTCCTTCAGCTTTTTCTCTTTGATCCTTATTTTGCCCTTGTAATTTCTTTCTGAACTGTGGTACCTGCTCCAGTCAAACCTGTTGGGTTCAGTCATGATCTGTTATTTTAGAAAATGCTATTGGGTGTAATGAGGTCTTGTCCCTCTTCAGTGCAAGCACTCCACTACTTCTTAAATGCTCATGAGGCATACAAGTCTTCTGCTCCTTTAATGAAATGCTCTTAAAAACCCAACAAAATAAAACAAAAACCCAACCAACAACCACAAAACAGCCTCCAGCCTTTTTTTCTGAATTTTCTACTTCGCCCTTCTGACTGCTGCTTTTTATTCAGCATGTTGAAGTCTGCCCTTTAAAAGTTCACTGGATGTCACTGCTGAAAGAAGTATAGGCAGCTGTTACTAGGATACTAGACTTAATTGTACAGCAGGCATTGTACTATCAGATGAAGGCACACATACGTTCACCTCACCTAGAGGTGCCCATACTTTGATATTCATGCGGGTTGAAGGTACGACTATGCCACTGTATTTATGGTTTTCTAACTGACTACAGGATGTGCCTTTACAATTCAGTTTACACTGTAAAAGAAGAGTATGTAGAAAGCTTTAGAGAAGCCCTCAAAAATGCTGAAGGAGAGCACAAAAAAAAAGGCACAAATAATTTAGAAAACTATACTTACCAAGAAATTAGTGTCAGAGAGAATATGGATTGTGGTGGTGCAATGTTAGATAGCACAAACCGCAGCATTCCTACAAAACATTGCCCAACTCCAGCTCATCTCTGGAACCATCTCTATTTGCATTACACTGTTGCCACAGTGGAGATAAGGATCATGCTACAAAATATGTGGCGCATAAATATGATACGGAAAGTCAGGTTTAATTAGGACATAAAGCAATACAAGCAGTATTCCCAGAAGACTTTGTGATTCTGAGACATGTGTCACAGTGTCTTTGCAAAATGGGAGAGGAACTTCCCCTGCTTACTTGTCTGCATGGATAGCAAGCAAAATTGAGAGATTAGACGATTTACTTTTGAGAAAACATACAAAAAAGCCAGAAATCAACCCCTAATTTCCAGATCATAGTTTTATGCTTCATCACCAAATAATCCTTTCTTCCAATGCTACCCCAAAGTCTATTTACATGTAGAGACTAATATTTGAAATGTTAATGAGCTGCATACTCACTTTCTCCAGTACATACTGCAATGCCCAAGCCAGCTGTGAAGTTATTCCATCAGCCTGTATATTTCAAGTACTCCTAAGGATGGGAATAACTGCAAGATACATAATAAGAAATTACTGCATTTCTTGCTATGTTATGTATTTATGTACTCAACAGATAGACATGTTAATAAAACCTCACTACTTTCCATTTGGGAACATTTCGGCATAACTCACTGTAAACAAATACTTTAGAGATTAGATCAGTCATATTGAAGTATATTATTACAGACACAACACTAAGCTTCACAAATGGCACATTTAATATCAAAACCCATATCTGTGATGTCACTGGATTATGGGTAGCTGATCAAAACATCAGTAGTGGTTTTATGTATATTTATTATAAAAACACTGTATAAATACATGCTACTTCTCAAGAAGACATAATAGCATGTATATAAGGCAAGGGTTCAGCAAGAGCTGGCTTGTGCCCTGAAGACTGGGAGTTACCACAATTTTGGCATGATTATTGAAGTTACCAAAGCCATAGCCATTCACACAGTAGATGGTAGAGGTCACATAAAACGGATGCATTAAACAGAATAAATGTCATCATTTTAGCATACCACCTTTGTTTTGCAAGGTTGTAGGGGAACGGGGTAATTCTGCAGGCACAAACAGATCTTCAGCTAATAATTTTATCAAGAGTGAGAAATAAAGCTATTATTCCAAAATTACAGAGGATAGAAGTACATATCAACATGGTGTGGTATATCACATCTAAACTAGAAATGGTCTCTGAGAATCTGAAGTGAGAACCTCAACCTGTGTTACATAGGTTAAGCAGCTAGAATGCCAAGATGAAAGTGTTAAGATTTGCCAGGGTAGTTCCCACACTTAGAGTCTACTAGACACTAAGAAGACGGCTTTGAAATTGCACTTGCATTTTCCTGCTTGGGAAGACCAATGAGATGAATAACGATGTCAGGAAAGGTATCAAAGGTTAATAGCAGGCCCTTAATAGCACTAAATGTGCTATTAAGTATAACTGCAGTAAAGCGACTGTGAACAGCTTTACATAAGACAGTTCAAAGTTTCTAATTTGAAAAAGCTCTTAAAGCCATTTCAGTCATTACCATCCCTTATCTCATCTCATTAAAGTCTACAGTTCATGACCTAAATATATATATAAATATAATCTGTTAAATGCAACTTGGGTCTATATTCTCATTGAAATTAAACAGCAATGGCAAAGCTGCCAACTGGAGACTGCTTGGTATTTATGAATTCAGCGTTAGCAATCCTCTTTGTATCCCAGTGATGGCAAAAAGATGAAGTATTATGTTTGCTACACTTGTTTGTTGGTGTGGTGAGAAGAAATAAAGAGAAGAGAGAGAGAAGGTAAGGGAGAGGCTCAGGGAGAGGGACAGGCACAGGAACAGGGACAGTAGCAGGGAGAGAGCAAGAGCCTGATAGTCAGCAAGTGATAGTCAGGTACTTTATAAAAAGTAGCCACAGCAATGGCACAAACACAAACCAGAAGTGTACAAGTACATACCTCAACATCAGTGCTCCATTTTGAAACTTACAGGTGACTTTAGGTGTAATATGGTCTGGTATTGTAGGTGCTGTCAAGTTGTCAGTACAGCCTACAGCTCAAAACATTAATTCTTTGTGGGTTAGCAATGTCACCCACTATCCAAGGGAGGTGTGGGTGGACATCCAATCACTTGGAAAGTGAGAACAGTCAGTTGAGTGTAGTGCAGCATTTGATTTATTTCTAAACTGTTAAAATATTCTTTTTCCATGGCCATTGCACAATTTCTAAGTAGTCCTTTTCCTCAAAGGAATTGTATGATCAGAACAAGGATAGCACAAACCCTTCTACAAATTCTGCAATCTTGGCTACACATTTAGGCATAATGTGAATAAATGAAGTGTTGAAATGTCATTTTAAAAGAGAAAATACAAATTTATGCCACCTCTAAAGACACAATCAATTTTGGTGCACTGTCTTTAGGGGAGCTGATTTGCTTCCCTACTAGCTTTTTACAAGTTCTTCTACTTTGTTAACATCATTCTATATTTTAGCAGATCACTAGTCCTCCACAGATGTAGTAAGAGGTTAAGATGAAAAACCTTGTAAGACTTGTTTAAATAAATTTGTTCTATTTGTAAATGAAAATTGAAAATTAATAACTATACAGATTCTTAGCTCTAAAAGAATCTAACACCAGCCTAGGCAGATGTCTTTCACTCAATAACTTAAGAAATACTAGACAGATGAAAAATTCTTCCTTTCATAAAGTAAATATCAGTGGAAGCTTCTAATATTAAAACTCATTTGGTTTTTAGGTTTTTTTCTACACCAAAATTTTTACAAACAAGCATTTAAATAGGTCAATGATCTTTCCTGTGATTGCAGACCTCAAATCAAAAAGACATGTCATTCTAAAGGATGTGTTCTAATCCAGCCACCAGTTAATGAATTATTTATTTTTTTTTTCCTTCTGGATTTCTGTTTTAATACTCCACTTTTTGTTCACCATCTTTAAGAAGAACATGAAATGGCCATATTCCAGTTTCTGCCTCCGTGATTTATTCTAAATCTGTATTAAATCTCAAGTTTGAAATGTGATACTGAAGTTTCTCTCACATTCTATTAAAGGGTGAGTGGGTCCTGCTGATCACTCCTTGGCTCTCCAGTCTACAGATCAACTTATGGATAGCAATTAGGGAGTCTCGGTTGGTGCAATATTGCTGCCAGTGCCCTGCTGTGGTAGCAATTGGCACTTGTTGACCTTCAGCAACCACAAAACAGAAGGATCTTTTAAGAGACCAGGCAAGGTGAACAGCTGCTTAATTTCCTCCATCTCCAAGGCAGCTATACTAAAATCCCATCGGTATGCTTTTGGGTCTTTGAAGTACTCTCTCCTGAGATGGTCTATGCCAAGGATGCATGGAGCCTCTGGAGCAGTCACAGTAGGGTGCTTTTGTCACTCAATTCCCAGTTAGGCTGATTTCAGCCTGCAATACAGTTAACTGCTAGGATCCTCCTGTCACTCCAGAAATACAAATGGGTTCTACCTCTTGATGGCATGATGGCACTGTGCATCAATATCTATTAGATAGATATTAGAGCCTTATACTCTCGCAGGACTGTTGTGCCAGGCCGTCTGATCCACACAGTCCAGTAAACCCCATTGTCCCTCTCCTCCACCTGGCTGGAGGCAGAGCCACTCAAATAGCGATTATAAGATCCTCATTTCCTTTTTGAACAAAGGGACTAGAATTCCTTTTCACAGGGCTTGGAGTAAAACCAGCTCTTTCACTCCACCTGGGAAACTGCTCACCAGACCCTGAAGCAGCAAATTTCCTGGGAGGATCTCATTCATTGTTGTTTTTCCAAGTATCCATTCCTCAAGAACTGAGGTAGATTTTCTATCCCACTTTCTCTTGTCTTTTCCATGACCCTACAGGTAAAACCACAGAGTGCCCCATGGTCTCCTGCATCTTCTCTCTTGAGTAAGAGGGTGCTTACTGTTAACAGCGGAGATGCTCCTCTGTACACATGGGGAGCTGGATATATCATCTCTCAATTGCTTGAACTGGCACAGGAGTTTCTCCACAGCTGAAATGATGGAAGGGACAAGATTGTCTTCTGATTGTTCTCAGACTAAAGCCAAAGCACAGCACTGCACCAGTTACTAGTAAGGAGGAAAAAAATAACTGCTACAGCTGAAAGCAGGACAATTTCCCTTCTAAACATTCTGCTGTGCCATCTCCAAGCAGATAAATCAGTAATTCCCTATTGATTTCTTCACATGGTACAAAATTATATAAACGTGTATCCCAAGCTCCTTCTACATTCATCCGTTTTGAAGGCTCTGTGTATTACTCAATCCAGCTATTCTGATGTGCGTTTTTCTCTATTATTGACTGTCATGGTTTGAGCATGTTTTGAGGGTGTTTTTTTTTGTTCAAGGTTTTTTTTCAGCCAGGTGGAGGAGGGGAGGCCGGAAGGAAGGAGAGACAGGACACCTGACCTAGGCTAGCCAATGAGGTATTCCATACCATAGCACGTGATGCCCAGGATGCATACTGGGAAAGAGAGGGCTGGAGGGGTGGAGCTGGAGAGGAAAATGGAGGAGGGAGCACGTGGTGCTCGGCCAGGCAGGGTGGAGTGAGTTATGGGTCCGTGGCTGGTGGGGTGTTGTATTCTTTTCACTTGCTGTATCATTATTATTTGTAGTAGTAAATGGCAGTAGGGGTTTTGTGTTATGCCTTAGCAATTAAACCGTTCTTATCTCAATCTGTGGGGGCTACATTCTTTGGATTCTCCTTCCTAACTCTCAGGGAGTTGGGGGACTTGGTTTAAGCCATGACACTGACCATTCCTCTTATAAATCTCTGTACCTTTCATAGTTCTATTACTTTTTTTTGGGGGGGGGGGGGAAATGATGTCCAAAAAATTCATTCAGCATTCAAGCTATGAAAGCATTATGAATTCACAGTATCATACTAATACCTTCTGGTTTACATCCTATTCTTTCTGGACAATTCCTCTGTGCTTTTTGGACTGCTGCTGCATACCCAGTTGATGTCTTCAGACAGCTACCTGCAGTGACTCTAAAATCTTATTCCTCCCAACCTCCTGGGCATTTACCATCTTTAAATTTCAACTTAAATTTCTCATACACTCTGTTGAGCTTTTTGAGACTGTTTTGCAATCGCTAGTTCCCTCAGCAATTTGCTGTTATCCAGAATTATGTAACCTTACCTGAAACAATGTAATTTATGATACCAAGTTTATTGCTTGGCACAGACCGCACCTCAGATCCCTGTGGCATTTCACTTTTAAAACCTTTCATTGTGAAAGCTGACCATTCAAGCCTTGTTTTTATGTCTGGCAGCCAGAAAGAAATCTAATCCTGTTATTTCTTGACAGTTTTAATGACTTTAAAAGTTGCTCATAGCCTTTTTCAAAGCTTTTTGGAAGCTTTGATCAAGTGGATCAGCCTCAATCCCATGCTTATATTCTTAGTGGCTCCTTTGTATTTCTTCTTTTAGTATTACACAGTATAAGAGCTCAAGTTTGGTTTGTAAACTGCACCTTAAGCATAACAAAATGAGTCCCTGGCAGACTACATAAGCAATTTTTGCAGTTAGATTAATGCAGTCTGAAAGTATACTTATACTTGAATTTTGTACAAAAGGAAGCACTGCAAACACTGGATATTTTAATCTCACATTTAGATGTTTCTCATACTTGAACCCAAATGTTATCTTTAAAGATGAATCAATCAACCATAAGAGTTTTGCTTCATCACAGGACCTGTTGATGGCAGTATTTATAAATGCATGCTTATACACTCACATATTCCTCTCTCTTTTTTTTTTTTTTCCTTTTCTGAAAAGAAGCAGTGGCTAGAAGTACAACTGGCTCCTACAGACCTTGCTCAATCACAAAAGAAACCAGCAGCTGCTTGTTCACTGTGCAGAAATAGCTATAACAAGGGGCCCAGTCTAGCCTTCGACTATCCTAAGCAGGGCTCATCTGAGGCCCTACCCACCCGGATCCTGCCTTTTAGGGCAAGAAACATATTTGACATATCATGACTACAGGAAAGTAACAGCAGAGAATTTTAAAATTAAACATTTCAGTATTTTCCATATACAAACTATAATTACTCAATACATCTAGTTTAACTAGATTGCGTTAATCAAAAAATGTTATTCCAGACTTCAGATAACAGATGGTGACATGGTAAGGCATTTCAAAGTATCATTATCCTCAAAGGAACAGTGATGTAGGATGGAAAATGCATGATAAGAACAAGAGAGTATACTGAGCATTGACTGCTTTCAAATTTATGAGCCCTGCACTGGTGAAAGCAAGCAATCCTTTGAATATCTGTACCAACAGACCTGTCACATCTACAGATCATACTGCAACTGGTCACAGCAGAGATATTTGGCCACAGTTTGCTTATTGATTTCCCACAGTCAATGCAAAGAAAAACAGTAAAAAACTATTTAATCATTCCTTCCTTTTAGTTAGTGTTGGTTCATCTCCTGCACTTTACATTTGAGTAGGTATGTGATACTGTTTAAAGAGTGCATATGAGATACAACTGTAGCTCCTTACAATAACACACAAACTTCTTAAGATTAAATTGGATGGTCCTTTGTACCAAAGGACAAAGTTTAAGATGCAGTATAAAAAATGGTGGTTGAATATGCAGAACTGTGAGTAGCCTCTGGTTGCTTTTTTTGGCTGACCTCATGGGTTTCTCACTACAGCTGCTAATTGCATTACTATATTTTCATGATAGATCATCTTAAATAAAATGTGAGTGTTACACAAAATAATATCATCTGAAATTTGAAGTTCAGACTTTCAATGCTGTATTTATGCCTTCAAAAGGAGAAACATTCCATTTGAAATAGGGAGTGTAGCTCAGTGTAATAGGCTGTAGTCTGCTATTGTTGAAAGCTCTGTGAAGTGGTAAATGTGAGACTTGACTTACTTACAGCATTTTATTAGATGTAACAGCTATCACTCTCCAGCACACTCTGAGCTGCCTCAGAATGACCAAGTGGAGGGGGCCTATTAAAAAAAAAAAAGCAACAAAAAAACCCTTAAGCTTGCTTTAAAAGAATGAAATGAGATTTTGTATTTATTTTCAGACCATTTCTGAGGGTTTATGAAGTTTGAAGCTGCATCTGTCTCTCAGAGTAAGAGGGGTCAGTTTACAAATGGTTTGGACTAAAAGCCCTGTAAAAAAATATGATAGAGATGAGCCAGTCCCTGTGACTTCAGAAAAAAAAACAACATAAAAAAATCAAACAAAAAACAACCAAACAAAAAACCAACCAAGCAAAACCCTAAAATAAAACCCCGAAACAACTCAGAAAACTGGGGTTTTGGTTTTTTTCTTAAAAGACTGTATATGAATTGTGTCCTCTTAGCCATAAAACCTGGGGCCAAAAAGCAGAAGTCTGATCTTTGAAGCCTCAAGGGTTTTAGAAGGAGATTTTTATTTAGATATTCAATAAAAATATGCAAAGATATTACACTAATCTTTAAATAACACTTCATTGTAGATCTTGTAATGGACAAATTAGTGGATTATTCTTATGCCTTTCAGTTACACAGGGACTAGAAAGATAGTTCAGACCAAGTAATCAAAAAGTGTAGGCAAAAAGTCTTTGTTTATATTTCACAAAACATCTTTTTAATTGTGAATTAAAAAGGTTGCTTTGAATTACCAATAATAAATGTCAGCTGCATGAATTCTACTCAGGCATGAACTTAGAAATTATTCTGAGTCTCGCTTTCACAATGTAGTATAGTGAAGACATAACATGCCACATCATGTTGCATCTCTCTTTGGCCCCAGGGCACTGTACGGGGCTCAGAAGGCCTAAATTCAGTGGCTAGCTTAGACATAGCCTTATTGTGGAAGCTTGGTTAAACCTCTTAGTCAATTTTCTGGGAATTAAGCACCCAAGTGCTTTTCAGGATCTGATTCTTTCTGTAAAATATGTAGTAGGGAAATTCACATTCTCATGTGACCTGCAAAGTTAATAATCTGTGAATATTTGTGAGGTGCCAGAATATACTGACCACAAAAACCCCAAACTAAACAAACAAAAACTCCAAGCCAAAAAACATCCAACAAAAAAAAAAAAAAACAAAAAACACAAAAACCAAACCAAAGCAACCAAACAAAAAATGAAAAAAACACCCACCAAAACAACAACAAAACCCAAAAACCAATAAACAACAACAAAACCACAACAGAGAGATTAGAAAGAGCTGGGGATAATGTTAAATTCAAACGCTATATACCAAACCTAAATTTCCAGCTCTCTTTGTCAGATGAAAGTGCTTTGGAAGTCATTCATGGAACTCTGCCTCAGCTTTCCCATCTGTAAAATATTCTCAGTCTCTTTTTTAAACCATTCTGTAATCTATTAAGGAATCTGTAATAACGTATTTGGTTTCTGTTCTTACTGAACCCAAACCTGAAGAGGACAGATAAACTGCTTGGCAGGAACAGCATTATTTTTCCTATGAGTTTCTAGTAAGTACAATGTATAGGGTTTTTGTAATATTGACGTTTGTAATATTGAAGTAGCATGGATAAATCCATGTAATATTGAATTTTTGTAATATTGAATTTTGTAATATTGAAGTAGCATGGATAAATCCACAGAGCCAAATCATTAGCATTAGTCCTCAGATACTACAAGTAAAAATATATACCTACATACAACTGTCATGGGTTCAGCAGTAGCTCATGCTCTGCCAGGGAGGAGGAAGAGATAGGGTGCCTGGTCTGGGCTAGTCGGGGATGCTGAACCCATGACAACAGCTCTCAGAGGATTGTTCGATTTTTGCCACAGAATGTCTTCCCAATGTACAGGTTGATTTAGGATAACCATTTCAGTCTTGATCTTACTTAGTTGCCAGGCTGGAAAACATGTATTAAAAATAATCTGTCCTTCTAAATGGAGATATATTCTAACTTTCCTTACTTCTAATTTATGATCTCCAATTCCCAACAGAAGTATCTGAACTGAAATCCTGGCCACAGGGAAGCCAATGTCAGATTTTCTGTTGACATTAATAGACCATCATAAGCCACTGTGATCAACCAAAATATGCCAGTCAATCTCTCTCACATGCTTCAGAATTCATAATGGCATGTTCTAGTTTATATCTACTTGAGGTTCTGGCTTACATTTTTCTCTACCCATGCTAGTATTTTTTGTAGTGTCCCCAGAAGTGGGGAGGGTGTGGGGTGTGTTGAAATTATTTTGGAAAGCTGTTACCTTTTCAAAGACGGGTTTTAATTGACATTCTGTGGATAGCTTAATTAAAATGTTGTGTTGTTTTGCACATGCCAGGAACACTATAAAGTAGAAACAATTCTAAGTAGAGACTTAAAGAGGGAATGACAATGTGAACTTACTGTTGTTTTCACAACTGAGCCATACAGATGTATCATTTTAAAATGCTAGCAAGAATCAAATGTTATCATGAATGAATCTCAAACACCAAATGAATTACTGGGAGGAGAGAGGAGGGGGAAGGAGTTGGACTAGTAAAAAGCCACTTGCCCTCCTCCTCTGGATAGATTCACATAGCTAGGAATAATGGTAGCTGCTTTCCAAAAATTATACAGGCAGTATATCTTCAAAGAGTAAATAGGAGAAGAGGGTTCTTTATCATTCAGAAATGACAAATTACATTTTTGTTTACAAGGAGTTTCAGCTCTGGTCCCCTTTCATTTTAAACATATTTCAGTATATTATATATATATATCCACTGTGCCTACTGAGCTACAAAACAGTACTGCCTCTGCATACAGAAAGGATCTTGGGTGTACTAGTACTTCCTCTAGATCAAGTGCTTCATGTCACTGCACTTGAACCCTCTTCATTATGCTGAAATTACAGATTGTCTCCATCAAGTAAAAATGTGGATTTTTTAAAAGGAAATTGTTTCAAATTAAGATTAATTTACTCCACTTGAAATTTAAAATAAATCAGGATAAAATAATGTTCACCTTCCTTCTAACATATATTCATTTACAAATAAGTAATACAAATGGCTAGTCTGAAGATGTTCTTCGTTATTATAGGCATGTGACTCTGTCTAGTGCAGTATCAACAGCCTTGTGTGTCACCCAGAAAAAAATGATACTTGATCAGACCAGCTGACTCAACTGATTTTTCCAGGAAACAATTGGTTTTATTTGCTACACATCTTTTTATTTTGAATCACAGAATCCGAGATCACAAGGTATCTGTAACGCTTGCACTAAGAGACAGTGTTTATGTTCAGACCAACCTGTTCTCTCATGATGAGTGTCACTGTTAGAGTGAATGCTGAGACCATCAGTAAATTCAAAACATCCTGAGTCTGACCTACTGAGCATCCATAACTGATTCGCATATGCATCCAACAGCGCAGACTGGCGTAAGAATTTTTGTTTTGTAAATTTTAATATTTTTTTTTTCATTCTAGAGAATCACTAAGATTGTTTGCTCCATGGTCATAGCAGCATTGCCGTGTCTGTCTTTAGTTTCAGGGTTTGCATTTCTAATAAGCATATATGCAAAATCAATGTTTGAGATAAGTAGTTTTAACAGGCAGCAGCTAACTTGGTCTTTTAAGAGTGGGGCACTTTTGAATCTACCATTTTGAGTTAAATAAGCTCCTATAACCAGGCCTGATGTTGTGATAGGGAAGTTCATGGGGAGCATGGAAGAGAAGACCAGGTGAAGGATTAGTTTTTGTCTCAGGGTGCAAAGTACAAAGCTCAGTATTTTCCTAGATTTTTTTCTTAATTCTTCTTCATTCAGTCATTATTCCTACAAGAATAGATTTGGCTATTTTTTAAAGAGTGTAAGAATAAACAGTTTCGCTGAAGAAAAAAAACCAACAGAACTAGATAACATTGTGTCCCTGACATTTCTAGACGAGCATACCTTACTGCCTCAAGCTGGCTATTCCTGCAGACACCTGTCCTCCACTGTGGGATTGCTCTTTGTCACCTCCTGAAAAACACTATCTCCCAATGTCTCCTAGCTTTGTTCCATCTGCTGTTCTTTCAAAAGTTGAAAGTAATTTTTTACAAATCTAAATATTACCACATAATGCTGTCTTTAAAGACTGTGGATAACTTTTCTAGGAAAGAAACACACACAGCATAAAAAATTACATTCAGGTGTCTCTTGGGGATCCCATTAGCATACTGGGAAGCTGATCTACTGATCCATGAAAAAACACCGTCTCTTTCTTCCCTGTTGATGGACGTATATGTCACATTCCATGAAAACAGGTCTGCTATACCAAGAGATAAAAACAGTTTCAAAAATGATGTTTAAACTGTGGATCCAGAAACGTTCCCATCCGCTGGAGCCTGACACTTTTGTCAGCTGCATCATAACCAGAGACATGTGAAAAAAGAAAAGGATGACTGGTTTATAGAATCATGGAACAGATAGGGTTGGAAAGAACCTTAAGATCAGCTAGTTCCAACCCCCCTGCCATGGGCAGGAACACCTCACACTAAACCATATCACCCAAGGCTCTGTCCAGCCCAGACTTGAACACTTCCAGGGATGGAGCATTCACAGCCTCCCTGGGCAACCCATTCCAATGCCTCACCACACTAACAGTAAAGAATTTCTTCCTCACATCCAACCTAAACTTCCCCTGTTTAAGTTTCACCCCGTTACCCCTTGTCCTGTGTCGTGGTTTAAACCAAAATCTGCACAGTTCACTCACTCACTGCCCCCCTTGCTCCTCCAAGTCCCGGAGAGTTAGGAAGGAGAATCCAAAGAATGTAGCCCCCACGGGTTGAGATAAGAACGGTTTAATTGCTAAGGCACAACACAAATCACTACTGCCATCACCACTACAAATAATAGTGATACAGCCAACAACAAGCGAAAAGAATACAACACCCCACCAGCCACTGACCCATAACTCACTCCACCCTGTCCGGCCGAGCACCGCGTGCTCCTTCCTAAATTTTTCCCCAGCGCTCCACCCTTCCAGCTCTCTCTCCCAGTTGCATCCTGGGCTTCACGTGCTATGGTATGGAATACCTCATTGGCTAGCTTGGGTCAGGTGTCCTGTCTCTCCTTCCTCCCGGCCTCCCCTCCTCCCCGGCAGAGCACGTGCTCAGAAAAGGCCTTGAACAAAAACACCCTCAAAACATGCTCGCTATCAAGCAACTGTTCCCAGCTCAGAAGTCAAAAACACAGCACTGCACCAGCTACAAGAAGGAGAAAAAAGGACTGCTACTGCTCAACCCATGACATCCTGTCACTACAGTCCCTAATGAATCGTCCCTCCCCAGCATCCCTGTAGGCCCCCTTCAGATACTGGAAGGCTGCTATGAGGTCTCCATACAGCCTTCTCTTCCCCAGGCTGAACAGCCCCAACTTTCTCAGCCTACCTTCATACAGGAGGTACTTCAGTCCCCTGATCATCCTTGTGGCCCTCCTCTGGACTTATTCTAACAGTTCCATGTCCTTTCTGTGTTGAGGACACCAGAACTGTCCACAATACTCCAAGTGAGGTCTCACAAGAGCAAAGTAGAGGGGCAGGATCACCTCCTTCGACCTGGTTACAGTATATAGAAAAGAAACACATAAAGAGCCCTGACAGATGGAACAGAGAGAAAAATTAGTAGACAGACCTGAGTAAGAATGATTTAAAAAGAAAAACAAATAAATTGTAATTGTTTATGGGGACTTTTTGTTTCTTCCTTTTTATCCCTGACTTTGGGAAAATAATACAATCTTGCTTCTTGCTTCTCATCCATCTAAACAACAGAACAAATTCCTGTAGTCTCAAAACATCTGACACTCCATATGCTTTCAGTGTAGACCAGAAGCACTCAAGTAACTCTTCTGTCTAGATTAAGTATAATAACGAAAAAAACTATCAGACTTTCAGATGTTTAAAAAAAAAAATGAAACAGTCATGAACCTGCTGCTAAATAAGCACAGGGAGTATGTCTAAAAGTACAAATGGAAAGCATTTACTGGGAAACTTTCAATATCATGACCTTCTCTTAGAAACTGACAGTTCCCCAGGACCAGAACTTCTCACAGGAAAATTCTAACATTCATTAACCTTTCATTAAGTCTCTTGGTTCCAGTAAGAAATTTCTGCTTTACACTCAGAAACAGAATGACACCCAGAGCAGCTGTTCTCTAAAGGAAAGGTTACTTACTTCTCTGTAACAGCCTTGGTCTAGGGTGCCCACAGGCACACTCCTTCCTAACCTCACCCAATACAGCACTGAAAAGTTTCACCACACAAAACTATACATACTCTAGTAGGAACAGATAGAGACACATGCTTAAAGACATAAAACAGCCTGTCAGAAAGCAGAATTCAATCTGCATCTTAACCATTAATTGAGTGTAAAAGTAGGGTTAGTCTTAGCAATTCACTTGAAACTAATTTGATGTAATGTGTTTCCACAGAGCAACAGCAAGATCCAAATTTGAGCATGAGAAGCCATACAGCCAAGTGACAGTATCTTGCTTCCAGTTACAAAGATGACTTGTGGAACATCACCCACCTAACCTCAGTGGGCATCCCCTGCATTTATTTTGTCATCTGACTCCTGAATCCTTTAAAAAGCAATAACAGAAAAATTGACTACTTTTTTAAAGATTCAATTACCAGAGAAAATTCTGACATGCCAAAAAAAGCAGCGAGCCCGGCCATGGGTGATATTTTCATTTCAGATTTGCCTGGGAAGCATGTAAGTAATTCCAGTTAAATAATTTATTTATACCCTTGTATCGTGTTAAATGAAGTGAAAGAGTTGGCAAGATCTCTACACTAATTACTAATTCTATCATAAAACACCAATGTAAAGCCCAGAAAACTTATACCAATTAGTGTTCTATTTTTAAAGCAAATGCTTGTACAATGTTAAAATTCAGACCCATTAAACTACAGCACACATATCAATGCAACAGAAGATTATTTAGATCAAAATACAGTTTTTAAATTAAATCTGCTCTTCCAAAGTCAGTGTGGTATCTTTGAAGTTTAAGCTGTATGGTGTTACTGTAGATTATATTTCACTGTACTTAAGAAAACTGAAATTAAAGGCATTTAGCATAGCAAATAGTGAATGAGAGCAGTTAAGTGATTTCACTTCTCATTTCTTTCCTGTGGTGAAGTGTACTGTGATTCGATTGCATATAGAACTACACACATATATAAACTACTACATAGAGAGCTTCAGGTATGGCAAAAGGCCTCCTTTTATGGCAGATGAGACACATGTACATGTTTGTACAACTGTACGTCTGTTCTTAAAAGTCTTATAATTCTATGCATGAAGTGAGCATTTTCTGACCCAAGTAGTGAAAAAGGCACATCAGTTTACATTGTGACTAGTGAAAGCAAAGAAACAGCTTTAAGAGCACAACTGTTTATTCAAGGATCACACTTCAGTAACATTTGCCTCTCTAAACAGAACTGCTTTTTTAAAAAAAAATATGATTATTTGATTTTCTGCACAGCTCTGTGTCTCTTCTTCTATCTTCTGATACTTGTTTTAACAGCTTATAGAAAAGAAACACAATACTAGATGCACATACAAATACCGGCAGGTGCTGGTTTTCACCCTTGGGAATATTTAGTTATTCCATACAAGTTTTTAATCTCAGAATTGTCACACAAAAGAGAAAAAAGCATTGTAAAATCCACCTCAGAATCCTGAATGCAACTGCAGAAAAGCCAGGCCACTTAGCTTTGGCATGATATCATACTAAATCATCAGACTCTATGAAATAGTATTTGAAGAACTCCAAAGTAACTGAGCCTACATTCCTTCCAAGTCTCAAATATAATGATGATAATAACAAAAAATCAGGTGGACATTTGGTTGCCTATTACAGTTCCTTAGCACAACTCATACTGTAACATTTTTAGTGGATGCATAAGAAGTCCTAAGTAAGTGCTACTTAGTAACAACTAAAACATTGCTGCGTTATCAATGTTATTCTCTGACTAAATCCAAAACACGGCATTGTACCAGCTACTAGAAAAAAAATTGATGTTATTTGAGCTGAAACCAGGACATTCTTAAACAACAGGTAGTAAATATAAGGGAACCTAGAGGGAGGTGATCAAAGCACTCCTATATCTGTCACAACAAATCTGTCTCCTGAGGCAGTTAGTCAATATACAGCAATATGGCTTGAATCCAGATCTCCCACTATTTATCAGAACTTTTCCTTTAAATAAAGTCACAGTAGTCTCCTATTAAACAATTTGCGTGCAAAAAAGGTGTAGTGGTTTAAACCCAGTGGGCACTCCACAACCACGCAGCTGCTCAAGCACCCCCCCCCCTTCCTCCCCCCACTCCCTGAGGGATGGGGCGGAGAATCTAAAGAATGTAACTCCCACAGGTTGAGATAAGAACAGTCCAGTTACTAAGGTATAACACAGAACCACTACTGCTACCACCAATAACAATAACGATGATAAGGGAAATAACAAAGGAAGAGAACACAACTGCTCACCACCCTCAGACCGATATCCAGCCCGATCTGAGCAGTGATCTTGCCCTTCCAGTGACTGCCACCGGTTTATATACTGGCTGTGATGTGCAGTGGCATGGAATACCCCTTTGGTTAGTTTGGGCCAGGTGTCTTGTCTCTGCTTCCTCCCTGCTTACCCTCCTCAAAGGCAGAGCATGAGATTCACAAAGTCCTTGGTCAGAGTAAACA
Organism: Melopsittacus undulatus; assembly: GCF_012275295.1. Classification (NCBI taxonomy): domain Eukaryota; kingdom Metazoa; phylum Chordata; class Aves; order Psittaciformes; family Psittaculidae; genus Melopsittacus; species Melopsittacus undulatus. Next base: position 33,104,084 of record NC_047533.1, read on the forward strand.
TTACTGAGTAGCAACTAAAAACATCGGTGTTATCAGTGCTGTTCCCAAGCTGAAAGTCAAAAACACAGCACCAGTTCCTAATAAGGAGAAAAAATTACTGCTACTGCTTAACCCGGGACAAAAGGATTCACAGAATAGATTCACAGGATAGAATCACAGAATGGTTTGGGTTGGAAGGAACCTTATAAGCAATCTAATTCCAGCCCCACTACCATGGGCAGGAACACCTTCTACTAGACCAGGTTGCTCAAAGCTCTGCTCAACCTGGTGTTGAAAACTTCCAGGAATGGGGTATCCACAGCTTCTCTGGGTGACGTTCCAGTGCCTGACCACTGTCATACTGAAGAATTACTTCTAATATCTAATCTAAATCTCCGCTCTTTCCTAGCCCTATATGCCCTTGCACAAAGTCCCTCTCCAGATTTCTTGTAGGCTCCTTTTAGGTACTGGGAGACTGCTCTAAGGACTTCCTGGGGCTTTCTCTTCTCCAGGCTGAACAAGCACAGCTCTCTGCCTGTCTTCGTAGGAGAGGTGCTCCAGCCCTCCAGTCATATTTGTGAGGTGCTCCAGCCCTCCAGTCATAAACTTGCACCAATAGGTACATGTCCTTCTTATGTTGAGACTCCAGACCTGAGTGCAGTAGTTCAGATGCAGTCTCACAAGAGCATAGTAGAGGGGAAGAATCACTTCCCTCAGCCTGCTGGTCATACTGCTTTTGGCACAGTCCAGGATACAGCTGGCTTTCCTGGCTGCAAGCACTCATTGCGAGGTCATATTGACCTTCTTGTCAAGCAACACCCCCAAGTCCTTATCCTTAGGGCTGCTCTCAATCTAGACTCCACCCAACCTCTGTATTTGCTTGGGGTTGCCCTGACCTACATGCAGGAACTTGAACTTGGCCTTGTTGAATTTCATAGCAATAGCACTTGCTCAAGCCTGTCAAGGTTCCTCTAGATGGCATTTCTTCCCTCCAGTGTATCAATCTCACACTTGGTGAGGTCAGCAAACTTGCTGAGGGTGCACTCAGTCCTACAGTTCATGTCACTAACAAAGCTGTTAAATAGCGCCAGTTCCCATATAGATACCTGAGGAACACCTCTCATCACTGGTTTCCACTTGGACATCGAGCCATTCAGCCTAACTCTTTGAGTACAACCAATCAGCCAGCTTCTTATCTACTGAGAGGTTCATCTGTCAAAGCTATGCTGCTCCACTTTAGACAAGGATGCACTGCAGGACAGGGTCAAATGTTTTGCACAAGTCCAGGTAGATGACACCAGTTGCTCTTCCCTTATCCACCAACATCATGGCCCCATTTTAAAAGACAACCACATTTCTCATGCATAATTTGTCCTTAGTGAAGTCGTGATGGTGGTCACCAATCACCCCTCATTTTCCATATACCTTAACATTATTTCCAGGAGGAACTGCTCTGTGATATTGCTGAGTGCAGAGGTGAGAATGACTGGTCTGTAGTTCTCTGGGTCTTCCATTTTTTCCTTTTAAAAATGGCGGGCTATGTTTCCCCTTTTTCAGTCAGCAAGAACTTCACCAGACTGCCATGACTTCTCAAATATGGATAATGGTTTGGCAACTACATCTGCTAGTTCACTCAGGACCTGCAGATGTATCTCATCTGATCCATTGGACTTGTACACCTTCAGGTCCCTTAGATGGCCTAGAATCTGATTTCCTACAGTAGGCAATTCTTTATTTTCCCAGTGCCAGCCTTTGTCATTTGTGATTTCAGCAGTGTGGCTGGAGCTCTTGCAGGTGAAGACCAAAGCAAAAGACCTTCTTTCCAGTAGACCAGAAACAAGAAAAAAAAACCCTAAACAGTTTACATATTAAATTTCAATTTCTCTCTCTAAGGTAGCAAATATTAATTAGTTTATTCTTTCTGCATTTCTTTTCTTACGACTAATTATGAAATTTGAAATTACGATTCATCCATAACAAGAGGATGTATTAATTGCTTGAGTAGTTTTAAACTTGGAGAGTTTATCAAGTGATTTTGTGTTCCCAAATTTATGCTATGTCAAAAGTCTCCTTTAAGTTGTTTGAAACATCACAGCTTCACGGAAACAAGAGATCTACTTTTTTCCTTTAAAGATAACTTCATTAAGTAAATGATTCGTGAGCAGGGCAATATTACCTGACCCGATGAATTCATAAATTTGACTAGCAAGATAAATCACATGCAAAGAAGAGCTTCTGAAGTTTATAAATAAAATTTCAATTCCCACAAGAAAACGTTTCTTTTTGAATTTAGCTAAAAACTGTTACCCCTCTTCCTCCCACCCAATTCAATTACTTCTGTACTTTTCAGTGCGTTGTAATTTCCTTTCTTTTGCTGAAGATTTCAGAATCAGTTTCTACTGTCTAACCCATATAATTTCTCATACTGCGCATTTGGAGTGTTGTTTTTCTGGGCTGTTTGAGAGATAACACTGAATAGGAGATGTAACTTACATCAGCTGAAATACAAATACCCAAGTAGCTACATTAAGAAAATAACAAAGAAAAAATTATGGGACTAGAAAATTTATCTCTGCCAAATTCTGTGACTTAACTATTGCAAGGTAGCCTTGACTAAATTAAGCATCAGGCTTCCCTTCAATACCTAAGCATTAAGCAAAGATTTAAGGGAATAAAAAATAAAGAGTGAGAATTAGTAACAAAGTACATTATTACTTACTTCTGTATTTTTTCTGTATTCTGGTTAACAAGTACTTAACTTACAAATCCATGGCTGTTATGATCAGGTGACTTATGTTCCCATTTCAGGTTTTGTATGGGCACCAACAATGGTGTCTTTAATTTTCTGGGTATATTCTTTTGTTCACATTACACCAATCAGAAGGTAGAGAACATGACATGACATAGGCAGAAGGTGGCAAAACCAAAGCTTGTGTGGTCCTGAAGTTAATAAATTTAACCAAATTCCATTTTCCACACTTTGATATATCACAAATCAAAATAAAAGGACTTGGATGAAATAAAAAGATTCCTCTATTAGCTATACATAAAGCAATGATTTAGGGTTTTTTGCTACAATTACATTGGCCAACAACTGTGATGTGTAGCTCTTCTCGTGAGGTTTAGCTCAATTTTAGGGAAACATTTTGTAGCATTGTTTAGGATAAACATTTCATGGTTCAATCATCTATCCTATATGTTCACTTTAGTTTCATTTAATTGTATCACAATCTTCAGGGATTTTTTTTTCTTTTTTTCAAAGTATCAGCACATTTCTATTCTTAACTTTGGGCATTCTTGTTTGTTGCTTAATAAATCTAGAAATTACACAAATATATCTTCTCTGTATAACATACAGGCGCTCCTGAAGAAATGGATTATACCTGATATAGCCAGATAAACTGTAAAGGATGTAATTTTAATGACAGCCCACGGAGGCTTTATTACTCGCCTGAATATCTAGACATCTGCTAACTCTTGTTGTAAGGGCTCAGGATAAATCTGAACAAGTTATTACTGGATGAAATTGTATGATACTTGTAAAGAAAGTCAGGACAGGGAATCTGGAATGTCAGTTCCTGAAATAAATATTTATGAAGATACGAACAATTTTTTCATTTCAGACACTTTTCTCTGCACCTGCTGAAGAGAGTGGATTGGATGCAAGAGGATAGTGAATAACATTACTTATGACAACATGGTACTGCCAGCAGAGAACTGAAGTTGCTCGGTACTTAAACTGATAATATCCATTAACATGATACAATATTGAGAGAGCCTGTTGCAAGACTGATATACAGTCACATGTAAAAAAAGCTCACCTTGGTTATGTTTTTTTTCTTCCAGATCGTAATAAAAAGACTCTAATATAGAACCCTGGGCCAAAACACATATAAACACTACAGCAGGCTCCTGAAATGTGTAGAGCTTGAAGCAGGTGTGGGCAAAGGGCTGTCTATGTCATATTCAGACCATTTTCTTAGGAAAAGTGGCCCTACTGACAATGTTTCTGTAGAATACAGATTTTTGACTAAAATTTAGCTGAAAAATACTGAAATACCTCAAACTTTTCTTGTTACATAACAGGTATGGTTCTGACAAATTTTTACTATTCATATGCTACTTAGCATACCAAACATGAGACAGAGGTTATATTTTATGTGGTTATTTTTGTATTTCCATTAATCCCACTCAGCTGAATTTTATGTCAAAAAAGGAGAACTTCTAGTGTTCACTTAACTAATTTGCTTACAGTTCATCTTTTATTCAAAAGAAAGGAAGGAGGTAGAGGACAGAGGTGATAATGAATATAATGAACCAGTTGATAATGTTCAGGTGGTGATAATGTTCAGGAGGTGGTTGTGAACAGGTGATAATGACAGTATTGTCAAGTGCAAGGTTCAAAAAGTCATGTGCTTAAACCTCAGATGATGCCTCCAGCCTTCTAGAATAACTCTGTTTCTTTACAAAACTATGGTCATCTAATTAGTGAACATTGATCTCCTCAAATATAAGGAGAAGCACTAAAACTTCTTAGGAAGTTGCCACTTTGTATGGCAGTCCTACAATCTGAGAGGTATCAGAGTAATTTAGTGTTTTACATTAAAATACATCCAGGACTAGTTCATTAAAAATCAGCTATAATAGCTATGTACTGTATCAAGTAATCTATTATAAACATTTTCTATCCAAGTATTGCTTTTTTTCAGGGGAAATATCAAACCGCTTTGATTTATTTGTATGAAGTAGAAGAATTTTGATAATCAAATTATAATTTCTTTATATATAAGCTTCCTAAGTCTTTACTTTCTGCTTTGATAGAAATATAGCACTTCTGAAGTAGCAAGCAAAACATGAATAACAGTGAATACAATAATGAAGCCATTTAGTTTAATTAAAAGTTTAAACACTACCAAACCAACAAAGATAATTAAATGTCTTTTTAATAATTTCAAATAGCTACTGAGATCTTAAATAAATACCAACGTTGGACTGAGATGATTCTGTGAACCAGCAAGAAGACTGCTGTTTTGAAGTAGCAAATTATAATGTTTTCATTTTATAACTCTTCCAAGATACAACTTTTCTGAGACACAGTAATTTACCATGCAAAGCTTGGTGCAAAATGATTTCTGCTTCAGTTAAAACAGAAACTCTGTAAGGAAAAAATGCAAAAAGTTTTGTATATTACAAAAATTTTTGATTCTAAATACTTCTATTTTTTCATATGGATTTACTTCTAATTATCATCATACAATAGAAAGTTAATAAAAGAAAATAAAATTACACAAGAACAAAGAAATAACTAGATTTCCTCAACATCTGTGAACTCCTGAAATTATTACTTATACATCCTAGAGGCATCTCTTAGCATTAGACTTGAATTAATATATCATTTGTCACAACTTACTTTGTAAGTATAAAGACTCAAAGTAGGACTTTTAACAGGAGTTTAACTGACAACTTATTTGAAGAGCTGCAAAGCACAGAAATACAAAATGGTGACTTGGGAACAATGGTTTGAGGGGTGGGTTGTGTGTGAATAGGAAGTATTAAGAACATAATATTTGGTGTAGTTTCTCATAAAATTAATAGTAGCTACTGGTTTATCAATAAAGACCTGTATTCATTTTACAAAGAATAAAACTAAACTAAAATATATGGAAAAAGGAAAGTAGAGGGCACAGTATGAGCAATGACTGGCCCAGATTTCAGACTTTAAGGGACATTTGCATTAACTTGACAGGGCTCCGATCAAGAAAAAAAGAAGTCTATTTTTATTAAAACTACAAAAGCAGTAAGTGAATGATGTGTAAAAGAAAACACACAGGTTTATTCACCAAACTTTAGCTATTAAAAAGTTTAGATTTGTGCAGGGCTGATCTAGTAGTTAAGATTCCCTCTGCAGCCCTAAGGGAAGACAGGCACCTCCAAAGTAAAATACTCATCTTGTACAGGTGCTAACAGCTGTCCATTAAGTTAAGGTGTGAAACCAGCATTTCATATTTAAAGTTACTGAAGATAAATGTTATCTTATGGAGTACCAGTAGAGGTTTTTGAAATACTGAATAAAATGTCATTAAATCTTGCTTGAAAAATTCAACTTCTTGATATGTGCAGCTAGATAGATAGAGAACCAACATAAAATAAATGTTGCAAAATCAGAATACTGAGTAGGTATCCAGTGAGGTATTTCAAGAATGGCCAGTGTCTTGAACTCTGCTCAACGTAATCCTATATTTCACATCAAAGCAAAGTTCTAAAGCACTGACATTTCTCTTACCTGAATTGTGAAAAGGAGTGAAGCTGAGTAAAAAAATATATACGTATACGTCACATTTAGGGAGAGAGAGAAGTAAGTTTCCATCTCTTTGTTGTGGTAAAATGGGATTTGTTATGCAATTCAGATAGGGGAAAAAAATATATCTCTAGGGTTAAGAAAGAGAAATTAGAACAAGAATATTTTACTTGTTTGGATTTTTTTCTTGGTCCTCTTTAACTAGAGGCAAGTTGTTGACTCAAGTCCCAGAGGCGAGGAGCAACTTCAAACATTACTTACATAATTAGAAAAGGTCTGATGCAAAGACATTTTGAAAACATAAAGGCATATCTATAAATGCTCTCTGTAAGTCGTTTTGACTACTGAGCAATATTATAGTACAATTAATGAGCCGACTTAGTGTTTGCTGATATACAATTTTTATATCAAACCCATGGTATAACATAGACATATTGCAGTTGGAGATTGATATACAGTGTTCAGGGCATTTTACTTACAACGATGATGCAAATTTTTCCTTTGACATTTTTCTACTCATATAATTCACTACTAATTACTTACAGTATTTTCAAGTTTGTTTGCATTCACATTTGTTAAATTTGCTTGCTGTGATAATCACATTAAAATTAACTGATTGACAGGAATATTAAAAAAAATACTTTAAGAAAAATCTGAGGGGTTGTGGAAACAAAATCTCACATGCAAAATAATCAGCTTTGGCAAGAAATCATTACCAGTGATGATTTCAGCTAATATGATGTTTCATCTTTGAGAAGTTCTGGCAATCAGGAGACATCCCAGAAGACTGGAAGAAGGCTAGTCACCCTCATGTACAAGAAGGGCGTAAAAGAGGATCCAGAAAATTATAGGCCCATCAGTCCACATCAATCTCTGTGAAAGTTATGGAACAAATCCTCCTGGGGGCTGTCACAGGTCAAATCAAGCATATGACAAGGAAAAGCCAGAACAGATTCACCAAGGGCAAATCATGCTCGAAAACCTAATAATTTTCTATAACAAAGTAACCTTCCTGGCTGATATGGGGATAGCTGTGAACATTGTCTATCTGGATTTCTCCAAGGCTTTCAATATGGTTTCCCACAGCCTCATCCTAGAGAAACTGATGTGTTACAGTCTGGACCAGTGGTCTGTGCGGTGAGCGGGGAACCGACGGGCTTCACCCAGAGGGTGCTGGTAAATAGCTCCATTTCCAAGTGGCAGCTTGTCACTAGTGTGGTCCCCCCATCATCAAGGTATTTCTAGCCATGATAACGAGGGGGAAGGGAAATAACTGTTCCCAATCTCTCCTGGCTTGACTCATCCCTTACTGAAGAACTTGGATGAAAACACAAGAGGGAATTTCCCAGCTCCAATTCTTTCATGTATTTCTGATGTATCTTTCTCATTCCCTGCCCATTCACATGTTTGCCTCCTAATTCAAGCTTTTTCTTGCTTAAAGCCAGATTTCCTTTCTCCCTAGGGTTCGCCTCATTTCCTTTCACCCAGTCTCATTTGCCCCAGGCAACTAAAGCAAAATCTCCTCAGTCCAGTGGGAAATCTGTGACTCATTTCTGCAGCCAGTTTCAGCCTCCCCTTTATTGCTGTTTCTAACGGTTCTAATCAAGAACTTTTTGGGTTAGCATTTCTCTACACCCTTACATACCCCCCATAACACATCCTTCTTCCCTCCATACACAACCCTAGACCACAGGAGTGATTTATCCTTTTTTTATCATATTTCCTGCTGACAAATTTGTTGCCCGTGTCTCTTCACGGATCTTCACACCAGTGTAGTTTTTGCCTCCTGTGAACTGAAATTGGGCAGTTTCTTTCTGGGCCCCAGTTTCCTGTCCTACTGTATTGTCCTTGAACCAAAGCATGTTCAGTCACTCTGAAGCTGGACCATGTTTGATGTTCAAGAGGCACAGAATGAGTACAGACTCTGAGGAATGGCTGTTCAAAGATATCAGTTGCTAAACCCACTGCAGATCATGTTGAAACTATAATAATTTAAAAGTCAACTTTTGAAACATTTGCAAAGGCAGAGGTAAATGCTTCTCCCTAGCACAAAAGGCTGTGTGAAAAAGTTTAAACCATGCAGTTAAGTCTGACAGAATTGCAAACTTGTTAAATCAGGCCATAAAATAGGAAATTTCAGGCATTCTTATTTACAAAGTAGGGCAAAGGGAAAAGGGAGGAAGGAAAGGGGAAGTGTCATCTCTGTTTGTGGCATCCAGAGCTTCATCTTCAAGGTCTGTTCAATGTGAAGTTACAACAAGATATCATGGTAAAAAATACAACAGTCCATGAAGCAGGCAATGAAGTTTTAGACTTCTCTACTGCCTTAAACTAGGCTAACTCTTCTCTGAGCCCAGTGAAATTTTTGTAGTGTGTAGGGGCTTCAGCAGAGGAGGCAGTAAGTTACTCTGATTTCTCCAGCTTCAAATAGCATTAGATGTTCTGCATAGAAAGACAGGGGTTTGAGTATCCTCAGGTAGAGAAAACTGAGCCCAGACCTCACACATTTAAAGGAAGTGTTGTAACACCAAAGCTGAAGTAGCTGTAACGTTAAAGAAAAGCATACCTCCTGCTCCTCTGCACACACCCTGAAAGTGATTGTCTATAAAGGAAGAGACCTTGCTATGAAGTGCTAAACACCAAACAAGAGATACCCAAACCCAGTTGTGTGGGAAAACCATGTGAATTTGTTTACTTACTCTTTCATGCCAAGATTCCCCACCAGCTTGGATCAGGTGGCTCCTCTCTAGTGTGCCTATCATTCTGGTAGCTAACAGTATTTTAGGTTTCATTCTTCAAGAAGCTGAAATATCAAATACTGAAAATGTTCTTCAGTCTTGCTGAGCACCCTACCCACCAATGAAATTAGGGATAAAAAAGATTTGCTTAGCTATTGTCTAAAGATTGTATTCATCTGACCTATGCTACACCTGCATGCTTTTGTCAAGAGGCAAGATCCAAGCAGCAGGCATACTTATCCATTAAGCAATATGGGCTCAAAGACTTAGCAGGAAGGGCATAAACATGACTTTCAGTACTTTTGTTCAAAAAAGTCTAGTATAATCATAATACATTTCAAGGAAAAAACAAAAACAAAAAGCATTTTTAAGATATGCTGTAAGTAATTTCAATGAAATTTAACTCCTATTAGTATGACAGATATTTTCTATTGCTTAAAAAGTGTTCCACATTCACCCTGGCTATATTCCATTTGAAAATTAAAAAGTATCTTTTATCCTTCCCAGTAGATCAGATAAACTTTCTAGCTATTCATTTGACCTTTTTTTTCTTAAGCCAGCCTTGAATTAACATTTTTCCTTTTTTGAAATATGAATAGGTAGTGAATATCAAGTCGTTCAACTTTGCATTAATGTATTGCAACATCATACCAATACACTCCCTTTGGATTAATTAAAAAATAAATATGAACTCTTCATTGTATGGGAATTCTCCACAGCCATGGCTTTATAAAACAGACTGATAAAATTGTTGATCCATTAATTTTACAATTCTTCCATAAAGTTAAATACCACTGTGGCAAGATGGGAGTCTTCCTGCAGAATTTTCATAAAGATATCAGCCTGCAAGGAAAAAATAAAACAAACATCAGGGACTTTTCCAGACTGGGTCCCACTAGTCAGTTGTGGTCAGGAAAGAAAATTATTAAGAATTCATCTAAAATCAAATGTGGTTTGATCAGAAGCATGTGAACCACATCATAGCTTCAGCTGAATACTGAATGGTTTAATGAACATGTAATTCAGGTCACTTGCTCTTCTTTCCCATGGTTCACTGTGCTAGCATTTTTGACCAGTCCACAGGATGCATCATAAAGTATGAGGCACAAAGAATATAAAGATTTTCTTTCCTTAGGACAAGGACAAAGAAAACTGCAAGGGAGAAAAATTTTTATAGATTTTTGCTGTGTGATTAAGTAATTTCACATCTAAAGTGAAAGAAGTGAAAGATCTAAGGTATAAATATCCATAAATGCAAGCTAGGTCCACTCATTAATCAAGTGCACAGGCACAGTGGTAATTTTTGTAGTCAGAGACTAAAAACCAGCAGTAGACACCAAGGTTCTCAAAAGCTTTTTCTGAAGCAAGAATTTTTTAAGCTAAAGAGATCTTGTGTTTGAAGAATGAAAAGTACCAAAGAGCTAACTTCTACGTGCAATCTCCCATCATAGACGAACTTTAGAGCAGGATCAAAGAAGTGATAGATGTGATCTTTATATAAATGGAATATCACCAAAACCATGGAAACTTCTTAAGTTCCCCTGTTCTACAACCAGATTTGAGAGATCTCTAGTGATAATATCTTTCCACTGTTAATTTTTACAGTAAAAAAATATTATATTATTGGTATATCATTGAAAAAACAAATACAGATCATCTAAACACAGGCATTTTTTAAAAAAAAGTTGCAAAGAATAAAAGATCTCTTTTCTTCTTTAACTTAAGACACCAACTTCATACAAGTTTTGAAAGAAAGCAGAATTATTTTAAACTCGCAGGGGGTAGCACAACTTTTATAGTATATAGACATGGGCCCAATACAAGAAAACAAGCAGAAGCACACAAATAACTACAAAACACAGTATAAGATCCTGGATAATATATTACAGTTTAGTTCATGTCTAATCTGCCCTAGACTTTTACTTACAGCACAAATAAGAGGTCAGACACCCATTCTTAATTTTGTATTCAACATCCTGAAAATTATTCTTGACCTGCTGCACTCATATCAGAAATAAATTATTAACAAATCGAACAGTGATCCAAAAGATATTTGACTGTATTGTTGCTCATGTCTCCTGAACAATATCACACTGAGCAATAAGAGATTGAATCTTAATCCATATGTGTAATAAGATTGAAATGCAGTTCATATGTCAAGTCAGGTCTTGGTTTTCTCGATCTTATTGCTTATGAGTACAGTCTTAGCACCATGCTAATATAATCACAATATAAAAACTGTCATTACATCACACATAACTATTTAATACTCCAAGGTTGCAAAGTTAAACATCAAAAACCAGGGAAAAGACAGAGGTAGAGATATGGGTGTAATAAGCTACACTATGGAATTATGACACACTTTTTTTGAAAAGGATCAGAAAAAAAAGTTAAAAAAAAGTCCATACAAGGAAGTTAAGATTTCCACTGACATTTCAAAGTTGTCTTCTGGACATGCCGATGACTATGACTGAGTGAACTCGTATTACAATGTAAAAGCCATGGCTCCAATCAAGGGCATAAGTACTAATTAACTATGGTACATCAGGGTGAAACAATTGAGAGTTACATTCTGCCCAGCTGTTATAAGGGTTACATGAGGTTCAAAATGTGTTTCCACCATTCATACAGTTATCAAGAACAACCACTGATTCCTGTGCCCAGGGGAATGCAGAAACTGCTTTGTTCAATTAAGCAGTTGTCTGAAGAACAGGGCCCAGAAAGTATTACAACCTCTAATGGCAATACCAGAGCTCAGCAACCAGGAAAAATCTGAAGTACAAGGATGTAACACAGGAACAGACTGAAAAGCATAATGGTTGCTAAGAGTCAAATTAGTCCCAGGGAGAACCTAGCTGTTCATAAAAAATGATTGATATTTAAATTTATGGATCTGTGTCAGGAATTTTTTAGCTAATAAGAGAGGTCTGTTAAGGGGAAGGGGATGCAGCCAAATGAAAAAAGAATGCAAGAGAAGCATTATTTGATGGAAGAGAATTAAGTGAAAATGTAAAAAAAAAAAATGGAGAAAGGCTGCAGAGGAGAAAGGACTTTTCAGGGTGGAGATTCTTCGTCACTTGAGTCCATCAGATCTCTGCCTGAATTGCCTCAGGTCCTGAGTGGTTCAGCTGCAATATAAAAAGAGATGAGAGCTGCTTCTATCTGCAGAACAGGTTCAGTACACCCTCATCTCTCTTGCCTCTTAGAAATCCATCACTTGTGGAGTGTGTCCAGGTGTTCCTGCAGCCCTACACAAGGAATAAAATTCCCAGGAAGGTTTAAGGTTATGAATTCAGCATAGAGAGGCTCTATGCCTGTTTTTCAATGTAAACATTTTAAGGACACTCAGAAGAGTTTAGAGAATGATAGCTTGCATAAACCTGTTCACCAGAGGAAAGACATCCAGGACAGCTAAGCCTAAATTAGAAGAACAAGCAAAATAAAATTCAGGTATTGGATTCATCTTATTGTCATATGTGATCAGATATGTACATTATAGAAACTAAAGAAGCAACTTGTTGAGGATGTGGGACAAGGAAAAAAGACAAAACTACATAGACGTCCAGTTAAAACTGTAAAAAAAATATAAAATTAAAATTTGCTAAAATATTTGATTCCTTGGATTTCAGTAATTTTTAACTGAAATCTGTGTGAAGAGAAAAGAAGGTGGGGGGAAAGACAGATCTGGAATTTGCACATTCAAAAGGAAAAATCTCGGCATTCTATATGTCTTCATCAGGCTGCCCAGGGAACCTGTCTGACAGCATTGACTTGAGAATGAAGACTTATTTAGACAAAAGATCTAAAGTAGATTCTGCCTCCACTTTCTGGTTCTAGCCCTTTTCTGAAGGTTCCCATTCCCAAAGAAGAGATGGCTGAAAGAGTAAGGTATCCACTCCTGAACTGCCACAGCCAACATCCAAACATTTTAACATAACCTGGTATCAGTCATCCAGTTTCAGCTCAGTTGCAGAAAGTAAGTGGAAGACTAAGCAGAATTCAGGCTTCACTTATAGCAGACCATCATCCCTCAAATTCCAACCATCTGGCATGTCTGCCAGTACCACCTCCTATAAATCAGCCTAAGATAAGTTTCTTCCACTGTTTGAACACACATACAGCACTTCAGCTTTCAAGCTGAGGATTTTCTGAAAGCCCTTACTGTACATCCTCTCTCCCACTTCAGCTTTTCATTTAGCCCAGGTCAGAGGCAGCCACACATGAAACTTTGGCAATCCCAGTTTGGTTGCTGGGCATGAGAAGCACAGACATTGGTCTGGAGCCATTTTCAGAGTACACTTTGACCCGGTTTCTCTTTCCACATAAAAAAGGACAAGGAAGATGATGAGTGTGTTATAGGATAGGGATGTGGCCAAGGCATACATTCAGATCCAGAATCCCACATTTCAGGCATGTTCATAAGCAGCCTGGTTGCTCTTTCATAATAGAAGAATTCATAACTCGACCTAAATTCCAGTGTGAGGGAAAGATAAATTTTTTTCTTGCTACATTAACAGAACTTCCACTGGATGTGAAGGTAAGCCATATTTTTTTTAAATTGCTACTAACTATGGGAAAAGACATGCTGAAAATATTCAATATTTTTCAGTCTTAAGAAATAAAACATATTTTGTATATAGCCAAGTTTATTTTAATTGAAAAAAAAAAGTCTTATTGTAGTACAGCTTTGCAAAGATGAGAAATTTCTATCTTTTTTTTAAATTTTTTTATTAGTCATGCTAGAAGACATAACTTAACCAAGAAATCGATTTTCTAAATTAGAATTAGGTCATGGAAACACTCCCAGAGTATTTTATTTTCCGCAGCTATTGATACCAAGCTATGGAGCCATAAAAATGCACAACTGTATACACTGTGTAAGGAAGACAACAATTATTGGCCCTTTCCAAATATTTTCTGAGTAAAAAAAGGTGAAGACTTTTTTTTTTTGTTGTTCCCCACTAAGGCATAACACAAATCACTCCTGCTACTACTACAAATAATAATGATAAAGCCAATAACAAGTGAAGAGAATACCACATCCCACCAGCCACTGACCCATAACTCACCCCACCCTGCCCGACCGAACACCGACCGATACCTCCTCCATCCCCCCAGAGCTCCAGCCCTCCCAGGTTTCTCCCGGTTACCTCCTAGGCATGACGTGCTATGGTATGGAATACCTCTTTGGCTAGCCTGGGTCAGGTGTCCTGTCTCTCCTTCCTCCCAGCCTCCCCTCCTCCCTGGCAGAGCATGAGCTCAGAAAAGGCCTTGGACAAAGCCAAACATTTGAGCAGTAACTCAAAACATACTTTCTATCAGCAACCGTTCTCAGCCCGAAAGTCAAAACACAGCACTGCACCAGCTACCAAGAAGGAGAAAAAAATGATTGCTACTGCTAAATCCATGACACTATCCACCCCTTATTCCATACCATTCACGTCATGCTCGGATCCCACATTTTCAGTATACCATCACTCTTAAGTCCACTCCTCGATCATGAGTCAATCTCTGTGTTGCATCTCTGGACTGATGGCCTGAAGTATCTGGGCCCACCAGGCTCAAAATCATTCACTGTCCCCTACAGCTTGCTGCTGGGGACTCCATACAGCTATCTTCCACTTCCAATGCTTCCAAAGCACTGGAGGGACCCAGTGGACCAGATACTCGCCCATACTGTCCCACATGCCCTGCCACTCATGACTGTCCAACCTTGGAGACAGTCTCCTGGTGCTCTTATATCATTGTCTAACCTTAGACAAGACCCAAACCTCACTCTGCTTAACTTTTGGGATCAGACAAAATGGTTGTGGGTAGAACACACTCTCTGTGTGTGCCAACACGCTGATCCCTATCACAATCAGCAGACAGGTCCCAAGGGCACCCAAAAGCCATTCAAAACAGTCAGAACTCTCAGGTGCTGCTGCTGCACTTGTCACTGGGGCTGATGTAGCTGCCGTGCTTGCCAGCTCTCCCATTACCAGCTTCTCTTCTCCTGAGTCCGGATCTTCCTCCTCTGCCTTGCTGGGAAATGCTGCATGGTCTCCTGCATCCTCCTGGGGCTCGGCAAGCGACTTCCGGGGGATACTCTCGGCTGCTGCAGGGTTGGGCTCGGCCGCGGGGCTCGGCTTCTCTGCCGCCTGCTCCCGCTGCTTGGCTACCGCCTCTTTCCGCTCTTCCGCTGCCTCCTCCTGCTGCTCTGCTACAGTCGTTTGATTCTCTGGGCCGCTCTCCCTGGCAGCTTCAGCCGCCACTGTCAGCTCCCGGGGCTGCTCCTTCCTGGCTTCACGCAGCCTCATGCAGACGGAGGTGAGGACAAGGGCAAGGACAGTGAAGAGCAGCGGGACAGCCTGGTACAAGTCCAAGTCCACGGACACGTCCATCCCCCCCTGCTGCCGGAGCCCCCCCATATTACAAGTCATTGCCATAAAGTACAGTGAAACAAAAACTTTAGTCCAAGCCCCATGATTGATAAACACGAACACAGCTAATCCATACTCAAAGTACCTGGCAAAATCCTGAAACTCTGAGATCCAGAGAAAAATCTCTAAGAGCCAATAAATCAGCATTGTGACAAGTGACTATAAATCCTGTCAGAACTGTTGTTATCTCAACCCCTCGTGCCCCACGCTGGGCGCCAAAAAGAACTGTCATGGTTTAAACCAAGTCCACACAGCTCGTCAACTCACACCCCCCCCCCCCCCCCCCCCCCCCCCCACTTTGCTCCCCCGACTCCTGGAGAGTTAGGAAGGAGAATTCAAAGGATGTAGCCACCACGGGTTGAGATAAGAACAGTTTAATAACTAAGGCATAACACAAATCACTCCTGCTACTACTACAAATAATAATGATAAAGCCAATAACAAGTGAAGAGAATACCACATCCCACCAGCCACTGACCCATAACTCACCCCACCCTGCCCGACCGAACACCGACCGATACCTCCTCCATCCCCCCAGAGCTCCAGCCCTCCCAGGTTTCTCCCGGTTACCTCCTAGGCATAACGTGCTATGGTATGGAATACCTCTTTGGCTAGCCTGGGTCAGGTGTCCTGTCTCTCCTTCCTCCCAGCCTCCCCTCCTCCCTGGCAGAGCATGAGCTCAGAAAAGGCCTTGGACAAAGCCAAACATTTGAGCAGTAACTCAAAACATACTTTCTATCAGCAACCGTTCTCAGCCCGAAAGTCAAAACACAGCACTGCACCAGCTACCAAGAAGGAGAAAAAATGATTGCTACTGCTGAACCCATGCAAATTTGTTCTTCAGAAGTGATGTGGTATTTGAGAATGTGACTAATAAGTAGCTAAATAACAGATTAATGAGATGGGTGTCTAGCCCATAAAAGGACTAATAAATCTGTTGGGAAGACCCCTGTGTAGTCAGCGCTTAGAATATAGGGATCAGGAAGTATCAGATAGTGTTTTAATATATTTCTAACGTGTATTGAATACAGCATTGTTAATGACTGCAGCTTGCATGTATAATTAAGGTACAGATAAAGGACAGACTAATCAAAAACTGTTTTCAAACAGGGAATTTCAGAGTTTTTGTCATACAACACAATAAAAATATAGTGCATAAGGAATTATTAAATGTATATAAAGGGGCATTGTGGATCAGTCTCATGCTGCTAGATATATCTGTGGGCTATATGATCGTCACTATACTTCTATTCTTGTCAAAATAAGGAATTTTCATGACAAATACAGTTTGAGCTGATGGGGTGATAAAGAAACAGGACAAAGCATCAGGGATCATCAATTACTGTTGGCTGGTAGGCAAGTAAAATGTGGTAACAGTTTCAGTCCCTGCAGACCAGTGCTAGTAGACGTCTAGAGAAAAAAGTAGTCAGCACTTCCTCCTACTAGAAATACCTTATCTCATATATCTAGGCTCATATTTGACTTCATAGAGTTTCATTATACTCATGAATAACATTCATCCTGGGATTATTTTCTATTGCTAATTATAGTCCAAAAACTACATCAAAAATTATTGGTATTAACTCTTAAATGCATGACTCTGCACTATAAAATGCTTCTCTTGTTTTATTGAGGATCCAGGACATTATAGGCCTATCAGTCTCACATCAATGCCTGGGAAGATCATGGAGCAAATCCTCCTGGGGGCTCACAAGTCAAATCAAGTATGTGACTGGGAAAAGCCATCATGGATTCACCAAGGGCAAATCATGTTTGACAAATCCAGTCACCTTCTACGACAAAGTAACCTGCTCATTTGATGCAGGGTGAGCAGTGGACATTGTCTACCAGGATTTCTCCGAGGTTTTTGATACGGTTTCCCACAGCTTCCTCCTAAAGAAACTGATGTGTTATGGTCTAGACACGTCATTTGTGTGGTAGGTAGAGAACTGGCTGATGGCCTGCACCTAGAGGGTGCTGGTAAATAGCTCCAGCTGGCAACCTGTCACTAGTCGGGTCCCCCAGGGGTTGATACTGGGCCCAAGGCTGTTCAATGTCTTCATAAGTGATACATAAAAAAAAAGCATACGTTGATGAAGTTTGCTGATGATACCAAATTGAGTGGGGAAGTGTACACTTTGGAAGAAAGACCCACCCTGCAGGATGACCTGGCTAGGCTTTAAGAGTGGGCTAACAAAAACTTAATGAAGTTCAACAAGAACAAGCGTAAGGTCTTGCACCTGGGAAACATAATCCATGAGTGCAGCACAAGCTGGGATCTGCCTGGCTGGGAAGCAGCTCTGTGGAAAGGGACCTTCCGGTGCAGGAGGACAACAAGCTCAATAAGGGATTACAATCTGAAAGTGCTCTAAACAGAAATTAGACACAGTTGATCCACTTATCAACTCATAAAGGTTATCAACTTGCATTCAAAAGGCTGCCTCTGAATATGAAGTTAAGAAACATTGTTCCAAGACATTCAAATAATTTATTCGAAGGGAAATCGAATAAATTTGTGTTCCACTGCAACACAGTATGAATCATTTGTGATAAGGAAGAAGCTTCAGAAATTTATGTTTTATGTTAAATCTTAATGACAAGTTCTGCAAAGCACAAGAATTACAGGAGACAACAGATGCTGTCTGAAATTCCCTCTGTTCTGCCTTTTTTTCCCCCTCTCAGATATTGACAGCAACAATAATCTGTAGAGAGGTTTAATTCCTGGAGCAAAAAGATGCATTTCCTTTCACATCCATGCCTACACAGGCACATGCTCACAGAGTCAGATAGAACAGAAGTATCCTCAAAACTAATTGCAACCTAAACTTAATCAGAAAACTTTTTTTTCCATTGAAAAAATAGTAGTAATATGACGGAATTACAGCATTCACTTTGAGGTTTTATTACTATTTTGGTAATTTTATTTTTAAGATCAAAGAACAAAATGAGCAAGTATTGATTATAATATTGTTTATGGCATTGAGACAAAAGTTCTCTGTCATTTGTTTTCTGAACCAGCAGAGTAATCTTTTCTCTTTTTCCTTTTTATGAAGTTTTTATATGATATGAATAGCTGAGAGGTCGTAAGTATAAAATGACTCATAAGAAGAATTATTAATGCTGGGAAATTGGATAATACTCCATGGGATATGGCAAAGTAATTACTCTGTCAAGAACTCCTTATTCACCACAATATGCACTGATAATATGCTCTGTACATTTATTTATGAAGTCTATGATTTAATGGATAGATGCTTCAGATTTTTGTTTTCAAAAGAGTGTACCATCCTGTATAAATATTCCAGTTTCCTTCCTATATAGAAATGTATTTTTCTTACTGTATGCACTTCAAAGATTTATAAATAAATAAGATGAAATAACATTTACAAATGAGTGTGGAGATCTCTCCTGTGCACACCAATAAATATGACATCAGACATTCCTCAGTGGAAGCAGAGGATTATTTGACAGTTGACAGGATGAAAATGGTGGAGTATTGTGGTAGATGCATAGATGTACTGGCTGTGAACACTGCAGGCTTATCTATTGCACACTCCTTGTTTACCTCTCCTCCTTTATTGCTTATTAGTATTTTATCTATTTTCTCCTTGAAACCTGGTCCTCTCCTTAACTATTTTTAATGTACCCTTAAAGGTTTAAGAAGATATATTTTTTTCTCTGTAAAACATGGACCACAGAACATGCATCTCATAAATGCAGAATTTCCTAGGTCCTATTGATAAATATTTTTATGATGTATTATAATTCTGAATTAAGCTGCACATAGACAAGAGCCTCCATTTGTTGAGCAAAAAAAAATGTTTGCCCAGTGGTTGTTTGGGTTTTTTTTTTTCCTCTTCTTCCCCTTCCATGTTGGACACAGCTCTTATACAGATAGATTATGCCTAACTTTTCCACCTGTTTTACAGAGGCATAAAAAAAAATGAGACATGATTATAAGAGTTACTGGCTACATGGAGAAATGAAGAAAGAAAATGGCAGCTGTGAAACTGACACTTATATAAATACAATTTATTGCTGCCCCATACCATGCATGTCATTTCCTCCTCTCCAGTCACCCTTACATTACAAGGAACACTCATGAGAACTGAGGAAAATGCAACAGCATTTTCGGTTGTGAGCAATTTTGAAGGTAGGTTAGATGCACAGAAGCAATAATATCGAAAATATTTGAGAAAAATGTACTGGGTTTGAAGGCTGACCATGCTGGATGTACAGATTAGATAGATACAAGATACAAGGTGTTAGATACAGATACAAGGTGTTTCAAACCCAGAACAGCAACAAAAGAGAAGAAACTGCTAAAAATCAGTGAAAGTGGCACTAGAAACCATGCATTACAGAGAGGAAATTCTTACTGTGGAAGGTAAGAACTTGCAAAAAAACGTGGACAATAAAATTTCTTTCCTACAGTCAATAAAGCTACAGTAGTTTAAAATATCATGTTTAGAGTATTTTCTGACGATCTTGGATATTTCTGTCCATCATATTTGAAAAATCATGGCAGACAGGTGAAGTTCCAAAAGACTGGGAAAAGGGAAATATAACTCCCATTCTCCAGAAGGGGAAAATGGAAGATGCAGGAAACTACAGACCAGTCTCACCTCTGTGCCTGGCAAAAACATGGAGCAGATTCTTCTGGAAGACATGCTAAGGCACATGAAATACCACAAGGTGCTTGGTGACAGCCAGTATGGCTTTACTAAGGGGAAATCCTGCCTGACCTATTTGGTGGCCTTCTATGATGGGGCTATGGAACTGATGGACAGTGGTAGAGCAATTGACATCATCTACCTGGACTTGTGCAAAGCGTTCGACACTGTCCTGCACAACATCCTTGTCTCTAAATTGGAGAGACATCAGTTTGATGGGTGGACCACTCGGTGGATAAAGAACTGGCTGAATGGCCACATGCAAAGAGTTGTGGTCAATGGCTCAATGTCTAGCTGTCGACCAGTAACGAGGATGATCAGGGGACTGGAGTGCCTCCTGTATGAAGACAGGCTGAGAAAGTTGGGGCTGTTCAGCCTGGAGAAGAGAAGGCTGCATGGAGACCTCATAGCAGCCTTCCAGTGTCTGAAGGGGGCCTATAAGGATGCTGGGGAGGGACTCTTCATTAGGGACTGCAGTGATAGGACAAGGGTTAACGGGTTCAAACTTGAACAGGGGAAGTTTAGATTAGATGTGAGGAAGAAGTTCTTTACTGTGAAAGTAGTGAGGCAGTGGAATGGGTTGCCCAAGGAAGTTGTGAATGCTCCATCCCTGGCAGTGTTCAAGGCCAGGTTGGACAGAGCCTTCAGTGGTTTAGCACGAGGTGTCCCTGCCCACGGCAGGGGGGTTGGAACTAGATGGTCTTCAGGTCCTTTCCAATCCTAACTCTTCCATGATTCTATGATTCTGTGATATAAATTCAAGCTGCAGCTGTTTTTTCCAGGTTTTATAGAGGGAGAAACTGAGGCACAGAAAAATAAAACATCCAACTTAGCTCATCTATTGTTTCAGCAGAAAATCTAGGAGTCAAAGTTCAAGAGATTTGAGCTGTAATGCACTAGACAGACACTGCTCCAGGTACATAGAGTGCACTTTTACAAAAGAGGTTTGCATTTTGAATTTAGAGTCTAAGGCTTCTGTTTTAGAGACCAAAAAGGTCTCTAATGTTTTTGGGACATTAATAAAAAATGGAAAATTAAGTGATATACACATGACAATATTCATCACTACCTTATTGTTCATGGAAAAATGTTAATTGGGCCCTAAAGGGAGCATATGTGCCCTCAAAAGGATAAGAAATAGCCACACATAATATCAAAAGATAAAAAGTAAGTGGAATTTTACAGAAAATACCAAAAGCAAAACCAAAATCTATCCAAACAAGAATAAGGTCACCAGCACAGCTGCTCGTATGAGGGTACTCTTTGATAAAAGCATCAGGCAATTAGAAAAAAAATAAAATAAAATAATTGCAGGTGCTGTCATAATGGTGGCATTAAGTCATCACCTCAAAAGTGTCTGAACATGCTGATCTAAGAGAATTTCTATAACATTTCTCAAATATTCTAAATTTGACATACAAAATAGATGCAGCGTTGTATATAAAAGTTGCAAAGTGGTCTGAAGAGGGCAAAAAACCCTTTAATGCTTTACAAAGCATTGGTGAAACTGAAATTCAGATAATGTAGGCAACCCATTAGCCAGAGATGACTGGGAATAACTACTGAGATACAAAGTAAAGCAGCAGGAGAAGAGGTTGGGATTGAGCTAATTTGGATGGAAAGCGCTGGGTCTTGGCAAGAGAGAAATGCTCCAGTAAAGCAGTAATGGCCCAGTAAGGCAGAAAGAGTAACTAAAAAGAGAAATGTTTAATTTTAAACATTTTCAAGCGGAAATTTTTAACATGGTGGGTTTTTTGGTTTGGGGTTGGTTTGGGGATTTTTTTCTGTTCACATGCTGTCTTGATAGAAAGCAGGATTATTTTTTCCTATTTCTAAAATTTCTTCTCTCTGCCCAACTTTTTTGCTTTATACTGAACACACTTCATATAACAAAAGAGAAGATAGGAAGGGGAAAAGGAAAGGAAAAAATAAATCACAATTACAAACAGAAAGGAAAGTGACATGTTCTGACTTTTTAAAGATATGCTTTATTTGTAATAAAAGGGAAAAATAATTTTAAAAAGTTGTAATGTGTAAAAGTTTTTCATGCAAATATTGATTAGTTTTTTAGTCCTCATACTAAAACTTTAGTTAAAAAGCTAAATATTCAGGCAAACAGAGCGGCCTGTTGGGTTTGGATAAGAATGAAGAGAACATGGGATAGATGCTAATATTAGCTATGTTTTCAAATAACTGCAGATTACAGTTTCTTAAATAACTTAGAAAACACCATGAACAAAAAGCATCTCAAGGTAAGTGCATGGTCAAGCAAAAAAAGTTTACAGGGAGAGTTAATTATGATTTACTGTCAGAGTGGGTTAAGCTTTTCAAAGGTAGGGTTTGACGCTACTCAGTATTTTTCTTAGAGATTTGAGTGATAGAATTGCAGAAGGATTACAAATATTTTGTCACGGATTTCAAAAATATAAAGAAGGAGACTCGACAGCAGCTAATCCAATGCCAGCAACAGTTGCAGAAGGTGCTAAGGATTGCAATGAATTATTTTACCAGGAAAAGTTAATTCTCAGTTTCAAAACATTGTAACAGTGTATTTAAAGACTTTGTCTGATAATCCAACTTTGAATAAATTCTGAACAATAAAATACAAAGCATCCTGAAACACAAAGTGACTACAGAACTTGCCACCACAGATTTCAGTAGATCGTAAGTGCAACAGCTGTGCATGATAATAAGCTGTCCTTGCAGAGACTGGATTAAATCTGAAGCCAGGGCTGTCACACACACTGGACTCAGCACAAAATTGTTGAACAGTGAAAAAGCTTGGAAAGAGCCCATAGAGTAGGTCTAAAGGGTGTTCTTGCAAGAAAAAAACAGGTCAGAAAGGTTTTTGATCCACTCAGCTTGTTAAGCTGTTTGAAAACAGAGAATGAAAGGGTGGTATTTAAAAGGACAAGTCAAAGTTGAAAACTGAAGCATGCATTACACTGTACAATGTAACAGTTCCTAACTCACAGACGCATACAAATATAAACAGCACACATAATCATAGAAGCAAGCAGCAGACTCTGGGACTAACAATAGGAGGGCAGTAGCACCAAAGATGTAAGAGTGGCTTCTACATGACTTACAGAAATAAAGTACCTTTACTATTTCAATTCTGAAACTAAAAAGCGCATTTGGGTCTGTACCATACAAATGGAGCATGCCCAAATTAGAAGGGCAGCATTTAAAGGAGGTCATAGCAGCATATAGATGAGTCAGGCAGACTCTCAGCTATCCCTGCAGAGAGAGACTGGGTTAATGACAGTAATTATGGAATCCATTCTTTTTGTACTCTCATATATGGGTAATTTTGTCATTGGAAACTTAAATACAATGCTTATAGCAATTGATAATGAGCTCATTTACGTTCCAACAATCATAATCACTTTAGCTGTTGACAATTTGTACTCCTACATTCTTCATAGCAAATGAAGTCCTATTGGAATAGTCCTGTCCTTCCACTTTCTTGCAAGAAAAGCTTTTGTTTCTTTGTTTTTAATCTTAAAAAAAAAAATCTTAGTTTTCAAGTTGTTCCTGGTTAGATTCCAGTTTCCAAAAGCTAGACAAATATGTATTGTTCCAGCAATGTGTATTGTTTCAGCACTGACATCCTTGTCTTTAAACTGGATGGATGGATCACTCAGTGGGTAAAGAATTAGCTGGATGGTTGCATGCAGCGAATGCAGTCAACAGCTCAGTGTACAGCTGAAGACTGGTGAAGAGTGGTGCCCCTCAGGGATCAGTGTTGGGGCTAATCTTGTTCAACATCTTTGTCAGTGACATGGACAGTGCTATTGAGTGCGCCCTCAGCAAGTTTGCCAATGACACCAAGCTGTGTGGTTCAGCTGGTACGCTGGAGGGAAGGAATGCCATCCAGAGGGACCTTGACACACTTGTGAGGTGGGCTGATGCCAACCTTATGAAGTTTAACCATGACAAGTGCAAGGTCCTACATCTGGCTCAGAGTAATTCCAGGCACAGCTACAGGCTGGGCAGAGAAGAGATTCAGAGCAGCCCTGTGGAGAAGGACTTGGTGATGTTGGTCAATGACAAATTGACCATTTGCCAGCTTCAGTGTGCACTTGCAGCCCAGAAAGCCAACCATATGCTGGGCTGCACCAAAAAGTTTGTGACCAGCAGGTCGAAGGAGGTGATTCTGCCCCTCCACTCCACTCTCATAAGACCACAGTTGGAGAACTGTGTGCAGTTCTGGTGCCCTCAACATAAGAAGGACAGGGAGCTGTTGCAGCAAGTCAAGAGGAGTGTCACAAGGATGATCAAGGGACTGGAGTGCCTCCCATAGGAAGACAAGCTGAGAAAATCAGGGCTGTTTATCCTGGAGAAGAGAAGGCTGCGTGGAGACCTCTTAGCAGCCTTCCAATATCTGAAGAGGTCTTACAAAGATGCCAGAGAGGGACTCTTCATTAGGGACTATGGCAATAGGACAACAAGCAATGGATTTAAACTTAAACAGGTGAAGTTCAGGATAGATGTAAAGAGGAAGTTCTTTACTGTGAGGGTGGCGAGGCCCTGGTATGAGTTGCCCAAAGAACTGGTGAATGCTCAATCCCTGGCAATGTTCAAAGCTAGGTTGAACAGAGCCTTGGGCAGCCTGGTCTAGTGTGATGTGTCCCTGGCCATGGCAGGGGAGTTTGGACCTAGACGATCTTAAAGTCCTTTCCTAAAAATATATATAGAATATGTATTATATATAGAATACAATAATATATATAATACATATATAGAATGCTTTTCCTAACCATTCTATGATTCTATGATTGTAAAAGAAATATCCTAAATACACTGTATGCCACTGTCTCCTCCCCTCTCCCATTTGCCAACATTTTTTTCCCTTAAGCTTTTGCCACCAGCTTTAGCAGTACCAGCCAGATTCAATTCTTTAAGGGGGATACCTCCTCAGGTGGGAGACAGTCTGTCTGGCACAACATGAAGATGACAGCATTGTATTTAAAAGTATTGCTGATCAGTACATCCATCCTGTTCTCAATAGTCTTGCAGACAATGCACAGCCCTGTTTAATTCTATTTATAATAAGCACATGGTAATCATACTTACCTAGGCTATCTGGGAGCATTCACAGCTGTTTCTGAAAGGTCAGAATGTTTATTAATGCATTGTTTCAGCTGGAGAGGCCTATAGACCACAAAATTAAAACCGTAAAACTTAGTATCTCCCAAGAAGCTCAGGATGCAGTACTGTACCTCTTCTCAGTCTGACAGGTAAAAAAAAAAAGATCAGCTTTACCACCATGCCTTCCTTCATTGTCGCAGTTATACGCATTTGTATAGAGGAGTTCAAAGCTAAAGAACAGCTTTGTAGCTGGCTTCAGTACCTGAAGGAACAGAATTAGTCCTTTTTTAGAAACCAAGCAATAAGAAGCAGCAATTTAAGCTGTAAAGATGAAATGGTATCTCACTGAAACAATCCCATAACTGTGACTATAAATGAGCAATGTACGAAAGCCAAGACTAAAAATGCTGTTTATATTTTTATTTCTTGGATGGTTATATAGACACAGCACACAGAGAATACATAAAATGTAAAGCACAGTTTTGCTTTTCATAATTTCCAGTACAAGGGGATACATAAGATATTATCTATTTAGTTCCAGGGTGTAGTAGACATCAAATTAATGGCCTTGGGTTCCTCTTTTTTTCTTAGGTCATGTAGTAAAGTAATTTCTATGTACCACACATATATGCATTATTTAAATAATGTTCATGCTTGTCTAAATTCAGAAGTAGATTACTGATGACAAAATGTATGTCAGATTAAATTATACCCCAACTATATTTTTTCATTTTAAAGAGATTCCAGTGAAAATGTTTGCTTTGATACAAAGCTGTGGATTGGCAAGTGCAAGCATCATCCTATCCTCAAGCAACCTGGTACCAGAACAGTATTTCTAATGATAAAATTCACTGCCTGCTGTCCAAATCAGCAGAGAATAATCTCTTTCCTTTCATAGCAGAAAATGCAGGTCAAGCTGTCCTCATTGTGGTTGCCTACTTCCACCTAGTGACCAGAAAAGGTATATACATTAACCCTACAGTAATCCAACGTTTTTTTGCCACTGATGGATATTGCCACTGATTGATAAAGCTTACAAATCATAAAACTCTGTTCTTATTAATTTTCAAGTGATGAAGGAGTTTTATCTTCTCCCAAACAAAGAGAACAGATTGTCTGCAGCATGCTCAAAGAAATGTTACTGTACTTGTGTAATGCGTGTAGAGCGTGCATCTCTTAAAGAGTGGACTGGAAGAGTGGCCTAGCAAGAAAACTATATGAAGTTTAACAACGAAATATGCAAAGTCCTGCACTTTGGACAAAGTAACCAAAGAGCACAGCACTGGGGAGCAGCCTTGCTGAAAGGGACCCCAGCGTCTTGATGGACAACAAGCAGAACATGGGTCAGCAGTACCCTGCTGAAGCAAATCACATCCTGGGCTGCATCTGAGGGGGTATTATTAGCAGAGATAGAGACATGCTCATCCCACTCTACTCAACACTTATCAGGACATACCTGAAGTACTGTTTCCAGTTCTGGTTCCCAGAATTCAAGACACAGAGACTAGAGAGGGTCTACAAAAGGGCCACAAAGATAATCAAAGGGCTGGAGAACCTGCCGTATCAATCAGAAAAGACTGAAGGAGTTAGGTCTTTTCTCTGTGGGGAGAAGACTCGGGGGGACCTCAACATGGTATTCCAGTAATTATGGGTGGCTACAAAGGGGACAGAGGCACATGGAAAGGACAAGGGACAATGGGTAGAAGTTGAGTCAGGAGAGGTTTCATCTTGATATAAGGTAAACATTTTTCACAGTGAGAACAATTGATCACTGGAACAGCCTTTCCAGGGACATGGTGAAGTCACCATCATTGAAGGTTTTCAAGACATAGCTGGACAGAGTGCCAGATTACCTCATTTAGCTCCCCTTTTCAGTAAAGGTTGAACCAGATCCCTTTTGCTGGAAGCCAGTGACACTGTGCCAAGAAAGCACAGGCAGAATTTAGCCATTTACAGTTCTGCATCCAGCGAGAAAGGAGATGTGGGAAGAGTGAGAAAAAAGGAAGGTAGGAGGAGATGGACTGGATTAATAACATGAGTTCTATTTAAAAAAAGAAAAATAACCACTCCTTTGGAGTCAGGAATAGTATTCTAAGAAGAGACAATAATTTCAGTACCTAGAATGTTACAGGAAGCTTCCTGGTTTAAGCAGACTACAGATGGTAGTCACAAATGTCATCTGGAAAAATTTATGTTTCTTTAACATCCACTCATCTGTTTAGCAGAGATGCAGAAAGACGACTAGGACACAGAGAACAGTGTGAAAAAAAAAAGAAAAAAAAAAGAACAAGAAGGTAGGGAAAGAAATACATCACAAGCTCTTGCTTTGTCCTCTTGGTCTGTATCCTTAAGATAAAATTACCCCTTCAACATACAGCCTGAGCCCTTTCAGTGAGCATACAGTCAGCCTTTGAGAGAGAAAATTTACTTCATTTCCACCGCATAGATTGGCAGCAGAACACCAGTATTACAGCATCCAAGTGATTAGACTAGTTCTCTATGCAAGAAATCAAAGGGAGAAGATTTTTCCCTACAGAATATACCCCAAAGCTTGTCTGGCACACAGCATGCAAGGAAAGCCCCAGAAAAGTTGCAAGCACAGCAAGACTAATAACCATGCTCTATATTTAGACCTGTAGTCTTATGCTTTGTGCAAGCTACGTTAGCCTAAGAAAAGCATGGGAAGCCCTGTGACTCATATATAGCTCACTGAGGAAACTCCTTGTCATTATTCCTCCCTGTTAGAAGCATATAGTTTATCTGGCATATAGCAGCTACACAGGTCAGGCAAAGATGAAGAGAGCAAAAGCTATAGACTTTACCTCTTCTTCCTTCACTATGGCATTCACAGTCTGCTTTCAGAGCAGCACCCCTGTGGTCAGGAGAAGCAAGTAATTAAATCAAGCTAAAATTGGAAATTACTTCCTCTTGTCCCCATGCACAGTCACATAAATCTACATTCAGATCTGATCCATAGCTAAAATCTAGCCCAGAGAAGCTGTGGCTGTGCCATCCCTGGAAATGTTCAAGGCCAGGCTGAATGGCACTTTGAGCAGCCTGGTCTAGTGGGAGGTGTCCCTCCTTGTGCAGGGGGTTGGAACTAGATGGTACCTGGAAAAAGTTATAAGCTTCTCCAACATTCACTCATCTGTTGACATCTTTAAAGTCCCTTCAACCCAAACCATTGTATGAGTCTATGAAAAGATGACAGTTTGTCAAAGCTGCTGGATCTGCAATTCCAAATTATCATATGATTAATGCAGAATGGTAATTCTGAAACATCTACAGTCTAATAGACTTTAGTGAATTAATCACAGTTACATTGGCCCACCCAGTCACTAGATGATGACAGTAAAGATAAACCTTACTTGATTATTGTCTATTACTGGAACAGCTTTGTATTTCTATCACATACAGTTCTCATGGAGGGAGGATTTAACAACAGATTTCTAATTTTTCACCTTTTTTCTTCAAAAATTGCTGTGTATAATTCTTTTTCCTCCTATTTCTGTCAATTTATCTTTTGTGCTGTTAAAAATAAAGAGAATTTTAAACAGAATAAGAATGACATATCTTCCTCCCACTCTTCTTACCAAGTAAGTTTTTAATTAGATTTCCCTGTTGTACAAAAATCACAGGCAACATAGACAAAGTCTCTTGGAGAAAAAGACAAGATTTAAACTATTTTAATTGTTTAAAAAATTACATTAATTAAAAATGCCTTATCCTACTGTTACCTATACTGCACATTATTTCTCAGATACCCCTTAATAACTATGACATAGGTATCTCTATCGAATTTTACATTAAACAACAGAATCATAAAATTTAGTCCACTTGCATGGAAATTCTATAAGGTAATAAAGATTTATGTTCCAGTTTGGATATAAATATCCATACCATTAATAGTCTTAACTACTAAAAATCATCTCCTTTAGCATTCTGAATTGCTTTTAACCTCTAAGGTTCCTTTGGCAGAGAAAGAAAATCCTAAATGCAATTCAGATGATGTTTGTAATCAAATTTTGGTTAAAGCTGCCGGCTTCTCAAAAGCTGGTCATGCTCCTGAAGACTTGCAGATGTTCCAAGAAGGACAAACTCCAGGGTTGCAGGATTCTTTAGCACTCTACATTTTAGCCACAAACCACAAAGTTATCCTAGAGACCTGCCTGAGATGTCAGACTTAGCAAAATGAACACAGAGAAAGAGAGATCTCAAGGCCCATCATTATCACAGCTACAGTCTTAATCGTCCAAGCCAAGTCACATTAAATTCTTTCTTACAAGGTACAAAAATATTTAATCAAGCAGTCACAAACATCTCTAACTAAACTTTTATGTCAAACTACTTTAAAATAATCAGTCTCACTTACATTTTTCTACTAGCTGCATTTACAATGACCACGTGTTGCCCCAGACAGGTTGTAACATTTCTTCTTCTCTGCAGCTTGCCATGGCCTTGCTTTTCAGCTGCTTTTTATAAGAGATGCTCATCTGTAACTTCTCTCTTGTCTCCTGCAAGTTCTTCCATCATTAATGAAAATCAATCAGGCTGTTGTCTCTTTCATGTACATAGAAAGCAGTTCTTCAGCAGTTCTTTTTCAGAAGAGAGAAAAAATTAATGGGAAAATGATCTGTCAGCTCTTACAATACATTTCCCAGAAAAAAACAAATTCTCTGATTTAATCTTCTTCCCAAGTATAAATTAACTGCTTCAAAACATAAATCCCTTACTAAAGAGTTTCTACTATAAAAACAGTGCCCAGCAGAAACAGTGTTCTTACTTTCACTGTTTAACTTAAGGCAGAACAGGCCTGTGGTATATTGCTGAGGCTGATTATGCGTGTTTTTACATCAGTTCTCACTCTCAGTAGCTCCATAAGATGAACATATGAAGTATTGGCATAACTTCCTCCTTTGAGCTTTTGGACTTTACATATTCTTCTTGCCAAGGTTTGTTTGCCTTCCAAGGAATAACCATTTCAAGATCCCACAGCTCAATCTAAAACAGTAAACAGGGCAGCTAGAGAAAGCGGTTAAAGTGAGCTAGCCATAAACACATACCCAACATATTAATGGGTGAAGAGAGCCTCATTCCATGTGTGCATATTACCTGAACCAAGGTAGTGAATAGATGGAGCATGGTAAACTCCTTAAAAACCAAAGATACAATTGGGTTAACTAAATAGGTTTTCTACATTTCCTCATGCTACTGATTTCTGAGGAATTTTCTACACAGGAAGCGCTACAAAAGAGGACCGAGCTTCTCTAGTTCTAACATCATTTTCTGTCCAGTGGTATAGTTTAAGGCAGTGGAAAGAGGCAACAGGATGTGTGTTAAAATAGTTTTCTTCTCCTTAAAAACATTGCAATTTTTTCCCTTTGATGGCTCAGTTTAAAGGAAGGAAAAAGACAAGCAAGAGCCTGCTGTTGCACTGCCTTTATTGTCACCAGAGTCACTGCCATAATTGCACTTTCAATGTCTATGCCTGCCTCCACCGCTAGCACTATTACTAGAATAATTATAGCAGCACTGACTATTCTGCCCTTTTTTCCAGCCTTGTCTGTGACATGAATTTAAAGTGGTTTATTCTGCCTGCTTTCAGGCAAGACCAGTCAGTCACTTCCCTGCAGGGGAATAAGAGGCCCAAAACAGCTCTTGATTTTTTCATATCATGGCCAGCCTGATGGAGGATCAAGGCAAGAGACAGGTATTCCTATGAGTCTGTCTTCCTCACTGCTTATGGACCACGCAGGGCACACCTGAGC
The DNA here is from genome assembly GCF_012275295.1 of Melopsittacus undulatus. Classification (NCBI taxonomy): domain Eukaryota; kingdom Metazoa; phylum Chordata; class Aves; order Psittaciformes; family Psittaculidae; genus Melopsittacus; species Melopsittacus undulatus. The sequence goes on from NC_047533.1 coordinate 33,135,056, forward strand.
CAACACATTCAATTGCCAGTTACTGATGATAGTATTGGAAAAATCTGCAGAGCAAGGAGGAACTAAGGGATTAATCTCAAGTTTACCATTAAGCATGTGATGAAATGCTGGACAAAGCATTACGCCACCACCTTTCACTTAGGTTATGGGATTTCAAAAGTCTGCTTACGCCCATATGGTCTCATACACTGCACTTCAGGGTATTGTTAAAAGCCAGTGTTGAGTTTATAAAACTTAACTAGTAAATCTTTAAACCCTGTGGATTAAAACTTTCAGTCCTTCTGATACTGGCATATTTTTACCACAGGATTAGAGCATCAAAAATGCAGAAAAAGCTATTTATGCTTTCAAAGATGCTTTCCATCATAATCCTTCATGATGTATCCAGTGGTAGGCCTCTATTTCTTTTGACACATTCACTGTTACTGCAATACTAACATATTATAGAATCATAAAATCATAGAATAGTTAGGGTTAGAAAGGACCTTAAAATCATCTAGTTCCAACCCCCCCACCATGGGCAGGGACACCTCATGCTAAACCACTGAAGGCTCTGTCCAACCTGGCCTTGAACACTGCCAGGGATGGAGCATTCACAACTTCCTTGGGCAACCCATTCCACTGCCTCACTACTTTCACAGTAAAGAACTTCTTCCTCACATCTAATCTAAACTTCCCCTGTTCAAGTTTGAACCCATTACCCCTTGTCCTATCACTACAGTCCCTAATGAAGAGTCCCTCCCCAGCATCCTTATAGGCTCCCTTCAGATACTGGAAGGCTACTATGAGGTCTCCATGCAGCCTTCTCTTCTCCAGGCTGAACAGCCACAACTTTCTCAGCCTGTATTCATATGGGAAGTGCACCAGTCCCGTCCTCATCATCATGGCCCTCCTCTGGACTTGTTCCAACAGTTCCAGGTCCTTTTTATGTTGAGGACACCAGAACTGCACACAATACTCCAAGTGAGGTCTCACGAGAGCAGAGTAGAGGGGCAGGATCAACCTGCTGGTCACGCACCTTTTGATGCAGCCCAGGATACAGTTGGCTTTCTGGGCTGTGAGTGCACACTGCTGGCTCATGTTAGGTTTCTCATTGACTAACACCCCCAAGTCCTTCTCTGCAGAACTACCATGAATTTCCTTTTTGCCCAACCTGTAGCTGTGCCTGGGATTGCTCCTACCCAGGTGTAGGACCTTGCACTTGGCATGGTTAAACTTCATGAGGTTGGCATCAGCCCACCTCACAAGCATGTCAAGGTCCCTCTGAATGGCATTCCTTCCCTCCCGTGTATCAACAGGAACACACAGCTTCGTGTCATCGGCAAACTTGCTGAAGGTGCACTCAATCCCACTGTCCATATCACCGACAAAGATGTTAAACAAGACTGGTGCCAACACCGATCCCTGAGGGACACCACTCATTACTGATCTCCAGCCAGACACTGAACCGTTGACCACAACTCTTTGAGTGCGACCATCCAGACAGTTCTTTATCCACCGAGTGGTCCACCCATCAAACTGATGTCTCTCCAATTTAGAGACAAGGTTATTGTGCAGGACAGTGTCGAATGCTTTGCACAATTCCAGGTAGATGACGTCAACTGCTCCACCCCTGTCCATCACTTTTGTAGCCCCGTCATAGAAGGCTACCAAATTGGTCAGGCAGGATTTCCCCCTAGTAAAGCCATGCTGGCTGTCATCAAACACCTTCTTGGTTTTCATGTGTTCTAGCATGCCTTCCAGGAGAATCTGCTCCCAGATTTTGCCAGGCACAGAGGTGAGACTGACTGGTCTGTAATTCCCTGCGTCATCCATTTTCCCCTTCTTGAAAATGGGGGTTATATTTCCCTCTTTCCAGTCATCAGGAACTTCACCTGTCTGCCATGATTTTTCAAATATGATGGCCAGTGGCTTTGCAACTTCATTCGCCAGCTCCTTCAGGACCCGCGGATGGATTTCATCAGGTCCCATGGACTTGTGTACATTCAGGTTCTTAAGATGGTCTTGAACCAGATCCTCTCCTACAGTAGGCACAAGGTCTAGGTTTTCACAGTCCCTGTGTCCACCTTCCAAGACTCAGGTGGTGCAGTCAGAGCCTTTGCCAGTGAAGACCGTGGCAAAGAAGCCATTCAGAACCTCAGCATTCTCGAAATCCTGTGTAGCCAGTTCTCCCGAAAGCTTCCAGAGGGGGCCTGTGTTGTCCCTGGTCTGTTTTTTAGCCTCTACATACCTGTAAAATCCATTCCTATTATCTTTAACATCCCTTGCCAAGTTTAGCACCAATAGGGCCTTAGCTTTCTTAACTTGGTCCCTAACTACCCTGACAACATCCCTGTATTCATCCCAGGCCACCTGTCCTTGCTTCCACCTTTTATAAGCCTCTTTTTTCCTGTGAATTTTTCTCAGCAGCTCCTTATCCACCCAAGGAGGTCTCCTGGCCTTCCTGCTGCACTTCCTTCTAGTCAGGATGCAACACTCCTGAGCTTGTAGCAGGTGATCCTTGAATGTTAACCAGGAGTCTTGGGCCCCCCTGCCCTCTAGGGCTATATCCCATGGAACCTTGCTAAGCAGGTTCCTGAAGAGCCCAAAGTCTGCTCTCTTGAAGTCCAGGGCAGTGAGCTTACTGCACACTCTTCTCACTGTCTTGAGGACCTCAAATTCAACCATCTCATGATCACTGCATCCAAGACTTCCCTGGAGAGTCACATTTCCAACGAGCCCTTCCCTGCTGGTGAGCACAAGGTCAAGCAGGGCACCTCTCCTTGTCGGCTTCTCTATTGCTTGCAGAAGGAAGTTGTCTTCCACACAATCGAGAAACCTCCTGGATTGCTTGTGCCGGACCATACCGTTGCCCCAACAGATGTCAGGGTGGTTGAACTCCCCCATGAGAACAAGGGCCTGCGAGTGTGAGGCTTTTCCTATTTGTCTGTAGAGTTCTTCATCCACAGGTTCTTCTTGATCAGGCAGTCTGTAACATATCCCCACAGTAATGTGTCCCATCACCAATTTCCCCTTAACCCTGACCCACAAACTTTCTGTTAACTGATCATCTGTCCCCAGACAGAGATCCATACTCTCCAGCCTATCCCTAACATAAAGGGCAACTCCCCCTCCCCTCCTACTGGGCCTGTCTTTTCTAAAAAGCCTGTAACCTTCCATTCCAACACTCCAGTCAAAGGAGCCATCCCACCATGTTTCTGTGATGCCTATTATAACATAGCCCCGTAGATGTACCCACATCTCTAATTCCTCTTGTTTATTCCCCATGCTATGGGGCATTTGTATAGAGGCATCTGATCCAAGCTCCAAATGAAGCCAGCTCATTGGCTGGAGTGGCTAGGATATCACTATATTGGTCAGAGTATTTATTATAGGTGCTGGCAACTGACTGGGTGTGTTGGGATGGAATGATGCCTCCCTCCCCCAACACAACTAGTTTAAAGCATCCTTGACAAGTCTAGCAAGCCTCCCAGCAAAGCCACTCTTCCCTTTCTTTATCAGAGCAGTTCCACCAGCCCCCAGTAGGCCTGGCCTACAAATGTGGGCCCCATGTCCAAGACACCCAAACCCTTGACTATGACTCCACCCTTTTAACTATTTATTAACCTGTCCAATCCTCCTTGCCTTTGGAAGGTCCTCCCCTGTGTCTTGGAGAATTGTCGAAAAGACTATCTGAGCTCCAGAACCCCTGACCACCTCTCCCAGGGCTCTGTAGTGCTTCTTTATACTCCTCAGGCTACTACTATCTATATCCCTAGCACCCACATGTATCACTAGAAGCGGGTAATAGCCCGTGAGACTTACTAGAGCAGGCAGCCTCTCCGCAACATCCCTGATCCGTGCCCCAAGTAGGCAACACACCTCCCTTGCGACCGGGTCAGGCTGACAGATGAGCCTTTCTGTGCCTTTCAAGGCAGAGTTCCCTACTACTACAACCCGCTGCTTTTTCCTGGTGGCACCAGTAGAGATCTTCTGTACCAGTGCATCAGCCGGCTGTTTCTGGTGCAAGTGCATTTCCTCATCAGCCCCCTGCAGGACAGCAAAGTGGTTCTGGGTGGGTACAGCAGATTTAGGAGGAAGCCCCTTGCTTTTAATTGCTCTCTTCCTCCTTTGGTTGTTATTTTTTTGTTACTAATTCCCAGCTTCCCTGATCAACAGCCTCCTTCTTTCCTCCATGAGTTAGAGGGGAAGCTTGAGGCCCCTGTGCTCTTTGGGCCTGGAGCAAGCAGTCCTGCTTCCTCTCAGCTTCCCTGACATCTTGCAGCTTACTGACAGCATCCTGTAGCTCAGCCACCTCCTGGAGGAGGACCTCCATCAGGGAGCAGCGAGCGCAGCCCTGCCCATTCTGCACCTTTCCCTCACAAGACCAGTGCAGGCACTCTCTACACTCCGAGCTCTGCACCGCAGCCTCTCCTCTTACCGGCTCTGTCTGGGTGCCTACGCTGGCCAGCACCGAGGCAGCCAACGCAGAGCTCCCAGACCGGACCATGGTCATACGGCGAGTGCTCACCATCCTGCTCACCATCCTGCTCACCATCCTGCTCACCATCCTGCTCACCATCCTGCTCACCTGCCCGCACAAACTACATCGACCCGCTCTGTTTGCCGGGCTCCTGGTCACCGCGCTCCCTGGGCAGGTTTTTAACCACTTGCAGTTGCTGCCACTCCTCCTGGCTCCGCCCCCGGTGAGTCACCTCCTCGCCGGAGCTGAGCTGCCGGCTCTTGAGCAAGTCCTGTCAGGGACTTGAGGCTCCCTCCTCAGTGGCTCTTGTCACTCTGAGGTGAAGCTCCTGGACGCTGATCTCCCCCCGCTCCGCTCCGGTGTTACAGGCGTCCTCTCTCAAGCTAGTCCCCTGAGCAAGTATATATTACTTCCATTATTCTCACAGACATCCTGGTAATTTTTAGGACAACCTTTAGTTCACTTTTGTTCTCCTGTATATCCCTCCAGGAGGGCCATTCCTGCTAATTTTTAATGAATTATCTATGTGTTAATCATATATCAGTTGAAGATACCTCTCACATACCTATAATGATTGAATAAAGAACACTACAGATGAACAGCTCATACAAATTAATTTTTTCTTTTATATTATCATTTTTTTCTGTGTTACAACCTTTGCAGTCATCTATTTTTTTTTCACTCCAGCTATATGTTTCTACACAGAGTTTGTACCTTTCTATGTCATTCCTAGCATGTCTTCCAAGAGAAACTATCTCAATAGCACACAAATATTCTAACCACTCCAAGAGCAGTACATATGTAAAGGTCATCATACACAGTCATGACATACTAAGAAGCAATAATCTTTGTACATCATGTTACTTGGGAGACCATCATTTTTATTTTTCATAACAGCTAGTAGTAAAGACATACTTGGAAATACTTGGCAGTGTTTTCTGCTCTTTCACTCATTTTCTGCTTCAGCTCCTCAGGTACCAGCTCTTTTACTAACTTGCTTACAGTATGAACTGCATAGTTGATTAGACTGAGGGATTCCCAAGTCATGGTAGCACTACCCAGAATTTTTAGAAGATTATCTCATTACTCATTGATTTCTGAGACACGAACACTCTCCTGATCAATGCCAAATAATAGAGGTTGCCTTTAGTTTTGTCTCAGCTGACATGAAAATAACTAATGATCTTATTAAGAAAATAGATTAAAGGTAGTGATAATCAGTGACAGCTTATTCTGCAGTGGCATCTGTATTGATGCATTTCTGGTGCCTGAAACACTAGAAAATTTTCTTTTATTAAACGGAGTTAAAAGAGATTAACAGTATCCTGTTTCCTTAGATGTGTTTCAGGGAGCTCTTTCTAACACTGTAAATGGCATGTCAAACCCAATACTGTTCTCCTAACTGAATGTTATTAACACTGTTTCAGTGGTAGAGTACAGCCAGATGTCTAAAGGGCTGTACTATTTTATTTTCAATTTCATTTTCCACTTCTAATCATAAATAAAACATAGGCGGAAGCTTTACTTTATCTTGAAGCTGATTACATCATTTGTATATTCTAAGAAAAAATCATTACCTTCTGAGTGAACCACAACAGTGTTAGGTGTAGGGCTTTGGTGCGTGACTAAGAGCCGCACATACATTCAGAGTGTGAAAATTAAATTTATCTGGAGAAATTAGTTCGAATGCTGCCTAGACATTTGGGATCTCTAAGGTCAAGGACAGTAAATGTACAGGCTAAGATCACAGCTTTGAATGAGATACACACAGAAATCACAATATCCATAAATTCTGGTTTTAATCTCTTGTAGTATCTGCTCTGACCTTCGGCTTCAGCCATCACAGCTGACTCAGTGCATTGCCTGGGAGCAAGCTGAGAGCTCTGCCTTACAACACTGTGACATTAAACAGACTTCCCTTGACTTCTCTTCATAAATAAATGAAAATTGGAGATGTAATATAGCTTGAAAAAAGTTAATGGTAACCTTATGGTAACTGAGCATCTAGCCAAAAAAAAAAAAAAGCAAGTCATCCTGCAGTGAAATTTTAGATTAAATTTGCTTTTTTTTGCCAGAAAAGCTCTGATATCCTCAAGAGCCCCTACAAATGCAAACAAATTTATAGAAATCATACTCTAAGAAATACTGTAATATAACCCAACCCCTAGTAATATCACTAATTCAGGGTCATCTAATTAGTTATAGAGGTGTACACACACTAAGGTAGTAATATCCACTGGACCCATGACATCTTAAATTCTCATATGTTTCTTGCTAGAACATTATTTGGCAAGAAAAGTCTGGTTTCTGCTGAGATAGTACTTGATGGTTTATGTTCAGTATATCAGAAATGATCCAATGTATCTAGTAAATGAATTGTGCAAACTTTGGTAGATACACTCTTATGAATTGTTAGCAAAGTTCAGCTAAATGTAATTTTAAATAATGTCAGTCTTCACATTTACCTTTTAACTTACAGCAAATAGCTCAAGACATGATCATTTAGTTTTTTGTGTCTTTGCTACTCACCACTGTAACAGGTAGAGGGAAGGATAGCAGGAAGGCTATGAGTAGCCTACAACAAAGGAGAACATTTTCCCATCTCTGATCACAGCTGACACCTTAGGAAGAGTTCCAGCTCTCCATTAAGACCATGTAGACCAGTAAACATCATTTTTGTCATTGCCAGGAAAAAGCAACAGGCTTTGTGTTGACCTGGCTGTGCCAGGACCTGACACTTGCCTCTGCCTCAGCCTGGGCTGGTTTAACAGCTGTGCAGTGGTCAGTGGCTGCTGCCTGACCTATTTTAGCCTGAGCCCTAGGAATACCCAGTGTGGTAAAGGCCTGAGAGGCAACCACAGTGCAACAAACAGCTCCCTGATGTAACAGGGCTGGGGGAACCCACAGGGCATCTTAAAAATTTCATCTGAAAAGCAATGAGAAAGAAGCAAACTGTTGAGAAAATGGATAAAAATAACCCCAGGAAGATCATATACCCAAAAGGAAGAACTGTTTTACTGAAAGAAAATAGAGGTACAATTCATATGTGGCTGGTCTCTCTCAGAAGAGATCAGAAAAGATGAGGGCAAGACATTCAGAGCATTGGGACTGCAGAATGAAGCACTACTCATATCAACAGATAAGCCTACAAACAGCCAGACTAACTGAAAGAAGGAATTCACTCCACATAAAGATTAACCTGCATTCGCTTCACGTAAAGCTTTACCTGCGTTAATTAGAAAACTTGTTTGGAAAGCAGCTCCCTCCTTATTAAATGGAAAGAGATAGACAAGTAAATCTGACTTTGTCTACTAGATGACACCATGAACACCTTGCCCAAGGTCCCACAGAAATAATGAATTGAACCCAGCTTTTTCAAGTCCTCTATAACCACACATCGTTTAACGAACTTACCATCATGACATCATTGTTCATCTTTCACTGATTCTGTAACTGCTGCTCAGGCGTGCTAGTTATCATCTTGTGAAAATTTCCCACTTTGTTTCCTTCATTTAGTTGAATACCACTATGACAGTTTGTAGAGCTCAGCTATATACAGCTGTTAAAGCCTTGCCTCTGTATAGAGAATACTCAAATAAGCAGAAACCTGTAGCAACACAGTCTTTATTCTTAAACTCCACTTTGCATTTCATCTTATTTGGGAAAAAAAAAAAAAAAAACAAAAAAAACCCAACAAATCCCAATCTACATATTGTACACGAGTTAGTTTTCTTAACATCTCTTCATATGGATTGTACAGCAAATTTAGCAGGCTTGACCTATGTGATTTAATTATGACTATTCTCTCCTCATGCAGCTAAAATAAAATAGATTTACTTAAGGGTTGTGCTGGAAGTCCTTGAGGTCAGCCATAACCCGATTCTAGATTCATCTAGGGGACAGACACATAGCTGCCAAAAAGCAGTTAAATTCTCCTTGACCTGAGACTGCTCATCTAAGACTTGCTGGGCTGAAATTCTTTCTCCTTCGGAGTATAGGGCTGCTAGGAAGGTTCCTCTCTTGCAACTAGGCTGTAGCGCTCAGCTGAGGTAAGACTTGTTGAGAAATCTATAAAAATCTTGCTTTTTTTAAATCCAGGTGACTGTTTAGAGGAGACACTGAGGATGTCATAAGGTGGCTCCTAGGAGGACAAACACATAAGAGAAGGTAAGATTTTTAGATTTTTTAAGATAAGCTTCAGTGAAGTAGCTGTTTGCACTATTCTATGGCTGTTTGCACTATCATGTACCTTTACAACCTACAGACTAAAAAGTTTTTGCTTTTACTCCCCATGCATGCGCCATTTTGCGACTCTAAAACATGTATAGGCTCATCTTGAAAACTGACAGAACACATGGCTTGAAGGATACTGAGAGAAGTTAAACAGTCTGTCTTGCTCTAACTTTGTTATCTCTGTTCCTTGTCAATCACCATAGGACACAGGAAGATATGAGAGTAACATTGTAACGAATGATGCCCCTGTTGTTACGCAACTTACCCGATCACTTGTTTACTTTTCTAAAAATGGTGTATTCAGTACTTAACCCCGTGACTAATGCTCTTTGGTGTTGGAAAAAGAGTCCTGAGTAGCAGTTTCAACATGAACATATCACTAAGAGCAGGTGGCTTCACCTCAGCTTGTGAAGTCCACAAACATAACCCTAACGAACTCTAGTCTGGTCCCAGAGGTTAACTCATTGTTAGCTTTTACAAGCCAGGATAGGCAATAAGGCCTTCCAAACAATTTAGGCTAAGATTCGTTATGATCAAAACACCCCTTTCTTACCTCTCTGCCATGTTTTAAGGAAACGTGGCTGAGCAACACAAGCTTCTGCAGTTTTCTGCAAGGATCATAGAATTATAGAATAGTTAGGGTTGGAATGGACCTTAAGATCATCAAGTTCCAACCCCCCTGCCATGGGCAGGGACACCTCACACTAAACCATGTCACCCAAGGCTCTGTCCAGCCCAGCCTTGAACACCGCCAGGGATGGAGAATTCACAACTTTCTTGGGCAACCCATTCCAGTGCCTCACCACCCTCACAGCAAAGAACTTCTTACTTATGTCTAATCTAAACTCCCCTTGTTTTAAGTTTGAACCCGCTATCCCTTGTTCTATCACTACAGTGCCTAGTAAAGTGTCCCTCCCCAGCATCCTTATAGTCCCCCTTCAGATACTGTAAGGCTGTTACAAGGTCTCCACGCAGCCTTCTCTTCTCCAGGCTGAACAGCCCCAACTTTCTCAGCCTATGTTCATACAGGAGGTGCTCCAGCACCCTGATCATCCTCGTGGCCCTCCTCTGGACTTGTTCCAACAGTTCAAAAACTAATTTCTCCCTTTTCTCAGTAGTGGATATAAAAGCAGCTTTCCTTGATTTCTCTATGACATTGGCATGCTCCTGGCTACAGAGTGTGTCCCCACTAAGGTCAATAGTTCCTCATTCAGCTGAGCTGCAATGAATTGTACATGTTGAGAAAACATGGCGTCTCAGCTGAATTCAGGAAAGAGCTGAGCAAAGACTCCAAAGTTTGATTTATCAGCATACGGTAAGAATGTGTCTGTGTACCACAAACTGTCTTTCATTTGTCTGGCTACTATGGCCACAGTCACAGGAGTCCAGGTCAGCCGCAAACCTAATATAGGGGAGGAAGCCAAGAAGTTTCTATGATATTTCAGAGCCAATATGCTTATATGTACGAAACAAAGACTTTTAAGAAATATAAATAAAGATTTGAGAATATTAATACTGAAATAAATTTTGTGTGAAAAGTTGTTTCAGCCAGATACACATCATGACAAGGGGATTCTGGTTGTGGCCAGGGATTTGTAGTCATACACACTCTTCTAGTAAAGTAGAATTAGTACTAGTACCCAGCACGTAGGTATTTTCACAGTTTCCTAAACAACAAATTTCATATATTGTATCTACTACACGTATAACCCCATTCAGCATCAAGAATTAAAGCAGAGAGTGAATATAATTAAATGAGAACATCGTGTCAAAAGGGGACTGCAGTAAAAGTGAGTAATTTCCTTTGGAATTCATGCCTACTTGAATGTGCAATTTTGCACAGATGGAGATTTGCTTGAGTTTAATTAAGAAGAGCTCTGTAACGGTGATCTCATGAGGAACAAAAGAAAGCCAGTGTGGTTTACGTGCATAGAAATTATACCACTAAAATACTGAGCAATAGAAATTTGCATAAGCTGTGGGCAGCACAGGTGGTTTACCATTTCTTAGGCTTTTGTATGCTATTTCAAGTCTTCTAATCTTCCTCACTTAGACACCCTCACATGGACAAGACATGTGAGCTTGTGGCATAAAGCATTAATGGTACCAATGAGAACAGTTGTAGAGAAGAGCATAGGACTCACTCTTAAAATCTTTCGTCTTTGGCCCTGGTTCATGAAGTGACATCCCTATGTTCTTAAGTTCAACTTTATTCTGATCAGTATTTAAGAATGCATTTCACTTTAAGCATAAGCTTGAGTAATATTGATTTTGAAAAATTTAATTTGCACAGTCCTAAATAGAGATGATTTTCTGACTCTAGCCCCAAGTCTTTAGAGTAACAGCTCACAGAGGTCTGTCCATGCCTAACCTAAGTCACGAACTGTCTGTAAATCACACCATGAATCTCACGTGCACAGTATTGTAGAAATGTTCTACAATATTCTGTAGGTACCAATTATTTTGCCTTGTTATATTGTAACCAATACCTAAAACTGACTTCAGTTATCTAAGGCTTTGTAAAGACAGCATTCCATGGGCTATTCACTCTCACGCGGTTCTTTTCTACCATCCTGAATCTGTGGTTTGAGTCTTAGGAAGCCAAAAACCACAGCTGAATCTGCTCAAAATATAGCTTACCTATTTTGTTCCAATTATTTTTCCATAGTTTCCTTAAAAAGCAATCAGGAAATTTTCTCTTTTAGTGATGCTCTTTCATCCTACAAAGGAGAGAGGCAGGTGATGAAAAAGTAATGTAGTTGTATTAAAAATTTGTCATTCCAACTACGAAATCTATTTAGGGGCCATTTACATGAAGAAAAAAAAAAAAAAAAAAAAGTTCTGTTTTTCCTGGAAGCCTAAAATTCAGTTCTTGTTGATGCATGAAAAATTATTTTCTTTCAGACCTTCAGACCTTGGACTCTCTCCACTAATTTATATATTCGTTTTATATTCTTCAAAATAATGCATGCTTGCTTATGTTGCTGTGTTACCAGTGTAATATAAAAGCTAAGGCAACAGGTAATAGTGCTGTGTATAACATGTTAATAACATCAACAGTCTGAGCACAGCATTGGAATGTAAACTATTACCTAAAAAATAATCTAGATTTTTACCATTTTTCATCTTTTCAAATTATAGATATTTTACATCCAGGTGTTTTGGTAATCTCTTGATAATGAATTACTTAATTTTACAAATCTATCATTACAAATTGCCAGTGCAATTTTGGACGAATTTTACTTTTCAGTAAGCACTGCTTTCAGTACTAGAAAACCTAGTGGTTCACAGAGCAAAGCATTCATGGAAGTTAAAATGTGACAGAGCTGAGCTGAGAGCAATTTATGAGAGTACATATGAAATATAATTAATCTATTTATGATGCCCCTTGAAGGATTGTTAATCCCTGTAATCTGCATTCTGGAGAGATGAAAAGCAATAGGTGAGAGGTGTTATTTTCACTGTTTCATTCAAGTCCAAGCTGGATGTGGTTCTGAGCAACCTGATCTAGTTGAAGATGTTCCTGCTCATTGCAGTTTCATTGGACTAGATGGCCTTCCCTTCCAACCCAAACTATTCTATGATTCTATGATCTTTCAGCCATTAAAGCAATTAAAGTGCTAGAAGAAATTTCAGACAAAATGGTGAAGTCTGGTCATGATGCAAAATGGAATTTCAAATTTCTGATAGTGAAAAAGTGCTTTTCTTACAGCTGAATTCCAGTTTATATTCTATTACTCTAGACTATGTTACCACATCTCAGACATGAGATTACCACCTAGGGCAAAAAATCATCTGTATCATTCAGTTGAAGGTGAAGATGTAGAATGTCATGTAGACAGTTTCATTATCCTAACTGCCTATCTACTACATGTAGAGTAGTTTCATTATCCTAACTGCCCTAATTTACTTTGCAAATGCACCACTGCAATTTACCACACAGAGCCAGTGATCCAACCTTCAGAAAACAAAAGCAGAGATGAGTGAGAGTAAACCTGAGAAACAAAAGCGACACCCTACCACTAAATTAAATTTGATCCAAAAACAAAGTTACTCGTGATACTCTGATGAATGTCTTCATCAGCCTCCTTTCAGGCACCAACCTGCTCCACCATGGACTCCCATGGGCTGCAGGGGAATCTCTGCTTCAGCATATGGAGAACCCCCTTTTCCTCATTCTTCACTGACCTTGGTGTCTTCAGGATTGTTGCTTCCATATTTTTACTCCTCTCTCTGGCTGCAATTGCTGTTGCACAGCTTTTTTCCTTACATCTGTTATGCCAGATGCACTACCACCGTCACTGATGGGCTTAGCCTTGGCCATTGGGAAGCTTTTAGCAGCTGCTCACAGAAGCCACCCCTGTAACACCCTCGCCATCAAAATCAGGCCACGCAAACTCTATACAAGTAAACAGAGTTAATCAGTCTAATAATCAGTCTCCACTGTTCTTCATTCTGTACCCAGATTAAAAAGCGCTATAGTAAAGAGAAAACACAAGTTATAATGCAGGTCCTGGTTTTGGATATTAGCCTGGAAGTGCTGTTACAAATTCTAATTGAAAAACAACAAACAAAAACAAAACAGTGAATATATGAAGCTGATCCAGTTGTCTCCTTATGCTGCACAGATACTGAAAATAGTCCCTTTCCCATGTATTTTTTTTCCTTAATAAATACCAGCAGAATGCACTTGAAAAGAAGTTTAAAAGTGTTCTGAATTTTATAAAACATTAAACAGACTGATAAATCAGTCTTGGAATATACTTAAATTATTTTTCCTTCACCTAATTATTCTGACCATGAGAAAGATGTTATTTTCAATTTACATCTGAAGTTAGTCTTGAAGATCATCCAGTAAACACCAATGGGCTGGTTTCACCATAAAGCAACGAGGGAAATACTTTGTCCTCTCAGAAATGAAACATGTTTAATTTAGCATTTTCTCCTTTCTAGGAATAAACCACCCTGGCTTGTTTTCATCAGCATGTTGATCCTTTGCCAGTAGGATGTTTTAATTTAATAGCACTTGTCACCAGCTCATATAGCTGAGAGATAATTGAGAAGTAGGATTGTGTTCTGGACATGGAAAAGCTCACACAAAAGGTTTAAAAACCATCCACTAAACATGTTTCCAGGTAGAAAAACATATAATGTGAAGCCACAATCAGCTCTTGCACAACTTTGGCTTGCATTCCTGGAAACACATAGCTCAAACAGCAAAATACTGAGCTTTCTACAAGAAATATGGGAGTGGCATAACACTGTGAAGTGTGGATCTGTACATGCATTCTTATCTCCTGTGAAATGATGATTACCTTTGCCCTGGTTTAGAAAGAAAAGTCAATTACCAACTTTGTACAACTGCAAAATGACTGCCAGAGTCCCTGGGGAGATTCTGCAAACACAGAACAATCAGGGCTGAGAGAACAGGATAAAAAGACTTTACATCTCAAGGCAAACACACAAGGAGAAGTTTGTGGAGGCCCATCCATTCAGCAGACTGTCACTAGACAAAGTTTTAAGGTAATGACTGTGAACTACTGGCAGATCTTTTACAGCTGCAGAATGAAATGGAAGGGGAGGAAGAATATGGTAACAGTATGGAAAAATCAAATCTATAAATATTCTAATCCAGATATTTATTCATTTTGCAGGAGGGGAAAACCTCCCATTCTCTCAATGAAAGTGTGTTTATTACAGAAAGAATATGGTCCTATTTTTTAAAAGAGGAAAGGTTATCTGAGTTGGCCATAAGTGTCCCAAAGAAATTACTCAAAATTTTCACTGTAGATTTGGGTTATTCAAGCATTTCATTACATACTGACAATAAAGAGTACACTCCCAGAACAGTATTATGGGAGAAATGGCTATTTGGAAAACCACAAATTCCAGGGAGAGCTATAAATCCCCAGGATATCTCTGAATGATGATCTGTGTAGTCAATTCTTAATTATACTGAAAGATGTATGAAAACTCATCTCACCTGTATCTATAAATTTTCAGGATTGCCTACACAAAATTTGCTTAGGCTCTGAAATATTCCTTTTGGCAAAGATATAAAATAAATCACCTTCCATAAACTGGTATTCAATCCATCTGCTCCAGCAACACTGTTTGAGACAGCTGCAAATACTGTCATAGATGATCTATGACCTCTTATTTTTGAGATCAGTTTTCACACACCTGAGAAATATGCAGATGTCTAAAGGATGACAAAAATAGTAGACCAACAGAAAAGGGCTGTTGTCAGCTCTGTCTGACACAAATTACTTCCAATTTTGAAGATCTGAGGCTCTGTGTCTGGCAGGAACCTAAGTGAGTGAATAGTGTTTCATTCATCAACACTACATTCATTAGGTAGTTTAAATGCCACAGGTGGCCTGGGTGCTTTCCAGTGAATGTATGAAAAATCAGTGTCTTCACAGGAACAAGTGAGCACTGGGCTGTGTAATTTTACCCTCTAGATCAATTTGTGGATGTTTATTTAAGCAGATGGAAAGCAAGCTGTTTACAATAGGATAGCAATTGTTATGATCAACATAAACAGCTGATGTGACATTCACAGGAAGAATAACTTAGAAAGTTTGCTTACTATTTTAAATAAATTCAGAGTTGCTTTAAATTAACCAGGTGGCAATCTTTAGGCTATGCTTCAGGCATGGCATCATAGAGCCCACATCAAAAACAAGGGCATGTTTTGGGTCCAATTGCTTGCCTCTGGATCCCATTTCAGTTAACCAAGCAAGCTATGATTCCAGAATGAATTAGCAGTATCTGTACTCATTCTTCAGTTAAAATACAAAATTGCCAAGAGGACAGAGTTTTAAAAGTTTTGTGCAGGTTGACAGTCACCAGTGCATTTCTGAAACAAATTTCTACCATTTCCATTTAGTTTTGTTATGTGTTACTTCATGGCCTTCTGGCTCTTGGGAAAAGAATGTCGCTTACCCACAGAGCTAAGGAACAGTCTCTCAGCAATACTAGTTACAAAAATAAACATGGCTAGATTTAAAAAGCCAAACTTGCCTGTGGGACTGAAACTGTCTCTGAGGAGACCATCAAGACAGCAGGAGAGCTACACAACTCACAACATAGTGTAGCAGTCTCCAATTAATTAAAAAAACATGAGACAGAAAAAGAAATCCCTATCACATAATGATTGGATAGCCATCTTGGGGCACCCATAGCACCCAGGAACAGCAACAGGGAGATCCTGCAGCCCAGGGAGGAGAAAAGATTAAAGTGAGCACAGATGGTCACCTGACCTTGAGTAAGAACCTTGATTCCCCTCAAACCGGTGAGCAGCTTCCTCTTAGGAAAATTAACAAATCCTGATAGATTATTTGAGTAAAGGAGGTTTTCCTCTCCCCTTGTACCACACCAAAAGAAGCCAAAAAGGTTATTTGGAAAAGAAAACTTCAATCTGAGCCAACATTCTAGTTTTTAAGGTGCTCAGTTGGGAGAAGGCAATCCTAAACTTCAGGCTTTGCTGCTTGAGCAACTCATCAGTTACTCAGTTACATGCAAACTCTAGACTAACGCAAAACACCAAAGCAGCCTCTGTCACAGGCACAGGTTTCTGTCATATGCCCCTCAGGGTTCTCACATCTTCCCCAGTCTGGGTGAGCCACAAGGGTATATTTCACAGGCTTCTTTCTTCTCTCCAGCTCTTTGAACACAAACATTCAAAATACCACTTCAGGAAAACAAGACAGTAGATGTCAGTTCTCCTGAGCAAAGAAGGAATTAGGGATGAGGCTGGTGTCTCTGAGAGCACCACTCCACCAGCCTGTCTTGGCGACAGAGCACAAAGTTGATCCTCACAAAAGTGCTTTGGGTTGCACACACATCCTTCCCTGCGCTGCCCCATCATCCTAACCTCCTGCAGGAGAGACACAACTCAGCAAAACGTCTGATCTTTTTTTTTTTTTTATTTTGTAACTCACGATGGCATCTGACACTGTCTTGGGTTGCCCTGAGCCCCCCCAGTGAAGAACAAACCCACCTGTCATGCTGGCACAGCAGCTTGCCCACTTCAAGGGCAGCCCGCCACTAGGAGACAGCACCCAAATGGCACCAGAAGCAAAGTACAGACTCATTTTGAAACTATCCTTATCCTACCAGCCTTCACCCTCCTGCTCTGCAGGGATTTGCAGTCAGTTCACTCGATCAAGATATTGCACAGTTTTGTTTCCTTTTGGAATATTGCATCCCTCTTGCCCTGACCCCTCTCAGTATATCTCAACTTTACATTCCCCACATTTTGTCAGTTTTCCAGAGTTGTAGGAAATCACATTATTCCCACAATGGAACAGCAGCAGACCTGGGGAGCAGCAATGGGAGGTGAGGCTCCCTGGGGAGGGGGAGGGTGAAACATGGACAAAGAGCTTGGTGTGGTCAGGACCCAGACAGTGCCTTCAAAGCCCTAAAACTCACTGCTGCCTGGGTATCCCCATTCCATTTCATGGTCTCTCATAGGAACAGCATTAACAGCAAGAGGTACCTGACCTTGCTGGCAATGCAAAAGAGGAAGGGAGTAGCTGAAACACTCACATTTTCCATTCTTGAATGGTCTGTTGAGGTAAAGACAAAAGCTCTCTGGAGGAGGAAAAAAAAAAGTTACATGTAAAACTGTATTTTTCAAGGTCGGTCTTGGAGTTTCAGAATACCAATTTATGAAAACAAAGTGTAAAATATGTAGTAATGTGTGCAACTGACTGTGTCAACAAGGACAAACCAGTTATTGGAATCTATCACAAGGGTGCAATAAGTTCCAGCAGATGCTAAGTACTTTTGTGTTGAATGCATAATTTGAAACTTTTGGGGTGAAATAGTGTCCTGGAAGATGTACCTGAGAAATTCCCCAAAGCAAGAAGTAACTCTCTGATCAGTTACTTGTCACATGGTTTGATCAGCTGCAAAATCCTTGCATCCCTAAGGGTGAACACTGTCTGGATGCTAGTCATTGCAGTCACATGGGATCCAACCTTTTTTTGGGTCCTCAGTATAAGAATAAACTGCAGTGAGCCACCTCTGGGGTGCCAAGAATAAGCTTAGATGAGTCTGTCTGCAGATGAACATCATAATATGATAAGAGCATTTTAATCGTAAACTGGAAAAATTATGCATATATATAATGTGATTGACAAAATGTTGGTTTGGTTATATTTTTTCTTAGACAGTTTTTCAGTATACTAGCTATAATGCTTACAAGTTCAAGATTTATTTTTCTTAGTTATTCTTTCTTCTGTTCAAATTATAAGAATAATCAACTAAAGAGATTAAACAAGCATTCAGAGATGTTACAGAACTTCTTCCACCTCCCGAGCCAGAACTATGTTATTTTCTCTTCAAGATACTCTGATCAGATTTCTGAGTTCAGTTCATATGAACCAAGAGCAACAAACCAAATATCATCACTATCTGCTTAGCTGGAAGGGGTGTAAGGTTCTATTAGAGGTTGTAAGAGATACAATGAACAAGAGAAAGAGAACAGCCTGTTTTAAAATAAGACCAAGAATGGTCACAGAGCAATAAATGGAACGAAAAAGCAGTACGTCAAAAGGGAGACAGAAAAAGAAATGCCAACAGAAACACACTTACACTAAAAGCCCCCTTAGCACAAAAAGAAAAAGCAAAAGCTGAACTTGACAAGGCTGAAAATAAATTTGACAGCTTTAAGAGACAAAATGGAAGATGACCTCAGCTACACTGATTCGAGTAAACAGTTGTACGCAGATGGCCAAGCCAAAAAAAAAATCTGTGTACTTTCAAGTATAAAATATTCCTGGGACTGTAAAGACAGCACTTGCTGATCATAAATGAGGTCTGAAGATTCAGACTCGATGTTGCGATGCAAAAAATGCCAAACACTATCTTCAGGAAACAATCTAAAATGTCTTATCATAGTCTAAGCACACAAAAAAAGGTGTCACTGAGGAGAAGATATCCAGCTGTAACAACTGAAATTCAGAGAAAATGAAAAGTAATAGCATTATTGTTATTAAAATCCTTGGTCACCTTTGGTATAATAGTAAAAAGGATATATTTGAATGACTGTGAAAATTTTATCATGCATGATATCTCTTTCTGCAATTGAATTAATGCAGGGAAACTACACAGTAGCATTGAAAGGCATTATGCATTAATTTTTAATTTAAAATAATGATTCAGAATAAAGCAGACTAATTGTAGCAGTTTACAACAGAGGGGAGGGGTTTGACTCCTGGGCCTCTGTTCTAGGTGTCCTCAGCTATGAAATACATGAAGTGTTTTGTCTAACCTCCCCAGCCTTACAATGATCTCACTGGGCAGTTTTCTTAAACAGCACTGTAAGCCATGTTTTCTTTGGAAACTGCAGAAATACCTGAGTGTTTCTTGTGTGTCTCCCTCCTACACCAGTTACAAACTCATCACTGAGTCTGTTTGGATTTTAGAGGCCTTCCATAAAAGAGGCTTTCATGTTGCTCAGGTTGTCATCAGATAGTTACATCAGCTTCAAGATAGTTGGGGATACAACTGCTATTATCACATTGCCTGGAGGTGTGCAGATTTCAAATAAATTTGAAATCATGACTTCTGTTTTTCTCCCATCTACCAAACTGCAAAGGGCTTTTTATGTTGGAGAAACATTTGACTTGCAGCTTTCATTTATTAATTAGAAATCTGCAAAAATAAGAGGATCATTTTTAACAATCAGTTTGTTGAATTATCCTCTATAGTAGTGAGCCCTCGCATTTAATCATTCATTATACTCTGCTTATTCAGAGTCTGCAGATAATGTGTTATTTTAGCTTTTTCCACAACAGTGACTTGCATTACTGAAAATGTTCAAAAGAAAAAACAAAAAAAATCAATGAATATTTCATCTTACATGTGCTGTTTATTCTTTTTTTTTAAAAAAAAAAAAAAGACTCCAGCAGTTGCATACTGTACAAGTATTTTAAACTTAGTGGAACGTTCAAGAGCATATCAGAAGCAATTATGCTTTTTCTTTGATAAAAACTCATGAGAATTTGGTTTGGGTCCCTATAACAAAAACTGAAATACTTTTCAGTACAATAACTGACTTTTTAGGTCAAATTCGTTTAGATTTACTTGTAAGGCAACTTTGTATCATTCATATGTATCAATCTTATCATCAGTTTAAGCTCTTGGCCACTGTATCAGAATTCTTTCATTTGTTCAGTTCAGAATGAAAAATACTTTCAGCATGTTTTGCACTTTAAAAGCTATTTGGTGGTGGCTTAAATAAACTTTCAATTGTATTTTACATTAGAATTCTAAAGCTATACATTATTACAGTTGAAATGACAATGACTAACCACAGCTTTCTGATTGTGAGTGATGAAATTGAGACTGCTGTGGAAATCCATACCCTGCAGATAACTAAAAGAAAATAATGTCTTCAGATGTCAAACTGCTGCAGAGTCCTGGATAACCTTCCCCACAGCCCTTCCAGATAATATATTTCTGTTTAAAAAAAAAAAAAAAAAAGAAAAAAGAGGACTCTATCAAGCATGTTAAAGCACCTGGATAATGATTATTAGAACATAATAATGGTAAATGACTCATACTTTTCCCACAGCTGATCATGCAAAGAAACACATATATGCATGCCTGCACCCGCAAATGATACAGGTAAGGGTTAGTGCTAGTTCAAACACAAACAGAAATGAGAAGTGTGCATAAATACCAATCATGGAGCCTATGCCAAAAAATAAAACTAAGAGAAAATCCTGCAGTTTTCTGAGTGGGTTGACATCTAATCCTAGTGGAAAGATATCTGGCAGTATAATATGAACATTCTCACTGAAATGGCCCAAATCAAGATTTCTGCCTCCTCTTTCTTTCTGAAGGGAAGAGGAAAATGAAGGATGGGATAGGATGGGGAGGAGACAACTACTATTACAGTTCCATGTCTGGAGCATCAAATCAGAAAAGACATTCTGTATTAATGTGAGTGCAACACTTGCATTTTGAGAGGAAAAGTAGCAGTGATGGAAGTCAAAACCAGAAGGCCACACATCTGTAAGTTCTATTGGATTTTGCTACTGTTAATTTTGACTATGTATTTTTTTAATGTATATTCAGAACTAAAAATAAAAATCATATTTTACTACTCTGGCAAACCCTCAAACTTCTGAGAGGAAAAGCTGTGGGATTTGGCAGGGGGGTGTCCCTGTAATTCTTAGCAGAAAATAGATATTCCTGTTTCTTAGGTCTAAGAGCTTTCTACAAAACTCAATTTCCTATACATTTTTACATATTAATAAACATATTTGTATCACAAATTAAATAGACTTGTAATTATTTCAGTGTTTCTCTTTCTTTTTACTCTCCAGGGGCAGAATTTCCTAAACATTCTTGTGCTTTGAATTCAAGGATTAGAGTCTCAATACTTTTCATTTTGAATCTCTGTTGCTGTTAACATATTTGGAATTGCTTCTGCTTTGGAGAGGGGCTTTCCTGCAGTTCCAAAGTCCAGAAGAGTTTGTAATGAAGTTATTTTGGCTGTAAGAGTCTCCTACCCAGCTGTCATTCTCACTTTCCTGTATTTTTTGTTAGCAAACAGAGATCAAAACACATTCGACATTAGTAATTTCTCAAAAGATATAGCTGTTTCATAATGGCGTCTGAACATAAAAATTGAATGCTGTAACCAAGGACATGATAGTACAACAAAACATTCAACCTTTCCATGACTGACATTTCTGATGGTTGGGCCAATTTCTGTATGTGAAAAGCTATGAGAAGTTACTGTCTGTTACACATTTTTCCCTTAAGAGAAAAAATTACTTTCCTTGTATCCAATAATCTAGATTTTCAAAGCATAAAACTGAATTTATTTAAAAAAACACTCTTTTTCAAGGTCTGCTGTCAGACTTGGGTATATCAGATGGTTTTGTCTGCAAGAAAATTTTAAGAAGAATGATCTGTTAAAACCAATTATTGTTATCTAATACAAACTGGTGCTCTTCAGGGCATGAGCCAACCAAGTCACTTTGAATAGGAATAAACATTCACTACTGGGTTTCTGTTTCCTTCAGCTAAACATTCAAATCCTGCTCTTTGCTCACGACAGTGTCTCATATAAAATAGCTGTCTCATAAGCAAATGAGACTGAAGAGATAGTGAAAGTTCTTATGCTTGCTTTATACGAACTTATTTCTACCTCTAGTTGTGGCAATGAATTCCAAAGTGTAATTAACTTGTGTATTTATTTGTTTAAATTGTCACTTATTTACAGAATTGAGCTTTTCTTGTTCTTTTTGTTAGAATAAAAAGGAGACTAGGGTCACCTGATTTATCTTCTTTGTATAATCCATACCTTTGTAGCATTTGAGATCTAATTTGGAAAACCACAGCTGTGTATTACTTATTACCTGTTTTATCAATGAAACAAGTGAAAGATCATGTTTCACTGCCCATGTTAATTCTGTTCACTCCAATATTGCCTGGAAGACTTTGTGCACCTTATCTTGCTCCCCCTGGGCCACTTCTACCTAGATCTCTTTTTGATCTGCCTGAGAGAAGAAAATGAACAGTCCATGTAGGTAATTATATATAATCTCCTAGATAATATAATACAAAGATTACATAAACGTATACATAAAACCAAATGAATACATATATTCATTTTTATATAGCTATACCTAGGCAAGACTCAAAACATGTTGCATGACAATACATAGATACATGGAAATACATAAGATAGTCACGAAGCAATAACGATTTGCTTATTCTTGAAAGTCAATTAATAAAGTAGTTTTTTAAATCACAGTAAATAAGTAAATTATGCATACTTCAAAATTAACTCCACTAGGAGTATTCGGAATTTGGAGCTACAAATGCAGTGACACAATGTACAATATCTTCTCCAACAGCCTTAGAAAGGCAAAAAAACTGTAAAAATGTGTAAAATAAAATGGAAATTTGAGCTCTAATGACAAAACTGACTGCCTATCCTCTTTTCAGACAGATGTGCAATGAACTAAACCATCTTATTTGCCAGCTTTGGGAAAGGTGGTAATTAAGACCTATGATAATTGTGTGTGAGAAAACTGCTTCACACACAGCTCTTAAACGTATGCATATTCATCTCTCTATAGTTTTCCACTGAGGAAACTGAGCTACTGAAAAGATCTGTTTTGTAGGGGTTATTTCCAACTCGAAAAGGGGAGCTTGTCTTAACAATTTGATTATTTCCATTGGCACCATCAGAGGCTTTATAATCTCCTATTTCTCAAATTTCTCAAATTTCTCTAATTTCTCCTATTTGCAAACCTCTGAACAGATCATAATATGACATTTACAGAATGACTTCAATGAGTCATTCGGCAAATTACTTCTTTCAGCCTCTCTAAGATAACCCAACCCTGCATTCCAGAAGAGAAATACAAAGAAATAATCAGCTGTGTTTTCTGTCATTATGATGCTGATGTTGACTGCACTTCCACACAGAGGTCTCGGACAGTGATTACAGACCTGTTTTACTGAGCATTTACCCAGTGTAATACAATAAAATGTATTTTTACATTTTTCTCATATAAAATTAGTCTTTTTGTTTCATTATGAAGCTATTTAGCATTCAGTTGCCTCTTTATCATTTGATGCAAAAACAAAGAGGAAAACAAACAACACAGTGTTACCAACACTGAAATGTCTCTATCCACACAAAATACCATGGATGTACTCTGTTGTCATTCTTTGCCTTGCAGAATATAATCTCACTTATTCATTCACCAGGATTAAAGACTATGAATACCTTTTCTGCATTACCTGTATCTTACTGCATAGAAATATCCCTTTGAACCTAGAATAATTTTTTTTCTTTGTGGCCAGAGCCATACAATTATACATATTTAATGTCTAAATTCTTACAGTCATGCTCATTTCTAATTCTCCAGAAAATAGGACAAACATCTGTAATATTAATATCTGTTACCCACCTTTAAAAAATAAGTTCTCATTGATTACATCCATTCAAGCACTGACTGCAACTTGCAGCAAGTTTTATTTTTAAAAAAAAAAGTAAAAATCCCAAAATAGTTTAAAAGAAATAGTATTTTCTGTTGGAATCTTTTACATTATCTTTCTATTTCTGAAATAACCATTTATAATACACATCCCTTTTCTCTCTTTACTGTTTTTTTTGTATTTGTCTCTTCCTCTTCCCAGTCCTGTCTCTTTTCCTTTGATTTCCACTCTCTCAGAGTAACTTTTGTTGATCAGATTCTGCCCTGATTTAATTTGTGGTGGCCTTGCTTTGTTTTATTCAGGATACAAAGCATGAACATCACAATTCCACAAAACCTGCAGGGAACAGTCTGCACTGCAAAGTGACTTGCACTGACTAAAATACAACTGCTGGGGAAGGCAAGGGTATAAAAATTGCCCCTCTTTTTCTTCCTGCAGCAAATGTTACTTTCTTAGATTCTACACTCAAAAGCAGCATCAAATATCTCCTTATGTCTCTTGGTCTGGATGTAGCAAACATTTAGATACTTGCTTAACCTTATGCACACAGTTATTCAACAGAGTGCTTTACGTACAGAAATTGATTCCTCACTCTTACATAAATATTCTTAATTACTTGAGGTGAATTACAAGTGCATGTATTGGTATTGGCTGAGATTCTGTGTACGTTCCTTCTTGGGAGCTGCCATTTCTTACCACAATTAATTTAATGGAAAATTACAAACTGAAACAACTCACAATTTAATATTGCAGTCTATGAATTATTAAACTTTAATTACAGTTTCTTTAGATTTTTTAATCATTCAAGTCAATGCTTGTAGTCTTAAGTGCTACACACATCTTAAATATTTCATCTGTTGATAGCTCAACTTAACACTAAGCTAAAGTCTTCTAAGGCACTTTGTGAATTTTACAGCACTCATACCAGAAATTACCTAGAGGCCTAAACATGTCATTGTTAAATCCTTTATGTGTTGTGCCTATAACTGAGAAAACAGCATGGTTCTTCTTCACAGAATAGGTGTCAGACAATGCTCATGCCGGGAAAAGAAGCAGTACCATAAAATTTTCCATTATTTTTCTCTCTGACACAGGAACACAAAAAGTTATGGCTAGAAAGTGATGCATTCCGCCAGCCTTTGACAGTGTTCAACATGCTTTGATCTTCACAGCAAACTGTCAGCTTTGCTTTCCTTTCTAATATTCAGCAAGTAGTACTCTGACCACCTAGGGATCAAACCAAGAAAGTAGACTTTCTCCAGGGAAGCCTACTAAAGCTGAGTTTAGATCATGCAAGGCTTAAAAATAGTCAGATAAAACAAGAATTTGGAAACCTCAGCTTAAGGTTTCTCTTGATCTTGGGCTTTGTGTCATCTTTATCTGCTAGACCCTGTTCATCTTTGTTACAAATCCTTCCATTTCCTTTGATCCTCACCTCTCTACCCAGTGGAAAGCCAGAGCACCACTTGACCTGGTGTTAGAGAGAGTGAGTGTCGTGGTTTAAACCAAGTCCCCCAACTCCCGGAGAGTTAGGAAGGAGAATCCAAGGAATGTAGCCCCCACGGATTGAGATAAGAACGGTTTAATAGCTAAGGCATAACACAATAATAATGATACAGCCAATAACAAGCGAAAAGAATACAACACCCCACCAGCCACTGACCCATAACTCACTCCACCCTGCCCGGCCGAGCACCGCGTGCTCCCTCCTCCTTTTTCCTCCAGAGCTCCACCCCTCCAGCTCTTTCTCTCCCAGTATGCATCCTGGGCATCACGTGCTATGGTATGGAATACCTCATTGGCTAGCCTGGGTCAGGTGTCCTGTCTTTCCTTCCTCCCAGCCTCCCCTCCTCCACCTGGCTGGAGCATGTGCTCAGAAAAGGCCTTGAACAAAAACACCCTCAAAATATGCTCGCTATCAAGCAACTGTTCCCAGCCCAGAAGTCAAAACACAGCACTGCACCAGCTACAAGAAGGAGAAAAATGACTGCCATGGCTGAACCCATGACAGTGAGCCAGAACAGAGATCTCTTTGTTTCTCTAAGTCTTGAATCAAAATCCCTGCTCCAATAGAAAGTAGGATTTCACCCCTAGTCTGACAATCTTCTCCCTTGTCACACAATAAAACCTGCAAGTGTTAATTGTTCAGTATCTTCAAGCCAATGACCCACATAGCTTAAGTACTTCCTAATGCTTCAAACTGTGTACAAATGTGCTTCCTTTACTACGTTTTGTGTAATATTATTTCCAGTCAGTGGACAGCAATCCAGATGTGCTTAATATGCAATTTTGCAATATTTAACATAAATTTCACTAACACCACACAGTAACACAAAGGTGTCTTCAGATGTTAGGGCTCTCTCCTCTGTGTTCTGAAGGGGACAGTGTGGTAGGATAGAATAAAATAGTGCAGAAAGCTGCTGCCTTGGAGAGGAAATGAGAAGGAGTATTTGACGCAACAAGGAAAGGTTCAGATTTCTTTGTGCTGTGGTCTATGCTAGTCACAAAGGTTTAAACCACACTCCTTTTGAAACTCAACTGTGCAGTCAGTCCTGAAAGTAACTTGAATTGAAAGTGTGAGGTTAGTCCAAACAATCTTGCTAGGCTGCGTGGCTGAATTATCCAGAATTTGCTTTTCCTAAAATTTACAGCCACGGCTCCTCAAGACTGCTAAAGTAAAAGCTGTGGGATTTACTTTCTCCTCTCTTGTGAGAAAAATGAAAGATGCGATATGACACAGAATCTGGAGCTCCAGATAAAATATGAGAGAGGAGTCAATATGAGTTTTTACATTCACCTTTTTTCTCCTGTAAAACTAGTATTTAAAGCCTTTCCTTGATGATTTTCAAAAATGAAGTAGTTCATTATCCAAACTACTGCACTTGCTTGAGAAAGTGTGCTACTTACTCAACCTCAACACAACCAGTCGAAGTGGCAGCCACTTCACATCCCTGGTATAGCAGTTGAAACAGGCTGAGTCCAATTGAATAAGGTGGTAGCTCTTCTGGTCTCAGCACTTCAGCTGTGCCTGGGAGATATGAAACATATCAGAAGCTGTTGCAACAGTCTGTGAAGAGAAACAAGATTACCAGGATTAACTAAACACTGTGGGATATTTCCCTACAAAGTGAAAATTCTCATTACAAAGTGAAATGTTTTCTTTCTGTTCAAGTACTAACTAAAGGATTCACAAATTACAAAACTTGATATTATACTGAATGCATGATTCCCAGGGAATTGAAACTGGTCATAAAATAGACTTAAAAAAGATGGCATACTTTAAGGTGAATGCATCTATGACCATTTCATGTTTATGAAAAACAACACTATGTTTCCTTCACTTCAGCAAAACACTGGAAAAAAAAACTCTTTGTAAGAACAAGATTTTCTTGGTTTCAGTACAAGAAATTATAAGTTCTGCTGATCATTTAAATGCCTGTAGAAATGCTTACATTATTAAAACTAAACTGAAAAGTAATCAGGAACACCATAAGCCAGAAATGTCATAAACCAGAAAAAATCTCTCCCAAACCCCTCCCCTGCTTATATTCAATACCTCTCTAAGCTTCATTCACTAGAATAGAACACTTGCACAAAAGTGGGGATGTAACTAATGATGCTAGTGCAGTGTTGTTATCTATTCAAACTCAGAAATAAGAACATAAAAAACATAGAGGTCAGGCCACAGGCAAGAGCCTTAATCCTTGCAATGCCCTGCAATTTGTATCATGTAGCATATGCTTAAGGTGACAGAGACAGCCCTATGCTGATGACATTTAATGAGACAGGAGCCCTCCCAAGAAGGTCAAGTCCCTGTTCCTCCCCCTTCTGTGAAAGGTCAACAGCTTCCCTCAGTGCCGTGGTTTAAAACCAAATCCGCACAGTTCGCTCACTCACTCCCCGCCTTGCTCCCCCAACTCCCAAAGAGTTAGGAAGGAGAATCCAGAGAATGTGGGCCCCCACGGATTGAGATAAGAACGGTTTAATTGCTAAGGTATAACACAAATCACTACTGCTACTACTACTACAAATAATAATGATAAAGCAAACAACAAGCAAAGAGAATACAACACCTCACCAGCCACCGACCCATAACTCACTCCACCCTGCCCGACCGAGCACCGACCGATACCTCCTCCATTCCCCCAAAGAGCTCCAGCCCTTTGGCTAGCCTGGGTCAGGTGTCCTGTCTCTCCTTTCTCCTGGCCTCCCCTCCTTCCTGGCAGAGCATGAGCTCAGAAAAGGCCTTGAACAAAAAACACCCAAGCAGTAACTCAAAACATGCTAGCTATCAAGCAACTGTTCCCAGCCCAGAAATCAAAACACAGCACTGCACCAGCTACAAGAAGGAGAAAAAAATTACTGCTACAGCTCAAACCAGGACACTCAGCAAATTACCCTTTTGAATCCAACAGGCTTTTTTGCATATTTAATAAAAAATTGTCAGAATAAAAATAAAATATATTTAACAAATAGATTTGCTAAATTTGCACTGAAGTTTGACCTGAAAATTCTTTTTAAGTTTGGTTCATGTGCCAAGGGGTAAACCCCACTATTCATACTGCTTTACTGAAAGTAGTTCTGTTGCCACCCTAAATATAGAATCACAGAATGGTATGGTTTGGCTTGGAAGGGATCATAAAGATCATTTAGTTCCACACCCCCACCATGGGTAGGTGGAACTTCCACTAGCCCAATTGCTCAAAACCCCATCCAACTTCCTAAAAATAGAAAACAAGTCTTTTGCCTCAGTTCCAAAGACCTGACATAACCCCCACATTTCATGAGAAACATTCATGTCTTTGATTTCTGTGTGATTCCCAGGATAGTGAGATATATGTCCATCATGGAGGTGGAACGGCACAACCAGAGTAGGACCTCAAATCATAGAGCCAAAGAACTAAACCACCACAAACATTTACCAGAACATTTTAAAGACATGTCAAGGAGCAATTAATTTTTAACTAAAGAGCATGAGCTAAAAGGAAAAACATATTTTATACCGTTCACATTTTCTTTCACTTCTACTAGCCCACCCTATTCTCTCCTCATCCTAAATTCCTCCTCCTACCTTAATTTGTATCTATGTTTAACACAGTGTGATTATAACTAGGACACTCAGTCCTATTGAGACAGATGCTCAGTGTCAGATTTGATAAAGGGCTTATGTACCTAAAAGTCTGTCCAGGTTTTGGGAGTACATCTGTTCATCCAGCAATGTCCATCAGACCATCTTACAAATCTCACCTCTTTTACATTATCCTGCTGTAATGTTCAGTATGTAAGCAAGAGATAGGGGCAGGAGACAAAAGCTTCCTTTGCCTCCCACTGGCTTAGGGAGACAAACTTCTTATCTCTTCTCTACCACACTCTGCTTCATAGTGACCAGCTGCAATGGGCAAGAGAGCATTTCTTCTGTGACACGTTTAGGACATACCTCACAGAAGTAGGAAATATGATTTCGAACATGTTCTGATTAGGAGGACATGGATCCCATTTTCCATTTTCTAGATAGGTGCTCTGATCCCAAGACTGTTACCCATCTATGAGAGGGCTAACTATTAAGAAGCAGCAAAAAGCCCAGTTTGTGACCAGGGAATTTTTAGTGGGACTCTGTCTCCACAGACAGGCTTTTTAGGTTTTAATTTTTTACAGTTCTTTGATATAAGTTCCTTATGCATGTGTAAGTCTTGCTGCATGTGCCAACACTTGTTGTTAAACACATGCCTTGGCTGAGAGGCCCTCAGCTTCAGTCATGGCAGAGGGAC
The DNA here is from genome assembly GCF_012275295.1 of Melopsittacus undulatus. NCBI lineage: Eukaryota > Metazoa > Chordata > Aves > Psittaciformes > Psittaculidae > Melopsittacus > Melopsittacus undulatus. Next base: position 33,164,498 of record NC_047533.1, read on the forward strand.
TTGTAAAGCACTCCAATTTTGTTTATCAAGTTGTAAGTAAGGAGAAATCAGTTCCATCCATCCCTGTGTATGTGCATTTGAGCAGCATTCTTGCGTATGCAAAGTCTCTCAGTCTGAGCTTGTCAGTGCCATGTTTGTTTTCCTGTAAAGCAGTTTATTGGGTGCTCAGAATTTTAATTAATCATTAGCTGCCTTTTCAACTCACTGTCTTTCACAAACACTCCAGTGACCTTTTTGATTGTGCTAAATAGTAGGAAAGTTTTGTCTCCAGTGAACAACTGCAAAAGAATAGGTATTTTGCATGCCTATTACACTTTCAAGAATCAGGGCAATCAAAGTGGATTGATTAAGGGGTTTAGATTACTAACATTTAACTGAAACAGTCAGTTCCAGCCACAGAAATGAAATCCAACTCAACCTGAGACTGCAATATAAGATTTGTCTGGACTGTTTATATAAATTATATTCTTAATTATAGCCAAAAAGCTATTAATAAAAATGCACAGGGTGCATCCCACCACAACTGTCATCTACTATTTTCAGTTTTCACAGCCTGAATCACAGGTGTCTCGATATTTGGTGTTCCTTTGGAAGCTGGAGTCCTGTTGTGAGAACTGCTTCCATAAAAACAGTGCACTAGTAGTGCCTAGCATTTAGAGTTACCGGGTAAAAATATAAACACAAGCATTAAAATGATTGTCAATTAACCAAATTCAAAATGAAAATAAAAAGTAGTATTTTGAAACTAACCTCAGTATTTTGTTGTTATTTTTCCAGTGTTGTAAGAAATGAAAAAATCTTCTGCCCTATTTTCAGCCTGCCTCAATTTGCCATTCTGTAGGATTATGAAAAAAATGAAAAAATACTTCATTTTATGTGGTATCCTTGAAAGTCATGATTATTCAAGCTAAAGTTTTCTACCCTAGTAATCAATGACTTCTTACATGCCTGAGAGTGTCTTCAGGAAATGTGGTGCTTTCAAGTTAAAACAGATTCCGGAAACATAAAAGAAATGGAGAAAGGATGAAAAGCCTTTTTTTCATATATATTATTCCTGTCATTGTCCATTAAGATTTGATTAATAAATGAACAAAGAACTCGGATATTTTAAATTTGTAACTGTCTGCTTCTTCCACTATCAGACAAAGAAACCTAGGAACCCAAGGAGTGATAGACAGTAAAAAGGAAAAGAGGTCTGAGTTTTTCTGGATATATATGCAACTAGATAACCGGGTGAACTACTCTTTTTTAAGCAAACATGCTTAATTGTAATTGGGATATGATCCCACATTTGTCAAACAAAATGTGAATTCATTAGTTGAAGGACAGCTTTTTGTACTGTGTAGCTGGGGAAGATTCAAATAGACTAATTTTGCATTCTCTAATTCCCAGGGATTTGTAGGGGAAACAGATATCTACATAGTGAGAATTAAATTACCACACTTAGAATTGCCATCTGGGTTTCTATTGCATGTGATCAGAAAGACTGGAAAAAAGCTGGCAGCTTATCTCATGGTCTTCAGATACAAGAACTCTGACTTCATTTACAAAAACAAACATTCACATAACCAAACACAAATCCAAAACCTCATACACACAGAAGACTTATTTTCCAAAGCTTCTTGTAGCTGCTCTTTTCCGTGGGTCTTATGAGACAGAAAGAACAGCAGCCAACACACATATAGTCTATTGCTTGTCCTAAAAAACCTTGAGTTTGGATTTTGTGCATGTAGATTCATATAACATGTAGATTTATATAACGATAACAAAGTAAAACAAGTAGATCCTTTGTAATCACTTTGGTTTCCAGTACTGGCATCCAGTAGGCTTTGTATTATCATTCATATCTCTTCTTATTGTGTTGATGCTAGAGAAAGGAAGGTAATTCAGTGCTTACACTGCCTGTACAAATGTCACCAGGACGTCAGATAAGATGCAGGCCATAGGGTTGTGTAGAGGAGGAGAGATCAGGAGAAAAAGATGTCAGTCTTTTTTTAAAATGTACATACGATTGCCCCTGCAGTTCTTCTGGGAGAGGAGTTATCCAAAAGGATTTTATTTTTCAGCATTATAGAAATTGAGCTTTCTTAAAAAATAAAACCCTCTTTGGAGGACTGTGAAAAGATGGGGACTTTTTGACAAGAAACATGATTCATGTTTAAAATTATGATGTGATTTCCAAAGCTGTAATATGCAGGTGGATCAGGTTGGCTTCTAGGGAGAAAAAGGGGGGTAAATGAGACAGAGATAGGAATAGATTATGGCAAAAGCATATCCCTCATAAAAAAAAAGAACTGCAAGAGAGAGGGGGAATTATTTTCACTGAGAAAAATAGATAGCTGTAAGATGCAGCATACCTTTAAGTTCCAACTTGTATAATAGGTCACATGGCTGTTACTACATTTCTTCAAGTATTTATTTACAATCATTAGCTGTGAAAAGTGGTAAGGATCCTCAAAAGCTTCAAAAAGGTTTGAAAAAAAAAGTCTCAAAAAGTAAACAGGTATAAATAAGCCACCCAAAATTGGTAGGTATTTAAAACTTAATCTGGTATTAATGTATAGTGAATTTAAGAAATTTCCCCAGATTCAAATAGTTTAAAGACCAATAACATGCTTAAGGTCTTTTTACTGAGATGGTTATTTCCAACGCATTTATCAAAGGACAATAGTTTTAAACATGACATTGCAGGAGCCCTAAAAACACTATTCAAAATGTAGTTTTTAAGAGTATAGTATGAGAACACCTGCGTGATTAATTTTTAAAGACTAAGGCACCATTCCAGTAAAATTTAAAAAGTAATCACCTGGTAACTCACACAGATAGATCTTTAGGATTTCCTTCTAATAACTACGAATATGACATTTCTGAATTGTGTTATTAATTCTCTTTAAGCATGCATAATGAAATTTATTCACCAAAAGCCCTCAAAAACATCTATGCTTCACAATTTTCTGTTCTAAAGCTTATTTCAGTGCTGCTGAATTTCGTGATGTTATCAGAAGTCCCTGCAAGCTCAGGAGTGTTGCATCCTGACTAGAAGGAATTGCAGCAGGAAGGCCAGGAGACCTCCTTGGATGGATAAGGAGCTGCTGAGAAAAATTCACAGGAAAAAGGCTTATAAAAGGTGGAAGCAAGGACAGGTGGCCTGGGATGAATACAGGGATGTTGTCCAGGAAGTTAGGGACCTGGTTAGGAAAGCTAAGGCCCAGTTAGAGGTAAACTTCGCAAGGGATGTTAAAGATAACAGGAAGGGATTTTATAGGTATGTAGAGGCTAAAAAACAGACCAGGGACAACACAGGCCCCCTCTGGAAGCTTTCGGGAGAACTGGCTACACAGGATTTGGAGAAGGCTGAGGTTCTGAATGATTTCTTTGCCTCAGTCTTCACTGGCAAAGGCTCTGACCGTACCACCCAAGTCTTGGAAGATGGATGCCGGGACTATGAAAATCCAGACTTTGTGCCCACTGTAGGAGAGGATCTGGTTCAAGACCATCTTAAGAGCCTGAATGTACACAAGTCCATGGGACCTGATGAAATCCATCTGCAGGTCATGAAGAAGCTGGCGAATGAAGTTGCAAAGCCACTGGCCATCATATTTGAAAAATCATGGCAGACAGGTGAAGTTCCTGATGACTGGAAAGAGGGAAATATAACCCCCATTTTCAAGAAGGGGAAAATGGATGACGCAGGGAATTACAGACCAGTCAGTCTCACCTCTGTGCCTGGCAAAATCTGGGAGCAGATTCTCCTGGAAGGCATGCTAGAACACATGAAAACAAAGAAGGTGTTTGATGACAGCCAGCATGGCTTTACTAGGGGGAAATCCTGCCTGACCAATTTGGTAGCCTTCTATGATGGGGCTACAAAAGTGATGGACAGGGGTGGAGCAGTTGACGTCATCTACCTGGAATTGTGCAAAGCATTCGACACTGTCCTGCACAATAACCTTGTCTCTAAATTGGAGAGACATCAGTTTGATGGGTGGACCACTCGGTGGATAAAGAACTGTCTGGATGGTCGCACTCAAAGAGTTGTGGTCAACGTTTCAGTGTCTGGCTGGAGACCAGTAATGAGTGGTGTCCCTCAGGGATCGGTGTTGGCACCAGTATTGTTTAACATCTTTGTCGGTGATATGGACAGTGGGATTGAGTGCACCCTCAGCAAGTTTGCCGATGACACGAAGCTGTGTGTTCCTGTTGATACACGGGAGGGAAGGAATGCCATTCAGAGGGACCTTGACATGCTTGTGAGGTGGGCTGATGCCAACCTCATGAAGTTTAACCATGCCAAGTGCAAGGTCCTACACCTGGGTAGGAGCAATCCCAGGCACAGCTACAGGTTGGGCAAAAAGGAAATTCATGGTAGTTCTGCAGAGAAGGACTTGGGGGTGTTGGTCAATGAGAAAATGAAAATGAGCCAGCTTCAGTGTGCGCTTATAGCCCAGAAAGCCAACTGTATTCTGGGCTGCATCAAAAGGAGCGTGACCAGAAGGTCGAAGGAGGTGAACCTGCCCCTCTACTCTGCTCTCGTGAGACCTCACTTGGAGTATTGTGTGCAGTTCTGGTGTCCTCAACATAAAAAGGATATGGAACTGTTAGAACAAGTCCAGAGGAGGGCCACGAGGATGATCAGGGGACTGGAGCACCTCCTGTATGAAGGCAGGCTGAGAAAGTTGGGGCTGTTCAGCCTGGAGAAGGGAAGGCTGTGTGGAGACCTCATAGCAGCCTTCCAGTATCCGAAGGGGGCCTACAGGGATGCTGGGGAGGGACTCTTCATTAGGGACTGTAGTGATAGGACAAGGGGTAATGGGTTGAAACTTAAACAGCAGAGGTTTAGATTGGATATAAGGAAGAAATTCTTTACTGTGAGGGTGGTGAGGCACTGGAATGTGTTGCCCATGGAGGTTGTGAATGCTCCATCTCTGACAGTGTTCAAGGCCAGGTTGGATGAAGCCTTGGGTGATATGGTTTAGTGTGAGGTGTCCCTGCCCATGACAGGGGGGTTGGAACTAGATGATCTTAAGATCCTTTCCAACCCTAACTATTCTATGATTCTATAATTATTTTTTGTTTCTCTTTATCACACAAACTTCTTTAGGCATAACAATAGGTAAAGGGTATGCCTATAAAGTAAATATTACATCAGAGCCAAGGGACCCACAAGCACTTCCAAGCTTCCACACTTTGGAAGCACAGCACAGATTCAGACTATGTCAAGATGAGACCTGTGGACCAACCATTCCCCTCCTACCTGTTCAGGAGCTGGTCCTAGTCTCAAGTCCAAGGTCTCTCTGTCTTTTTCAGTGTTTCTTCATGTTTTTGAAGATGAGGAAGTCTTGATATATGCATCATTATGTTTAATGAGGCATTAAACCTCAGAAAAGTTTTTAACAGTCATCCCATCTACAAAGGAAAATCTCTGAAGTTAGGTTTTCAGAGAAGATGCTGTCCTAGGTCAGATATATATAATACCTTGGTGAGATGTGGAGACTTTGAACTAATTCCCTTTATCCAAAAGTTATACAATATCTAGTGAAGTGTTTAGCATTGATATTGAAAGCTTACTTCAGAGTACTATCCTGGTGCAATTGAGTTGGTTCAGTCAGGCACCTGGCTATCGACATAAACTTAATTTCCAAAGGCATTTCAGCTATCAAGTACAGAAGATATAAAAAAAAAGTGTATATGAGGACATATGCTATGTCATCCAGCAACGGATTTAATTCATTCTTCTCTGAATTCTTAAAAGTGTTTCTTGCACTTAAATGTACTGTAACAGCTAACAAATGTTCATTCAGTTAAATGAACATCCAACCTCCTCAGCCAACGCAGACAAGGTCAGATGAAAGACAGAAGCTCTGCTGAATAAGTAATGATGAAAGTTTGTGTACTGAGAAAGATAACTGATAAACTACAGATAATTGAAAAGAGACACTTATCAAGCACAGCTCATGGTTACTTGTGTAGGCAGTAGGGAAGGTTCTACGTTGTAGGCATACTGGTACAGTGCAATTTAGCGTCATAAATAAGCACCCAAGTTCTGAATAAGCACCAAAATAAGCAAGTGAGAATTCTGTTGCATCAAGACTGTGCTGAATAGAGACTAATTAGTCTTGCTATTCAGCAAAGCTAATTTACTCTGGAAGAGCGCTAAATTGCTCCTGGCCCCCAGGAGGGGCTTTTGCAGCACACTGGACAGCCTATGGCACCAACCAGACATTCCAGCTCACATAGTCCTGTCTCAGGGATCATTTACAGCAACATAGACTGCAGCCCTCTTCTGTAATACAGCAGAGCTTTTATAAATTATTATGTTGATGTCACTTGGCAGCATAGAGAAGATATAGGATAATATGCTGCAGAGGGAAGCTCTGGCCTCACTAAAGGTAGAGGTGAACAACTCACTGGCTTGAACAAGGCCAGAATTTCCCTTTCCTTGTAGTGAGTCCCAGACTGTTCAACTCAGCATCAGCTACTTTTATAGTCATTATACTTTACCTCTGAATTCACTCCAGCTGGAATGTTCTGCTTAATATATATGGGTCATCTCAGTCACATCTGAAGTGCTCTCTGGGTTGAGAGGCCACAACATCCATTTATTTCTTACAACATTTCAAGGCTGGCCTTCAGACAAGAAATAAAAGGAAAATTCTTCAAAAGAAACTTCAAATAAAAGGTAGATGAGGAGAATGAAAATGTAGCCCTGGCTGAAATGTAACGGAGGCAGTTCAACATGGCATCTGTATGTTTTGCAAAAGTGCCAGATTAACCACAAGCGGTGGTGTTCCTTATTGTGTTTCCTTGAATGCTGAACTTCCATCAGCAAAGTACATTTTGTACTGCTACTCATTATATGTTTATGTATTAACTTATAGTTAATATATAGCTGATGGACAGAGTCAGGCCTCTGTATTTTTTCTCTTTTTAAAGTATTGCTTTTTCTTGTGCTTAAGGGATAGTTAAAAGTCCAAAAGTCTGAAGTACTTCATCTTCTCTTTTGCTTGCCTTATTGTATGCTCGCATACTTCAATTGCCAAACTTTATTTAACCCTCACAGACTATCCCCATTCTTTATTCTCATCAATAATTTTTTTTTATTATTTTTTTTTGCTTAAGCTCTTTCATCAGTCTTCCCTTGAGCCACAAATTTCAATCTTTTTTACTGTTTGAAATTGTATTGGAAGGGCCAATATTTCTACATGTACTGCTTAACATCAGCATCCAGTTCCTTCTAACTCTTTCCCTGATATCAAAGAGGTCTGCCAATCTCCCATTTTATCTTTAAGAAATAATTATTCCAGCAGATACTTATTTAATCGTTTCAGACAAATTTTTTGCTGAGCTGTTTACTGTTTCCAGAAACTCATATGGTAGTGGGTAAGCAACTCATCCTCTCAGGTATAAAGAATACTTTGATTTTAAAAAATGGTCTTTGCATTGAGGGTGCTAGTGCCAGGAGACAAAGTAATGATAAATAAAAGTGTAGAAGATTGAAAGGTTATTTAGTGTAGTTGTCTAGGCTTATATTCTTACAACTGCATGGAATATATAGAGGAGGAGTTTACCAGAGAGCACAATGGCTTTACCAAATAAAAACTATGTGGTCAAAGCTGAGACCTAACAGACGCACTAAAAATCTGACTTTCCACATGCATCACTCAGGTGTGGGTTTTTTTTTCTTTTTCTATAAGTCAGTTGTCAATAGCATCACCGTCTGCAACTTCTGTGCCTCAGGTGAGAGCTGTTCACAAGCAGGCTGTGAGGCAAGCAAGAAGCCTGTTCCCATCTTTGGGTAGCTGCTTCCTAGTCCAGTATTAAGAATTTTTTTGCATTTATAACAGCCATGTTGTGATTGAAAGTTCAGTGTTTCCTCTTACCCCTTTGCTAAGGTGGGTTCAAAACAAGATTTTGATGGTGTTTTCAAAATGTCAAGTATTTCCTGCACTAGGAAGTACACAGTCAGGAGTTCCTTGTTCAGTAAAATGGACAGAATAAAAAAACTATAATTTATGAATCAAAACATTGCCATTTCTTTTTGCCTAGAATCTTTGTAGCAGAAAATCTGCATTTTATAATGAGAAACAACTGAGAAACATCAAAATTTAAGAAGAATGATTCATTAAAAAATTAATTTTACAATCGTTTGATCTATCCAGTGGCCTGAAAAATTGACACTTCTTAAAATAAAACTGAGTTCAAGTGTTAAGAAAACAAACTTCACATAAAATTTTTATTTTCTTAAAATACATAATGAAAATGTCATAATCTTCTAATTCATAGAATCATAGAATAGTCAGGATTGGAAAGGACCTTAAGATCATCTAGTTCCAACCCCCCTGCCATGGGCAGGGACACCTCACACTAAACCATATCACCCAAGGCTTTCCAATGTTTCCAGTCAAAAAATATCCAAAAATCCATTCTGTTTTATGCTTACCTTCTACCTCACTAGTCTAACCACAGAACACAACAACAAAAGCTCATATAATGCCATATCTGGAAGAGTTACCAGGTGCACTAATTCAATTATCACCTCTACCAGTACTTAATCTTTACTTAGAGATTTTTTTTTTCTGTGTGCTCCCCATGTGCTTACAAATTTAACAAGTAGTATTTCAAAGCAAAAGTTGTCCATAGTTGTTACAAAGCTGGCTGGGTTATGCATTCACCCTACAAATTGCCATAACCCCTTTTGCTCTCTTTACCATGCTTAGAAAAGCCTTTTGATTTGTGAGTAATGTTTCATACACTAAACATTAATGAAATGGAAAATTAAATTACCCCAAACAGTGAAAATGTCTATGACTGTATATTACAAGGAAGATGCATAAGCAACGCTGAACAAAGCAGCAGATCTATTATTTACAAAATTGATCACAGCAACTGAAACACTATTCATCTCTGATATATATTTCAGTAAAGTGATAGCAGCTGATTTAATATTGATAGTTTAATGTACATTTTTATGCTATTTTCTGAAAAATAATAAAAATATAGACTAGTTATTTTCTGCAAAAGATGGCAACACATGCACATGAAGAACTTGTTCATTTTCCTCTACATTCATCCATCACTTCTCTTTCATCCTAGTAAAAATAATCCATTTCACTAAAGAATTGCCTATTTTATAATAGCCTAGAAAAATTATTCATTTCTTTTGTTCCTCCAATCTATCCTAAGGAAACATAATTGTACCTGTATTTGAAACATCATTTTTAACTCATCAAAAGTCCTTCACTGCTCATTCAGCTGTCCTTAAAACATTTGTCAATGCTGTAGCTAGAGATGAACAAAACAAGAATCAGGTTGGTAAGAGTTAGAGAAGTTAGCTGTACTCAAAAAGTACCCATTAGTACCCATCAGGTCCAGACACAGATTTCTTCAAATATGGGGAAATGTCCAGCATGTGATGTCAAGTTAAAATGTTAAGCGTAGTCCATTTATAATGATTGGTTATCCTGTAACACTTGGTACTACTAAGAAATTGCATTCTTAACAGCATACTAAATCATTTCTGTTATGTTCATAGGATATAATCTAGATGTTTGGTAGAATAAATCAAACATTATGTGTTAGATATGTTATGAAGTAACCTTTTGCATTGCATCAAAATATGCACCAAAACCACAGCTCTTTTGGTGCCACATATGTCCGCAAGTAATAAGGTTCTGAAAGCAATTCACTAAAAAATAGGTGCCTCACTCACCAGGAAGGTGTGAGTCGTTTTGCCATGGGGTATTCCCTGTGTTCAGACAATGCCTTTCGGAAACATGAGTTATCTCTCCATAATCTTGTCTGCCCTAAAATATTGTAGATGGTCATCACAGGGTTGTTGTGTAAGTTGTTGTGGTTTAAACCCAGAAGGCAACCCAAAACCAGGCAGCCACTTCGTCACTCCTCTTTCCTCCCCCCTCTCCAGAGAGACAAGGAGGAGAATCGAAATAATGTAACTCCCACAGGTTAAGAGCAGCCAAATAACTAAGATATAACACAAACCACTGCTGCTGCCACCAGCACTAATAATCATAGAATCATAGAATAGTAAGGGTTGGAAAGGACCTTAAGATCATCTAGTTCCAACCCCCCTGCCATGGGCAGGGACACCTCACACTAAACCATATCACCCAAGGCTTCATCCAACCTGGCCTTGAACACTGTCAGAGATGGAGCATTCACAACCTCCATGGGCAACACATTCCAGTGCCTCACCACCCTCACAGTAAAGAATTTCTTCCTTATATCCAATCTAAACCTCTGCTGTTTAAGTTTCAACCCATTACCCCTTGTCCTATCACTACAGTCCCTAATGAAGAGTCCTACACCAGCATCCCTGTAGGCCCCCTTCAGATACTGGAAGGCTGCTATGAGGTCTCCACACAGCCTTCTCTTCTCCAGGCTGAACAGCCCCAACTTTCTCAGCCTGCCTTCATACAGGAGGTGCTCCAGTCCCCTGATCATCCTTGTGGCCCTCCTCTGGACTTGTTCCGACAGTTCCATGTCCTTTTTTATGTTGAGGACACCAGAACTGCACACAATACCCCAAGTGAGGTCTCACGAGAGCAGAGTAGAGGGGCAGAATCACCTCCTTTGACCTTCTGGTCACCCTCCTTTTGATGCAGTCCAGGATACGGTTGGCTTTCTGGGCTGTGAGCACACACTGCTGGCTCATATTAGGTTTCTCATTGACCAACACCCCCAAGTCCTTCTCTGCAGAACTACCATGAATTTCCTTTTTGCCCAACCTGTAGCTGTGCCTGGGATTGCTCCTACCCAGGTGTAGGACCTTGCACTTGGCATGGTTAAACTTCCTGAAGTTGGCATCAGCCCACCTCACAAGTGTGTCAAGGTCCCTCTGGATGGCATTCCTTCCCTCCAGCATATCAACAGAACCACACAGCTTCGTGTCAACAGCAAACTTGCTGAGGGTGCACTTAATCCCACTGTCCATGTCACCGACAAAGATGTAATGATAAGGGAAATAACAAGGGAAGACAATACAGCCATTCACCACCCTCCAATCGATACCCAGCCCAACCCCAGCTGTGACCTAATCCTTCCGGGTAACTGTCCCCAGTTTATAGACCGGGCATGACATGCTGTGGTATGGAATACCCCTTTGTCTAGTTTGGGTCAGGTGTCCTGTCTCTGCTTCCTTCCCCTCCTCCCTGGCAGAACATGAGACTCAGAAAGTCCTTGATCAGAGTAAGCATTACTTAGCAGCAACTAAAAACATCAGTGTTATCAGTGTTGTTTCCAGGCCGAAAGTCAAAAACACAGCACTGCACCAGCTACTAAGAAGGAGAAAAGTGACTGCTACTGCTGAACCCAGGACATATACGTGAAAAACACAATTCAGAGTCTCTCCATCAAGGCACAGAAACAGCAGCTGAAAACATTCCTATAATTGCCTAATGATAAAACAGTGCTGTTATTTACTTTGGAGACTTCCTCCAGCCAGACCAGAGCAAAGAAGTATAAAAAGGCTTCATAAGTGATGGTCTTGAAGCAAAGAAAGAGTAAGCGACATGCTTCAAATAATCAGCTCTTTCAAATCCCAAATTTAATTGCAAGATTAGCCTTACCTATCTCTTCCACATGTGCTACTCTCAAGGTAATTTTATCTGTCTGTATTCTGGATAGTGCTGATAGAGTTCGTTTTTGGAATGGAAAAGTAATGCCAAACACTGGCATATCATCCTTGGCTTGCCTATTGAGGCTGCTCTCAGGTTTAGAGTATTTCAGCAGTGTACATCGACCTTGGAGAAACCGACGCCAGTGAAAAATCGCTTACGAAGTTCTGTGTTATATCTAAAAGGTAATGCCAGAAGTTCGGATCAGATTTTGTTGAAGTTCTGATGGAACATGTGGCCTACATTTTTAGTTCAGGAGATTTACCCTTAATCTTGTCTCAAGATTTACATAGCGTTTTCAGTGTCACACACGTGACAGGTGAGAGTCAGATCTCTAAAAATAATGGGAAAAAAGCTTTCATATCAGGAGTTTTTTTGCCCAGAAAAACTGCTTTCAAATACTAATGGTAGCTTGTAAGCCACTAGGATGGCCATAAGTCATGTTTTCCAGCTTTTTTCTCTGCAACCACAGGAGACAGAAATGTACTTTCTATGTACAAAGGTGACCTTCCCACCCAGATCTATGCATCTAGCAGCTGCAGCTTTCAAAGGAATATGAAATACAAAACATTCTGTAGAAAATGAAAAAATAATACCAAGTACAAAAAATCTATAAGTCAATATCAACTGTATTTATAAGGACCCTATGAGTTATTTATTTTACCAATTTTTTTTTTCAATAGGTAACACCGGGAAGCTAACAAATATGAGTTTCCATTGTATTAAGCAGAGTAATGTAAGAGTACAGAAGCAACAGAAAGAGTTGCAAAAGAAGTGATTTTTCTTGTTGTTTAATGAATAAAAATACTTCAAACTCAAGTTCTGCTACCACCTTCAGAAAGTTTTCTACTTTTTCATTGCGTGCTTCTATAACCCAAGGTAAATATCCATTTACTTAGTATCATATTGAAAAAGTTTTATTGTAGGCAAAAGCAGAGGCACCACACATGCACATTCAAAATGTATTGCCAGTCCAGCTAAACAATTCAACAGCTTAATAATCCATGTGTTCCAATTAACACGGAAAAGCTTCATTAATAACACAGGAAAGAAAATAGGTCTTCTGTAACGTAATCCTTTTCTCTGGTGTGTGTTTGCCTTTCCTATGTCCCCTTCACTGCTAAGACAAATATTCTTCTGATGATATTTCAAGTTCAAAAAGACACATGTATTATAGAAAAAAAACCCATTATTTTGTATCATTGTTGATGATCACAATCAGCAGCTGGAAGGAAGATTTTTCAGTCTACCTCCCCTGTGCAGGCAAAGCCAGTTACACCGTGGTGTAACCTAGCCCTAAGTACGTCCACTGATGGAAGTTCCATATTATTCTCAACTGCCCCCTTTACCCCAGTCAGTTTTTCTCAGCATCTTTCTTGCTTTAACTTAAGGCCATTAGTTCTTCTTTAATTCACAAATATCTCTAAGGATTTGGTTTGTTCACTGATACACATTAAGAACATCTCCTTCCTGACTAGTGCAAGTTTTACTAAGATCATGACACACTTTGAAATAATAGAGTTGTAGTAGAAGAGCAAGATATTATTTACCTTTCTGCTTCTTGAGAACCTGTAGCACATGGGACATAATTTGGCATGGTTCCCTTTGGTTGTGTCCTGAGCAAATGCTGGAGACTAACTAACAGTTCAGATTGTCATCTTACTCAATGGCAGGACAGTGACATGAGCAATTTATTAATTTTAAACAGTCTTATTATGGATTTTTCCAGACATGAAAATCTGACAAAGGAATTCTTAACAGCTAGGTATAATTTTGGTGGTAAGAACCAGTTATATATTATTAAAATACAGCTTAAGTTTGCTTTTGACTGCAAAGCGTGGTAGTGTGTGAGGGCCAAGCTCACATATAGCTCACCCAGCTGAGGTTTCCCCCAACACCATCTCCCCCAGTTCTGTGATTCCAGGCCAGACAAGTGCACCATGCCCAAGCTGACCTCAAGCCAAAGCACCCCAGAGTGAGTAGATGTGCTCAGGGCCTTGACTGTGGCTTTCAGTGCTTTTGATGCCTATTTATTAAAATGTGAAATACTATGGAGTTCCATAGGCAGGGAACTGTGGCCAAACAGCACTCGCTTATCTTGATTTTGTCAGTGTTCATGTCCTGCTCTCTCATAACTTCCCTGTGCCATGCAGAAAGTGGAGCTAAACATATCTACTGTCTTTAAACTCTGAGTTCTACAAATAAAGATGCTAATTTAATTATTTACTGTTATTTATCAGCTATAAGAATGAATATATACTTCTTAGATGTACTAATCACACTTACTCTAATCAAAGCTATACCAGAAAAAGTTCACTTCCCTGCCATAGCTTTCAAACATAAAGCAAATTAGAGCAAAAGTGCCACCTAGTGAGAAAACTGAAAGTTATTTTAGAATTCATGAAAATGCTTCTCTTTTTCTCTTAAATTTTAGCTGAACATGCAGAGAATGTTAAAGAAACCAGAGGCTTACTGAGAGCCATACAAACCTTTCTGTAAACAAGCAGAGCAACTTTACTCCAAAGAAATATACAACCTCTATTCCATCTCTTTTTCATGTTTATAGTTATTTCGGTGCTTCCACAAGCCCATTCTGCTCATCTTAAAGTTTTAGACCATTTGAAGTCTAAAGTTTTGGATTATATGTGTACTCATCCAATATGAATTATGTGTTTTATTAACTATTCACCACAATTCTTCAAACAAGAGAGCTCATAAAATTAGAGGCATTAAGTTAATTGCATCAAGTCATCAGCAGCCAAATCCCAGGAAGCCCAGAAGAAAGAAGAAGCTCTAAATCTGACACACCTTTGTCTTTTCCCTTCTATACCCTCTCCCCATCTGCCATGGGATGCTCCTCACTGCTCCTTCCTCCTTCCCCAGTCACACTGGGTGATCTTTTGAGTATGTTTTGTTCCTTACTCAAAGTGTTTGGCACAAGTTCAAAACCAAAATGCTCATGCTTATGGTTCTTCAATGGTGAGCCATGTAGAGAAGAAGGGTGTTACTCATGGAGCAGAAGCGCAAAAGCTTCAGGAGTGCTATAGATGGCATTTGCTTAAAAAGAACCTTTCCATAAGTAGCACTCAACCAACAGGAATGACTGAAAAAGTGATGCTGTACTAGGAACAAGCCTCAGGGAGTCTACATCATCCATTAACATCCAAGAATAATATTTATAGTGATTTTTCAAATGTAGTGGAAATAGTAATTTCCTCAGATCTCCTAAGATAAGTACAATCATACCATACTACACATCTGCCCTCACCTGTTCAGAAAAAACAAGCCGTTTGATATTAATATTTCAATAAGCTCAAGGGAGATTTTTAACAGGTACTTCTATATGTCTGTGACTCTGTGTGTGTGTGTGTTTGTGTGTATAAATTACTATAACAAGTGTAGTAAATCCTAGTGACTCATTTTGCCAATGTTAAGATCCACCTTAAAACTGCAGGCTGCTGCTAGGTGAAAGCCATGTAAAAATCCCCTCTGTGGTGAATTTGTACACTTACAACCCTCTAGATTTAAATCAATGACCAAGCTTGAGAGTAAGACTAGAGGTGGTCACACTTAGGCTCTGTTGGGACTTTAGAAAGCAAGGGGGTCTATTCTGAATCTCATGACTCAACAGGAGGATTTCCTTATTCCCTGCATCTCTTCCACTAAACATACACTGTTGACCAGCTCTGAGACTAAGATTGGACTCAGCTGCACCTAAGCTCTACCAGGAATTTCAAAAGCAGTGAGGTCCACTCTGAATCTCATGACTCAGTGGGAGGGTCTCCCTTACCCTTTCACACCTTCAGTTTCTATACATATAATTTTAGCTTGATTTTACCTTAATTTCCCTTTGGTCCATTCCATTAGGCAGAAATCATTGACCAAGTCTGAGGCTATGACTAGACCTAGCACACTTCGACTTCATCAGGAGTTTAGAAAGCAAGGAAGTCTATTCTGAAACTCATGACTCAACAGGAGGTCTCCCTTACCCTTCTGTGCCTTTGGTTTCTGTATTAGTCAATTTAGCTTGATTTAACCTCAACTTTCCTTTGCATGTATCATCCATAAGTACTAGAGTGAATCTTAGAATCATAGAATCATAGATTAGTTAGGGTTGGTAAGGACCTTAAGATCATCTAGTTCCAACCCCCCTGCCATGGGCAGGGACACCTCACACTAAACCATATCACCTAGGGCTTCATCCAACCTGGCCTTGAACACTGTCAGAGATGGAGCATTCACTACCTCCATGGGCAACACATTCCAGTGCCTCTCCACCCTCACAGTAAAGAATTTCTTCCTTATATCCAATCTAAACCTCTGCTGTTTAAGTTTCAACCCATTACCCCTTGTCCTATCACTACAGTCCCTAATGAAGAGTCCTACACCAGCATCCCTGTAGGCCCCCTTCAGATACTGGAAGGCTGCTATGAGGTCTCCACACAGCCTTCTCTTCTCCAGGCTGAACAGCCCCAACTTTCTCAGCCTGCCTTCATACAGGAGGTGCTCCAGTCCCCTGATCATCCTTGTGGCCCTCCTCTGGACTTGTTCCGACAGTTCCATGTCCTTTTTTATGTTGAGGACACCAGAACTGCACACAATACCCCAAGTGAGGTCTCACAAGAGCAGAGTAGAGGGGCAGGATCACCTCCTTTGACCTGCTGGTCACGCACCTTCTGATGCAGCCCAGAATACGGTTGGCTTTCTGGGCTGCAAGAGCACACTGAAGCTGGCTCATTTTCATTTTCTCATCAACCAACACCCCTAAGTCCTTCTCCGCAGGGCTGCTCTGAATCTCTTTTCTGCCCAACCTGTAGCTGTGCTTGGGATTGGTCTGACCCAGGTGTAGGACCTTGCACTTGGCATGGTTAATCTTGCCGTTGAACTCTTAAGTCACACATTTATGAAATAATATTAAAACTACTGTTCTAATACCTTTGATGATCATTCTTTCAGCAATCCTAAGCCACTCTCCTAGTGACAAGCTAGTGTAGTTGGCAGGATGGCAGGTGATCACTGATTGCTTATAAAAGCATGGAATAATTCCAAGCCCCAGATTCTCAGGATAATGAGCTCATGATAAGTGGCATGATTGGAAAGCTGCGGAAGAACAGATCTGAGAGAAGAAACAGAAGGCAGAAAGGCAGCCAAATTATTACTATCTTTGTAAATTGAGCAGCTGCAGAAACAGTTACAGGAAGAAGAAAGAACTAACGTTGGAAGAAAAACTTGTATGATGCTCATGAGCCTCCCCATTCCCCTGACTTTGTACAGATTAGGAAATTAATTGGGATGAAATGGGATGGGAACGTAAGGGGTGACCCCAGCAATAGAAAACTGCGGGAAGGTGATTCTTTGTTTCCCTCAGATTCTGCTCAGTATGAGGTTAGACCCATCATTAAAGCAAAATACATTCCAATTCCACTTGGGCCTCAGTGACAACTGGTAAAATTCCTAATAGGTGTGGGTGCACAAACACAACAGAACATCAAGATGCTGGGTGTACAGTCTGGACGTCAAAGAGTTAAAATCACTGGCACAAACAGAGCAAGTGTTATCTACCAAACTGCAAAAGATAATTTATGGCTCCCAGGCAAGAAGTGCGTGTCATCTGCTTGCTTCGTGGTCAAAGGTCTCAATGGAAATAACCTGGCTGTTCTGTGAACAGCTAACCTGGCACCTTCCTGATGGCAGCATGTGGGTCTTTGGTTCAAATGTTGACCTTAATCCTAATGAAAACTGGGAGGTGATGATACACCTGCTCAACACAACACCTGCACTCTCTGATGTACCACAATACCCAATTTCTGCTGCAGCATGAAAAGGAATTTCTGAAGTCATAGTCGATTTGGAGAAATGACAAATCATCTCCAGAGCCCATTCCTCATATAACTCACCGGTTTGGCTAGTCCAAAACCAGGATGGGAGATGGTGACTACCAGTTGATTACTAATGTTAAATGCCAACACAGCCCCACTAACAGCTGCAGTATCCAATATTGCAACCCTAAGAGCCACATTACAGCAACTACAAGCAGCTGCACACCCAAGGATGGCAGCACTAGATGTAAAATATATGCTCTATATGATCTTCTTAAAAGAGGAGGATGAAAGAAAATTTACTTTTACTTGGAACTTTATACAATATACCTTTAACAGACTTCCACAGGCCTATAAACATTCACCCACAATTGCTCATGCTGCACTTGCTGAAATACAAACTGTCTCACTTCCTTAGAATGTGAAACTGTACCAATGTATAAATGATATTCTAGTTGGAGGAAGTTCCCGTGAAACGTAGGAGAAGCAGCAACAGCAATGTGGCAAGCACTCCATAAAGCACAATTTGAAATCCCACCTGAAAAATATGAGGAACCAAGTAGAGAAGTAGAATTTTTAGGTACTAGGTGAATTGAAGGTAGTACAGCAATTCCACCAGACACCCTAAGTGAAACAGAAGACCTGCAAATGCCCCAGTCTAGGAAAGAAATACAACAAATTACAATAGTTAATGGGAAATATAGGATATTGGAGGAAATACGTACCTGCATTTTTTTATAATAGCTTGCCTACTATAGTCACTTTTATGAAAACCATGGAAATGGAAGCCAGAACATGAAGAAGAAGGCAAGACCCCAAACCACTAACTTCACAATACACTGTACGTGTCTTCTGGGGGCAAAATTGAGCAAAGAGGTGACTGGGAGACAAAATCTACCAGTTTGTAAAATTAGTGGGAAAAGGAGTGGAATTACAGTCATGAGGCTGAGAATTTGGACTTGTATACCTGAGCAGAGCAGCAAATCATAGCAGAGGTGTGAGGCAATAAGCTCAAGTCACAGTGCAGTACATTCACGTTAGGGCAGCATTGTACTTCAGACAACTCTGCAACTTATTAGCTCACAAAGAGTTAAATAGCCTGTTTCTGCACCATAATTCATTAATCTTCAGATCCTGGGATATGGTTGCATGGACCTGGAAGGGGTGTCTGCTTGCTCCATCATGTTTTTAGTTCCAGGTGCCCAGGTGAGTTGAGCCCATTTAGGTTGGTCTTTCTTCCACTTGCACTGATTTCTGTTGTTTCTTCCAACTCTTCTATCAATATATTACTTCAGCTTTAGTCCTTATCTCCTCCTAATCTTTTCTTGCAATCCCTATGCATATAGTACTCTTCCTTTGGTGTCATCATCTGCCCTTTCTGGTCTTTACAAACAAATCAGATAACAAAAAAGTGGAAACTGAGTCAAAATGACTAATATCACACTGTGATGTGAAAAGAGTATCAGATATATGAAGGATGACTACAGAAAGTGAAAAAAAAAAAACTATGACAACAATAAAAGCCTAACTTCTCCTCTCCATGTTTTCTATTTCCATGGCAGGTAGCACAAGAAGTACTAGAATTAAACTGCAAGAAAGATTATTTAAATCAGTGACAAGTGAAACCTTTGTAGTGGTAAAGATCATTGAGCACTGGAATAGCTTGTACAAGGTGACTGTGGAACCTCTGTTGCTAGAAGCTAGAGAAACTAGTCATGAATAACACAGGGGTCCTTGATCATGCATGAAGGCAGGATGGTGCACTACTTAATCTCTAAAGACCTTCTCTATATGTCTTTTCTAGGATCCTTTAAAAATTAAGAAACATTAAGAAGATGCAAAACAACTGTTTTGCATCTCCACTGCATAGGTCTCACAAGAACATGTCTTGTAACATATAACACTCCACAGTAATTCTAATATGTCTACGTATAACGTGTCATACAACACAAAGACCACATCGGAAACAGGTAATTTATTATTCAGAAAATGCTTGACTATCAACATGTAATACTTAGTATCTGCTATTATTGTTCAAGGAAGCAAAATAATATTTGCCTCAGTTTGAAGTGGAAACGCATTTTTAATACATCATAAAGGGGATATTTAATCAAACAAAATGAGCTAGAAATAATTTTCCAAAGAGTTTTCTATACATACTGGAAATTTGACATTCACTTTTTAATTTAACTGCATGAGTTCTCCTACTATGAAGACCACTACCATGAATTATTTTCATTCCATCCAGTTCCTTATTTTTCAGTACTTAAGATGCATTTTTCATAACAGCAGAATAACAATTTTTAACAGAACAACTAAAACTTTCCTCAGGAACAGGTAAGTTTCCTTTTGCATATTGCTGTCAGGAGGTATACCTCTGAGAAGCAAGAGGGAGCTTCAGAGGCCTACAGAACATTGCTGAGCTGCCATTCCTCTTCATTACTCCAATTGCCAAAACCTGAAAAGCTGCAGAAAAAAAAAAAAACAAAACCAACCAAACAACAACAAAAAGAAAAAAAAAGATAAAAAAAAAAAGGAAAGAAAGAGAAGGGAAGATGGGGGCAAAAGAGGGGGAAGAAAAAAGCATACACATGATGCATGCATTTCAAAAAGAACCTGACAGCATTACTATGGGAAAGCATTAAAGGTTATCGGTTTGACATTGGATATGCTCTTTTGGCAAATATACAGCTTCAGTATCAGCAGACGGATATTTTGGATGGTCTCCGGATGATTAGTCTTTAGAGAGTTTCAATCTCTGTTTTCATACTGAAGCAATTCCTTTGTTTCTCCTGCAGCTATTTTTCAGCTCTATTCATTCCCCATGAGAACAGAACCACATTCGAATGCCAGGAATCTTTCTTCTTTTGCTGTGTTGTTTTTTGGTTGGTTTTTTTTTTGGTTGTTTTTTTTTCTTTTTACTATTCTTTCTCAGTCTCTTATTTGAGTCTCTAGGTTTTTTACAGCATGTCTGATGTTTGCTGATATTTTAAACCAGTTGTGGATTAAACAGGACATGGAAAGGACATCAGCTCCCACCTTTATTTCCTATTCTGCTTCTGTAGTGCCAGTGAAAGGTCCCAGCACAGTGATATGCCCTTCCTCTCCCCCTTGATCCAATCCCCTCACCGCATGTCAGACTTTGCCTGTTGGCTTTCTGAACACCCACAGCCTGCACTGGGATTCCCAAAGCAGGAGATGCTCAGCACTGCACACCACTTTTTGATGCAATCCTCCATCCCCAAGAGCCTAATGTAGGGTGGAGGGAAGGTAGGGCTCTTCTTTCCCAAGGTATGCCTGCAGCAGCACCATTCCCTCTCCCCTCCTGATACACTTAGACTGTTTTTATCCCTGCTTCAAATTTAGATTCTTTAAAAACAACCAAACAAAACCGAACCCCCGGCCTTTGAATACAGCTTTGGAATTTCAGGTCTGTTTTTGACTGAGGTCAGCTTAATACTGCACACCCCAAGAAGCACTCTGACCCCAGGGGCTCTTTGGACAGTTAGGCACAAAAACAACTGTTTGTAAGCTTGTACATATGAAATTACATTGTTACTCAATGTTATTTGCAAATAAAGCACCAAAAAGATAAACCAATAAATCATTTTCAGCAGCTTGATTGCTTTCTCCCATCAGTTTTATATGTTTAATTTCTAATTTTTATTACCTCATTTGCTTGTAAAGCCACTCCTGCTCTTTACCTCCAAGACATATACAGGGTGGCTTTGTGGCAATTATGAGTAGTGCTCTGGAACACAGTTTCAGCGATTCACATAATGCAGATGATTAGGAAACAAGCTCATTAAGACTGGTAACCACAATGTCACATCCTGCACCTTTCTTTCTGATACAGTGTGAAATGCTGCTTCTTTCTATTGGAAAGTAATAAATTTTTGACTGCTGTTTCTCACTGTTGATTTTGGCCACAAAACATATTTGCTACTTGACAGAAAATAAGGAGAAAGGATAAAAGGAAACAAAAGAGACAAAGGAAAAGGAGAAAGCTGTTTCTTTAATGAAGGACAGATAGGGATCTGGAAAATAAAAATATCTTGTGCTAAAGAGCATATGATGTCCCTAAAGAGGATGATTGTTTTATTGACTTTCTGGATATTCTGCTCCAAGGGAATTAGACACACATTATCATTATTGCCACAGAAGTTTCCACAGATGATAGAATAATATAAGTGAAAGACAGCACTATTACCATACTTGCAAAATTGTTGCTGAAGAGCTTGCCTAGACCTCTGCTTTTGTTTCCTGTTAGTACTGACATGTTTTTTGTGAATTCCATAAAGAAAAGTGGTTTATATGCTGTATAGGCTTCTTCCTGGATCAGTTTCCTTTTTGCAAGCCAGTTAGTAACCAATTGTCCCATTTCAACCAAATTCAGACAAGGGAGAGAAATCTCTATTACTGTGTAAGAGTGACAGAGCACTGGAACAGGTTGCCCAGGGCGGTTGTGGAGTCTCCTGCGTTGGACATATTCAAGGCCCACCTGGACAAGTTCCTGTGTGATGTACTCTAGGTTTCCCTGCTCTTGCAGGGGAGTTGGACTAGATGATCTTTTGAGGTCCCTTCCAACCCTTGGGATTCTGTGATTCTGTATCCAAAGGTCAGAAGCAGTTTCCAGCTCCTAGGTCCATACATGTCCTGCAACCTCTTCTAGTCCCATTTTATGCTAGCAAGGACAGAAGAAACTTATAGTTCAGATATATGGGTTTTTTTCCCCTGCCGAATCAGTGATCACAGAGTTTATTTTTATTTCTGCTTTTTATTTAATAATGTCAAGGTACATCCATTTCTGACTTTCCAAGTTTTTAGTCAAGACTTTTACATTCCAGGCTAACAAGAAATATAATTTAAAAAATGCTAATACGCTTCATCGCATTGTTCCTAGGTTTATTTTTCCACTACCTCCGGTTGAGCCAGTTGGTCACTCCCATGCTATGTTGTTTTTTCTAAAATCCAGTCTGAATACTCAGCAACTTTTGTGTAGACACCTGGATGCCTGCGGCGAGCGCATCCTTCACCCCAGCTGGTGATGCCCACCAGATACCACACCTCCTCATGCTTGCATGACAGCGGCCCTCCTGAATCCCCCTGTGCCACAGGAGAAAAAGACAGCGCAAGGAAGAGCACTCCTCAATATTTTTTCTCACAGAAAGCCTTGTTTGTTTGAATTATCTACATACACTGATTTAAAACCCAATGAATACTACATGCACAAGTGAGAAATACGATAAATTTACCAATGTTTTCTCTTATGACCCTGGTTTCAGTATACAACCTGGTTGTAGTTCTCTGTGTGGCTTATCTTGTTTAAGGGACTCTGTCTCTCAAAAGATAAAAAGCCTCTCTCGCTTCCTTTTCCTATTCTTAACTGATCTTTCTGAACATAACGTAATGTTCAGTATAGCTGTTACGAGTTCTTGAGACAATAGCGAGTGTGTTATTTTTCTAAAACAACATCTCCATGTTCAGGTACAATGTATCAAATAAAGAAAGATTAACTGGCATAGAGAAAAAACTACTTCCTACATCAAGGTATTTTGACTCCTAATTACTCCATACTGATTACAGTAATATTTTAACATAAAAATGTTAACTGTCAGACGCTTAAAGTGAAAATACTATATCAGCAGAGAATTCAATTTTACTAATTAGACTATCGTGTCTTGCATAAATTAACTCAGAATATTTGAATTAATGGAATTGCACGAATTTACACCTGAACAGAGAATTCAGATCACTAAACTCACACTGCTGTGCCATTTTGAACTTTAGTAATGAACAGACCAGTCTGTTGTCTTTAGTGTTCCATTCCCCACGCATTTTAATAGTATATCCAGCATTCTCCCTTCTGGTTTGCACACAGTAGATGTTTTAAAATAAGCATTCATGTACTGTATTTCACATCAAGTAATAAAAACCTGTTTTAATTGGAGAAATGCTTTGAGATACTATACTTGCTTTCTTTGGATTTCTGATACTCCAAAGAAATACTGGCTTGTTCCCTAAATAGATGAGATATATCTACACACACTCAGACTTTTTTATCTATAGAATCCATCCACCATAATTTCAATGTCACATAAGAAATGTTTTCCACATACATTGATTTTCAGTGCTTTTGACATGCAAAAATGACAAGTTAATTACAAGCTCTATTGATAACCATATTTTTTCTATGATAATTAAAAAACAATCACAGTATTCAGTTATATATTTGAATAAATGGTTGGAATGTATGACCATATACTGTCTCATTACCTTACAAGCATCTCTTCCACCTTCATCATAGCCAGCACAGACCACTTTGTCCCCTATTCTCTGTTTTCGGTACCTTGCCTGGCATTCTTCTTTTGACATGAGGGGAACAGTAGCCTTCTGAAGAATATCTTGTACACGACCTATGGAATAGGAAGTATAAATGAAGAAATATTTGCTTCTAGCAAAATTAAATTTAAAACTAAGCTCTAGAAATCCCCATACAGTGATATTACAAAGTTGGAGGCCCCTGATTTTAGAGCATTGTTAGATGTTCATGACACTGATTTTCCTTTTTCTGTGTTACTAAACAATGTGAGTTGTCTGGTAATTTGAATAATTTTGTAATGCCTTTTTATGACTCCTGTCTGGGCAAATTTCAGAATTCCTCTGTGATTTGCAGTGAATCCTTGTATGAGTATGGCTTTCAGGACAGTAGCCCTTGGAGCATAGCCATCAAAAGTATTGCTTTGTTTAACTAACAATTATTTCTTAGTAATGTGTCACAATAGGCTTGGAATCTCCCATTTGCTGAATCAGTGCTGCTCCATGACCTAGTAGTTTACAGGATGGAGAAATTTGCAGATAGAGTAAATAACAGTATTTGAGAGCAACCTGTTCTTAGAAATTAACAGAAAATATCAGCCTATATGATATCAACCTAAATTTGTTTGATTTCATGTTGGACTCTAACCTTCAAATAGGAAGGTGTATAAAGGAAAGAACACTGTTTAAATAGGTGTATATATATATATACATATACATACACATAAATAGTACACACATAAAAATATAAATAAATACATACAAAAACATTGATTATTAACAGTTGTTTGGCCTACCTCCATGTAACATCAGAGTTGAAATCCGATGTACTACCAAAACCCCAAAGTTATTGGCATTGTTTATAACCAACCTTGAGAATCATAAAAGCAACATATTCAATCTGCAATTTCTAAAGTCAAATGAATACAATCAGTGTAAAAAAAGAAAAGCATAGGTTATATGCAAACTGTAATTGAAAATGTCACAGTACAATGATAAGACTGTTGGTTTTTTTCAGCTGGGAGCATGAAAAGGAGCATTCCAGATACATTCTGGGCTTTGCCAGTAGATTAAGATAGAATCTAAGAAAAAGTGAGGTTTGCACAGGATATACTTAAGGTTGCATTCTTACACATTCCAAATTATTGTATCAATTTGTAAAATCCAATTTCTGTGTCAGAACATGGAGTTATTTCATAACTTCATACATCTTTCATGTATGTTTTACAATGTCTTAATAGAAGTAGATTCTAATTAATGATATTACAGTGCTAGCCAGATAGCTGTGATGCTAGCCAAGAACATGTAGCATTTTCTTTAAAAAAAGAACATGTTTCCTTCTTTTTTTTAAAAAAAGGGGTGTGTATTTTGCAAGTAAAAGAACTCAGTGCTTAAATATTTATCTATACCTTTTTCTTTTCTGTAACCCCATCCAATTACCCAACAGTCAGTATAAAGTACATTAGTGTCTTCTTTTGATGGCAGGCAAATAGGCAGTTGAAGATCTAAAACACAATAGAAATGTTAGTTTGACCAGCAAAGGCAACTGCAACATTAAGGTTTTGTGGGCAACCTACACAGCCCCTGAAGATAGGGGGGGCTTTGTTATGTTTTTACATTTGTATTATGCTTTGTTCCTTGCACTACGTATAATTCTATTAAAAAATATAAATAAAAGCCACCCATTTTCTTCTCAAAGCCAAAAGAATGAGATTTTCCTCAAACCCCAGTAACTGCATGTTAATGGAAGCCAGCCCAGGCGTCATGCATATCCATACCAATGCCAGCCCTGTGTGATCCTGCACATTTTCAGAATTCCTCTGAAATACACTACATACCAGTAAAATTCATAGGCTTATCAAGTTTCATTAAAGCAATGTCATATCCAGTCTGTGCGTATTTATACTGAGGATGAACAATAATCTCTTCCACTTTGAAGAAGGGCGTATCCGCATTTATTTCTGATTGTTTTAAAATACCAGCATAAACACGCCAAATGTTGGGATTCTCAAGACTGAGGGAAAAAGACAAACAGTCAGTCTGTGGCAAAAGACTTGCACTGATTTAGAGTTTATGTGCAGATGCCAATATCCTCCCTTACTCCTGAGTGTGCAGTGAACAGCACTGAGGTCATTATTTCCATTTTTTATTTTCATACTCTCAAAACAAAAAAAAAAAAAAGAAAGGTTTGCTTTGTCCATCCCCTCCATTTCTTCTTTCTGTTCCTCTCGCTATTTGTATTTTCATTTCCACATCAGCTTTCTCCTTTATGTTCAGGCTCTCATTGTCCTGATCTTTCTTCATCCTCCTTCCCCTTCTGCCTTCTTTTTTTTTAATATATGTCTATACAAATATATATATATATACACACACATAGATATATGTACTATTTTCAAGGGCATAATGCAAACCCTGAAATAATACATAAGATTCTTTCCATTCATTCCAACACAATAGCTTTTTTAGTAATGAAAACGTTGGGAATAGAAATTCAAGTAGAGTCTATCCTGACAGTTATTTATTAGGAAAATGATGCTAGCCAAGTAAATATAAAGTGTAACACCATAGACCTATAAGACAAGTTCCAGGTAATCTTTATGGTTTTGACTTTACTTTGAGTAAGTTTAAGGGCTATTTCACTGTGGCACTACCATTAAGTCTACCTAGAATATTTGGTATATGCAATGAAGACGATGCAAAACTTAAATAAACTTTCAAAAATTTTTGAAGATTTTATATACAAATTCATAAATATTAGTTAGGCTTAATACTTTCCAATTAACAAAGTCTATTTTTTTTTTTTGCAAACATACCTTCTCTCTTTGCCTTTTATAATACTGGTAACTTCTACATTGGATAGCAGGTAAAGAGTACTTTTTATGCTAGGCTTTTTTCAAACTTTCATAGAAAGTTTGCCACTGGAGGCAAGAAATTGGCAATACTATTCCATGTGAAAACAACAGTGGGTAACATACTACACCACATGAGTAAAAATGCCTAATTTTGGACCAGATTGCTGGGTCAACATCCTCTTTGAAGCATTTTATCTACCTACTCCTTCTCTTCCCATTAGACTGCATTATAGCCTTAGACCTTTTATTCTGTAAATGACAGGATAAGCTAGTTTACAGAGGATGACAATCTAACAAAGTAAATTAATCATCTGCATGACAAATCACATCTTCACAGTAATTTCATGATCCAAATTTGATGGTAATTCAATTAACAATACAGACTATACTCATCAATGCTGAAATCTGCATTGAAAATAAGTTATTAACTGACTGATTGATAAACTTTAGGGAAAAAAAAAAAACCTCAATCAACCAACCAAACAAAAAAAAACTGTTAAAGGAAATCCAGAACAATTGGGATCTGGATATTTCATGTAATGCAGAGATAGGTAGCTCAGGTACCAGAATAAGGCTAATTGGACCACCATAGAGATTTATGTCCGTATCAAATCAGTTAACTTTCACCCTGCTGCTGAAGCTACCAGACTAATACCACTTCTCAAGTGCCATGGAGAAACCTCTGAGATAAGTCAGTTGAAGTTTATGAAATGGAATAACCTAGCAACAGATTTTCCTTGATAAATGATACAGTATTACAGTAAGAAGCTTATACCACATGAGAATGTCTAAGTTTCCAGAGGTTTCTGATATCTGGTTTAGAATTTAATCTATATTCATTAAAATAATCTAGCATCAGCAGTACAGTACTATGTTACAAAGGGAGAAAGTATGGAGTTCAAGTTACATTAAATATATGAATATTTTACCTTAGAAGTTCACCTTTTGGTTACATAAATACAGTTTATTTTATTCTAGTCCTCATTTTTATCTTTCTGAAAGGTAGATCTCAACTGATCTCACACTGGATGACATTTTGGGGTTTATTTGTACATTTACACTTAAGCCTCACCTCATGACACAGTGAGCAGCTGTAAGAATCCACTGTCTGCTGATGATAGAGCCCCCACAGAGGTGTCTCTGACGAGACAGCTTCACATGCAAGCTGACTTGCCATGGCCATTCACCAGGAGCAGAGTCTGTTCCTCCAACAATCCTGATAGTTCTTGCAGAATGCTGCATACATACTATAGAAATAATTTAAAAGTTTTCTTAAAGATAATTTGCACTCACCAATAAAAAATGAAGAGAAGACTACTGCTGATCCCTGAAGAAGGACCAGTCTTTACAAAGAAAGTGATACCTGATGCAGTTTAAAACCTTCATGACATTTATGATCATAAAGTCTATTGAAACCAAGTTCAAAGTGTTATTGTTAACACAACATGCAGACCTGGCCAATGTCACATTTTCAGAGTACTCTTTAACTTTACAAGGCATCACATTGGACACTGCAACCAATTCACTTAAAAAAGAACAACAAAACCCAATCAAAGAAGAGGTCTTGGCCTCCGGTACTGACGTCAGTTAAGCACCATCTCTTTTACATGGAAGAAATTTTACTTACCAGTACTGGCCTTTTTTTTACATAACCTTAGTGAATATCCAGAGATCCTTCCTGGCCCATGTACTATTTCCACTGGAGATCCATTCGAGGACATTTTTAGGTGACACTCACACTTTCTGCCAATGAATTCATGCAAAAATTCCATTTGTACTTTTTTTCTTTCCACACAGAACACACGTTCCTGCTGCACTTTGCAAGTCTGTGCAATGATTATTTCAACAATCTGAACATTTTAATAAATACATCTCACCTTTCCTCATTGCATGAATCCTGGAGTGGATAGTAGGTAAAAAACTGGCAGCGGATCACATCTGTGCAAGCCTGCTGACAGGCTCTGTGTCCTTTAGTGTAAGTGACATTAAGCTCATCTCCCAGAAAATTCATATGCACGTAAGTGCGAGAATTGCAGGCTGTAAGAATGAGAGCATTCCAAGCATCAGAAAGTCTATCAATTTGACTAATTCAAAATTAGGATTTTTATTGTAATTTATTGTTTACCAGGAAATGATCTTCTGCAATTTAGGAGGCCAAAGCCTGATACAGCATTCTCTCGTGAAATAAGCGCTTCTGGTATCCCACTTGTTGACGTCTTCAGAAGGCAAAGATTTCTAAAATAAAGTTCTTTTTATAATAACTAAATCTGTTCTCACATTCTAAAATTCATTGTTTAAGTACTGGTAGGAAACATTCTTTCTTTAACGTGTTTTTTTCTCCCAAGTCTCTATATGTTAAAGTATTTCATATGAAAATGCGTTCATTGAGTTCACTAGTTTACACTAAATTGAGGGGGCTTTTTCAGTTTTGTGAAATGGCAGATGACTGTACTACTAAAGGTTGTACAATGTTTACGCATATGTAGAAGTGGTGATTTTAGATGATACACGCCATCACGCTTTTGCTTCTCCCTGAAACTTCTTCGAAATTTTATACTTCTGTTTTGTGTGGAATGTAGATTTTTACCCATCCTCACTACTAAGTATGAAAGAAGAAAGCTCAATAGGAATTTTATTAAACCTGTTAACTTTATCAAAAATCTTTGCAAGTAAATAATACTGCTGGGAAACCAGATGACTTTTCTGATAACTTCATAAAATTCAGCTTTAAGTCATTAAAGCAATCTGGAGGTTCACTGTTTCTTTGATGTGTATAACTCTTTTCAGATTAGCACCAGATGTGCAGCTGATCCCTGATCACACTGGAGAACAGATGAAATGCCCACAGAAAATTATAAACTTATAAATCCAAAACCTAAAAAACTGTGCTTTACTGAAAATAACCTTTTAACAAAAAATTCCAAAAGTATAAATAAAATTGTGGTTAAAAAAAAGGACAATGTGGGTGGAGGTTTTTTTTTAAGTTTACTTAGAAATTTAAAGTTAGATATCATACTCACCTTTGTGACTTTATTTGCCATTCTCTGGTAAAGAATGTAAAGAATAAGCACTTTGGAAAATATGTACAAATAGTTTGACAGACAGAGATATCCGGAGTGAAAAAACTTGTAATATTCATTCCTGAAAATTCTTGATCTTCAAAAATGTCCATTTGACAGTCTGTATAAAACAAGAACACAATATGAAAATTCCAAATATTTCATTATGTTATCAAAAGATTAAGTTTTACAAATTATTAATTTCTATCCTTAGTCACATTTTCCTTCCTTTGTGACTGATAAACAAGAAAAATAACAACACATTTTAACCAAAAACTATTTCTCAAGAACATTTTTGAGTGTGTAAACTCATGGAGAGGACTGCTGAGTAGGGAGAAGATTCATATAGAGAAGAGGAGAAATCACAGAGTCACAGAATGGGTTAGGTTGGAAGGGACATTAAAGATCTTCTAGTTCCAAGCCCGCTGCCCGGGGCAGGGACACCTTTCACTAGACTACATGGCTCAAAGCCCCGTCAAACCTGGCCTTGAACGCTGCCAGTGATGGGGTAGCCGCAGCTTCTATGGGCAATCTCTCCCAGTGGCTCACCACCCTCATAGTGAGGAATTTCTTCCTTATAACTAACCTAAATCTACCCTTTTTCAGCCAGAATACAGATTTGTTAATCTAATAGGGAATACTTTCAGTTAGGAGCAGTGGAGATCAGTGTATAAATTCACAGGAATAAATCATTCTAATCTCAGCAAAGCCTAGAATAATTAAGGTAATGGGTATATCGAAAAAGGTCATGAAAAGATTAGAAGAAAAATAATGGGATTATCATTTTAACATTTTATTTAATGTTATTTGAAAAGTAGGCAGAATGAGCAGGAGTAGTGTAGTCTACCCTCTGATGTTATCAAAATAAAAATGCAGAGGCTTGGCAGGATAATTCACACAACTAGACTATATAGAAGCTACAGGAAAAGCTAGTGTGTTTAGAAAGAGAAAAATGAGTTGCCTTCTCCAATGTCATATTTGAAGTCTTAGCTAAAATCCCAGTGGAACAATGAAAAGAGGATAAAAACGGAAGCACCAACATGGAGGATGTTTCTTCAAACTAACAAGCTGTCAGGACAGTAAAAACAATGTAATTATCCAAACACAAGACTGTGGCAGCAGACAAGTTCAGCCATGGATAAGACAAGACAACACTTCCCAACTACTGGGAACATCTTACAACAAAAAGGGAAAAAGAGTAAAAAGGAAGGTAGAGCTTAATGTGGCTCCTGTTAAATTGGTGAGGTTTTCAAAAAGCGTAAGTATGAAAGGACAACAACACTGGACAGTAATTACACAATAAAAACAGGAAAAAGAAAATCAGGACACTAGAAAATAAGGGTCCATGAATTCTGAGAATTAGTAGGTAGGATGCCACGTTAAGGAGAACTTGAAATCAGGAGAATCAATAGTTTCTAAAGGAAATTATATTTAAAGCATAAATATGGATCCAGAAGTTCAGGGAACTAACCCATGATCTCAGTGGTCACATTCAGTGATTGCTTGTTCAATATTCAGTGACCTCGAGAAAGGTACTTTGAAAGAACAGAAATACAGATTGCTGCAAGTGTGCAATAGCATGTGTGTTTAAGAACAAAATCAGAAAGGCAAAGGCACAAAATGAAAGGCCAGATAGGAGAGAGCAAACTGCAGAAACACAGCATGCCATTCAGTTAGCAATAAGAAAGGAGCTCAGGTTCTGCTCAGGGGAGAATTAAAGCTAATGGCAAACGGCACAAAAAAAGGCTAAAGAGCTACCCTTTCTTAACTTTGGCCTCTTCTTCATGAAAACAAATTACAGTTAGACAGTCAACAACATTAGCATTACTGAGCAGAGGAAAGAAGACATGGCAAAACAGGAAACAGAAATCCCATATTGATGATTTCAGTGGCCTTAGAATCTGACCAAAGCAACCTCTAATTTTTTTTGGTACAACTTAACTTTTAGTGTTTACAGAGGACTGCTGTGATTCTATAAGCTTTGAAAGGAGAAATGTCTTGTTTTGAAATGAGGACACTAGAACATACACAGCAAAGGACTACTCAGCCTAAATAGAGGCAGAAAAAAATCTAGAAGAAATATTTAAATAAACCCATTTCAGATACTTGAAACACAAGGCAGAAGGAAGCATCGAGATTTAATGACTGCATTTGACAAATCTCTGTCTGGATAAGTATGGCTGATCTGCCTTGGATTAGGACAGATGACCAGAAAGACTGGTAGGAGCAAGACTGACCTCCACATGTTTTCAAAAACCCTAATTTAATTTGTGATGAATCATTACTGCTTTATCGTCATTGTCATAAACCATAAACATCTTCGGTAAAGTCTCAAATGGTTTTTGATTTCTTTTTTTAACTTAAAATCATATTGTTTGTGCATATGTCACAGTTCTCTGATTCCTCTCAAAGCCAGTGAACAATACCCCCCTGTGATTTTTCCTTTGTCCACAAATATATGTCTTTCTAGTATACCTTAAATCAAGAGTTTAGAAAAAAACCCAATCTTCCCTCCATTCTCTCTCTTATATATAGTGAGGGAATAATAAATTTGTTTTCTTCTCCTTACAAACCTTTTGCTTTCTTTTATCATTCTTCACATTTAAAGAAAAATTAAGTGTCTTCATTATTAAGATCTGAACAAAACTTTTTCAATAGTTTCCAAGGATTATTCCTGCAGTATGACTAACAGAATCTGAAAGAAATATATTGATATAGAAAAAAAGATGCAAAGTGTCTACAAAATATGATTGATATGGAAGAAATAGATTATCTGTGAGGTAAAATTAGGTTGTATCTAGCAGAACATTATCATCATTAAGAAGGGAAAATACCACACAGCAAGGCAAGGTGGAGGTAGATTTTCTTTTTTTTTTTTAAGTGTTTAAATAGTGAATAAGAAGATATAATACACACTGTTTGATCTTACACTTGAGAGTTTTGCCTGAGTAATGATTGCAGGGACAAGCACAAACACTGCTTTCATTACATGTCATCCACAAAACACAGATACATCCCTCTGTATTGGCCAGTTGTATTAGAAAGCTGCAGGTCTTCATTAACAATCTCAAAGTGCATACAAGATATACAAACAGAATTTAAAAAGCTTTATAGTCTTCTGATCTTTGACTTTGATGGGATTTTATCTTTCATTTTTGTATCCATGTTACAAAGATAACATGCAATTTCATCAAGTTATTCTTACGAAAAAATTCTTTAGATCTTCAAAGCAAACAGCTGTTTTTGTAAGACAAATGATAAAATGGGAAAATAAAAAAGATCTGAGCCTCCTTTGTGCCTGAGAGTATTAACTATATTTGCAAGAATAAGTTTATTTTAGAATGATTTTACATAATGAAACACTTACACAAAGGACAAAGACTGCATCTTGTCATCCACAACCCTCAAAACTAAACTGAATCAGAGATTTTAAATAGTTACCTATTTCAGAAAGCTGGCATGGTTTTAAAGAGAATCCAGACACAACCTCATCAAGCACCTTTATGCTGGTTGGAGTTCCTACACTGGTATGTTTCAAGAAGCATTTTTTACTGAGTGACAAAGAATAAAGAAAGTGGTAAGACAGCAGGCCATCTTCCTTGCTCTACACCATCCTCCTGGCCCCATACTTCCATGGTGCGTGTTCTGGCCATAGGCCAGAGCAATCTCTATTCTCCACAACAAACTTCAAACGAGGAACAGAACTAGCTGAACAATGCTTAACTTTTAAAATTGTTCAGATAAACAGCTCAAAAATAGGTCTGATAAAAACGAAAGACTGGCTCTGGCTGCTCTGATGATTCTCTTTTCAGAGCAATGAACAGAGCAAGTTTTAACAGACCAACAGAGTTGCACACCTAGCAATATAATTTGCATGTAAGTATCTCCAAAAGATTTTGATTTTATTCAGTGCTATGATAATGAAGTTTGTCTTTCTCTTGTCTCATTTACTTCAGATATTTTCCTCTCTGTAAGTCGGAAAAAACATTGCAAGGATGACAAGTCAGGAAAAATAATTTTCTTGAATAAATTCTCACACCTTAGACTGCTCTGAAATCTACACTACCAAAGTGCCGTACTGCCCAAGGAAAGGGATCAAACTTGTGTTTACCGAAAGCTTGCATCATGAAATGTTTCTGAGGCATATGTAAAAAAATGACAACGTTTGTCATTGGTACATCTTTTGTGACACTGTTGATGGCTGTCAGTCATAATAACATCATGAACTTGCCCTTCCATATCCAGTCCTATGTGGACATCTGGACTGCAAGCTGTAGAAAAAAAAACAGAGACCAAGTTCTGAAAACATGTTTCTGTTCTCCTCCCCACCCTGAGTCCCAGGCTTCCCCAAAGATAGAAGTTTGTATGACATAGCCCTCACAATCCAGGTTCCACCTCCCATGTTCACTTCAGTTACATCATATTTCACATATGCTTTTAGTAGCAAAATCAGAAGTGTAAGCACAGTATGGTACTGCATGTCAGAGGGAAAAAACAGGAGACTTTGGCAGCACCTCTGCCTACATTTCATGTAGAGGAGCTCTGACAGCTACGGCTGAGACCAAGATGGCATTAAACAAAGCAAGAACTTGGGATTAATACTAATACTTTTTCATTTCCTAATTCATAGAGCAGTTTAAAGGTGAATTCTACTATCATAAACAACAGACATCTCCCATTTGAGTCAGAAGATGTAATTTATGTTCTACAGAGGGAGAATTGGGTCAGTGGGGATTGAAACAGCTTTCTACCCATGTAGGATGCATGCGTTGTCTGAACACTGGAGGTATTTTTAAGCATATATGGGTAGATTTCCCTTTTAACGACATTAATCTGATTCTAGAGTAACTCCAGTGATATCAATTAGTCTATATAGCATAACAAATAACATCCCATTGAAATCCATTTTGCTGAGCCAAAGCCACTCACAAATATGAATGTGACAGGATGTTGGTAGGAAAAGGCTTTTAAAAGTCCTGACTGCTCTGAAAGGCAAGTGGGCAGAAGAAGCCAGCACACCTGATTTGTCAATAGCTGCAATAAAGAACTTGCATAAAGAAAGACCCATTTAGCCCTGGCATATTGAGGTGTTATACTGATAAAACTGAAGAATTAGCTTGATACCCATAAGGCACTATTTGGCCTCAAAGTCAGAAACTGAATAAATGCATTCTTGTTCTATTTTTCTGCAGTATCACGCTATGCTTGGTACTGCAGGAAAAACCTTAAAGCTGATCTTCTCTTAATGACATCATTATGAAAGTAGAAGTTTAAAATATATTTAAAACAAGGCATTTAATAGGTTTTATATATGCTTGCTGGTAACTCGCAGGTATGGCATGCTGGCACTAAGACTGTGCATAGCACACATACACCGAAAGATTGAGCTGCTAATAAATTATTACACAGAATCATGAGGGGAGCAGCATCACTTTGTGACTGTGCAATTCTGCTTTGCTGGACATCTGCTTTACAAAGCTGTAAAGCAGGACACCATGAGCAGCTTGCTGGAGTTGAATTGTAGTGGTAAATTAATCTTTAGAACTGGAGATGCTAGTTGAAGCACATGTCCCATCTGCTTCTAGCAAATAAAGCAGTGAGCCCAGGAGCATAATTTCCCTGTTACCTTTTCTGAGGAGCCTTGGTCATAACTGGGGCTGAAGATTTTGTATGTTGTGTTTGAAAGAGATCCATCTAAGAACATATATAATACTGCTTGGCTGCTTCCTTGATTTTATTCCTGCTTTCAAAACGTTAATTTTCTAACATCTGCTACATGATACAAAGCATAAAATGCATACATGTGAATAAACGTATCTTACCACTAATTTGGACGTCACACTGTTTTAAGGAATGTCCAGATATAGCTCCCTTCATATTTACTTTTGGCAGCATTTCTGTTTCACTGTCTTTTAAGTAGCAGGAAAACCTGTGTTTCAAAATGCAGTAATTCACAGCATTTGCAGTACAGCACAGACTTTCATAATTGATACTCAGATGAAATGCAGTCTGCCCAATATCACTCAACATTGAAGATTAGACAAGTACAATTTGAAGAAAGATAGGGTAGAGCTGCATCTGCTTTGTTGGCCCTAGTGGTAGGTGAGTTTACTCAGTGTTTGTGGTTGTTCTAAGAGGTGTCATTGAAGCAAGAAGCAGCTCCCAGGTTTTGGAGGACAGAAATGCAGTGGGTGAAGAGAGGGAGGACAACCTCATTCTCTCAGGCTACTGAAGTTCTTAATTGTTAGAAAAAAAATGCTAGAAAGAGAAAGTGGGATACAGGAGCAAGGATCACTGAAGACATAAAATTACTCACATTGTTCCCCAACAATAACAACACATGGCACAGAGGGGGAAGTGCATGATCAGTTCTGTTTCCTTGAAAGGGTTGGTATGCGAGTGTGAAAGATTGGGCATTACCACAATTTATCTTTTGAATTTAAGCAAATGATCTTTTAGATCACCAGTTTTTATTAAAGACACATGACATTGTTTTCCATGGCAACCCGTTACCTTTCCCTGGGTGCCTGTGTTCTGTCAAAGCATTAGCAGACCAGCAGAAACCATGTATATATAAACATTCTACCTTTTTTCAGGATCTTTAGTCCATGTTGCTGGCAGATAGGTGAAGAGCAGACAGGTAGGATGGAAAGTACACACTACTTGGCAGTAATTGGCATTTGGTGTAAAAACTGTAGTGAGGTCTTCTCCTTGGAAGTATGTATCTTCATAGATCTGAGTCACACATTCTGATACAGAATAAGAAAATGTGTACATTATTAGAGATTAGAGGCACACAATTCACCAAGAGAGGGAGAAGCCACTGATCCTTTTTATCATTTCAAGACACTCCAGCAGGAGAGGGTGAGGAGGATGAGTAGCACAATTCTTCTGAGTCTTATCTTTGTCTTATTCCCTCTGCCTGTATTCCTGAGGAAATAAAACTCTCTGAGGTGTCTCCCCTCTGTTCCCTGCCTCGCATCCAATGCTGGAGCAAGGCAGCTTGAGCCAAGGCAGCAGCCAGAGCAGCAGGATGTGCCACAAGACAGATTTGCACAGCAGAGAGGAAGGGACCTTCTCATGGCAGATCTTAGAAGGAGCAGAAGCATCTCCTGAGACAAACCAATACAGAGCACCACTAAAAGGAATACCAGAAGGAAGCACAGAGATCAAAAAGAATCAGCAGGTTGCATATCCTATTTTGTTTAGGGATGGTCTGAGACCAGAGTCCCAGTCAGTGCCACTGTGCACAGCTTCAATAGCTCCCAGCATTTGTATACCTTCTGCTTCCTCACATCCACCCTGAACCCACTGTGACTTGTTTAAAATAAAGAAAATGCTGCTACAGGAGTGGTGTCTCAGGAACTATCCAAAATAAAAATGAGCCCAACTACTACCTTGCATCTACAGGAATTCATCATCAAGCTCTTATTAAACTAATAAGAACTAATAATATAATGAAATCCACTCTTGCTGCAGAGCCATACATTGAAGATACCTAAACAGCAACCTGTTCCCATCTTTTAAACTGAAGGCATTTGAAAGATCTCCATATTAAAACACACAAGGAGGGCTGGTTTTCCAGAGGAGCCCACTCTCTTCTTATATTTTGCCCTCCAAAGGGGTAGCAAATTGGCAAATATGTCAAGTTTTATACCTTTATTTACAAGAGTTCTTTTCCTTAGCTAAAAGATAAAGAGAAAATCCTGTATTCTTACAGAATGGGAGGACACCCAACTGAAAGTATTTTATTTAGCTGCTTAATCTGTTACTACAAAGTGATTCTACTTTATCAAAGGCTGTTTGAAATGAAAACAAATGGAACTATCATATTGGATTTTACAGTTTTAAAATATTATAAGTCAATTTTATTTATGTGATTATGAACTGTATTTAGGTAGTTCTATGTTTCCTGTACATGGGTAAAATATATAATTTATCTTAAAAAGGAATTATTAGGCATATGTGGAAGATACACCAATATATTTAAAGATTTCTTGTTAATAGAAAATTTGCAGTTTATATGCATCCAAATTTTCTGGTTTCTATACTTTGAGGATCTTTCTCTAAAAATCTGTATATATTGGTCGCAGTGGAGTTTCTTCACTCAACTTTGTCATTAACAGAAAAGCATTTTCTGTTAGAAAACTCTAAGTGAATTTTAAAGTCAAAAGAAAATAATATTGCAATTATTTGCTTTATCAGACATTTTGTATCTTATTTACCTTCTCCTAGTATAAATTAACACCAAAAATAATTATTTACACTGTAAAACTATGTTAAACTCTAAGTTTTGAAAACTGTAATTTAATAAAAATATGTTTCCTAGGCCTCAGAAATGTTCCAAGATCTTAGTTTTGCTGAGATTTTAAGAACGTAAAACATTTCCTTAAATAATACTACATTTGTCAAACAGATTTTGCTACAAAGCTGTTAACAAATTGTCCTCCAAGAAAACAGTTAATAGGTTACTGAACACAAACTTGTGCTAGGCCTGAGTTAGAAATTATCAGCTCAGCACATGGAATTTCAGGGAAATGCAAGGCAATTTTGTAGCTTGATTTTTGCTAACTGAACTAAGTAAATCATTAACACAGACTGACATTGAAAAACAGAAACAATCACTGATGTTCCAGTGTACAAAGAGAATTAAAAAAAGTCCACAAAATTTACAATAAAACAACTGGTTTAGGAGTTATTCACATGAGCTGCAATAGTCTTTCAAGCATGATGGCACATAGGTGTTTGTTAGATACTTTTTACATCCTTAAATTCACACAAATAAATGTGTGAAAGAGACTCAAGGGGGGTGGGGTTTGTTTGCTTAAAAAATATAAAAAGGGATGTTGGCTCTGAAGCTCTGTTGGCTGCTGTCCCCCAGGGAGGCAGCTGGGCTGGGTGCATCACTCCTGCCTCCTACCCCAAGGGCAGCCTCTGGGGAAGGACCTAAGGCTAAGGCTCCTCTGCAGCCAGGAAGAAGCAGCCAGTTTACCCCAACACTGCCACAACAGCCTGCAACAGCCAACAGATATTACTGCAAAACTTCAGAGAGCTGTAATTTGTGCTTGGGGTAGCCAGGTTGGTGCAAAGTAAGCCGAGAAGTATGGGACACCACCCCACGTCCTGCATACCCATCTACCTCAAAGGGCTCCCTTCCTATGCTGCTGGTAAAGCTGCTAATCTTGCTGTTGGCTGTAGAACACTGAGCATCACACCAATTTCACAGCTATGAGCTGGATGCAGTTTCAGTCTGACAAAGAAAATTGCTTATAGCATGGCCCCATGCATGCTAGGTGAGATGACAGCACGGGGGGTAACAGGGCAATGTTGGTAAAGCTTTAATGGTAAAGCAACAGGGTTATGTGAGTTACCCAAACTTGACTGAGCACAACTCAGCAGAATCAAGATAGCTCTTGGATGACCAACCTGTAGTTACTCATCATCTCCCCCTCTAGAAGAGCTGCATTACTCTGTGTGCCTATCTTAAGAATTATATTTTCACTTACCACTGTAAACGGAAGCAAGTAAGAAAATGAAACAAAAAGTCTGATAAATCCCAATCAT
This sequence comes from Melopsittacus undulatus, assembly GCF_012275295.1. Lineage (NCBI taxonomy): Eukaryota > Metazoa > Chordata > Aves > Psittaciformes > Psittaculidae > Melopsittacus > Melopsittacus undulatus. The sequence goes on from NC_047533.1 coordinate 33,203,743, forward strand.
CCTAAAAAAACACAAAATCATTCTTTAGGATACGTTTAATAAAGAGTGTATAATTAGTTTTATAAAGCACCACAAGGCATATCACTGATTAACACTTGTACTTAATGCCATTAATTCAAAATTACATTGAGAATTACAAGTTACAGCTGTGATATGCAGTCAAGGGGTATATAAACTAACTTATAAGAACAACAAAAGCTCATTTTTGCTATGGTTTCAAGCAAAGCTTATTGGCACTCAGAGAAATTCTGCTTTTTTACAGCAGAGTATTTATTCTTGCTTAGACTGGGAACAATATTCCAACAAAATGCCATTATTAATCCCGACTCTGTCCTGTTAGTTAAGTGGGTACTATTATCGATATACAAAACAAATAACTTGCACTCACTGCTTTTAGTATATGTTATATGGATTTTAAACATTTTCTTTTCTCTATATGCTCCAATTAAGCTACCAAAGAATCAAATAAATTAACCACACAACACAATCCATAAATCAATCAATGTACACTGTCTTCTGGCTATGAAAACCTTTCACCGAATATCACTTGCGAAGGTGCAATAATGATTACATACCTGAACATACAGCAGCTCTGGATGAATGGATAAAGCTTATGCTTAAAAAAAAATAAAAAGAAAAATCAACAGTTTATGTTAAATATTACTATGCCTGCAGTGCTAACTTATCTTTAATGTTTACTTTGAATGGGTACTCTTTCTGTCAATATTGTTACTGACCTTGGGCCATTTTCAGAGCATACATCATCCAGACCACACTGAAACCAATGTCCAGGTTTCACACCAGCTGAAGATCTGCCTCTTGTTGACATTTGAAAATAAAAGGCAAATCCCTGGGTCAGAACAGCCAGAGTATCTGCTACTAGCACAAGAACCTACATAAACAGGGAATGAGCTCTCAAGTGTAAATCCTGAGTTAGGGCAGGGGGAAATCCTCATGAAATCTGTAAGACTAGTGACTCAGACCCAAGCAAATGACACCATTAAGAAACTTCTGTAACCAAGGACAGAATCATTACCTATGTTTTCTTACTATAACACCATTTTCTAGATACATTCTCTTGTCAAAAAGAGACAGCTATATTCTTCAATTATGTATTTTGCGCTGTCTTTTCTTGCTCAAGTTCTTATTCCTCCTTTTCAATACTCTGCAGGAACTATCCCATCTACATCTTCCAAGTGGTTTTACTGTGGTCCTTTCTATGCTTGTAAGAGTATCTTCAGTCTATTGGAAGTCCATGACTTGTGAGGCAGCAAGGTCTTCAGCTCCTCGTTACAGAGGAAGAACTGTCTCAAAGAAAGTCTTAATACTCTCCTGCGTATCAATTTGCTTTGTCCTGACATACTTGTAGGAGAGGACTCAAACATTTTCAACGCAGCTGCTTTCATTTCTATGTGCTGTCTTCTGTTTTAACGTGTTACAGTGACAGCGGGGAGTGCTAGAAGGCCTTATGGCAAGACACGTTAATAGTTTGTTCCTGTAACATGAAATGTTTTGAGACTAAAATGCCTGTAGAGCTCTCACATTCAGCTCTGAAGAGGAGCTTTTCCATCAGCCATGAGGTGTGTATCATGGGAGCACAGCTCTGGGAGAGAGCTCCAGTCAATATGACTGAAGTCTTCCTGTGCAACCACAGGTATGTCACTTAGTGTCTCTTTCTCATCTGTAAAAAGATGATAATCTTTTAGAGCTCTGTAAAAATGGTAACTTTTACTTCAAATTACAAAACTTTCATAATCATAAAAGTAAGCATAAAACCTACCATGTATATTTATAGATTAAACAAGCTGAACTTTTATGTTCGTGCTTCTCAACCTGCACTATTATTCGATTAAAATATTTTTTTCCTTATTTTGTGTGTGTGCATTTCACTTGGAGACACAAAGGGATTAGAAATTCTCTCCAAGGACTTTTACTTCATTTTCATTTCTCATCCAGGCTTTCCAGATCAGCTATATTGAAGTGTTATTCCAGTTCATTACTGTCTTATTAATAAGCAAATTATAATAAACAAAATAATAAACAAAAAAACAAATATTGATAAACAAAACCTCAAGAAAACGCCAACCTCACACTTCTGGAAAAGTAAGGTATGCAGTTCAAATCTGCAGAAAAAAACAGGGCAGATTTGTCATAAATTTCATCAAGATCATGTGTCTCATCATACAATATGCAGTCATATCCATTCTTCAGAAGCTTCTATAAGATTTCATTTCTGTAATACATTATCCCTGTTCTAGAACTTTGTTTCAGGAAAATGAATCTTTTGGTGATGCCTTTTTGTTTCATAAGCAAACTGGGGGGGGGGGGGGGGGGGGGGAGGAAGGGGAAAGATGAAAAAGACTTCCTTAGAGTAATAGTTCTCACATTTAGGTATCACACTCCTTCAAAAAGTCTAAATCATTTTAACTGCATCTATATGCACATCAGCTGGATTTGAAAATCTGAGAGCTAAGGAAGCAATGCTATTCAAAGAGAATCATAATAAGCACGCTCCTGCTGGAAAATAAATGCATTTTCTCTCAGCAGGCCTGCTACCCACATGACAAACACTCCCCTGTCGACACAGCTGCACTGCTGTTCAGATCAGCAGAGCTCTTCTGTATGGAGACAAGAATGTGTTACAAACTCTACATTCATGAATGAATTATTCTTTATTATATTATAGGACATATTTACTACAGGGCAAATTATAAAATATGCTGAGACAAATTCTCAGCTGTTATAATTTTTCTGAGTTTCACTGAAATCCAAAGAGATTATACGGTTTAAACTAGAAGAACTAAAAATTCAAAGTGCCTAGAATATCAAAACCATTTAACATTCCTTAGGCTCATAAAGGCTCCATACATAAGATTACTGTTGTCTGAATTCCCTCATTGTATTCATTTAGCTATCAATAATATTCTGGCATCCAAATCAGGACATTGTAATAAGGAATCAGTAATTCAGATAGCAGAGTTAAAAGAATAGCTCATCAAAACACTGATAAAATGGAAACGTTTCTTGATGATACAAATGCAAAATATAAATCAATCATCTGAAAGAAAAAGGATTGCTTGTTTCTGCTTTAATATTGCATTTTGACTTGGCATTTAAAAACAAAACAAAACCTGCTTCAGCTTAAAATGTCACCAAGTTCTTCAAGATTAAATCTCCCTGGCAGTGCGATTACCTATTAGATTGATACTGCTTTCTGCCTATTCTCACTGTGATTTATGCAAAATCTCATTCATCTGCAAAGGTGTCAGGAATTAATGAATTGTTTCACCTCAGGAAAAGAATAAATGGACATTACTCTGAGTCAGGTCTAATTCTGCCTCATAAGACAAAATCCCACATCTCTTAATGGCAATCCTATTCAAAAAGCAGCTTCAACATGGGAGGCAAATCTACTTTCTGTGATGAGATACCTGACAGTCATGACATGGAACAAGAGGAAGAGCATAGGGCATGAGGTAAGGAAGCTACCAGCAAGACAAGAACAACACAGGGTTTCATTTTGATATGGCTTTGTGGACATCCTTCCTTTTGAAAGAAGGTGTTCTAATAATATGAACCTAGTTCTGAATGCAGTAGGGAAAAAACCCCAAAAAAAACAATCAACACCCCCCTCCCCCCAAAAAAAGTCCCCCAAAACCAGCAACAAATCAAATAGTCTAAAGCATTCTCTGTGTATCTTTAATTCTGCATGGCTATAATTATGTACATAACAAAGAACAGAGTGAAATAATGCTGCTAAACCAAGTTCTAGAAATTAAATCTTGATCTTTCCTTTTTACAATCAACAACCTGGAACCTTTTCATCTAAGTCCAGATGACACTGTCTGAGTGAAGAATCCACTCTCGCATGAAGCCAATCTTCTTGTGTTTGACTTAATTTCACCCAAAATGGCTGCAAAAAGATGGCTAGAATAAGTTACTCAGAGATTTTTAGGAAGTGCTGGATTGCACATTGTACTGAAATAAAAGAAGCATTGTAGTTCTATATCCTGCAATCACATGTCAATAATAGTCTTGCTAGAAATACAACCCAGAAATAACTACACACCAGATGCCAAATAAAATCAGTCCAGACAATATTAATATTGATATATTTTTGTGTATATATATATATATATATATATATATAAAGACAGTTGCAAATATTAAGCAATAAATCACTGGGGATTTTTTGCTTCATTTTGTAAAAGGGCTTAATTTTTTTGTTACAAACAGATAATCACATTAACCGCACAAGGCCTTGCTGCTTTGTAGCTAAAACACCTGCTGCTGGTTACTGTTAGACATTAGAGAAGACAGACAGAATGTTTCAATGTAGAAGGGTCCAGTGTCTCCACCATGTCCTGTAAATTGTCAAACAGTAACACTTGAGTAAGTTCTATGTGTCCCTGAACTGGGATCCCAGCCTGGACTTAGGTCTGCAGGTTTGGGCATACTGACTACCTCTCTTTGCTCAAAATAATTTGATTTTTCAATGAACACTTTCCATCACCACAAGCTACACTCCAGGCATGGATCAGAAATTGAGCAAAAGATGGAGCTATACTTGGGAGATAATTCCCATTTTCAGAAGATTATGGTTTTTATTTTTTTTCCTTATAGAAAGTGAGTTAATTTAGTTTTTAATCTATGCAAACTATGAGGATTATCTTCCAAATATGACCTGACTATGAACTGGGGTAGTACTATACTGGGAGGTTTGGCAGGGGATGGCACCAATAGTACTTTTAGGAAGGAAAGTGGGGTAGGATTCTTCAAAGGCTCTTTGAGTCTTTTGCCTGCTGGAAGAGAAGTATCAGTCAGATGACATGTAAGATCACGTATGTATGGACCTACTACTAACACCTATACATGAGTGCTTGTCCTCAGCATGAGGATTAAATTCAGAAAGGCAGATACGTAGTAAGCACTAGTAGTCCATCTCGTGAATGTGTCTCAAACATGTAGCTTTCAGAGCCCAAAAAGCAGTTTATGTAAAGATGGCTAGAAACCTCCAGTGCCTCTGGGGCAGCCCTGGAGACACGTTCAAGCAACACAACCCAAGAGGTCATACAGGGTGTTTGTTGTCAGTTTTCTTCATAAGGTCTATAAACCATGATCCAGAAACACTCACGCTATTTCATCATCCCAGTGCAAAGTTGTGTCCTTTCTGTCACCATAGGACAGGGATCTTTATCCTTTTGAGACAAGGCTATCAACTTCTTACAGCAAGGCACTCATATTTCAGAGTCAGCACCACCCCATCATTAGCATCCAGATTACCTTATATGAACCATTACTCAGGAGTAATACTTGGGTTTAGAGTTCAAAGGTGTCCTGGCTTCAGCTTTAACAGTTATGTTTCTCCCTCTTAGTAGCTGGTGCAGTGCTGTGTTTTTGACTTTAGTCTGGGAACAGTGCTGGTAACACACCGATAATTTTAATTGTTGTTAAGTAATATTTACTCTGATCAAGGACTTTTCAGTCCCACGTTCTGCCAGTAAGGAGGGGCAAAAGAAGCCAGAGGGAAGCAGAGACAGGACACCTGACCCAAACTAGCCAAAGGGGTATCCCATATCACAGCATGCCATGCCCAGTATATAAACTGAGGGGAGTTACCCAAAAGGCCCAGAACACTTCTCAGGTCAGGTTGGGCATCAGCTGGGGGATGGTGAGTAACTGTATTGTACATCACTTGTGTTTGTTGTTTTTTTCCTTTCCCCTTTTAGTTTATATTCTCTCCCCTTGTTATTTCCCTTATCATTATTATTATTGATTGTAGTAGTAGCAGTTCTGTGTTATACCTGGACTGTTCTTATCTCTGTCATGCAGAGTATGCTCTCCAGCTGTGTGGATTGTTGCAGATTTTGACCTGTCCTGAAGGTACAGTCAGAAACTTTCACAAGTGCTTCATTCCATCATTGCGATTCCTTTTTAGCATCAATTAGCAAGAAATTCTGTTTCCTTCAGGACCACAGAAGGCAAAAGCAGACTGGCACATTGTTTCAGCTTTAACTAACACAGTAAAATCTGGTCAACTAATCACCCTAGAGGAACTGATGATTAGAAATAGTTACCCATCATTAATTTACCTGCACCCAGACATGTGAGTTTTACAGATATATTTTCATTCCATACTGAGGCATAGAAGAAGTTTATTTTCAAATTTGTAATAATACAGTGTTTCTGCCAACATGAATTCCTGTCCGTAATTTGCACACTATTTCATGGTATGATTATACAGATTAATGCTTATGGTACACTTTGTTAAAAAATAATTCAGAGCACTCAGTGGTTAAGAACTACTGTAAATGCTTCAAAAGAGAAGTGAAATTATCTGAGATGTCTGTTCTGTTTTCATAGATGCAGTCATCACCAAAACAGATAAACTGTCATGGGTTGAGCAGTAGCAGTCATTTTCTCTCCTTGTAGCTGGTGCAGTGCTGTGTTTTGACTTCTGAGCTGGGAGCAGTTGCTTGATAGAGAGCATGTTTTGAGGGTGTTTTTGTTCAAGGCCTTTTCTGAGCACGTGCTCTGCCGGGGACGAGGGGAGGCTGGGAGGAAGGAGAGACAGGACACCTGACCCAGGCTAGCCAAGGAGGTATTCCATACCATAGCACGTCATGCCCAGGATGCAACTGGGAGAGAGAGCTGGAAGGGTGGAGCTCTGGAGGGAGATGGAGGAGGGAGCACGCGGTGCTCGGCCGGGCAGGGTGGAGTGAGTTATGGGTTGGTGGCTGGTGGGGTGTTGTATTCTTTTCGCTTGTTATTGGCTTTATCATTATTATTTGTAGTGGTAATGGCAGTAGTGATTTGTGTTGTGCCTTAGCAATTAAACCGTTCTTATCTCAACCCGTGGGGGCTACATTCTTTGGATTCTCCTTCCTAACTCTCCAGGAGTTGGGGGAGCAAGGGGGGGAGTGAGTGAGAGTACTGTGAGGATTTGGTTTAAACCACGACTTAAACAAAATTTGCCAAGTGGAAGAATTGTTTGCTTCTATCTTTCAGAATCAAAGAACCCCAAACAGCATTACAAAGGTTTGAGACTATCAGTTACCTCACAAATATTATAGAATATAACCAGATCACTTCATCACACTCATAACCGTGACTACCATAATTCAGTTTGTTTGCACTCTTCTAAGAACATAGTTTAATTTGAGTAGATAAGGCTCTGTGATTTAACGTTTAAACACTTGCATTACAAAGATGAACATTAAGTTCATATGAACTGGAGAAGTAGAACAATTTAAGGCTATTACATTTTCTCTAAGGAAACAATCAGTAATGACTTTGGTTTCAACAAATTGCTGGACTGCCATCAAAATACCCAATTTAAAAACATTTCTCAGCCTAGAGATTGTAAGTTTTTAGGAAAAAAAAAATCTTGAATTTTCTCTCATTCTGATCCAGCATTTTGCCTCCTCTTCAGCTTAATCCAGATGCCATTATTTGGGCGAAGAATCAGTCCTCCAGTTATACCAAGCTCTTCTGCCTTTTGACATGACTCCACCCAAAAGCGTCGTAAGATGAGAGCTAGAAGAGCTTTCTCCTCCATTTGTGCAAAACGCTGACCTACAAATTACAGGGCAGTAAAAAAATAAAGATGCTATTGTTGGGTTCTATCAACAGTTGCTGCATCTGCATGCTCACAGTGATACCCCATGGAACACAGAACAGCAGGAACTGTGCCTTGAGAACAGAACTTGATTTAGGTCAAAACTGACTTCTCAATCGAATACTTTTCCCTGCATGATAACTCTGGCCTTCCTGGGACAATTCACAGCATACCTCCCTTCCCATAGTACATAGAACTCAAAGAGCACAGAGTCAGCATTTTACATGGAACTAATACAAAACACAGCCTTGTCATGTCTCTTGGATAGACTTGATGGGAGGGAATGGATGCAGGAGAAGATACAGCACAGGGACTGTGAGAAGAGACAAATCCATATATGCAGAGGAGCAAAGGAGATACAACTCCAACAGAACGATAGACATACCTTCCTTCAATCAACACTAAGCATCACACACATCAGTGATTTGGTAACACAGAGGGCAAAGTTCATTTTACACTTCAGAGAAAGGTGGAGAAGGAAAAGGAAGAACAGAGAAATGTGAGGGAAAGCAAAGAGTGTCACCATAATCCAGGCAGCTCATTTAAACTACACTGAAAACAGGACAAGGACACAAAATTCAGTACTCAAAACTTTTTCTGTTCTCCCCTCTGTATAAGATGCACAGATGAGTATCTGTATATATGTACACAGTGATTTATTACTGCAATGATATTAGTGAATCACCTCTCCTGCACATGTTCTTGTACACCCAGGAACTAGTTAGACATGTAAAATTAGACTCCTCTTTGAAACATGGGAAGATCTAGTCTGCTGTTTTTATGGGAAGGGTGCCTCCTCCCAATAACACTCATTAAAAATAAACAAACTATAACAACCCCACCCCCCAAAAAAAACCAACAAATAAAACAAAAAAAAAAAACCAAAAGAAATCAGATTTATTGCTTTGTAAGTGGCATGACAATTGCTGAATATTCCTCATCTGCACTTAAGATCAGTGAAGGGAACAGTCTTTTCATGTGTTCTGCTATATTAATAACATGCCCCTACTCTTATCTCAGACAAATGCCAAGTATCTCAGTACCACCTGAAGAGCTAACAAGTTCTAGAACGCCAGTGAAAACAACAGAGCACCAATGGCATCAGAAAGAGGGAAAGAATACATTAGTTGCAGACTGCATCTTTGGGACACCCAGCTGAGAACATGAGATAAACAGATGAGTTTACAGAGCAAAGCAAGCACAGGAGATCTGCCTTCTCTCGCTCTGTCTTGTTGGCACTGAGAATCAGAAATTTGGAAGCAATCCTATCCTAACACAGGAGCCCACTAATATGCTGCCAGGCTGCACAGTTAGTGGGGAGGAAACATCAGTGTGACAGACATTGGCCCTCGGAAGAAAGGAAACCCTGGGGAAGAACCAATGTGTCAGCTCAAGCACCAGGCTTGCAGGGGAGACACTGCCCAGAATTTTAGGTGGGGCTGAAGCAGCAGCTTGGGAGAGAACAGGACATGAGCAGCAGGCACATCAAAACTTACATTTCTCATACAGATGCTGCTGCCAGCTACCATGCTACACACTGCAAGTGTTTCCTCTTCAGTACATACCAATGCAGTTCCTGGGACCAGCTGAGAAGGGCACGTAAGCATATGGGTGCCTTCCCTTGCAATTTTCAGGCAAGAATCGCTCAGGCTTGAATTCCTCTGGGTCAGGGAAGATCTCAGGGTCTCTATGCAAGGCGTAAGTTATAACAACAACATTTGTGCCTTTTGGTATTTGATATCCTCCTAAAGAGAAAAGGGAAAGGGTTAAAACAACAGCAAATAAGTGACTTTCTATATACAACATCATGATGAAAAATAAAACAGTGCTGCCATTTACTTGGGAAATACTTTGGATTGATGCTAGCAGGATGGGACTGGCAGACTCAGGACACTACTTACTAATAGAGCAATCATCTCTCAAGGCACGGGCAAACAGTGGAACTGAAGGGAAGAGCCTAAGGGCTTCTTTCAAAACACACTCAAGGTATCGAAGCTCCTTCAAATCATCCATTGTAATGGGACGCTCAGTGTTGCCTGTCCAGAAAGAAATAGGAGGATGAACAAGACCAAAAATCCCCATTTTTGGTTCACAAAACTCATTCCAGCTCCCTCCAGGAACTTATGCACCAAGAGCACAAAGAAAAAGGTGACACACACTGACTAAACGTGCATGCCTTCCCCAAAGACATAAGGTTGGTTGTACTCTCCTACAGACCTTCTGGCATGCATCCCAATCACCTCTAGCTATTGAAAGCTCCAGAAGTGCCCCAGGGCATGTTCCTACCTCCCCTTCTACATCTAGGCTTATAATGTAACACATCCCCACTCACAAATGCAACCACCACCACAACCGCAATGAAGGGGGAAACAGAAACATACCAAACACCTCATCCAGTTCTTTGTGAACCTTCTTCTGGGCTTCAGGATTATGTCCAAGTAAGTACAGGGCCCAATTCATACTAGCTGCTGTTGTATCATGGCCCTAGAAGTCCAGATTTACAAAAAGACATTCACTTCAACACCATTCCTGTGCACAAGTAAGTTTTGTAAATACCTACATACACAAGCAGTAAATGATAAAAAGTGACAATATTAACCCCATGACCATGAAAAAAAAGACCAAAACAAGAGTGTAGAACTCTACCCATGATTCTGTCAGGCTGAAAACCAAACAAAAGGGAAAAGTACTGAAATAACCTAAGCAAACAAACCTCTCCTCTACCTTCCACAAGTTGCATGAACCATCAGTATATCTACACAATGAAACAGATGTATATGCACCTTTTGATTACCGACGGGCCAAAGACTATCACAGGAGAGATACAATGGACACAATCTGTAAACTTTACAAAATTATCCAAAAGAGGGTCTAATGAGACACAGTACACTGACCATAGAAGGGAATACTTTTTCATCTCCTATGAGAAGGGGATCAGCTATTACTGTTCTCAGCACCTCATAAAAACTTGGAAAGGAAACAAAGGGAAGGGGAACCAAGAAAACAAAATCAAACACCAAAACAAATAGACACACACACACAAAAACTCAAGCAAAACCAACAAACAAACAAATAAACAAAACCCCAAAACAGGGAAAAAAAAAAAAGAAAAAAAAAAAGAACAAAAAAGGGAAAAGTTGACCAAAAAAGGATTTTGGTTCTAAAAACGTGGACTTGCTGGGAAGTTCAAGATGCCGCACCTCTTCAAAGTCCAGCTATAGAGTAGTACAGGAATGTTAAGATACAACCTAGAGAAGCTCTCTTCCCATCAGCAGTAATACGACTCTGAATTAGGTCTTCTGAGATGGAATGCAGGTTCACATAATGGAGGTGTGTGGAAGACCTGTGAAAGACTTGTTTAGATCTTTCACTGGACAGGGAACCAGACGTGAGAAGACAGTACACCAATCCACAGTTGATGACAGAACCAGGAGGTTATAGTCAACATGAAGGGACAAAGCATGAGGAGAACTGACAAAATGCAAGGCAAAACATTAAAACCATTTAGAGCTCTCTTTCACATTAATAAGGTTTATAATAGGAGCTGAGAATCAATGGCCCACATCAGCTATTAAGTTCTCACTATTCACCTGCTATCATGAATAGAGCCTGCTCACACAGGCAGGGCCTGCCACATATATATTGTCCAACATTTTGCCAGGGTACTGGTTCAAATGTTTCTATCCTTCAGTAGTTTCTATCCTACAGACATTTCCTCTTAGGCTTCCAGTGCTAAAATTACTTAATACTAAAAGCAACCTTCTGAACTAAGGAAGAGTCAGTACCTGCAAATGGTGAACCTCAGGATCTCAGGTTCTGGGGGGAGATGAAAAAAGGAAAAAAAAAAAAAGAAAAAAACAAAACAAGGCAAAACCCCCCACAAACAAACAACCCCCCTCCCAACCAACAAACCAATAGTTTCCTTGGGTACCTCAAACATGAAAGTATCCACTTCCTCACGAATATCATTGTAGTCTAGTTTGTTCCCTTCATCATCTGTTGCATTCAGCAGCATGTCGAGGAAAGCTTTTCTCTTTTTGGATCCACTTTCTTCACAGCTGCCATCAGTATCTTGTTTCTTTTGCTTGACATTTGCAAGTTCTGCAACTTTTTCTGCAATAACCTGAGATCAGAACCATTAAATTGGATATGATGCATGCAGCACATGTGCAGTCTTACATCACACAGGTTTGTCCTAACCTTGAACAGCCTTTGTGAGACCAAGAAAATAGATAGTCAAAACATGCAAATAACTCATTGATCATCAAGAAGTGTAAACACATCCAGAAAATCTGGAACACACTGATTGTGAAGGCAAATCACAAAACATCACCATGATTTGAACAGACTTACCATGAAGAAGACAGTCTCTATCCAATAACTAAGAAAGGGATGACAGACTGAAGAGAAGCCAGGACACTCCACAACCCGACATCTGGACTACACATAGCATAGCTGGAACTACTACTGCTTCTCAACTTCTCTTCAGTATGACAGCAATGCTTGAACTTCCCTTTTTAGGTTGAAACACAGCCCCAGTGACAGAGATTTCATGCTGTCACCACTGCTGTCATAACAGCAGAACAAAACCCTTTAATAAACTGGTATTGCTCTCAGCAACTACAACATAATTTAAAAATAAAGGCTGTAGAGTATGTAATTATATTCAAAGAAACACTGAACAGGGGAAAAAAATACTGTTATATATACACACAATGTTTCCCTCACTGAACATATACATATGAAGACACATCTGAACCACCTTTTGTCTCAGCGATACATTAGGTGATATTATTATTTACTGCTCCCTTGTCTTCTAAGGGATATTATTATTTACTGCTCCCAAATTTTCTAAGATTGAGCTTCCTATATTCAGTGCAGCATCCCATCATGGAAAGAAAGCATTACCTTAGGTCCCTTTAAGGGCCTCTTGTGCCACACTGCTGCAATTCCCATTAGAAAGAAGAAAAACATGAACTACTCAAAAACAATGCAATGTGAATTATTATATGTAGTGAAAATTCAGAGATTATTTGCTTTGTTGTGGGCATTGATAAAATTACATTGTGGGATACATACATCTCTTTCAGGGAAAGCAGCTTCTCTGGTAACATTTTAACACTAGATTTGGGAAGGTAACCATTGGCAAGAATAGCATGGGAATTAATTGGTGAGAGAAAGGAGTGTTACATGCACAGTCCAATATGCTGATAGAATGATGCATTTTATGCCAAGTCAGTGATATATGCTTAATGGTTTCTGTGTCAAAGCATCTTACTGCTGATATGGGGACCTCCATTGGTTTGTTCATCTCAGCAGTTCTCTTCCAAATAGGGGAAAATGAATACAGACTGCAATTTCTAAGAGCTGGATCAAGTGGTATTACCACATAGAACCTTGTGCTTACTGCTACAGACTTGGCAGTGAGCTGTTGCAGGCAATTCAGTTGTGGAGGATCTGGGGCAGAAAAACAGTTCAATGAATTTGTGTTGCTTGTTTTGGTTGTCAAGGACCTGCAAGCCCTGTTACTCCCTTGGAGTTGTATACTCCTTTGCTTACATACAACAGAGCTCCTGACAGCAAAGTCAGTTGTTGTCTTCTTTTCAGGGAATTCCTCAGCATTGAAACAGAGAGAATATTCTCCTTTTAATATATGCATATTAAGGGAGCTGAGCCTCACCATCATTTGGACACTCTACTGAGTGCAAGTCTTCATTCCAACAACTAAAATGTACCATTAAAAGAAATAAAAAAAATAAAAAATCTATACTGTATCTGTAAAATTGTGAAGGATCTTGAGGTTCTTCTCATGCTCTCTTCCTTCCTTGAACAGCAAATATACAAAATGAGGCCAAAGCCATGGGCTCATCTGTCGTTGCTGGATTAGATCGCTCATCCTAGGGACACAAGAATTACATCACAGAACATTCCTTGAACAAAAAATACCAAAACCCAAAGGCAAATTTACAGCACACTTTCAAGAACAACAACAACAAAAAAATCTACTTCCCCCAGTGGAGTTTAACATATTGTGTGGGTTTAAACCCATTCATCTGAAGGGAAGGCTGTTCATATTTGTTTCCTGATTTTAATTGTCAGCTGTCCCAGCATCACCATGATTTATGTTGTTACGCATTGATCTCTGAGAGTGTGTTCTCATTTAGTTGGAATCCTCTTGAAACAGACATGTTCAGCTCTCCAGTCCAGTCCTACTCCACAACAGTAAAGCACTGACCATGAAGAAAAAGATGCATACATCCTGAAAATACTACTCATGTCAGGGAGGGTTCCAAAATATCTCCCCCAAGACATCAAACAGTCTTCTGAAAGCATTATATTTGACTTGACTTGACTGTCCAGATAATACAAATGCCAAACAGAAAATGGAAAGTACTTAAGGAATATGAAAATTCAAGTATGCTCCAACAGAGCAACTGGAGTACATTTGGAAGGGCTGATTGTCATTACTATTCAGTTCTTGCACATACTTTTGGCTACAAAAAGAGACATCGAGGAGTAATTATTAAATTTAGGCTAACTTTGCGCCCACTTCCAGTACAATTTGGGAAAGACCAAGCAACCAATGACAATCAAACCCTCTAATTCCACCCCTTTTTTGTTATACACCTGTCTCAACAAGCCCCATCAAAGGCTAGGGGTGAGATCATAGAATTGTTTAGGTTGGGAAAGACCTTTAAGGTCATCCAACCCTTAGGAGTCCAACCATTAACTTAGCACTGCCAAGTCCATGACTAAACCATGTTTCTAAGTGCCTCACTGTCATGGTTTGAGCATGTTTTGAGGGTGTTTTTGTTCAAGGTTTTTTCCAGCCAGGTGGAGGAGGGGAGGCCGGGAGGAAGGAGAGACAGGACACCTGACCCAGGCTAGCCAATGTGGTATTCCATACCATAGCACGTGATGCCCAGGATGCATACTGGGAGAGAGAGAGCTGGAGGGGTGAAGCTCTAGAGGAAAATGGAGGAGGGAGCACATGGTGCTCAGCCGGGCAGGGTGGAGTGAGTTATGGGTCAGTGGCTGGTGGGGTGTTGTATTCTTTTCACTTGCTGTTTGCTGTATCATTATTATTTGTAGTAGTAAATGGCAGTAGGGGTTTTGTGTTATGCCTTAGCAATTAAACCATTCTTATCTCAATCTGTGGGGGCTACATTCTTTGGATTCTCCTTCCTAACTCTCCGGGAGTTGGGGGACTTGGTTTAAACCATGACACTCACCTACACTTCTTTAAAGTACTTGCAGAAATGGTGACTCAACCACTTCCCTGGGCAGCCTGTTCCAGTGCTTGATGACCTTTTCAGGGAAGAAATTCTTCCTAGCATCCAATCTAAACCTCACTGGCACAATTTGAGGCCGTTTACTCTTGTCCTATTGATTTCTACCTGGGAGATGACCCCCTTCACAACCTCCTTTCAGATAGCTGTAAAGAACAAGATCTCCCCTTCTCCCAGAGACTCTTTTTCTCCAGGCTAAACAGCCCCAGTTCCCTCAGCTGCTCCTCATAAGACTTACACTCTAGACCCTTCATCAGCTTTGTTGCCCTTCTTTGGATATGCTCCAGCACCCCAGTGTCTGCCTTGTAGTGAGGGGTTCCAAAGCGAACACAGCATTCAAGGTGCAGCCTCATCAGTGCTGAGTACAGGGGGATGATAACTGCCCTGCTTCTGCTGGCCACATTGTTTGTGACACAGTCCAGGATGCTGTTGGTCTTCTTGGCTGTGTGGGCGCAAGCTGGCTAATGTTCAGCTGCCAATCAGCACAGGAAGATAAGAGGAGTCGTAGTAGTAGGTTTTGAGTGTTTCATTTGTTTCTCAGGATTGGGATATTTACTGAGACTTGAGGGTATGAACTCAATGTTGCCTCTGTGTAGCAGCTTGTACTGAAATATAGTGCATTATACTGAGGCTTGGGGCATTTTTGTGGAAGAACTGAGTTTGTGGCTCATAGCAGATGAGCTCTTGACACCAGTAGCATCAACTCCAACCCAACTACAAAGCAGCCAAGGAAAATGTCCATTTACCTGTAGACAGCACGAACATAATCAGAATCCTTATTCTCCTGAGCGCCCACATTCTTGCCCATTGCTGTTTCTGGGAGGAGGAAATAATCAATGGTTCACGAGTACAAAGTGGAATGCAGAATCCCTGTACACAATAAGTTACTACTGCTCTCAGGTTCTGATAGTCACCACTTTGTCCTTTGAGCAGGTGAATACACATATCCATTTCCAGGTAATGAGCTTGCTTTATACTTACATTCCCAGGAACTCTGCTCCTCAACACAACCTCACTTCCAATTGCTACCTCTGCCCTGCCCATCCCACAAACTCACCTGCTCAGATGCACACAAGACACCCTAGGGAAAAGGATGGCCTTGGGAGGACAGAAATGCATTCATACAATGTGCAGCAGCATGCAGCAATATTCCTCTTCAATCGTCTCCTCACACGACACATGAGGCACAGCTGTACTCATGAGTCCCTGCATCATTCACAGCCCCACCACATAACTGAAGAGGACTTACCACAGATGATATCAAGGGCACACAGAGTGATGTCCAGAAAGACATCAAATGGTTCCTTGTCAACATGTTTCTCAAGTTTCTCCAATAAAATGGTTCCTTGTTCATTCATAACCTCTAGGAAGTCAGTTAAGATTGTGAAGTGGAATGTGGGAGTTATCATCTTCCTCCGCAATCGCCACTTGTCTCCAGTGCTGCAAAATTAACAAGGAGAAGGAAAGGTTAAAAACTCCAAGGCAAAAATAAAATCCTCATCATCACAGTAAGTATACAGTAAAAAAAACTGTCAGCCTGAAACACCTTCACAGACAGACGTGCTGTAGATGGTTCTTCAAGTTGTCCATGGCACTTCCTAGAATAGCAATATTTCTTGCTCCAGCTCTCTTCAAAATACAAACTACTATTTCTACAGCTGCTCTCAACAAAAGGAGATGCCAACAAGCCTTCAGGCAATACAGCCTCTGCTTGCTCGGTGTATAATCTCTTCTCTATAGAACGATGGAGTAGAACTCATCTATAGGACAAACCAGCTATTTAGGATCAAGACCTCAGCTAATTGCATCGTCTCTGTGAATCACCACCCACGCAGCTCTTCATCCACTGACTAGGAAATGAGGATTGCAGAGAACTAAAGTAGTCCACAGGCATTACCCAATTGACTGCTTCCATGTCTAGTTACTTTATATCTTGGTCTCATCACAAAGCACAAGGAGTTCATCTCTGAGGGCCCCAAACTGGCAACAAAGCTCCACTGCTAACAGCAGCACCTTGACATTTTCATAAAAACACCGAAGAGGCACAAAGGCAGCAGAGGCAATTTACACCAGAGGCACCTTGCTGACTCTTTAATATCTGCATAATCCAGACCAAACCCTACTTGACCATCCCAAGACCAGAGGACATCATCCTTTACATCACTGCTCCTTCCTCTCTTCACTCCTCACTTGCACTCTCACCCAGGCTCACCTCTTACAAGCCTTCATTTCATGAGAGAAATGAAAGACAGAGTTAAGATACTCTCTCATCTGACCCCAAAGTATCACCAATCTCAGGCCCATCCTACTGGTCTGCAGTGCCACCAGCTGAGATAAGAAACGCACACAGATGCAGTTCTGCCACAGTCCAACCACCTCATATACATCACAGTATTCAAAACATCCAGCCTGTACCATTGCAGACTAAATAACACCACTTGCCATAGGATACAACCTCCCAAAATCCACATTTATTTCAAACCTCTTGACAAAACACAATGGCCAAATTTGCCAAGAAACACATTATGCCAAAAGATTTTTTTATCAGATATTAGCTTCTAAAGAGAAATCAAGACCACCACAAGGAGTAAGAGTTCTACAGGTATCATCTTCATCTCTGTCCAGAGATACACAGAGCATTCCTGCCACCAAATCCTCTTCATGTCATATACCCTGCAGATTCCAAAAGGACACCAAGACACCTGCAATTCACTATACCTTGTCAGAAGTCCAGTGCCCAGCCAAGGCTGCAGGAATTTGTACATGTATGATTTTTCTATATACTTCGAGCTGTTCAGGATGACCTGTTAAAAAAAATTAAAAAAAAAAATGAAAAGGAAAAAAACATTACTTATTAGATGGAGAGAGATTTCTGCAGCTAAGATACTTCACGCAAACTTGGCTCCTCCATAGAAATGTCCCAAGCCTCAGTAAAATGCACTATATTTCAGTACAAGCTGCTACACAGGGGCAACATTGAGTTCATACCCTCAGGTCTCAGTAAATACCCCAATCCTGAGAAACAAATGAAACACTCAAAACCTACTAATCCCACTTCACTTATCTTCCTGAAAAAGAAAAACTTGTGTTACAGTCCCAGGCAAAGCTCACAGAAAACCTAATGGTTTTTAGCCTCAATCAAACTCACAAGAAGTACCATCTTTTCAATAAACACTCCAAGAAAGAAACAACTCTATCTTCCCAGTTCGAGGACAATCATTGCCACTAACTAAACTAACAACTATATTTCATGCCATTGAGACAGACCCACCAAGTTTCAGTTAGACACAAGGCACTGCAACCTGCATTTCATAATGTCCTATCCCGGTATCAGTGGTCCAGTCTTCCCTTGTGTTTGTTTCTCTGTTCTGATCTTGGGAGCAGAAGCTTTCATACAAAGCTAAAGGAGATGCTTTAAAACCTAATGAGTTGATGCTTTCATTTGCTGGCCATCTTCAGCATTTATTTTTTCTGTGGCTAAACTTTTTCTATTCTTCCACTTTCACCCTTTCTCTAGCACTGGCTCAAGGACCATCTCAAGTAAAATCAGTCCAAGAACTTTTATTTTTTGCAAAAATTACATTGAGACAATAGAAACTAACAGGTTGGACACTGCTTTGCATGTCAGTAGAATAGACAGGAGACTAGCACACTCACCTCCACACTGTCAGGGTGATACAAAACTATGACAGGCAATGGTCCTATCCAAAGCTTCAGCAATGGACAGCTCCTGAACTCTTCAACATAAGTCTGTAGCTGTTTAAAAAAACCTCAATGAAAAAAGCAGATTAGATTTTTTTAAAGGTTTTGCTGAATAAGCAGGACTTCTGTAATGAACTGTTTTTTCACCATATACCCTGTAATTATGTTTTTATTGTAGTTTTATCTTGCTACTATAACCAAGCAGTGTATTTTGTACCTAGCTATCAGCTCTACTGGAGAACTGTTTCCTTATAGCTGCACCCTTGAAAGCACTCTATTCTAGAGAAACCTCTCCTAGCTGTAAATAAGTCAGCTTGATTTAAGCAGTCTCCAAGCACTGTAGCCTGGGCTTTCTGTATTGCAATACTCTTTGTAACAGTTAAGAGACAAATCAAACTTTATCAAGGATATGCTTAGGTTTTGGCTCATCTGACACTAGCCAAAATGCCGTATCAAAATGCTTCTTTACTTTCCAAACACAGCATCAAGCCTTTTCCCACCTGAAGCCTCACTGCCAGGTACCACCTTTGTGGTGCACATGTAAGTGATGTCATGCACAGTCGTGGCAGAGCACTGAACATAAATCAATATCACTTGAAATGTCTAGTTTCTGATAGCTGGACTCCAGAAGAAAATTTTTTGAGCCCTTACACCAGCTTTTGACATCTGGCTGCTCCAGCTTAAACTCCACTCTTGTCCCTTTAGAAACCTTATTGAGGGTAAAGTGGGCCACTTTATAGGGCCACTGTGGTTTTGGCAATTCAGATGTTCCCACCTCTAAGGGCACAGACTCACATGATCATTTATGCTACAGATCACCTGAGAGATACCACTGTTATCAAGCCACAAGCTGCACTTCATACCAGTGAGATCAGCAATCCTGCCAGTTCTCCACCCACGTTATTATACACGTATCCAGTCTACATCTTGTTAGTTTAACTATACCAAAACCATGGGAGGTGGTATAAAAGACCTTGTTGAATCATATTAAATGTCATCTACTGCTCTTCCCTTGCCCATAGATCCAGCTCTTATCATAGAGGGCAACCGCATTCACCTTACAGTTATAGAGGAGGTGGCAGTTATCAGGATGTTCAAGGATTATACATGCCTTCACCTTTTCAGAAACCAGATTAAATGATACATGACTCCCTCTAAGGCCTCTGCAGGGATGAAAAGCCAAAGGTCCCCCAGAAAAAATGAAAAAAGCCTAGCTTCCTAACAAACACCAAAAATCAGTCCCTAGTCATAGGCAAAGTTCTAATAATAACACCTTATCCAAAAGGCTTAAGATTGTCAGATTATTTTGCTGTTTTTAAAACATTTTCTCTAACATCACCATAATTAAAATATCATAATTTCACAGCTTTTTTCTACCTATATCAATAAATAAAATCGCCATCAGATGACAACTCATTTTTCTTTCTGCTAAAAAACCTTCTCCTCTTTTTCTAAAACCTATACCTCTTAATTGCTACATATTTAATGAAAAATATTATAAACCACAAACTTCACTCATTTTTACATAACTAAAGGAGAACAAAGACAGGTGGTCATTGACTCAACTGAAGCATGGAGGCTATGCAACTCCTGCTAACAAAGGAGATGGCAGACTCCATACAACATTAAAGTCTCCATCAAATTGCTTTTTGGAGAGAGGAGCAATGGATTTTTTTTTGTTGACATTGTTATTATTTTTATTATTATTTATTTCTAAGAAGATTTTAAAAGAAGGAAAAAAATAAAAAAGGCAGAAAAAAAGGTTTGTGTCATAGTCAGGCTCATATACACATCCTGACTATGATCCTGCTACTGTTTTCCCAAAGTTAGCTTCAGGGAAAGCTGCTTGCCCTTATACAGGATGGGATCCGGAAGAAAGATGCAAGCATGTACCCTCACAAATACAGGGATCACATCTCAGCACATGTCAGCACTGGGCAACGTGCATGCCCATGCTGTACTTGTCCTTGGCTTTGCCATGTTCCCATGTCACAGCTGCTCTCTCTTCTGGCAGCACACCTGGAGGTATGGATCGCATAGCCAGCAATGCATGTGCACAGCACAGATCGGTATACACAGGCATCACAAAACACACCCAGAAGAATCTGCTGGTCCGCTAACAGCAGAGTCAGAGCCACTTTCATACCACAGACTCCTCAAGGGATCTGGTCCTGTGCAAAACCAAGTATCAAATGAAAAAAAGAACACGTAGCTCATTTGAGCTCACTCAAGCTCTCTGGCAAAAAGAACGTACCGTTGATCAATGCAAAAACAGAAAGGTTTGCTTTTGAGGGATGTACTACAAATACTCAGCAAGTTCTTTTGCATCTAATGCAGAAAGCTGAGGCATAACTAACTCTGAAACTGACCCAGCAATTCAGCATGCTAAAGTCCTTCGCACATGCTCACTTTGAGGAAGATAATTATTTAAGCTATTTTTCCTTCGCAAGCAAAACCTTCATTTGGATCACAGCCATGGGTACACAACACAGTACTCTGTGCTGTGAAACAGCACTTCCTGAGAGAGCACAAAGCATGCTTCCCTCTCGGAAAAACAAACTCCACAGCATTCATGCTCCACCCCACCAACAACGGGGAATAAGTCTGAGTCCACCATCTGGAAGCCACATTTGGATTGAACCTCCAGCTAACCTTTGACTGGTAACAACCCCACATTTATGCAGCGTATCTCCTTTCCCTCCCATTGCTCACCTTTCACACAGTTCCCCTCTTCAGCTTGCCCAAAGGCCCAGAGACACCTAAAGGCAATGGCACACACAACACCTCCCCCCCCCTCCAAGCCAGCCGCGCTTCAACCACCCAAGCACCTCACCAGCACTGGCTCCTCCTGCAAAGCCCCACGCAATTCAGGGACCCCCCCATACCTGGGCTACGGCATGAGCCGCCCTTACCTTCTCCCTTCCGCTCCATGAATAGAGTATTTCCCAGCACAGGATAGCAGGGGCTGACACCGGGTATCGGCTTCAGTACCCACCATCGCCTCCAGTAATCCATCAGGGAGGGCAGGGAGCTCACAGCCACAACTGCCAACAGTAGAGCGATGACCCCAGTCCCCAACTGCAGCAGCTGGGGTCCCCCTCCCGTTCCCTGCATGAGCCCCATCACTACCTCCCAGCCTCCTGCTGTAATCTTTGATCGAGTGCTATCGGTAGTCCCGTACTCGGCTTTGCCTCTACCCAACTGAGGGTGCCAGGACCAAGGCACCAGAGGAGGAGGCGGAGCTGTCACACAGGCCCTGAGGGCAGCTTCCTGCCAGGAAAATAAACAGGGATGTAAAAAGCACGTGTGTGGAGAGGCTGCCTGCAAGCACTGCCTGACAGCAGAACAGCCACAGGGAACCATGCTGTCTCCCTGCCCTCACTCAGTTCCTTTGACTCAAGTGAAGAACGAGGAAGTTCTTTGCAGGCCTGTGCAATGTCACAGAAAGAAGACACAAACTGCTGTCAAGAGAAAAAAAAAAACAAACATGTTTTTGCTGCTTTGGGAAGGATGGGTTTTCTCAACATTGTGTCTCTACATCTGTTTTCAGGTGTACAGGGACCACCATTTTGCCATACAGAACTGCTCCAGTGATCTTCAACATGATGCCTGAAGGGTTTCGAGTGCTTCAGATGGGGAGTGCTTTCCCTCAGTTGGGTGGATTGCTTCAACGGTTTACACAAACCAGAGCCCATACAGACCCACGATCAAGGGCAGCACTGCAAAGCATGCTCATGCTTCGTGGCTCAAATAGCCTTTACTGATCTTAACTGTTGAATGCTCAGTCACAGGCTAAAGGATGTCAGTAACACAACTGGTAGCACCAGTACCTGTGCCACAACTTGCAAAGTGCCTGGGCAGTGATGCCATACACACCATAGGCCCTGCTGCCGTTCCTGCTTCAGGAGGATCCAGGGTCTCTTACTGCTGCAGAGCTGCTGATTGCCTGCTCCTCAAAGCCTCCTATGCTCAAAAAACCCTTATGACCAAACAGAAGTTTGGTGAAAAGACACCATGGCTTCATTCCCTGAATATACCACAGAAGTTTCTTACAGACACAGTCATGTTTCTGCCATCTGCTTTGTGCCAAAATCAACTGCACTGACTGCACTGGCATTTTTAGTAAACCAACAGCAACCACCTTAAGGTAAGAAACACAGAGAAACCTCAGAACATCAGAAGCTAAGGAATGGCTAATGATCCTCGGCAGCAGAGGGGGAGTAAATTTTGGCACTTTGTTCCTGCAATTTCCCAGCAAACACTTCATCATAAATACTGACTGTTGCAATTTTTTGCAATGTAAACACCTTGAAATTAATTCTGTCCTTCCTGCTGTTATCTGTAATGGTTTATAACAGAAAGTAGCAGGTACATACCCTGTGCCATCAGTCCTCTCTTTTGTTCCAGTGACATGCCAGGAAGGAAGCATGCCTGCAGGATTAAGAGGCTCACCTTTTGTAGAGATCAGCTGAGTAATTATGCTCTCTTCTTTATAAGAAACCTTGAAGTTTGTTGCCTTCATGAAGCTGATAACTGGATGAAGTTGTGAATTGTGATTCTGAGTCAAAATCTGTGTTTCTAACTGCTCATAACTCCTTCTGTAGATAGAAAAAAGAGGAACAGTGAAACAGCAGGGACAGAGTGAAAAGCCACAGGGAAAGCAGTAGAGAACATATTAGAACAAACACCATTGCAAAATCCTGTCAGCAGCTGGCAGTGGTAATGTTGCTAACAAAAGGCAGCAGCTGTACTGGAATGAGATACCCAAGAAAGAAGAAATCAGAGGTCTCGTATGTGTGAGGCCTAATTACATCACTGAGACTTGCAATCATTACGAACCTTGAAGGATGTTCTGTACGAGAGGAGTTTTCTACCAGATTGTGATTAGCATTCCTTTTTCACATGGAGAGCTATTTTCTCAGTGTTGAATTTCAGTTTGTGAATCTTTGCTTTTATAAATGCATTTAACAGAACAAATCTCAGCCTTTCACCTAAGTGTAAAGCCTACCTGCATATGCCAACAGAAGGCATGTGTTCTGTCAGGCTATGTCAGTCCACAGGCACAATGGAAACACAGACTTCTGGTCCCTAGGATGCACATCTGGATTCTTTGATAAGGAAATCAACAGTCTTCATTGCCAGCAAGAAAAACAAAGACCTAAAGCAAGGCTAAAATGAATCTCATACAACACAAGAACAAGAGTACGCAACACATTCTGAAAAACTGTGATGTGCTCTTTGCATTACTTCTTTGCTCCAACCAAGGCAAACCATGTTATCATCCCTTGCAAAACACACAGCATCCACACTAAGCAAGAATAACCAGTTACTAACTTAACAATCACATTTAATTTGCAGTTAGGAAGGATTTTTCTCAGGAACATGATTAAACTTTTGTCATGGTTTGAGCATGTTTTGAGGGTGTTTTTGTTCAAGGTTTTTTCCAGCCAGGTGGAGGAGGGGAGGCCGGGAGGTAGGAGAGACAGGACACCTGACCCAGGCTAGCCAATGAGGTATTCCATACCATAGCACGTGATGCCCAGGATGCATACTGGGAAAGAGAAAGCTGGAGGGGAGAGCTCTGGAGGAAAATGGAGGAGGGAGCACGCGGTGCTCGGCCGGGCAGGGTGGAGTGAGTTATGGGTCGGTGGCTGGTGGGGTGTTGTATTCTTTTCGCTTGTTATTGGCTGTATCATTAGTCTGTGTTATGCCTTAGCTATTAAACCGTTCTTATCTCAATCCGTGGGGGCTACATTCTTTGGATTCTCCTTCCTAACTCTCCGGGAGTTGGGGGACTTGGTTTAAACCACAACAACTTTGTACATGATTTACTTGCACTGAAAAAGAAGTGTCAGATGATGAACAGCTCTTCACTGTGTGGTCCCACTTCTGCCATTACAGAACCAAACCACTGCATATTCTTCATTTAGCCCACAATGTAAGAAGTGCCATGGATGTTACAGGTATAATTTTCCCTTGTTCCTCTGCATTTCTGTCAATACACAGTACAGGCAGGAGCACTTGTGAGAGCAAAAGTGTATTTTGGACAAACTGCTGAAGATGGTGGTGCGAATTTCAAACATTATGTGATCTTTGACCTGAGATTTTTGAAGAAACTTCATCAAACTGACCTGCAACTATATGAAATCAACCTGCAACTTCAAAGCAAAAGCATTCTGCTTTCTCAGATACTCTACCATAATATCACCAGTGAGTAAACTTAGCATAGCCAAAGAAAAATACTAAGCCAAGAAAGTAATTTAAAAATGTTTTCATTTACTCAAAAGAATGCAGCACTTGATGACTGATTACAAAAAACAGAACTCTGATTAACAGTACAGAAATAAAATATACATTACAGATGCTTTTCCTTGCATTACCAGTGTTTGAAAATTCATAAAAAGCAGTGAGGAAGAACAGGTATTAGTTCCCAAGCAGAAGAAACTGTTCCTGTTCTTAACTGCACAATTTAAGCAAATAATTGTTTCTTCTCCTACCTTTCCCTTTCAACAGCTCTTAAACACATCTGCTTAAGCTGCTGTCTTTCTGATGGACAGAGGAATCCCTGACTGTGAATGCACTCAGTGCTATTAGCCAGGGACCTGATCAGGGCTGTGATATCTGGGCAGAATGTCTCAGTCTCCTCTTTGATCTTCCTGTCTGGGTCTACACAAAGAGATATAAAATAATGCTTTCATCAGTTAAGTACATATTTTCGTGTTAAAACTTTGAAGGCTTGGAAATTTCAAAATATGATTAATTTGCCCAGTAACAGTCACTATTTTATATGGAATCTTAATAAGTGGGAACAGTCTTACCAACTTGTTAGTATGCAGGTTCAATTGCTCGGCATCTACAAATATGCTTGGCCTAGCAGGGAAAACATTACTTCCTATAAACAAAGTTTATCCCAGCAGTTCCCATAATTAACTGACAATTAGAACAGCATAAGTAGAAGCAATGAAGTAATATAATCTCAAAAGAATTAAAGGAAGGAGAAAAATTTGGGATAGGCAACATTTACTAGAGAGCAACTGCAGTAAGTAGACAGACTGAAAAATGGAGTAATGCTAAAACAGAAGCTAATATACCACAAACTCCTGTTTAAAAGTATATATTTTATGTATGACTGATATTTGGATAGACTAGAACATCTTGAACAGTGAGGAAACACGAAAAAGTGGGAACAGGACTTCATGGTCTGAACATAATTTATATGCTTCTATGGGAAGAATAACAATTCCCTAAGGAAGGACAGAAAAAGGAGGAACACCTGAGAAGAAAGCGCAGCAGTAGCAGCATCTTGATGCTGCAAACAGAATGGACACCTCAACCATTTATTTCATTTTGCTCTGATTTTTAATCTAACCTCTGGTCAGACAACTTTCAAAGAAGGCAGTGCAGGCATCCTGAGGATTGAAAGGTTCAGCAGAAACCAGCATACTGCACATGTTCTTTGTTACACAAGATACTAGCTGGCAAATTTAGCTATTCAATCTTCCATTCAGTGCAGAAAGGTTTCATTTCTTCCTAAGATGGGTTAAGAAGCAGTCTGAAATCTCTTCCTAGATGTTGGAGGATTTATCTGAAAGGATCTGTACTAATGCTGTAAGCCTAGAAAAGATAAAATATCATTTGTTAATTGCGGCAGAATATGAAAGATGCTCCAAGATTGCATGAGAGATACTTCTATCAGCCTGCTTAGATCAGTGTTTGCTAACTCACCCTTATTCTTACATTTTCTATAATTATGCAAATCATATAATTATTTAAACTTAAGGAAGTTCCAAACAAATAAAAATTACATACAAGCACTCAAACATCTCAGGAACTTGACAGTCAGCTTTATTGTAACCATGGAACTAAATAAACCACACAGGATTGCTCTCTTTTTCAGTGTTATAAATTAAAGTTGCAAATCAGTATTTATTTTCTCATTTATTTTTCTACTTATGATAAAAATGCAAATTTTCTGTTTCATTTTATCCCACATTAAAAAGTTGACTCAGTGAATTTATATGGGGCCTAAAATTAAACAGTTCTAGTATGTATCCGAGTTGCTACTCTAGCAGCTGCAAAACATCTAGCCTGTGTACCACATACTCTTCCCATAACTGTAAATATGCTGAAACCTTTAAAAATATATATATGCTAAGACGAGAGGGAATCCTTTA
The DNA here is from genome assembly GCF_012275295.1 of Melopsittacus undulatus. Lineage (NCBI taxonomy): Eukaryota > Metazoa > Chordata > Aves > Psittaciformes > Psittaculidae > Melopsittacus > Melopsittacus undulatus. The sequence continues at coordinate 33,230,526 of NC_047533.1, forward strand.
CCTTCCATGTCATAAAAATGAAACAAAGATTTGCAGGATTCCTAACAGTCAGAGTAGGGCTGTCTCATACAAGTAAGAAGAAACTTGAACACCAAACTCAAAAGGTCTTGTGCAAAGCGCACCTGTTGTTCTTTGATGCCAAGATCGCTCTCCCTGAGCACTTCTTGGCTGTACAACGGGTTAATAGGTTTTGCTGGCCTTTTGCCTTCCAAGCGGTTCTTACTTTGCCTGCCTATTAAAAATCGTTGACCTGTCCCTCTGTGGTTAGCAAAATCCATGGGAGTCAGTGATCTCTTCTGAGGTGTGCCTGTCTGTAAAATGGAAAGATATATGTCCTGAGTTCAGCAATAGCAGTCATTTTTTTTTTTCCTTCTGAGTAGCTGGTGCAATGCTGTGTTTTTGACTTTCAGTCTGGGAACAGTGCTGATAACACCGATGTTTTTAGTTGCTGCTCAGTAATGTTTACTCTAACCAAAGATTTTGTGAGTCTTGTGGTCTGCCAGGGAGGAGGGGAAGCCAGGAGGAAGCAGAGACAGGACACCTGACCCAAACTAACCAAGGAGGTCTTCCATACCACAGTACCTCATGCCCAGGATGTAGAACTGGGGGCAGTTACCCAGAAGGGCTAGATCATTGCCAGGGTAGGGCTGGGTGTTGGTCAGCAGGTGGTGAGCAGTTGTATTCTCTTCCCTTGTTATTTCCCTTATCATCATTATTACTGGTGGTAGCAGCAGTGGTTTGTGTTACACCTTAGCTACCGGACTGCTCTTATCTCAACCCATGGGAGTTACATTCTTTCCGATTCTCCTCCAATACCTCTGGGAGTAGGGGGGAGGAAAAGGGGGGAGTGAGAGAACAGCTGCGTGGTACTGAGTTACTGGCTGAGCTTAAAACACGACAACATACTAATGTTTATCTGCTGAAATAATTTGATTACAGTTTTTATGACCAAGTCCAGCAGAGTTGTACCAAGCTACAAAGCTCTAAACAGTAGTAAAACTGCACACTTCTAGTGCATAGACACCCTCAAAGGAACTGTTTGATGCATTAGACTTGAAAAAATCTCTTCCTCATACACTGATCTTGCTTCTCAAGGTCCCACACCCTCCCAAAGCCTTTTAACATCCTCCTCTCTACAAAGCAGTAGAAATGCCTCTACATCAAAAATCAGGAGAGAACCTGTAAATGGGATCTTCTGTATACTAACAGTGGGCATGAATGGAAGCTTCTTCACTTTTCCATGTCCCTACTTGCATTGTAACATACCCGGAATGTATGAGTTGTGTTGGGCCTTGAAAATTGATCAGTAACAACAGTTCTTTCTCTGAGTGGCCGTTGCTCTGTACTGCCAGGCACTGCACTTGACACTCTGCTACGAGCATATCGTCCTCGATGCTGAGAGAATTAAAAAGAACATTAAAAGAATGCAGCAACTGAACTGGTTATAATGAAAATTTTTCTGTTGCCACACAAAACAAACAAACAAACAAAATCAAAACACAAAAGAAGAAGAAAAATATGTTTTCACTAACTGAAAGTACCAATTTAAGGTAATTTAAGGATACTCATGTTTTGCAAGCAGATTTGAGAGTGTTCCCTAATATTAGTTTATAATCCCCAAAGATTTCTATTAATTAAAATAATAGATGTTACACATGTCTCAATTCAAAATATTACTCAAAATAATTCAATAAATTATCATTATATACCAACATGCCAATTTATTATTTCCCTGTCCTTCAAAAATAAACATAAATCAGACATCTTTTTTTCCAGTTGGCATCCTTTTCTACTTCAGTCAGCATAATTTTCTACTTCTTATAACTTAACATTAGTGAATAAAACACTGAAAAGAGGCAACCAGCCAGCCAGATAGTAACCTTACACTTATTTGCCTCTGGATTTTTCACATACTGTTTTTTTTTAAACCAGATTTTTCTGTTGTCAGAGAAAAGTCTTTCCACCATAGTGTTTTTGTGACCTGAGGTTTAAAAATGGCTTCTCTTGCATTCTAATAGTCACCCAATGCAACTTACATAAGCATGTTAGGACCTTTTATTAAATATGAACCAATACAACCTGTAAAACTGCTCATTTCAACCAGTGACACAGAGCAATTCATTTCCTAATAGCTTGAAGTTCATCACGAGTACAAAAGCCAAACACAACTTACAGAGTTCTGTTGCAGTCGAGGTACTGAAAGACATTTTTCAACAGCCTCTGAGTTTATGGGTGGTAACTTGTTCCGGGTGGTAGATGCACAAGCAGAAGAAAAACGATCCGAGCCAGCACCCCTACAGAATTCAAATGATTCCTCTTTTAGGAAAATTCGTATTCAAGACTTCTTCACTGAAGTAATATGAAACTATTAAGCAGTATATTTCTTCATAGAGCTCAGCTACAGAAAGTAACAGTACTTGATACAGCAACAAAACAAAACAAAAAACCAAACACCTCTCCCCCAAAAACACTGTTCTGCTTGCTTTCTTTTTCTCTCAAAATTCTAGAATCAATAATAAAACTCAGGTCAGTTCTCAAGTATTTTGCAAAAATCCTTCACTGGGGATATTTCAGTAAAGCTCTGAAGAAGGCAAAGAATAAAACGAAAAAACTCACAATTTAGTCCCCCTAAGGATTTCATCATTGTATATATTAGGAGCTTTTGAGGAGAGTTGGTCAGAAGTGAGAGAAGGTAACCTACAATGGCTTGGTAGCTTCCTAGAAGGTGCCAGCAGTACCCGAGATGATGAGAGAACATTGTTATGAGCAATTCTCCCCAACTTAGCGTGCACTGAATTTGGAGCACTGGAGCCAGTGCTATGCTGTTTGTCTTCTTGCTCATTCCTAGGAAAAAAAAAGGACAAGATAGGGAATGAGGATTAAGGAGAAAAAGATTATTTTTTAACACAGTATCATTGAAACCTCTACAAATCATATCATATCAGTGATACACACAAAGGAGATTAATGCTTTTTCATAATGGTAAAACATTTTCTACATAATATGAATTATGTTGCATTTTGAAAATGTCAATACCAACACCTACTGGATTTTTTCTACTGTGGCAACATGTCTCTGTTGGAGTGGTTTTGCTTGAATTGTCATCACACCATTCAAATCACTATAGTTGCTGGAGAAACGGTGAACCTAGTAAATGCATCAAATAAGCATTAATCTTTACCTTTTTTGACATGAGACCTTAAAAAGCACATAGGAGATACTTAACTTGTTTCTCAGAAAATTTTCTGTTAAGGTTTTGTAGAATTGTCAATAGTAGATGGGTCATATACATAGTTTTCTTATTTTAAACAGATTCCTACAAACAGAACTTGGATAATTTAGTTACCGAATTGCAACTCAATTTGCAATATAAGTTTCAGTCGAAGATTAATCTGATTTTCCAAAGTACAAAATAAGAGTCGAGGGACAAAAAGAGGAGACAGCAAGCAGGACAAAAAGGGGCAATTTATTACTATACACATGAGCTTCCACAAAGGGAGTGCATTGGTGCATGTACTGCAGAGTCCTCTTTTACAGGAGGCAAAGGAAATAAAAAGGAATGACAGAGTCTGAAGCCTGCACGGTTGCAAGTAAAGTACTTCAAGTTGCAACTTCACATTCTGCAGCTCAGGGAAGAGCCTGATTTGTTCTCTTGATTCTACCAAGAGGAAATGACTGGACCACAGTAAAATCAGAATTATTTCAAAGGAGGAGAATACAGTCTAACAAGTGGTTTTTGTAAACCAGCTTCAGCAACATCTTAGTGGTAAACGGCACCTTTAAGAACCACCAAAGCTGACATGATAGTAAACAAGAAATGCACATTTAATGAACACTAAAACAGAAAAGGAAAAAAAAAGTGTCTTTTTTATCTTCAGCCAGGACTGTCCAAGGCCAGCTGAAAGGAGAACACAATTACCTGAAAAGTTATTATTACTTTTTTTTTTTTTACCTGTGAGGAAACAAAATGAGATCCAAAGGACACACTTCGTGCTTCAGAGCCTCTGGAAAGAGGAACATTCCCAGCACCTGCCGTAGTACGAACGACTGGCAAATGTGGCAGTTTTGCTGTAACAGCTTTGAGTTTTTCCACCTGTTTGTCACACTCTGAACAACAGCAAAAAAAAAAAAAAAGAAAGAAGAAAGAAATAGAGGGAAAAAAAGGTATTTGGTGTGTTTACAAACCATCTTTTCTTGGGATTCAAACAACATTACACTTCACAGTAAATAAAGACTTTCATATAGCTTTAAGTTTCTATGTTATTTAAAAAACCTAGCATAAATTATGTTTTCCTGAAAGCATTTCCATTTGTTTATGCAACATTCTGACCCTGACAAACAAGATGGTTTATACAGGTAGAGTTGGAGGGGTGTGTTTTTCTAAGAAAATATTGCTAAGACTCTTGGAATGTTATCATTAAATTCCCAAAGACTTTTTTTTTAAGCAGGAAGCAAAAAAAAAAAAAAAATATATATATATATATATAATTTCATATGTATAAATATATACATAAAGCCTATTGATCCTAATCTTTGACAGCAACTACACAGCTTCATTATGGGTATATACTACCATCTTCTTCCTATTATAAACCCAAATTCTTCCACATTCCTAGATGAAACACTTTGGTTAGCTGTCAATTTCTCATAAGTTTATGCCCTTCATGAAGATAAAAGAGCACACCTATCATAATATTGCTGAACTATGCCCCCTAAACTATCCTCTCTCTACTATAATATTGTGCTAACCAATCCACTCGTTGTGTGAAAAGCCCTTTGATATTTCAGTAACATCTGAAATGTGAAGTTCTGAGAAATTTTGCTGTTTCTAACTTTGTTATAGATTTACATTTGAGGTTGAGTGCTCCTTACAGCAAGGTAAGGTAATTTCCAAACTGTACCTCTAGGTATTCTTGTTACTGTCCTTTTAAAATACATAGAAAGAAGAACTGAAATTTCACTCAGTTTCCAAAGGCAACACATGCACACTGAATAGAATTTCACTTCTAGTTAATTTTCCTAGCTTTTTGTTTTTCTCTCTACAGTCTGTTAGAATACGAAAACATAAAATTATATTTTTTTTTCACCATTTCTTCATTCTATATTAAACTCAACATTGTCAGCAAGACTCTTTTTAACAATATGACGATGTAAGGGTTTTTTTTATTAACAGCTCATATTAACAGAGCTCAAACAATGAGGACTAGAATACTTTGATTCCTATGTTCCAGATTCAGATCACGTCATCAGTGATCCCTTGCCAACAGCATCAATTTGCATCCTGAGCCAGCAATTCAGATTTTAGTCTTAAACATTCTCTCCTGCAATTAAGCTCTTTCAGTCTGTATTCTTCACGTTCTTACACCTCTCATACAAAACTCCCTGAAAACTAGCAGGAATGTTTGCATTTTAGGTGCGTACATGTGTTTCTGTGTGTGTGTGTGTGTGTGTACCCATGGCAAGTTATTATGTATTTTATAGTACTCTACTACTAACATTGTTATCTTAAAATACCCATTTCCCAAGATTTATTTAGGACAGAGCTAGTGGGAGGGGGAGAGGCAGCAAGGAAATCACTTTTCTGAGTTAGAGTCAATAAATACTGTATCTGAAAATATCAAATACCTGTGACATTAGTGTCCCAATTTTTTTTAATCAGCTCCTCCAATATTCCAATTATATTGCTCCAGATACAATCAAAAACTTCAGAAGCCACAGCATCTTTGATACAGGCATTGGGAGAAACAGGGGGAATGCCACGTTTACTCCTCTTCTTAGCGAGACGCTTTTTCTTTTGTTCCCAGCTCTCATCATCACTAATAAAGAAAGCAAATTCAAATGAATTTTCTTCCCCTCCTTCTAGTACGCCAAGTGAATAGAAACATACATACGGAAGAAGAGCCAGTCAGATGTAGATAACAAAAAAATCAAGTTCAACCATAGAGTACTTATGGGAATAGAAATTATTGCATAAATATAATGATTTTTTTTCTTGCAGGTGAAAAATTAAAGAATTCAGTCAGGACATTATAACAAAAAGAACTGCAGGTCTAAAAGGAACAGCTTTATATTCAGCGCTTAGTCATTTGAGACTAAATCCTATGCTTTTAACCACAACTTAAGGGAACTACAGTCTGTTGCAGTTAGCAGATGGACTATCACAGAGTATTTGTTTTTCTCGTCTCGTGTAACTGCAAACGTCTGCAAAACTCTACCACTGATCAAAGACAAACAACTTTAAAGGATTTCTGTGGACTGCCAAGAATAGCAGAGCCCATAGACTTATTCTTACCTCCTTCCCTCCCACCACTGTGTGGACACTTTCATTTTTACTTTCTTCACCTCCCTAGGGAAGCAAAGTGTAGCAACATTTCCTAACTTGCTCTTCTAATACACCTCTCAGGAAGAAAACTTTAACCTTTTTCTTCTTTTAATGCCTTTTTATATATATATATATTACAAGGATGATCCTGAGGATTCTTAAACCCAAAAACTTCCCAAAAAAAGGCAGCCACTCAGGCCCCCCCTTTCAAAAACAGGAACGAAAGGATCCCAGTCTGGTTCTTCTGATTTTCAGAACAACCATGTATTTTAGTACAAAAAGCTCTGCTTTGTGACCCACTAAGTCCTACCAAAGTTTCTCCATCATTTAGAATGTTTTAGAAAATAGCATATTACGGTCTTTCATCCACCCACTAGCCTGTTTGCTGTAACATTCAATAAGCTCACAGGAAAGTTGGGTTGCACTGTGGACAGTTCCACGATTCCTGTCACCCACAAGAATGCACTAAATGCAGTTGCATCCTGCAGCTCTCCTCACAAAGCTGTTATACACTCACAGAAAGAATTTAACATTCATTAGGACAGACAATGAGAGCATACAGAGTGTAATGAACCTAAACAACCGGGTACTCAAGGCACTTGCTGGGGGGAACGGATTCCTCCATTCTACTCTCTATCTTAAAAAACAGATAGTAATTTTATTAAATCTCCATGCACAAAACACCTCAAAACAACTAGTGGTTAAGACACATTCCTCTTACATGGGAGATGTGAATTTTGAACCACTAGAAAGACAACATACCTAATCTTCTTCCTGCCCAGTGAGTGCTACCAAAAACAAGGACAGAAGGAACTGTATCTTACAGAGGAGAAACATAGCTTATGAACACAGACTGGGTTCACTGATAAGTTTTTCATTATATTCTTCAAAAATACATATATCTGTTATTTACAGCAGCTTGTTGTCAAAAGCAAGGTACTCTTCTATTTTTCCATCCACGTCAAAGATTTCCTCTTCCAGGAATGAATACATGGCTGAGTCAGAGGCAGAAATCCCAGTGGAACTTGAATCCAGTGACTTATGTATTGGAGATGCTGTTGTGATCAGTTTAGAACCTGAAATACAGAGCCTGAAAAAACATCAATAAAATGAAAATTAAATATTCAAAGAAAGAACAAAGTGCATTTTTAGTTATACTGAAATACATAATTTCAGTATAGCTTCAGTAATACAAAAGTAATATTTGTACAAATTTCTGAAGAGGGAAAACCAAAACAAAGACTTTAAAAAGTGGACATACTCCTTTATGTTACTAGTACATTCATGAAGGCCAGGTAAACACTCAGTATCCACATGGGTATCACTTCTGCTCTGAAAATGCTGAAAGCCTTCATCCTTCGGCAACAGGAGCTGCTTTCCTAGAACCCTGCATAAAAAGGAGACAGCAAGTGTTATCTTCAATGAAAATTCATTCCATATAAAAATATCAAGAATACAAATACCTGCAAACAGTAACCAATTCTCCTTTTACATCCCTCAGTATCAAATGACACAGAGCTCCCAGATTTCTTCAGTTCGTTCTCAACCTCTTGGACTTTAGATTTGAATCAGAAAATTATAAGTATATGGAATCACTTAGAAATTCCACTCAGTGAAAATACTCTAAAAATACAGTGAAATGCCTTAGTATTTTGAATTAATTACACAGCACAAAAAACTGTCTCCATTTCATACATGTTCTATTAATTTTTACAGTATCTAAACAAGGCAAAGCATTAAGTAAAGCATGGCTTAATGCTAGTGAAGATTGCCACAGATTTATCACTTCTTTCTTGTCCTCAACAAAACGTGACAAACTTTGTTAGTTGATTTTAATTTATATTTACTAGTAACAAGCCTCTGCAAATTATCTAAAAGCATCCCATAGCTTACTGACAGTGTTCCTTCTAATGGTGTTAAACTACTGACAGACATGCAGATCTATGATTAGATCTATGCTATCTATAGCTTAGAATCACCGCATCTCAGAGTGACATGACATCATTTATGAAGTCAGGACAGTACAGCACAGTGCAACATTGACTGCTGACCACTGTGTTACATGAAGCAGTCATCAGGCTACACATCTATGCAAAACGATTGTAATTAATTATTTATGCATCCTTATATCTGTTCAATTAGTTATTGCCAGATTAATATCACACTTTGTTTTACATTGATTTACACTGCCTAGGAAGACATTACAGCTGTGCAGTATATGTGAAGCATGTGGTCACCTTTGTTTTATATTTCTTTTTAGAACAATCAGTAACAGAATTAATACTGACTTTCTTGGAATTTCACAGTATGTTTTCACTTACAGTAAAAACAAGGGGTTTTTTTACAAAACGTATTCTTTATTTAGAAAAAGTTATTATGAAAATGGTGCAGTACTATTTTCTCTTTATATCCTGTTGAAATATCCTTGCCTGCAATCATTGTGTTAAGCAAAAAATAGATCATTACCTGCTAGTGCACCACCACCCAGACTTACTGTGTAACTATGGTGCAGCTCAGAGAAGTGTTGCTGATGCCATACATCAAGAGTAATTTGTAAGAGGGTACCCCAAAAATTCACATTAGAGTGATAGACCAGCAAGAAGCTTCATTACCTTAGATGAGGAAAATGTTCAACCCAGTCTGCACATTCTGCCTTCAGGCTCTCGGTTTGGGAGGTCACTTTTCCTTCAAACAGCATTTCATCAATCTCCCAAAATAACTGATGCACTCTCTGCGTGTTGGCTTTATCAAATTCCTACATATTATAAAATTAATAGTTGTTAGCAAATACATGTATTTACTAAAAAACCCCACAATACTTAAAGAACAGGACAACCTTTAGCGATTTGGCAGAGCATCTCAGAATGGATCTTCAGACCACCTACTTTGGACACACTATATACCACAGTGCAAACAAAAATAGCTGGCTTGAGGCTGGCAAAAGCCGTAATTGGAAAAATGGCCTTCCACACCATTTCACTGAAGCTATAACTCAGTGTAACCAGAAACAGTGAGTGGAGTGGCATATTAAAAGAGCAGAGAAGCACCTCACAAAGGACCCAAGCACTTAGCTGAGGGTTCCTCAGCTGGGGCACTGTTCAGAACTATGTTTGCCACTTAGATACTTTAATACTCTGAAAAAAGTGGCAATACTCAGGGCCCAAATCATGTAGATTTTCTTCCAGCTGAGTGCCCTCACTTCAGGCTACAGAAGGGATCACACCAAGAAGGAACAGGAAAATAACTCTCCTGGAGGGCTGGCAGGGACAGATAGGGTCAGTAAATTATGCAAAAGGTATGATAGAATTACCACTACCAGTCATGGATAGCTGTTTTTAAATGAAAGTGGCAACAACTGCATGTTTTTGGATTTATTCAACATTGTCTGAACCAGGTATGCCTCAGAGGTCAGCCTCCATAACAAGCTAAACCTTTTTCTGCATCATCTATGAAACAGAATTGAGCTTAGGTAAGAGTAAATACATACTGATACTGAGATATTTACATTCATATTCATGAATGTACTTTGTGACTCAAACCACCAAGAATAATTAATTTAAACATTGCCACCATTATACAATATTTGAAAGCACTGTATTTTTATCACTTTCTTGGACTCAGAAACCTAAGCCTACCTTCTTTGGTAAGACAACTTTGTTTTCCCCAGATTTCATAATTTTACATTTTTATTCCATTTTTCTTTGTTACACATCAGCTGCACATTTTTTTTTAATATTCAATTAACACAATCACTAGGCTATTCTGACTGAAAGTGGTTAACTTCTACAGGAGAGGTGCTGCATGTCCATTTTCTGTAAAAAAAATATCTTTTCCACAATATTTACAAAAAGAGTATTGTAAAGGTTTCTGTGACGTACGTCATCCCTCCAGGAGTAAGCTGAACTTCTTTCAGTAGACAAACCAGTAGTATAGCTCTTTATTCCAGACCAAGAATTATTCAGCTCTGTGGGTGTTGTACAACCACTAGATGCAATTGATGAAAGTGTTTCACTGTGAAAAGACAACAAATTAAAATGAAGAACACAATGGCTTTCAATATAAACATTCTGAAAATAATGCAATTGATCACATAAATGGACAGTGACATATATTCATAGAATCATAGAATGCTTTGGTTTGGAAGGTACCTTAAAGATCATCTGCTCCCAGCTGCCCAGTTCAGCTAATGGGCATATGAAAAACTACATGTTGAAGATAATATAAGCCTTCTTTAACTCCACTAGAAGCTATCACAAGAAAAAATTTACAAAACTGAACACAACATCTCTACAAATGTCCCGATAAGGACTGAGTTATATATCGATATGCAATGTCTTTTATGCTGTTAGACCTGGTGCACTTTAAGCCTTATGCTCCAGAATACTCTCAGAAAGATCTACCTGGCCTCTGCCAGCTACCACCAGTCCTCAGATGCAGTGAAAGCAAGGCTTGTCAGATGTACAGGCCAGGCAAATCCTAACAGGTGCCAACTGGAATAAAACTTCTTGAAAGTTAACTGACCCGCAACACTGGTGAGCATGATTTGCATTCAACCATGAAGTCCGACTTCCCTTCCAGCCTTAATCAGGCCTCATTATTATACTCTAGAAATACACAAATCCATAACACAAACCAGGAGTAAATTTCAAACCCTCTAAACAATGGGCTAGGTCGTAGAATCATAGAATCATAGAATAGTTAGGACTGGAAAGGGCCTCAAGATCATCTAGCTCCAACCCCCCTGTCATGGGCAGGGAAACCTCACACTAAGCCATATCACCCAAGGCTTCATCCAACCTTGTCCTGAACACTGCCAGGGATGGAGCATACTCCACCTCCCTGGGCAACCCATTCCAGTACCTCACCACCCTCACAGTAAAGAATTTCTTCCTTATATCCAGTCTAAACCTCTGCTGTTTAAGTTTCAATCCATTACCCCTTGTCCTATCACTACAGTCCCTAATGAAGAGTCCCTCACCAGCATCCCTGTAGGCCCCCTTCAGATACTGGAAGGCTGCTAAGAGGCCTCCATGCAGCCTTCTCTTCTCCAGGCTGAACAGCCCCAACTTTCTCAGCCTGTCTTCATATGGGAGGTGCTCCAGTCCCCTGATCATCCTCATGGCCCTCCTCTGGACTTGTTCCAACAGTTCCATGTCCTTTTTATGTTGAGGACACCAGAACTAAACACAATACCCCAAGTGAGGTCTCACGAGAGCAGAGTAGAGGGTCAGGATTACCTCCTTCAACCTGCTGCTCACGCACCTTTTGATGCAGCCCAGGATACGGTTGGCTTTCTGGGCTGTAAGCGCACACTGAAGCTGGCTCATGTTCATTTTCTCATCAACCAACATTCCAATGTCCTTCTCCACAGGGATGCTCTGAATCTCTTCTCTGTGCAACCTGTACCTGTGCCTGGGATTGGTCTGACCCAGGTGTAGGACCTTGCACTTGGCATGGTTAAACTTCATGAGGCTTTAATATCCCTTGCCAAGTTTAGCTCCAATTGGGCCTTAGCTTTCCTAACTTGGTCCCTAACTACACTGACAACATCCCTGTATTCATCCCAGGCCACCTGTCCTTGTTTCCACCTTTTATAAGCCTCTTTTTTCTTGTGAATTTTTCTCAGCAGCTCCTTATCCATCCAAGGAAGTCTCCTGGCCCTCCTGCTGCACTTCCTTCTAGTCAGGATGCAACACTCCTGAGCTTGTAGCAGGTGATCCTTGAATATTAACCAAGAGTCTTGTGCCCCCTTGCCCTCTAGGGCTATATCCCATGGAACCTTGCTAAGCAGGTTCCTGAAGAGCCCAAAGTCTGCTCTCTTGAAGTCCAGGGCAGTGAGCTTACTGCACACTCTTCTCACTGTCTTGAGGACCTCAAATTCAACCATCTCATGATCACTGCATCCAAGACTTCCCTGGAGAGTCACATTTCCAACGAGCCCTTCCCTGTTGGTGAGCACGAGGTCAAGCAGGGCACCTCTCCTTGTCAGCTCCTTTATTGCTTGCAGAAGGAAGTTGTCTTCCATACAATCGAGAAACCTCCTGGATTGCTTGTGCCGGGCTGTACCGTCACTCCAACAGATGTCAGGGTGGTTGAAGTCCCCCATGAGAACAAGGGCCTGTGAGTGTGAGGCTTTTCCTATTTGTCTGTAGAGTTCTTCATCCACAGGTTCCTCTTGATCAGGCAGTCTGTAACATATCCCCACAGTAATGTCTCCCATCACCGATTTCCCCTTAACCCTGACCCACAAACTTTCTGTTAACTGATCATCTGTCCCCAGACAGAGTTCCATACTCTCCAGCCTATCCCTAACATAAAGGGCAACTCCCCCTCCCCTCCTACTGGGCCTGTCTTTTCTAAAAAGCCTATAACCCTCCATTCCAACACTCCAGTCAAAGGAGCCATCCCACCATGTTTCGGTGATGCCTATTATATCACAGCCCCGTAGATGTGCCCACATCTCTAATTCCTCTTGTTTATTCCCCATGCTACGGGCATTTGTATAGAGGCATCTGATCCGAGCTCCAAATGAAGCCGGCTCAGTGGCTGGAGCAGCTAGAATATTACTACATTGCTCAGAGTATTTATTATTGGTGCTGGCAACTGACTGGGTGTGTTGGGATGGAATGATGCCTCCCTCCCCCAACACAACTAGTTTAAAGCATCCTTGACAAGTCTGGCAAGCCTCCCAGCAAAGCCACTCTTCCCTTTCTTTATCAGAGCAGTTCCACCAGCCCCCTGTAGGCCTGGCCTACAAATGTGGGCCCCATGTCCAAGACACCCAAACCCTTGACTATGACACCACCCTTTTAACCATTTATTAACCTGTCCAATCCTCCTTGTCAACCTGCTTTGTATCCTATAATTGTTGTTATCTATAAGAATGAACTTTAAATATCTATTTAAGCCAAAAGCCTTTTAAGGAAGTACTATTTCAGAAGTGAATGCATACCAAGTATAATTGTTGATGGCTTCCTGCACATTTCTCGCAAAAACTGCTGGAAGAGACTCTCCACTTATTCCAGAAAGACACTGATTTGTGGAACCTCTGGACAGTCCCCTCCTATAAACACATAAACACATCATTTCATAATATTAAATAAGGTTTACTCACACCTCCACTGGAAAAAATAGACAACACTGTTGAATTTTTCTATTGAAACACACTGCCTTGTTTTACAACAGTTTTTATTTACCTTATTTACATAAGTTTTTTTTTTTTGGGGGGGGGGGGGGGAAATATCTGAGACTTATTTTATTCCACAGGCATCTTCCTTCAATTCTGTGGTTTAAAATTTACCTGAATCACCCACAAGTACAGCAGCACCTCATTGTTGCAGGAAGGGAGCAAAGGCCAAACCCAGCAATTGTCCGTACAGCAGGTAGGTATTTTGGTATGTGTTTCTGTTCAATCATTAACATTGAGTCCACTTTCTCACATGTCTCACATGGAAGCTTCAGATATGGAGCCAAGCAGACAGTGGTCTTTACTAAAACTATGAACTTTCAGTTTGGCTGTTTTAAGTGAACCCAGGTACCAGTACATCAGGAAATATGGGCATAGTCTTGGTATGTTAACAAGCCACAAAGCATCAGTTTCTCCAATAAGACTCCTTAACACTGCCTCAAAAACCAAGCCACAAACTTTCTAGTATGATACCTTTCCAGAATAAGAAACACTAGAACTTGTCTTTTTTATTTCTCCAAATACCTGAACACATACTCAAACTTTAAAACCATCCCTTACAAACCACATGGATGAATATTAAGATACAGTAAGGCTCAGGAATGCCTGCACTTCTATTACCAGCCTAAAAACAATACATTTTAATGAAGGAATTTTTTTTTAATGGAAACTCTTTATAATCACACATATCTATCATCCCACTAAATTCTGTCATTAACATGTTAAATCCACCTCTTCAGAATATACACTGTCAAATAGATGTGTCAAAGTGCTGCTCAGAAACACTTTTACAACAACAGCTCGCTTCAGCTGTGGAAGTTCCTATTTTTACACCATAAATCCTCAGGTCATAACTGTGAGTAGCAGCATGACTGCATCGAAGTACATTTGTGAATGAGTAACTGTAAGGAAACAGTTCACAGTTCAAGAGTTTTCCTGATTTTTTTAGCCAAGAAATGTAGACTGGCCCTGCAACACTTAGGACTTTTCTGTTTTCTAACTATGCCTTCTGATACTTATCTTGACTTTACCCACCATACTGTATACGTATGTCAAATCTAACTCCCAATGGTCCACGTCACCACTTCTCATTAGGGGAGATCCTGAATTGCAAATTCTTGGAGAATTGTCCAATGGCAGTAGAAAGCATCCTCATGTGTTTCCTCTAAATTTCTTCCCTATTCCCTAGGCACCTGCTTTTGGCCACTGTCAGCACTCAAGTTATTTGCCTGTGCAAGAACTCTTTCTTTTTGTATTCCAGCTTTCCATTTACTTGACAGACTTTAGGCAGCCCAAGCTAACTGACTGGATCTCCTGTACCTATAAGGTGCACCGAGTGAGGGCTTTTGTGGCTTTGAAGGAAATCTGAACCTACAAACATGGGGGAAGAAAAAAAAACTGTCATGGTCTTCCTCTGTGAAACAAAGCACAGGCATTATATGTAATGGCATAATACATGAGATGGCGAAAACTGCCACATGGTGCGCCTGCATGCTGTGGTACTACTCCCCCTGACTCCTTAGACCACATGCAATAAGATGAGCAAGGAAACAATCGTGGTGAAATAAAACGAACAAGAAAACCCCTCCCAGCACATCCAAAGCACACTTCTCCAGCGCTGGCAAGCAAAGGCCAGGAACGGCAGCCCTAAGCGAGGTCTCTGCAATTGCAGTCACCAAATGACGGTACAAATAACGTTGTCAGCCCATACCCGCGCGGTGCTCCAGCAGCCCCAGGAGGGCCGGCGAGCCGGGCCCGGCACCCTCCCCGCGGCACGACACACCGCTCCGCCAGCCCCGTCCGCCGCACTCACCCCACGACGAGGAGCCCCCGGTCGCTGCCGCAACCTTGCGGGCCAGCGCCCCGCGACCGGCGCATCGGGGGGGCCCCAGGGGCGGCGCGGCGAGAGCCCCGGGCGGCCCCTCGCACCGCCCCGGCCGCTGCGGCGCGGAGAGGAGGCGGCCCAGCACGGCCCGGCCCTGGCCCTGGCTCCGCCGCTCCTCGGCGGCTCTGAAGCTGGATTCCCCCCGATCCGCTCCCCACCCGCCCAAGGGCTGCCGACAAAAAGGGGCGCCCACGAAAAATTAAGCCCCAGGCTGAACGGAAGAGGTGCACATCTTCCCTCACCGTTGCCTCCGAAATCGCAGCCATAAAAGGCTCAGTTTAGGATCTTTCTGATATAGTTATACAGTGCTGGACAGCTGAATAAAGAATTTCCACTGCTAATTAAGTTCTCCTCAGAACTATCCCTGTGCAAATCACCGATTTCCCGGAGCACGGGTGACAGGGCAAAGCATAGGCTGCCAGCTGCAGATTTACACCTCACCATTCATCTCTGGCTCCAGTACACAAATCCTGGTGTCTACATATTTTGCCGATAGCCGCTCGCAGAGGAGGAAGTACATTTGCTCATAAGCAAGAAAAAAATAAAAGTATTCTTACAGAGAAAGAAGAAAGGCAACATTCTTCTATAGGAAAGGAAAAATATGGGAAAAACAACCAACAACATTCAAATAATATTTGAACTTTCACACCCAAACAAAATACTACTCACTAAGAAAGGTGTATAGAAAATGACTAAGCATTTTTCCTGTGACATTTAAAGAATTCTCACCAAATATAGCTTTTTAAAAAAAAAAAAAAACACATTCTTGTGATCCAAACATCAAGAAATATCTTATTTTTACACATGTTGTAGCAACTCTCTGTCCTTAGCATTCTTCTATAAGAGTGTTTGTCCAACATCTCATAGGCATTCAGAAAAAAAGCATAGTTCCTTGTCAAGATACACATACCCAGCAAGCAACTGAAGATCTAGAACAGGTTAAGAAAACACAATTCTAGCTTCTAAATCACTGCACATCTATATATTTGTGGAACCTCCTGGACTGATTATGCCTTGCTGTGCTGTCCCTCTAACAGATATCAGGGTGGTTGAAGTCCCCCATGAGGACCAGGGCTTGTGAATGCCTCTGTCTATAGAGGACCTCATCCACTCAGTTTTCCTGGTCTGGTGGCCTGTAGCAGACCCCCACTGTAATGTCTTCTGCACCTGCTGGCCTTTTAAGCCTGACCCAAAAGCTCCCCGGCTGACTCCTCATCCATCCTCAGGTAGATTTCCATGCACTCCAGCTGGTCATCAACATTGAGGGCAACATCCCTTCCTCATCTAGCCTGCCTGTCCTTCCTGAAGAGCCTGTATCCTTCCATTCCAACATTCCAGTCACAGGAAACATTCCACCACATCCCCATGATGCCAATGAGATCATAGGCCTGCAGGTGTGCACGTCTAACTCCTCTTGTTTAGGAGCCATGCTATGTGTTTTCACATAGAGGCATTTAAGCTGGGCCCCCAATGAAGGCAATCTGCTGGCTGGAGTGGTGAGAATTCCTTTGTGCTGCTCTTCAGGTGCCCTCCTGCTAACCTGTGATCCCCCTCCAGGCTCTGAGCGTCTCTCGCTGGCACTGGCATCAAACTGGTAGGAGTGGGATGAATTGAAGCTGCTGTCCCCGAGAACCTTTAGTTTAAAGCCCTCTTCATCATCTTGGCAAGTCTAAGGTGAAATCCTGCCTGACCAATTTGGTGGTATTCTATGAGGGGGCTACAAAAGTGATGGACAGGGGTAGAGCAGGTGATGTCATCTATCTGGACTTGTGCAAAGTGTTCAATACTGTCCCACACGACATCCTTGGCTCTACATTGGAGAGACATCAATTTGATAGGTGGACCACTCGGTGGATAAAGAACTGGCTGGATGGTCGCACTCAAAGAGTTTTGGTCAATGGCTCAATGTCTGGCTGGAGACCAGTAATGAGAGGTGTCCCTCAGAGATCAGTGTTGGGACCAGTCTGTCCAACATCTTTGTCGGTGACATGGACAGTGGGATTGAGTGCACCCTCAGCAAGTTTGCCAATGACACCAAGCTGTGTGGTTCGGTTGATACTCTGGAGGGAAGGGATACCATCCAGAGGGACCTTGACACACTTGTGAGGTGGGCTGATGGCAACCTCATGAAGTTTAACCATGCCAAGTGCAAGGTCCTACACCTGGGTCAGACCAATCCCAGGCACAGGTACAGGTTGCACAGAGAAGAGATTCAGAGCATCCCTGTGGAGAAGGACATTGGAATGTTGGTTGATGAGAAAATGAACATGAGCCAGCTTCAGTGTGCGCTTACAGCCCAGAAAGCCAACCGTATCCTGGGCTGCATCAAAAGGTGAGTGAGCAGCAGGTTGAAGGAGGTGATCCTGACCCTCTACTCTGCTCTCGTGAGACCTCACTTGGGGTATTGTGTTTAGTTCTGGTGTCCTCAACATAAAAAGGACATGGTACTGTTAGAACAAGTCCAGAGGAGGGCCATGAGGATGATCAGGGGACTGGAGCACCTCCCATATGAAGACAGGCTGAGAAAGTTGGGGCTGTTCAGCCTGGAGAAGAGAAGGCTGCGTGGAGACCTCATAGCAGCCTTCCAGTATCTGAAGGGGGCCTACAGGGATGCTGGTGAGGGACTCTTCATTAGGGACTGTAGTGATAGAACAATGGGCAATGGGTTAAAACTTAAACAGAGGAATTTTAGATTAGACATGAGGAAGAAGTTCTTTTACTGTGAGTGTAGTGAGGTACTGGAATGGGTTCCCCTTGGAGGTAGTGAATGCTCCATCCCTGGCAGTGTTCAAGACCAGGTTGGATGAAGCCTTGGGTGATATGGTTTAGTGTGAGGTGTCTCTGCCCATGGCAGGGAGATTGGAGCTAGATGATCTTAAGGTCCTTTCCAATCCTAACTCTTCTATGAGTCTAAGATTCTATGATCAAGCACATTCACAATGCAGACAAGTGGAAGTGGATAGAAGAATTAAACCCTGTCCTTTCCCTAAATCCCAGAAGCTTGTGGGACAGGCATTTCCAGCAACAGTTTATCAATAGAGAGGCACATTGTATAACAGTGTGTTTAAACTAGTTCTACTGTACGTAATTTGGTTCCTTTAAAAACAAGATTCACAGCATGGAGTTAATGCACAAAAATAATGCTCTAATAGGCTGAATAAACTTCAAACTGTTTAGTATGCTGCTTATTTCAGACTGCTTCAAAGCATTATAACTCCTTTTGAAACAGAAAATAATGGCCTCACTACAACTGTGTCAAATGAAACAATGTGCCAAACTAAAGGAAAATATAAGGCTGCTTATAAGTTTGAATAATGTGACAATAGAATGAAATAGAGCAAAACAAGAACACAGAACAGGGAGAAGGCCTGAGCATATGAATCAGCAATGTGTCTTCAGTTGAATTTTAAGATCTTTGCTTTGCATTTGTTTATTGCGCAGGAGCATGGGGGAAGTAGAGCCTTATGGACAGGAAAAGCCTAAACTTGGCCCATGTTACATTCAAATATTCACTGCAAAAAAATATTTTTCTTTTCCCCCTTTCCCGGAGCAACACTTAGTTGCTTAGATCATAGAGGGATAAACATAATAACCTACCTAAACATAGAGGTTTCACAGTTGCATTTAAAAGTCAACATTCAAACTATGCTACAGAATTGTTTATACCATCAACCTTGGAATGCTGTACAGAAGTAAGAGTCTTTTGTTCTACATTAAGAAGAAGAGGAGGGCATAAGATCCAAGAAAAAGTAGACTAAACAAGAAGGAAAAATGAGTCTGTATGGATAAAATGCTTAAATTAAAAAAAAAAAAAAAGTATTAGAACTTCAGGTTTCCTTTTCCATTACAAGTCAGCAAAAGCTCAGGAAAAACATATCCCATCACACATAAAGGACTTGATATGAAGTCATAAAAGCAATTAAAGAGAGAAGTTCCAGGCTTAGGAGAACACAGTCAAGAGAAATCATAGATCTGGAAGGAGAAACATTTTCAGATTAATTGAAAAAGGGGGGGGGGGGGGGGGAGGGGGGGGTGGAAAGTATTAGGATATGGAACAGGATACCTGACTGACCATCGCCTTGAGTAGGGTTTTAATGGCAAAGAACTTGAACGTGGTACGCAACGTCAGAGTTCTGAAGGGAGATAGGACATATCATATCATCAGTAGCAGATTATTTTCACACCTAATTTGAAATGTAATTACAAAACCAATACAATATAAGATCTCTCTAGCATACATGCACACATCTGTGGGAAGAAGTTGGTTTTGAAATCACACTATCCTTTCTTACACTGGTTCAGAGAAACTACCATGGGAGCCTCTTATTCATTCTTCTTTGAACTGATATAATGAACAGAGGTTGTTACTCTATAAACCCAGCCTGCTTGATACTCCTCTGTAAAGCTTACTCCCAACACACCTCTCGAGAGCATTTTTGTGGATGTAAATAGGCCATTCCTTGTCACTATCTTGTTCACAGACCAGAATGTCTTCACTTCGCTACAAATTACAGTTATCACCACTGCACAAAAAGAACCTTTCCACATGTCCCCCAGCTCCATCTATGGAGCAAGGAAGAAAAAGACATGACATGACTACTTCCTGTATCAACAATAAATATTCCCTGTGCAATGCCACATTGTAGTTGAATATTTATTTATACCACAGAAAGTACAAAGTTCATAGGAAACACACAAATCCTTTTCCCTCTAGGTCAGGTCCAACTTAGTTGCAGTCAACCATGGCACACACTCCGTGTATTGCTTGACAAAACAGATTTTTTGAACTGACGTAGGAGGTCTTGAAGAAGGTGAGAGCACTTTTACCCTCTTGTAATAACTTAAATGAACACAAACTGCCAAGTATGAGAGACAGTATTGAACATCACTGCCAGATCCCAGAGGAGATATATATGAGGACACTGCTGTAACAACTGTGCTCAGAGCAGTGTGGCCCTCTGATGAGACAGATCCACTGACTTTTAAGCTGTTTAAAGCAGTCAGTTTGGTTCAGCCTTTACTTACTTATTGAAGCAGTACAAAGGAAATTAGGGTAGATGACAACAATGCCTGTTCCTGCTTACAAAACCTATTCCTGAGCTTTCTCAGTCAGCTGTGGCATATCTTGAAAAGTCATCCCTGGAATAGTTTAGCTGAGGTAAACCCAGTAGGTGCTTTTTAAATGAAGCAGAATCATGAGAAATTCAATAGATCTTTCGCTTGCCTTCTGCATAAAATTATTTTAAGACAGCTGTAATATCTGTTTGGCCTGTTTGCTTAGAAATTACATGGTTCAGTGAGGGGAAGAAAAATAAAATCTGCCTTGGAAGGTGGTATAGCAAACATGTGCCTTCTAAGCTTCTAGAAAAAAACCTTTATCATTATTATTACTGAATATACCAGAGGCTTGACAGCTAGCAAAGATACACCCAAAAAAGTGGTAGCACATGCCTTTGCTGATGTGTCACTCTAGCCCCAGAGATTATTTTCACTTTTCTCTTTTATCCATCAATAAGCATTGTCAAAACCATTTCAGTGCTTTCAGTCACCTTGGTCATTGGTCTGTGAAGTACTGACTTTACCTGAAGCTTGAAAATATGAATCCTTACCAAAGTTTTTCTATTGTTATTATTTAATCATACCACCTGATTAGGTCCTTTTTTGGAAATGGCATTTCAAATCTCTAAAGCTATATACAGCTTACTGATGCTTTGATGATTAGACTACCTAGGAGCACTCATACGGCTGAATTGTTACTGAGTGTTATTAGTGAGGTGACAACCTCCAAGCTGTCTAAATTAACATAATTTGCCACAATGTAATTTTTCTTATTTTATAGCTAAACATCTTCCTAAACATTCGTAAAAGGCACACTTGATACAAAAGGAAGACATCTTTGGAACACTTCCTTTAGCTCCAGAGGAGAGGTAATCTTGACAGATTTTGCCAAACGAATATCATCACTCACCAGTGCAACACAGCTGATCAATAGACATCCTCATTATCTCATGGTAACACTGCAATAACCATGGTCAAGGTAGGAAAATGGTCTCCAGGAAGACTATGATTTGATCTTAGTTCAGGGGAACAATTGCATAATGGCAAGACAAAAAAAACAAAACAAAACAAAAAAAAAACTAAAGAAAAAGTGGAATAAGGGAAAATCAGACACTATTTTTAATACAATAATGTACATACAGCACAGCATTTTAGGTGGATATTTGTACTACGTACACTGAAGTGGAATGCTTACTATTAGGCATTTTCATATTGAATCATGAAATAGATGCAACGTTTCTGCAGCCATGATCTGTGTTGAATTCTGCTCCTTTCTTTACAAGGCAGAGTGACAATAAACTGTTCTAAAGATAGGTTTGTTCATATACAGTCATTTTATTTTTCTGCAAATTTTGAATGCATTTCAAAATTATAAAGCTTTTAAGGTGGCATAAGCTTGCTGAGTATTATCTATTTTGGTTTTAAATCTATTTCTAAAGTTGGATCACTGTGAAAATGTAAACAGAAATATAATACTCAGTTCTAGGAAACAAACAATTTCTGAGTGCAAGATATGCATGTTAAGTACTTCTTCTATTTATATAGAAGAAGGAAATATAAATCTGACTTTGTAATCTAAATCAGAATGATATTTAAGAAAAATACTATCACCTTAATTAACTGCAATATTAAAGAATGATAATTAGTGTCTTAGAGAAGGTGTTTTATTTCTTTGGATCTGGTAGGAGGCATTTACTGGTGCAAGATCAAGTGTCTGAACACACAGGGAGGGTGTAGCACCCCTAACAAAACACTTGGAAGTGGTCCACAAAACTTTCCCTGTATAATCTTGTTACTGATGTACATTTGGTAATTCAGTTAATACCTTTTCAGAACCAATTTCTTTCAACAGTATAACATCAGAGATCAGAACAGGTTTTCATTCTGTTTATTACCCTCTGAAGAATATTGGACATATGATAAATAATTCATAACAGAAACAAAACTTTCTCTTCTCTGAACACTGAATTAAAAAAAAAAAGAAATAAAAAAGGTCTTTGAAATGTTGTACAGCAACAGCTCTGCAGTACAAAGTAAAGCAATGCAAGTGTGGGGAAACCTTAGTCTGTATATGCTGAGGTATACTAAGTAACTTTCTCCTTCCTCTAGGACAACAGACACCCCTGGCTGGAGTTGTCAAGATGTCACATCATTGTCTATAAAGCTTCTGTAATCTGAGGACATGAAACTTCTTCTCTACCCTTGCCATAGCATGACTTCCATGGTGGTGGATTGGAAGGAAAGCACTACTGGGGGAAAAAAAGAAACAACCTCTCATCTATCCCACAACCTCAACCACTTTCCTCAAAAAAAATATCCCAAAACAACAAAACCCCCAAACTATTTAAGGCTTGCTTTGCCTTCCATAAAAAATACCCTTTCCGTTGAAATTTCCAGATTTCTTGATCTTTAAAGATCACTACAGCTGCCACAAAGTAACATGGATGGTTTATTTGCCTGCTTACACTATGAACAACTTTAATTTCAAGCAATGAAGTTGTTCAACAGTCCCAGTTTTAAATATCTTAAAGAATTCCGCAGTGAGGTCAAGACACTGAGTTTATAATGTTAAAAAGATAATCAGCACATCTAGGCTCTTCTTTAAACAACCAAAACTGTACTTTTGCTTATGTTGACTTAAGCCACCAGATAATGCTCAATACTCTATTTCATCTTCCAGGTTGCCATTAACATTTAGTATCAACATCAGCAAGTGCTCCAATACTCTGCCAAACTATTACATGGCAGAAGCCTCTCCCTCCAACTCTGTAGCTATAAGAAACCAAAATAAGGACGCAATCGAAATGCTGCCTGTACAGTATACACGTCCATTCCAGTGCTTATCTCAAGTACTAAACAATCTTGCAATAAATTTCCAGAGCAACACATCCTTATTCCAATGTTTTTCTTTCACACCAGGAAGCATTAAAGAGCATATTTCACATATTTTAACACACAAGTGCTCAGTTTGTAAATATACTGAAAGAGGTGTGTCAGCCAGAGCAGAGGGATTACACACTGGTGATGGATTGTGTTTAATTAGATAATCTCTTGCTACACATCCACAAGAATTCCCTCATGCAAACTGCCAAATTCTGATAATTAGGAAGTGCCATAGAGTCACTATGCTAATCCTCTATTCCTTGCTGGCTGAAACCTCTGGGACACTATATCAACCAGCAGCTAATGAGCTTTCACCTCATGTTAGCACCTATGAACTGAATAAACATGCGATGCAGCATTTAAGCTCTGTGTCTATACACAGGTGAACAGAGAAAGGCATAGGAAGAAAAAACATAGGAACATAGGAAGAAAAAAAACAGAAAAGTACAGGATGATGTATACTTTATTGTCAGGTTATAGAAAGATAATAAAGAAAGCAAAATTTAAGGGTTAAACCATTCATTAAAACCTCTGGTGGTTGTTGATGTTAACATCATGATTTTGGATAGCAAATAAAAATACAGTAAGCAATCAATACAGAGGAATCTATAAGGCTAAGGGAGGACATATTTTAAAAACTATTAGTAGTTCAGCACAACTAGTCAGGAGAGGGAAGAGTAAGGGTGTAAAATCTATCAGTCATTCAGAAAGTGTTATGAAAGGCAGTAAGCAGGAGAAAGAGGGGAAACAGCATGAAAATGAGAGGAAACCAGTTGAGAGAACATGAAAGGCACTAGAAATACATTGTAAAATAGAAAGCAGGACAAAAAGGCTGGGTTCTTTGTGTCATGTGCCATAATAACCTGTAATAAACAATCCACGGGGATTCACATTTTGGTGCAGAAAAGTTTCCATTATGCTTTACTTTTGCACTGCTTAGGTAGCTGAGGCACATTTCAGTGAGTAAAAACTACAGGCTATGGTAGCCATGTTGATAATGTGCGATAGAACTGGTTTAATCTCAACATGCATAATCCCGTATTTTTTACGGACTTCCAAAGTATCATGTCAAATTAAAATTCTCCTCTAAGCTCTTTTACACTTATTGGCAATGAAAAAACGACTGCATTACTACGTTTACTCTTTTAGATCAGTACGACAATGGAAATGAGCAGCTAAGTAACACTGTAATGCTCTATCTAGGTTAGTATGCATTTACAGCATGAAAGAGATCTACTGCTTTTAGTGGTTAAAACAGGAGACAGAGAATCTGACTTTCCACTCTCTGCTGCAGCTCATCAAGTTACTCATGCCCATACTTTCAAAGTTAATCATTCTGAAGGCCAAAACTTGAGCTACCAAGAAATAAAAGCTGGCAGAAGACAGTGACATTTTTACGTCACAGATAAAACTACACCTTTCACGCCAAGCTCACAAACACATTTTCCATGTGTTAGAATTATCCTGAAAATGGAGAGCACTGCAATTAATTTCTACAAACTATTACCCACTCCTAAACCATGTACCTTAAACCTTATCCTGATGTACCTTTAGATCAGCTAAGGGCTGTTGTCTCCTTTAGCTATTGCAAGATCTTAGGATTGCATTAATGTTTCTTAGAAAAGGAAACTTTGTATTTTGGCATCCCCAGCATACTGTGGTAAGTGTACTGTAAGTTATTTTACTATTCTCCCAAAGAATTCCATGATCTTATATAGCAGAATATATTTTTTCAAGCAGTAACAAATGTGGATTTTTTTTCTCCATTTGAAGAGATTTATTCACTATCACACCTTCAATTTGATTAGACAGATATGAAATCATTATGTAAATAAGCTGTAAATGTGAAATCATACAGTACTGCTGTAGCTTGGTCCTACACAGTACTAGGATCAGTTGTTGGTAGCTGCAGAGCTCAGAAAATTGAGAATACATGGGAAAGATAAGAAGAAGCCAGTGTCACATTTTCACTACTTGGCACTTTCAGTGTATTTTAATTGCTTGTCTGCACCTAAGAAAAAAAGAAGAAAATAGTAAGATATGAAACAGATCCTTTTATTTCTTAACCAATTACTCCTAGTTAAATTGCTGTGAATGAAAGTACACTGGCTATTGATGTCTTCTGAAACATTTTAAACAGCAATAACACTTGTCACAGAGGAACTTTGGGTAAGCAAAAGCCTCCTACATGTTACTATCAACAACATAGTATCATATTCTGTAACTCACAAATTCAAATCTGAACTCTAGGCAACGAATACTTTTCAATATTTAATTAAGATGTTTGTTCTAAAAGCTTAAGTGAAACCATCTAATTAAAAAATGCTAATGTGGAGGTGTAGACTTTCCTTGTCAAAGTAATGTATCTTATTTCTCCTACATCTTTCTGGTTTGGTTTTGTTTTTGTGTTTTTTTTTTTTTTGGAGGCAGACAATACCTTATCAGAATAAGCTCAAGTGCTATGAATAAAATATTTGAAATGCCTCCATGTGTACGAAAGTATAACAGTTAAAGGATAATTAGGGGATAGCAGTTACAAGTGTTTTAATAGCAAGGCAAAATAAGCATTTTGCTGCACACAACCATTTTTAATATACATAATTTCTTCTTAATCTCAATAAAATCAGTTAGTTTGTCCTAAGAGTGAATTTAATTTTTATTTATTTATTTATTTTTATGATAGAAGTCATCAGCACTTCAACAGGAATACCAGCTCATACAGCATTGTACTGGGCTTTATTTTTTTGTACTAACAAAAGAAACAACTAGTGGGAAATTATAGGCAAATGACACTGATTCAGTTCTAGTATTGTTTATATAAAGCATCAAACACATTCTAAACAGAATTCTGTCAATACACTTCAAACCAGATTAATCTCCCTATTCCAGCAAGGCTTCTCTACACAAATGTGGGAAAGTTTAAGCCTTTTAAGCCTGAAGGAGCTTACAATTTCTTCTGAAACAAAACCAAAGACATTAGATGTCCGTAGGGGGAAATAAAAGAAGTACATCAGTGAGGGTTTGTGTTCCTACTTGTATTATTTTCCCAGTGTTACATAGCTTAGTTATCTAGCAACTATAATATTTCAATTAATTTACTATTTGCTAAAATTAATTTATATTTAGGTATAAGTATGTATTTACAAATATGTATTGTCAATAGTTATCTTGGAAAAAACACTCAGAAAACTATCAAAAGCACCTTTACATGATGTTGACATTGTGACTAGTAATTACAGTCCAGAAAGCAACCCTGGAGTAGTGATCATGGATTTAATATACAACCAAAGCTACCAACAAAACACTCTACCACATCAGGAAGGATTCCAAGACAGAACTGAAAAGTACCAATTGAAACAGCAGCTCAGTTTAAACAGGCATAAAAGAATTCTTTTTTTCTCCAAAAGAGAGCAGGCAGTGACTTTCAAGACACTGTTGATTCTAAAGCTTGCAGAAGCAAACACTACTAGCACATTCAAAAACAGATCAGCCACATTCACAGACATTAGACTCATAAGCTAATTCTAAAAGGACTAAATAGATGCTTGCCTTCTAACGTACCTTCTACATTGCCTTCTAACTTTGAATGACCATGGATCCTGAGGAATAGTTTCCCTGACAGGGAAGAGCAAGAGACTGGCTTTCATGTCATATCATGTAAGCATTATGCTACATAGAACAAATTAAAAGTAGAGATTATAAAATCCATCTGACAGTTTAACAGTGTTACTAAAGAGAGTTCAGTCCTGATGATTTAAAAACCTAAATTCAAAATATATTCATTCCTATCAACACATGGCAGAATTTGTTTTTCTGATTATCAGCAATATCAAAGACAAGCATTGTTCAGTTCTACAAGCAGCAACTAGATGTTCATGCACAGTAACCTTATTTCACTCCACCAATACAATAATACAAATATTAGCTCACTTTAATAAGCTATTCTGCTTTAAGAAGCCACTTTCTGCTTTACTATACCTTTGCTTTAGCAAAATATCAACTGAATCCTACAGCACCCATACTTACCATGTTTCTTCTATCTTCATCAAAACCTAAACGTTTTAGGGTGTAGCCTGAAGATTAAACAGAGGCATCCGAAGTTTCACGACAGTTATTTTTACAAGGCAGTGACTGAAATGTTTGCTTTGATGCACAGCTGCAGCCCCGGAACAGGCTTTGCTACAGTTCCTACACTCGTTTGAGGTACCTGTATAGGTCCTACAGAAGCTCGACACCTGCTGCGCTTCCCCTGCAAGCCCGAGGCGCTGCGCCCCTCGGGACCGGGTTCTGAGCTCTATTCCCCCAGCATACAGCCGCCAGCCTTCCAAGCGCGACACTGAGCACATTCCAGCTATTTGCTTCTTCCAGGCACCGAAAACAACTCCCGTGCAATCCATCATTTTGCTCCTGGGAGGTGCACCTTCCTACCTTCAGCATACCCCTGAGGGAAGGAAACTCAAGCACGGGGAGATGTTCAGTACCTCTCAGTACAAGCAGAGGCCGAAAAGGCTGAGTGAAGCCCCAGGGGAGGGGGGCGCGCACACACCGTCACCACCACCACCCCCGTGTTTCAGGAGCGCACTCACGCAGGGCGCTGCGGGCTGCCGGCTGTCTCCCGGCCGTCACTCCCTTCTTCCATCGCCACCTCCTCCCCGATATGGGGCAGGGTGATGAGCAGGGCCTTGGCGCCCTCCCGGCCCCCGGGCTCCTTGTCCTCCGCGGCAGGTGTGGCTCGCAGGGGGCGGCCGCCCTCTCCCCCCGACGGCACCGCCCTGCCCGGACCGCAGCCGCAGGACAGCGGGCGCGGGCCGGGGATCGGCGTGGCGCGGGGCCCCGGCGTGGCCGGGATGCGGCGCAGTTTGGCGAGCAAGGCGCCCAGCTCCAGAGCCGCCACCTTCATGGCTCGGGTGGGCGGTAGCCCCTTCCCGCCGCAGCAGGCCCTGGAAGGGCGGGCGCAGCCCTTTCCGGTAGGAGCTGGCCGGCCTGGCGGGCGTTGCTAAGCTAAACAAACCCCGACGAGGCACGCACCGCCCTCGGTGCATCGCGCAGGCCAGCCCCGTGAGCCGAGTCGCGTGGAAGAGCGGGGCAGAAACCTTTCTGTTAGAGAACGAAATAAAGTGTGGCATTTTTCCTTTCTTTAACTTGCTACCTGATACTAACGGACAAAAAAAAAGTCCACCTGCCGGGGCTACGGGGCCTTGCTTTACAGCCTTGCTGCATTTGTGTGCAGAGTTTAAGAGAAATGGGAACCCAGATGGACCCAATCCAGCACACCTCTTCACACCATGTTAGGCAGCTGCAGAAGAAAGCTGCTGAGGGACAGCAGCCCACGGACTAAAAGATAACAATGACAGTCCCAGGCACCATGGGGAGCAAGAGAGGGTGTCAGGACCAAAGCCCTTTCACTCTTTTGGTACACATACCAGCATCACTGGCACAAACCAGACCACTGGAGGCACACGAGTCAGAGCCGACTCAAACACTGTCCTAGCTTTGCACAGGATTTCTGGATGGATAGAGAGAAGCCTGATCACACCAGCAGGAGTTTGGGGACACTCTAATGGCTGGTATTATGGATAGGGCAAATGTTGCATCAGCCCAGAATATGGCAGATAGTATGGCCCTTGACAGCATCCAAAAGAACAGCAAAAGTTGAAGAATAACACTGTCACTTTATATGTACAAGCCCAGGAACATACATGAAGTAACCAGCTGTATTATCAGCTTAAACCTGTCAGCTGCTGGTAGACAGCAACCAAGGATGCAAAACTGGGAATTTTATCCCTGCCTTGTCTTCTTAGCACATCAAATTGTGCACTGAGCTGGCAGACCAGCACACACGTGATTGACATCAAGTAGGGGACTGAGATTTGAAACTGGGACATTCTTGGACTCTTTGTGTTACAAACCGAAGTAAGTAAGTTCTGAGCAAACCTTATGGGGTAGGTCCACACAAACCTAACAGCAGCACAATCTGCATTTATTCCTCACCATACCAAAAAGCCTTGACTGAGCCACAATGAAAGTAGCATAATTGAGCACATTGGTGTAGTGTATTTCAGCTGCAGCCCTGCATGAAGACCTGGAATAGAACCTGTTATGTTATACCTATTATGTAGAACCTATCACTGTGTAACTTATTCATTACTCCCCACTATTCAAGAACCACTGAACTAGTCAGGTTCTACCCCAAATCTACAGACTTGAGCATTCTGCCTCACTCAAGTGCTTTAGATATTCTACTTTCAGTACAGATGATTCCTCTTTAGTTCTACGTAGTCTCTTTAACACTACAAGTTTGGAGCCATTTTTCATTCATCTGGTATCCAACTCCTCAGCAAATCAGCACAATATAGTCTGATGCTGCCCACTGCAATGAAACCACCCAGCTAAAATATAGTCTGTTAATCTTGAAAGCATTTACAACTCTTTGCCATCGTAAGCCCATTTATTTACTCCCAATAATATTGTCAGACAAATGTAGAGGAGCAGAGCAGAAGCAGGTAACTTTCAGACAAACAGGGAAAAAATATATGAAAATTCTATGCCAGGTATAATTGATGATTACCATTGGCTCTGTGTTTATTCCTTTTGCCTTTTTTTAAACATTAGTCTAATCCTAATTTTGAACCTTTATAATGTTGAGGGGTTTTTTTTGTGTGTGTTGTAAAATGTTTAAACTGAATGTAGGTATTAAAATAACTGCTTAGAATGCATCATCATGGTTTTACCATTCGAACATGATTTTCACTCATCAGTAAGTACTCCTAGTTTGTATTCTTAACCATATTACAAAACTAAGCATTCATAACATGGGAGTTTTACACTGTTCTGAAGCCATCTTTGGGCGCATTTGTGGCCCAAATTTAATTAGCAAAGCTGTCATTTGTCGGGTGTTAAGAGCCATAACAGACTATTTGATCATTTAGTCTGTC
Organism: Melopsittacus undulatus; assembly: GCF_012275295.1. Lineage (NCBI taxonomy): Eukaryota > Metazoa > Chordata > Aves > Psittaciformes > Psittaculidae > Melopsittacus > Melopsittacus undulatus. Next base: position 33,260,795 of record NC_047533.1, read on the forward strand.
TCCTTGTATCACATTTGACCTCAGCATTTTTCCATACTTCCTCTGCATCTTTGTGTAATTTTTAATACACATGTGAACGGCTAACATTTTCTAAGCAATTTATATTTATGTAGAATAAGAAAAAATAGATTTAAGAAACATTAGAACCCGTTCACATGTTAGTCTTTAAATAAGAGGAAGAACGACTGACATGGTGCATACCTGGCACAACATCCTTACCAACTTGCCTCCTCACCTTTCATGGCCTGAGCATGAAGAAAGAATTTGTCACTTCCTCTGAAAAGGTCAGAAAGATGAGATGAAAGCATCACAATGGAGATAATCCTATTACTGTAATTAGGGAATCATCATCTATCACTTCAACTGTAAACAAAGCCTTTTCTGTTTTCACTCAGGACTTTGCCAGCAAATGAAGACAAGTATACACACCCTTCATTCTTCTGGTGTGTGCAAAATCTATTTCATTATTGTTCTCATTTACATTTTTTATCATTGTGGGACATACAAACCTACTAAAACCCAAAGTTTTTCATCTATGCATATAACAAATAATGAGAAAAGCTGCTCACAATGATAAGTATTGAACTATATGAAAGCTGTTTTCTAAAAAAGTAAAACAGCATTATTGGAACAATGATGGTATTGAAACTGATGAGGGAAATGCTGGGGGGGGGGGGGGTAAGGCAATTTAAATACCTTACAGAGATACTGAAGAATCACATACTTACTAAAAGTGTTTTGTAAGGTCCTTGGAGCAGCAGTTACATATTAACAAAAACATACAAATTACTGTCTAGTGTCTAATTTACAATTGTGCTCAATACTCCATAAAACTACAAGTCTCAAACATCAGAAACCTCCTTTCAGAGCACACTTGGCTGGTGCTCATCTCTCTCCAAATGAAGATATTAGCCTATGTGCTTGAACCTTAATGCTTTGGCAATTGACAACTAGCCCATGTTTTTGTAAAGTATGTTAAGGAAAAAACAAACTAGATTACTATATAAGAAATTAAACAACAGAATTCTGATTTCTTTACAGTTTTCTTTTTAGCTATCAAGGGCAAAATCATATACAATCATAAAGAAAAAGGAAACAGAAATTTTTAAATTATCTGCTTTTGAAGTTTTTGTGCTACTCTGCCTGTAGTCACAATAAAATTCCTGATCAGGTTTAAAACTATTTCTTTTGCAGGGGAAGAGGGTTTACCAGTAACAAAGCTTTTGGTAATGAAATTGCAGTAGCACCACCTTCTCCACATAGTTGTCTTCTAGTTATGCTGCAGAAATACCTGTGCCTTTATTGAATTTATAGAGCTGTGCCCTTAGCCATGTTTCACATTTGATTTCAAGTTCTTTTTAAAGGCCCACATATAATTTTACATGCATTCAAAGAATCAAGGTGACACCTCTCAGTATGAATGTCTTTCTGACAGCTCTCTGAAATTCAGTAGGGAAGAATAAAGTTTTTTTTCTTAATCATATCACATTGTTTAAATCGGTTGACTCATTAGTCAGAAAATTTGGTTTTGATTGTCACCAGTACCAGCCACACCCAGAAAGCATAAGCAATCTTTCATGCTTGTTCTGACCAGGCTGCTTACAGGATCAAGTGGCTTTCGCTTAAAACAAAAGCTTTAAACTCACTTTGAAACCCTGCTGTTTCATGAAATATTGGTCAGTGTTACTCATTGTGCTTCAGAAGGAATGATTTTAAATTTTAATTTTACTGAATCTCCCCTTGTTTTATGAAAGTAAGCAGCAGTGTCCACCTGCCTTCTACACAGAACTCGCTATTTTATCATCGTGTTGTGTTTTGCAGAGAGCCTATGACTTTGCTACTCTTCATTGGTGGACATTTTTCTGAGAACTTCAGCCACTCTCACTGCTTTTCAGAATTTGCATCACACTCTTGATGCACAGGCTGAAATGACAGTCAATCATGATGTCACTTCAGTGCAGGTCAATTAAAATACCAACAAAAATGTGACTACAGATAAGTAAATTTAAATTATAGTGACTCATACATATCTTTCCAGCATGACAAACTCTTTCAGGTCTTCTTGAAGGCTTCTTAATTTTCCAAGGATAGAAAATACGCAGTAACATAACCCCATAATTCAAATCTGTACTGTCAAAATTCAGTGTGCTTTACTATTAGATTTAAGTGCCATCACTAATTTCTGATTAAATGCACTGACTCGTTCTTTCTGGGCTGGCCAGTTCAAGATGCAGCGAGATCTGAACATTCCTCTTCTCAGGCGAAGTGCATGATACAACTTGTAATCTTCGATATCATGAAAAAAGATCAATATGATGGAGTCACGACTTTGTTCAATAGCTTGCTGAAGAGCATGATACACCTTAAAACTGAAACAAAAATAAGATAAAGACACATTTTCTTTCATGTGGAGGGAAAAATGACAAACAGTTCTTTTAATAGCTCATGTATTACATGAGCACATTGCAAACTCAAAGACTGGACTCAAATAGGGGTCTTAATGTCTATTCTGTGACATAAAATTGTCATTACTTACTTTAAATGAGTTACTTTCTAACTAAGGAAAAAAACAAATCCTTTTAAAAAATTACCTAAGTCTTCTGATATAGCCTTGTTTAGCAAAGTGCCTTTCTTTTTGAGATCACTATGTAAGAAAAGTGAAAAGACTCATTTAAAGGCAAATAAAAATCATCTCTGGATGCTAGTGATCTCACCCATTATTGCTCTATTTCAAACATGTAATTTTAAGGAAAGCAATCTGCTTGATTGTTCGAAAAAAATAAAATAAACACCACCATTGACTACGAGATTCAAATTTCCACTAGGGTACATGTGGTGCAATTAACTTCATTAACTGAGGAATTTTTCTTAAATATATTAAGTAAATGTATTGAAGTAGAATTTGCATAGTATTTTAAACTAAACAGTATTTTTGATTAAACTACAAAAAGCAAAAAAAGATTGGCCTGTTAAAAAAAAAAATCTGTTAAGAAATTTTCCCCTTACATATCGGATTTTATATTCTACTCACTTTTTGCACCAGGGATCCTGTAAGAGGTGTTCAGTCACTACAAAAATAATCTTCCTGCTCATTTTTATACTGTTAATTGTGGCTTCAATTTTAGATACGCCTGCTTCAAAGTCCCGTTCTTCTAAACAAAAGCTAATTAGAAAGTTTTCTTCCAGAGACATGAAATTCTTAGACACCCAATTCTTGTCCTGCCTTGCATGAACGATGTAGGCATCATAATCAAACTCTTCTTGTTGTCTGTCAAGTTCTTCAAAACCAAGTATTCGACTTACTAAAATATTCCAGTAGAAGGCTATTCTCCACCCTTCAAAGTGGATGATAAGAACAACAAAAATGAATAGTGCCACAGTAGTGGCAGTAATCACAAATAGAAGTTTAAATGGAGCACTGTCTTTGCAGGCTGAGCTGTCAAAATGCAACACCAGACTACCGTGGTATTTAGGGGGAGTGTTGCAAATGTACTGGGATTGCAATCCAGGTATATATGCTTGGGTCACATTAAGCCAATCAGCAAACCAAGCAATGCTTTCACATGTGCAATCAAATGGATTGGAACCCATCTCCAGAATTCTCAGGCTGTTGAAAGCTGGGCCAAACACTTTTTCTTCAACTGAGGTTATCAGATTTTTTTGAAGGTTCAATTTGTTCAGAGAAGCTTGGTCATCAAACAGGGTTGCTGGAAGCAAATTCAAATTATTTGATCCTAAATCCAAGTTTTTTAATTGAAACAGACCCTTGAAAACCTGAACTGGAATCTCATCAAGCCCATTTGATTTTAAATTAAGAATATGCAAGTTGGGAAGATTTTTTAAAAAAAGAACAGGGCCGCCTGGATTTGCATGTTTCCAAAGTCGGGCTAAATTATTGTGCTGCAAATCCAGAATGTAAAGTTTGTGAAGTCCATCAAATAAGTCTTCTTTCATGTTTGCTATATTGTTATTGCTGATATCCAGAACAGTCAGATTTCGTAGAGGATGAAAAGGCGAAGGAGAAAATGCCAGGTTACTGCAGCCTACCTTTCTCATCATCAGTTTTCTAAGGCTTGGGACAAAAATAAATGATTCACTTCGCAAATCCAGTTTTTTATTGTAAGAAAGATAAATATCTTGTATATTATTGAGACCTTTAAATTCGTGACCTTCAAGCTCTTGATTAATTTCATTAAGACCAAGATCAAGAATTTTTAAGTGTCCCAAGGAGGAAAATGCCCCACTTTCTATTGTAGATATTCTTGTTTTTGTGAGGTTGAGAACCTGCAGGGTGGAATTAGCAAGTGATAAGAATGTTTTATTAGTTATTCTTTGTAAGTTTATGTTGCAGTTACAGAGACTCAGATACTTCAGGTTGTTCAGACCTGTGAACATATTAGGAGTTATTCCTGCAAAATTGTTATTATCCATTATAAGGTACTCAAGGTGGTGTAACCAATGGAAGGAAAAATCTTCAATTTTCCCATTAACTGAATTTATCAGATTCAGATGTTTGAGGCTGGATAATCCATAAAATAAACGTGAAGATACATGAATGTTATTATGCTTCAGGTTTAAGTATTGTAAACTTGAGAACCACTGAAATGAGTCATCTTCTATCACAGACAGAGAATTTTGGGAAAGGTTTAAAACTGTAAGATTTGTTCCATGCAATCCCTGGAAAGTTGACTTGCCAATGTATGAAAGCTTCACGTGGCTCAGTGAGAGGTTCTGAATTGCTGTGTTTGATAATTCTGTGCAAAGTTTCTTTGTGCAATTTTCACCAAGGTCGACATTGTTCAGTATGAGGCCAAACAGGTTTCCAATTGCATGTAAACATCCTATGTCAAACTGAAAGAAAAAAGAGTTTTGACATAAACAAGGGGTTTATATAAGAAAGTTGACCCACAAAGACAAAATTTTGACAGATTTTCAAACAAGATTTTCAAGTAGAATATAACTGCTACACTCATGTTTTTTCCATGGCCACATTCAGAAAAATGCTTCTTAGAGTTTATACTTTGTGTGATAATAGTCCTAAAATTGTAACATTATTATCATAATAGTAGTAGTAGTCTTTTGGAAGAAGACTGGAAGTTGCTTAGTGAGATGATATCTTTCTTCAGCTTTCTTTATTGGTATCTGCTAGGGATACCAACATACTAGTACAAAACCAGATACACTGTAAAAAAGTTATTTAGACCTTCAAACAGCCAAGAAGAAACCCAGTTTATCTGTGTAAGCAGAAGCTACACTTTAGAATGTGATACTACACACTTGCTTCCCCAGTACAAATACCAGGGCTCCATCATGGTGCTGGCTCCTCATCTTGGTTCAGGTATCAGCTCAATGATTAAATATTCCAATTGTCAGAATAATTCAAATGCATAAGGCTGCTTTTCAGACAGCAATATTGTGAAATCAGAGCAGCTTAAACAAGCATAAAATAACACTGCCCAAGAAAGAAGCAGTTCCATCTACTTCTCCACGTGCTTTACCCTTGTGCTAATATGGCCGTACATGCAGACACGTGGTGAACCAGAGATAATCAGTCTGACTGCAAGCTAACCAAGCCAAAAAATCTGTAGAATTTCTGCAGTGATTCAGTGCATAGCCTCATTAGTTTGTACCAGAAAGAGGAAGGGATGAAAAGGCCCAAGGGAAAGAGGACACTTCTAAGCAGTGGTACAAACTAGTGCCAATTTAAGATAGCCTTGTCATTTCAATGTACATGTTCTTTAAAGATCAGTCAATTGGAACAAAAAAAAATAAACAACCAATAAACAAAAACCCCACACAAAAACCCAAATGAAAGCAATTTCAATGCAAATTCAGTATTCATATGCTGAGGGTCAATCAGTTTAGGACATTTACCATCATTGTTCAATGAATCCTACTGTAACGCTGAGAAGCAGGTCAGAAAGAGTAGTGAGCTAAATGGCAGAGACTTCTACCCACTTCTTTTTTTTTTTTTTTTGAAGGAGTGAGTATTACTTCTATGTGGTACCCAGAAGAGAACATTTGTTTGTGCCTGTGATTAACTAGGAAGTGAGACCTACATTGCTTAATTAGCCTTGCAAATACTGCACTTTTTCCCTACTTAGAAAGTAGGTCATCTGTTTACCTACAGGAAATACAAAATAAACAAAGCTCTTGCATAGAAAATACCTGGTAATGGTTCACAGAGCTACTTGATCTAGCTCTTGCTTGAGACCCTTGATATACATGGAACCAGCTCTTACCGATTTCAGTGGGAGAAAAATAATTATGTGTATCACTACTAGAGGTCAGGAGTGGGGCTGTATACAACCAAATGGTTTTATCTTTGACATCAGCGGATCAATAATGTAAAGTAAATGCTATAGAAGTATAAAGAATAAATCAGGATAGTTCCATTTTATAGTTAACATCTGTTGAATTTCTGTTGAAATGCTTCCTACCTCTTTCAGTGGATTTGATGACAAATCAAGGCTGTTCAATGAGGTGTTGCTAAGAAAACTGAAATCATCCTTTCTTAACTGAGTGATTTGATTGCCATCCAACATGAGCTCACGAAGGTTCTTCAATTGTTGCTGCAATCCTAAATTTGCTGACTTCAAAATATTATGAGACAGGTCCAAAATATTCAAGTTCTGGGGAGAAGGTGCAGACATAAAAGTATAAAATTATTTTTATTTTATATAATACAAAACCATTTTGAAATATCGCATTAGAGTCTTATTGATTAGAAATTAGCTGCAATATTATAGTTAAAGTAAGTTTGTAATAGACAAATGGCAGCTTTCAAGCTCCTGCAGGAAGCAGTATCTTCCACATCTGTAACTTTCATTGTGTTCATAGTCTTAACCTGCTAAAATATCTATTGCAAACCAAAAAATTACTTTATCTAAAATTCCTTAACTCTCTGAAAGCCTTCCTGCTCCAGATACAATGATAAAAGCAAGGCCTAAGCTGGCTGCAGTTACAGCTACTACAGCATTTAACCTCGTGTCTCACCCTCACTGTGGTCCACCCTTGCAAACAAAAGTGAGGAAGGTGAAGAGTGCAGAGCAGCCTTCAGAGATCAGTGCTGTACACCTTGTAATACTGCAGTTTATGCCCAGGTGTAGACTTCTGCACCTGCAGAGGCAGAGATGCTGCTCCAAAGGTGATTCCACAGAATGTGCCTTGATGTGCCAAAAGTCTGGCCTCTATCAGTAACAGGGCAGCAGCAAAGGGAGGAAGGCCAGAACTTCAGTTCCATTCCCAGCATGGAAGCTGGCTGTATTCATTTATATTTAGTTGAGAGTCAGCAGTCCTACAATGTAAGCAAGTATATTTTATGTAACTGAACTGAAATACTGAATTTAGCAGGAAAGTTCAGACTTGTTCAAAACAACATGCACACTCATTAGAACATTGTACAATTACAATCTACACATTGTCTGTATTTTCTTCTTTTTCTTAGGCCCTTCCTTCTACATGATTCCCTGCCTGGTGCCAAGACAATGAAGTAGTCTTGTCCTGCCTCATGTGCTGGTCCCCTAACTTCATAGATGCCATAGAGAAGAATATTGATCCACATATAAACTGCAAGGAAAAACAAAGGTAGAGTAAAAGTTTTTAGTCTTTCTCAATCCCTGCAGCCCTGGGAAACAGCACATTCAGCCTAAGCACTGAATGCTGCCATAGAGAAGAATATTGATCCACATGTAAACTGCAAGGAAAAACAAAGGTAGAGTAAAAGTTTTTAGATTTTCTCAATCCCTGCAGCCCTGGGAGACAGCACATTCAACCTAAGCACTGAATGCTGCTCATGTCTGAGAAATTACACCTTGACATTGAGAATAGGCTAGATATAATTTTTAGACCCCAGGCAACTCAAATTCCACACCACCCACTTTGCTCTATACATCATCTGCTGCTGCTGCTATTAGTACAAATTCTTTATGGAGAGGTCCCTCAATGGGATGCAAGAGGGAAAACAAGGTGGAGAGCATAGGGATGGCTGAGACTCCAGTATATTCTAACACAAAAAGCTGCTAGGCTTTTTCTTTAGAAAAACAGTGAAGGAAGATTAGATGCCAGGAATTTTTGTATGCAAATAGGCAGCTGTTCTGTACACACACTGGAAAATACAATAAATTTCTCATTTACACTTTATTTACATAAAAAGATGCATTTCTAAAGCTTACCTCCAGGGTTTTAAAAGGATCATTTTTTATATCTATTCTGTTATATCCTAGATTGAGCTCAGTTAGGTTGGTGCAGAAAGCAAAAGCTCTGTCAGGGAGCTTATACAACTCATTATGTTCTAACTTCAGAATCTGCAACAAGGGCACAGTTCGGCACAATTCTGGTTGCAATTTCGAGATGGTGTTGTAGCCTGCATTCAAGTAAACCAGCTGGTTGTACTTGGTCAAATTTGCAGGACCTAGCTGTCTTAGCTGATTATGAGAAATGTCTAAACCCGTTATATTGCTTGGGAGATCAGAAGGAATTTGAGAAAGCTTCAGGTGTCTGCAGTCAGCCATTTCATCTCGGATCCAACATTGCTTTCCAAATGACACACACAGCAGGAAGACATAGACCAGTCTGACAGATAAGGTGCTCCACCAAAGAACAGCACTTCCCATTGTTTTATCTGCAAAGGCAAAATGAACACAGTATAAATTACAATCATTTTGACACACTTTATATCTCAAACTGAAGGTTAACCAAGCTGGGCTCAAAACCCACACAGCTTTATACTGAACAAACAGTATTTTTCACCCATAAAGTAGCTTCTATCAGTGCCTCACTGCAATACAGACTGTAGAAGGGAATTTAACCTTACTAGACTTCACAGGAAACTAGAAGAGCTTCTCAAAAAAACTGACTCCCAGGAATATGAGCTTCCTTAATTCTACAGCTCACATTTTCCCTTGCTTGGAAGCTATGTTTAATTAATGTGATCTTGTTTTGAGTACATTAGTTTATTGATCAACAGCAAACAATGAAGCACGAAATCAAACCAGCACATTTGTACAGAAGAAGAAAAAGCCTTCTGAACTGATGTCTTTCAAAGAGAAGTATTTTTACAGCTGTAACAAAACACTCTGAGGAACTGACATTACAACCTACAGCCAAACAGGAGTTTTGCAGGTCAGACCTCAGCACAGTCTGTTTCTGTAGGTGACCTGCCTTTTCAGAGGGCAGCCATTAGGGCTGCTCCAGTGACAAAAAGCCACATTACAGTGGCCAGAGGGGAGCCCTGTGTGTGCATCTGTGGGAGCAACCTGGCCCACCTAGGGAGAGACACGAGTAAAATCCAGTGGGAGTGGGGATACAAGCAAGGGAAAGAGGGACCTAAAGCACTGCAAAGACATACAAAAAGGACTTCAAAAGACAATTTATAACAAACATTAATGAAAAATTAATTCGCTGCTGGGCACTGCTTGTTTGCCTGACCCATCTGCAGCTCACACAGCCTGGCTTTCCACACACGTTCCACTAGCAAACAAGGAAGGGGAGGGGACAGCAGATGACTGAACCTGATGGTCCTGCACAGCCTAGCCTACTATAGCCACTGCTGACTTGGCACCCATGTCCCTGTAGCTAAGGAAAATAAAGTACCTCTTGTCCTACCTCATTCCTTTGCACCCCAGCTGCTGGAAGAGCTAACGAAAACAAAGGAACTGTTTTTCTGTAACAAAATCTTTACCTCTGGCCTGCATCCTTCTGATAGTTTGTTTTAGAGAGATCAGGTAGCTGCCAGGCTCCTTGGCCAGGTCATCTTTGAGTTTGAAAAGTACAAGAAACTTACTGCACAAACACAAACTGAGTTCTTTGGCTGACTTCCAGTGAAGCTGAAGGGCTGCCTTTTTCTGCATTTTTCATTCCAGAAAGTCTGGAGTAAGACTTTAGGTGTTTCATGCTCTGGTTGAGGATCCAGTGAGGAAAGTACACATCCATTATCAGACAAAGGACAGTATTACAGCATAATATTTAACAGGCAAAAGAAGCAATGGAAGTTCTAATGTTAGGAGTAAGAACTTTAAAAAAAATGGAGAATTTAGCAGTGGAGCCTGTGATATCTCCCAAGGAGGAACATTTCCATTTGACCTTATCAGCTATTGGAATCATCTACCCAGGGAAGTGGTGGAACCCCCAGCCCTGGGCATTTCTATGATTCAGCTGGACAGGGTGCTGGCACATTTAGTCTAAGTCATATTTTGCTAAGAAAGATTGGAACAGATGATCCCTGAGGACGCCTCCAACCTGGTATTCTAAAATTCTGTATTGCCTTTTTATTCTCAAATTCTATATTGCCTTTTTTTAAAAAAACACAGAAATACCACCTGCCAGCTGGGGACACTACATCCAGACACAAGCACCAAAGCACAAACATTAAGCAGCAGTGATATGACTTTGCGAACTTGCAAATTAAGAGAAATCCAAGACCAAGGAAGTTGCCCAAACTTGCCTTTGTACCTCCAATATTCTCATTTATTACCAAGAAGTAAAGAATGGCATCCACTTACCGCTGTGGGCTTTCTCTCCTTCAGTTTGGAGGCATTGAAGCACTGCACAAATCTCTCAGCACAGAGAAACCACGAGGAAACAATCTGCCCAGAGGCGAAAGAAGTGAAACCGAAAGCAGGGACAGAGGTCCATGCTGCAGGAAGCCAGAGTGAGCAGCAGAACCAGTAGGGTGAGCTGGTTGAGCATACCCTGAGCCATGGCAGCAGCACCACCATGCTCGCTTTTCTGGAATGCACTTCCCTGACCAGAAATGTGTCAGAGGTGCTGAGGGTGGAGATCTCTCCTCCTAAGCTCAGAGCTGAGATCATCACTTGCGATGTGCTGGCAGAAATTAATTTAAGCACACAAATGTGGCACGGGTGAGCATCATACAATCCTGCTTATAACTCGATTTCAGTTTACTCCTAGTTAATTCCTTTGTCTCCAAAAAAATCCTTGGGGACATATCCCAGAAGCAGATACACCAACTGACAGACTACTGACAGAGAAATATTACTCTTTTCTTGTAGAAACAAAGCACCAGCAAGTTCCTACAGAGCCAAATGTAGGATCCCCTTATTAAATCCCCTTTTTAAAAGAGAATTTGCTTATGTGAAATAGTAATATATTACATTTTTAGGAGAGATAATAAAATATTTTCTATTGCATTAAAAATAAGAAACCACTTTTAAAAGTCTAAGTAAAAGTTTTAGGTACAGCTTTTAGTTTTGTCTCCTTTCCATGCAGTTTGTGAATTCACACATCCTGCTCTCCCAGGGACCTGACCATAACTTTCCTGGAGGTGACTTCCTCAGTATTTGACTTCCTCAGTATGTGCCAAAAGGTGCTACTACTTCAACTACATTGCCACTGATGAATCCTCTGCAGGGCTCATCCAGCTGCACTTAGGACACACCAACACCACTGAGTTTACTGCATTTTTAGGTACTCCTGAATAGCTGGAGACTCGCCCAGAAGAGTAAACTCTAATTCTCCGTTGAAAGCATTTGAAATTACAGCCTGCTGCCATGTGTTAACCACCTGCCCATCAGGAGCTCTGGGGAGGAACACTGGGCTGGTTTCTAATTCTGTATCCCATTAAATCTGGAACTACTGACAGATTTGCTGGAAACCCAGGGAGGTAGGCTGGTTACACAAAGAGGTAAGAGCCCTTATTTCCTGTTCCTGCTTTCTGAATTCTTTCAGCAACTAATATAAATTAATATTTATTCTTGGAGTTAGGACACTGAAACTGAGAGCAGAACCAAGCTACTTTGGAGATGAAAGGCTCTAAAGCCTGTGTCATTCCCATTTCACAATTAAACCTAGATTCTCCTTTTCACCTTTCTATGGGAAGAGCAAATTCTGATCCATACTGCCCTGTATGCTTCTGCACTGGACAAGGTCATTTCACCAGAAACACAGTCACCTGAAGTCACATTCAGTTACTTTGAGGAGATTTTTCACTTTGTGACATGCAACTCTGCTGCTTTGGAACAGAAGAGGTCACAATGATGATAAAGAGGCGTAATAACTAACAACATTTGCAGATCATTATTCCAGCCTAGCAATACTGTCAGGTGTTTTGCCACTGCCCTGCACTATACTCATACTGCAGGTAAACTGTGTTCTTTGATTTCACCTCACAGTTTATTCTCTCTCAAACCTCTCTTCCCTGTACATATAGAGGACTATTAGGAAGCTGGAGTTGTTTCAGGCATAATGGAGGAAAACCATCTGATGCTGGTGAAGCTGCTAATTTTATCAGTAGTGCCTTTCCAACTCTTCTAGCTCAGGGAGACAACGGCACAAGGGTGCTCAAAAGCTCCTCTGTTGTGGAGCACCTGCACTGGGGGTAAGAACATTTATTTTATTACAGAAAATTACAAAGCAACAAAGCTTTGCATTTTGCAGCATGATTTGCAAGAACAAGCAGATACTACTGTGCAAGGTAGACTCTAGGGAAACACAACCAGTGAAGGTTTAGCAAGTGCAATATTTCTGAGGCAGAAGACAAAGTGGACACATCTGTGCTTATTTCAGTGGTGGGAAACCACAACAGGTTCTCAAGTTGCTGTAACTGCACTTTAAATTTAAATTTCTGTTTTCAAGTGTTGAAAAGAACATGGCAACTCATAATGGAGGGGAAAGTCAAGCAACCCACATGTCTAGAGAATGATTCAGGGAAAAAAAAAACAGTGCAAAAACTAGACAATGCTCCCACATTGTGGCCAAGGAATGAGTGAGATGGTTCTGAATGGTGACAAAAGCCAGGTAGGCAAAATTCTGGAGATGTAGCCATTTCACATACATCTTTAACAGCAGCATAAGCAGTTGCTGAACAGACCTACTTTAAGCTTATCCAGGATATTCCTACCCTAACTATTCCATGATTCTATGATATAAGCACAAAAGGGTGGGGACATAAGTGCAGTACCTCATGGAACACTCCCAAAGCAAACATGTCACCAAAACTTAGCCTAGTAAAATGAAAGTCTACTGATTTTAACCTGATCTTCAGATACAAACAAGTGTATTAATTTAGCACATGGGTAATCCGTCTTCAGTGTTTTTGCAAACTGCAAGTCAGACTGTCAAGAGACATTTCCTGTTATTACTGAATGGTGAAAGTGCCATATGCTGTGGTTTGATTCAGACATCCCGTGCAAAAAAGATACCTGGAGACAGATATCTTTAAAGATATCAGAACAAAGAAAGCAAGAAGGAGCAGAACTGAACAGTTAAGATCTGAGGCAAGACTTTATAAGAGACAGCCTGCAATATCAAGGTAACTAGAAGGTAGAACAGTATGGCAGATAGAGTTAGCTTGTATCTACCTCCTGAAACAAGAATAGATCCTGCTACTGTGTTGTGATTACATGAATTCAGCTAAGTTTAATTGTGCTGTTGAAGAATCTAATAGGTCAGGTGCATTCTGGGTATGATAGTTCCTTTAAGACTGCTCACTCATTACTGCTAATTTACAGGTTGTGAAAACTGAATTACAACACAAGGTTTTTGTGGACACAGAAGGGGAAAGGGTATCTGAGGACTGACAGTGCTGAGGCAGACTATGTTCATTAGCATTCTCCAAGACCTCTGGGTGCTCAAAGAGAAGAATTTGCTTCCATTCATTTCTTCAGCAAGAAGAAGGATGCATCACTACCAGTACATATGCTATATTAATGTCTTTGCTTTCCATCCAAGGAATTCTAATCCCAAAGAAAGAACCCTGCAGCTAGAGAAATGAACAGTCACTTTGAAGTTAACATTTTAGTCAGGGTTAGAGAGAGTAAAAATTCTTCATTATTTCAACTTTTTTTCTTTTAAAGAGGAATCACAATGTTTCATGTTTACACCATTGAATTTAAGTGTATATATGTATATATATTTTGCTTTTAAATGTTTAGCTTTTTACACAGTGAAGTAGTAAAAAGGCTGGAATTTAGGACATGGGTATTCTTGTGTTGTGGAAATATTTTGTTAGCAATTTCTACCTCTAAGAACTTTCCCTAAAAGGTGACAGTCTTCCTTCTTAAAATCTTCTTCTTATCCAGCTTTCACAGTTAAGCACGAATATTAAATGTTTTTCATTTGCAGTAGTTTCTAGTTCCCACCATCTCCCAACAGTATTTAATTGTCTGGTTTCAGAATCCCTTCCTTTTTTGGTTGTTCCCCCTTTATCTGGCATGTTTTCATGCTTGTTTTCACTGTATATTTCCAACAGAAAATCTATATCCCAATGCAGATCATATACAACTGCCCTCACACCAAGTGGTTTTACAATGAACACATCGAAGTTCAATGATAAAGTAGAAATGCCAGGCTTTGATTTACACTCATGCTAGTGACACATATAGCAAACAAGTCTACAACTCTTAGAAATATTTTCCTGCTAAAGACTATGCTTTAGGCAATATAATCTCTAGCTTCTAAAGGTAAGATGTATTTAAAAGAATCACAGCTGCATTTGATCTTTCCATTTACTAAAAACTCTATTCAATTATATCCGGGATCTTTTTGCGTTGCATCTTTTCCTCAGTAGTCACTGTGGCCTGAAAGCCCTACATACTCAGATTCACCTCAAGCCCACAAATGACAAGAGGCACAGAAGCTAATAAACATGCATACACACCCACATGGTCCACCCATTTTAGTTCCTCACCCCAATAAATATTTGGCTGTGCTGACAACTGACTTCAAATTCAAAATTACTTCTTTACAATGGCCCCTGGTACATCTCTTGTCCACACCTATTCTCTGTTGTCTCTCTCTGCAAACAGTGGCAAAAAGTTATTCTTCAGGTTATTTTTTCTCACAAAAATAAATATATTTTCAACCCTATAAAACTTCAGTGATATGAAAGGAGATCACATCAGCTGCCAGGTAATAAAAGTTTAAGGTGTATCACAGCAGCCACATACACACAAGCTGCTGCACCTAACTTAATTTACAAGTACCAGAAAAATCATGAGCATGCTTTTAAATGCAGTGAATATTCATTAAGAGCCTTCCAGAAATATCACTGCTTATGTGGTACCAATGGACCTCAGACAGATGATCCTGCTTCTGTATATTCTGCCTAATGGTGTGGGATTTTTTGCAATGCCTTGTTTTATTGTGAAGGATCCAAAGCCAGTTATGCATTACTGCCAACAGGGTGGGTTTTTTTTTCAAAAAACTTGTCTTAGATTCACTAAAATTGTATTGGGTTTCTTTCAGTAGGTATAGCTCTTGGTTTGCTTAGAAAGATAGCCAAAGAAAATGTAACAATGTCTACAAAAACATTTTTTAGAGGAACAACTACTTGAAAAAAACTTTTGAGAAAGAAATACCAAATTAATTCAACTTTCTGATCTAATGCCGATGGGTAAAAATGATCAATATATTTGTAGAATCACAGAATAGTTAGGGTTGGAAAGGACCTTAAGATCATCTAGTTCCAACCCCCCTGCCATGGGCAGGGAAACCTCACACTAAACCATATCACCCAAGGCTTCATCCAACCTGGTCTTGAACACTTCCAGGGAATGGAGCATTCACAACTGCCATGGGCAACCCATTCCAGTACCTCACCACCCTCACAGTAAAGAATTTCTTCCTTATATCCAGTCTAAACCTCTGCTGTTTAAGTTTCAACCCGTTACCCCTTGTCCTATCACTACAGTCCCTGATGAAGAGTTCCTTCATAGCATACTTGAAGGCCCCCTTCAGATACTGGAAGGCTGCTATGAGGTCTCCATGCAGCCTTCACTTCTCCAGGCTGAACAGCCCCAACTTTCTCAGCCTGTCTTCATATGAAAGGTGCTCCAGTCCCCTGATCATCCTCATGGCCCTCCTCTGGACTTGTTCTAACACTTAAATGTCCTTTTTATGTTGAGGGCACCAGAACTGCACACAATAATTCAGGTGAGGTCTCACAAGAGCAGAGAAGAGGGGCAAGATCACCTCTTTCAATCTGCTGGTCACAGTTCTTTTGATGCAGCCCAGAATACAGTTGGCTTTCTGGGCTGTAAGCACACACTGAAGCTGGCTCATGTTCATTTTCTCATTGACCACCGCCCCCAAGTCTTTCTCCACAGGGCTGCACTGAATTTCCTTTTTGCCCAACCTGTAGCTGTGCCTGGGATTGCTCTGACCCAGGTGTAGGACCTTGCACTTGGCATGGTTAAACTTCATGAGGTTGGCATCAGCCCACCTCACAAGCTTGTCAAGTTCCCTCTGGGTGGCATTCCTTCCCTCCAGCGTATCAACTGAACCACACAGCTTGGTGTCATCAGCAAACTTGCTGAGGGCGCACTCAATCCCACTGTCCATGTCACGGACAAAGATGTTAAACAAGACTGGTCCCAACACCGAAATGAAGCAAACGTAACAAAAAATATAAAGCTGAATAAAAGTATGGGATAAAATAACATGATTCAGTGTTGCTGAGACAAAACTTCTGTTCTACTGGTGTTTCAAATTTCAGCTTTCATTCTGAATTGGAGTGAACCCAACAGCCATTTGAATCCAATCAACAGGTCTTTTAGGCCATTGTCAACAGTGCCATTACGTAGCTCACCCTTTTTACAAGAGGAGCAGTGACAGTCAGGAAAACATTCAGAGAGAAGGAAAACAAGAAAGATCAATCATATCTGCTATCAAAACTGTCAGGTTTTAACTATAACCTTGTCAAATTAAAATCTGAGGACTGGTTCCCAATACCAGCACATTAGATTGTTACTAAATTCATCTGCAAAGATTAAACATCTTGTTGTTATTCAAAGATTGAGATTGTGAAAGCTTTTCTCTATAAATAAAGTGTGGAACAGTATCTTTCAATTCCTTTTCCTAGCCAGAACAAAGGCAAAAAATGGAGAAGTAGGTTTTATTGTAACCAGCTAAAAATAAAAACACAAAAAAACAAAACTCACAGCTGATCCACATTTTCAATGTTATTTAATTTATAAAGCAAGTTTTATGTAAGTATTGGAAATAATACTATTTTTGGCAGCAATTATATCCACAGGAAGCTAACATCCAATAAAACATTTTATAAACAAAATGTAAAGCCTTTTCAATTCAATTAAATGCCTTGAAATTAAAGATAATTGCAGCTTTCTCTTTATTGCACTAAATACATTCCCTGTGGTCAGTTTCCTTTTACCTACAGCTTAATGCTTTGAGCATACGAAACACACATGGAAACACTATTTTGCTAATACAACAGACAATTGCATACAAATGGTACAATCCCACCCATTGCAATAGCCATGCTGATAAAGGCATTTAATTACCTTATGCCCCAGTCATATGTGTGGGGAATTTAACAGAATAAGACTATGACATTCAGACTGATTTGCATTAGGGAAAGTTAAAACTGAAGAACAATGTTAAGGAAGTATGGATCACCACTCTGTTCAGCACAACTAAAACAGCATGCCTGTAACATTGGAAACTGGTTATCAGTTGGGTTTCTATATGCTCAAGTATCAGGAATTACCTGAGGATAATAAGTAACTGGGAAGAAAAGCCCAAAAGGAATATTCCAGTGTGTTGTGCATTTATACAAATAATGGAAAGTAAGATGTAAAAATTTTACACTTAAAACCGGGTCTTCACTCTAGTAATGAGGCTTGACCCCAGGGAGACAGAAACCTAGGAAACATAAGGACCAGGGATCAGCATGGAGCTTGTAGAAGAATCCCATCTAAGACTGCCATCTTGCCTTACAGCAGGTTATGTCGGCTGAATTCTTGCCTGATTTTCCAGAAGTAAGTATTTATCATTCACTGCTAGTAGCACAGGGAATATGCAAGATGACTTGACAATGAAGGACACCACAGGGACTCTTTAAATGTGTCTAATGAGTCGTTAATACCCATTTGAAACTTTGTATTATGCAACTGATTGCTGATCATTGTTAATTTAAAAAGATACTGACAGCCAGAGAGATTCTGCAAGAAATGATTTCACATTCTGCAGAGAACCCTGCCAAGCCACACAGCCAAATAAAGCAAACTGACAGTCCACGTCATTGAGACCTGCTTCCTGCTTTTACAGACTGTTCAAAAACAGTCTAGATCAGAAGGATCTGTGGAACATCTACACAGGCCACTGTCACAGACCACAAAATATCACCCACAGTGTAATGAACTGAAAACCTGTAGTACAAATTGAAAAACAAACAGAGTATTACACAGGGAAAATACAGGAGTGGTAACACTGACAGTGGCAGTAGTCTGCAGTAAGAAAATTTATTATGGGACTAGACCATCTACGACATGTACCAGACAAAGAAGGGCAAAAAAGGCAACTGATCACCACATTAGCCTGGAGTACATGAATGGTGTACTCCAGCCTGATACCTGAAAAGACTTAACATAATGAAAGCAGTGCATCTTGTCTGAACATCAGGAGTTACAAAGGTACAACCCTAATGCTCGGTTAGAAGTAAAACATTCCTCTCCAAAGTGAAATGAGAAGATCCCATAGCCTGAAATCAATTTAGTATACAGGTGTTAAGACCCATAATCTGAAGAAAAAAAGCATTAGATTCCTTAGCTCAGAGGAATTGCCTTACATGCCTTCAGTAAACACTAAAGCGCACTGACAGGAAAGACAAATTTGATTGTACATGGTACTACATGGCCAAATACCTAAGTAAATACTAAATAGGTTCTTTGACATTCCTTTTAGCTTTTGAGACCTATGACTATTAGTCACTGCCTTATTGTGATCAACAGCTGATGTAAAATCATATTGCTAAAAAAATAATATATCCAGAATATTTTTAAATGTTTTTACATTGCATTATTTTGCAACTGACCTAATAGCAGAACTATGAGAAATATTATATGATAGGTATTTTGATTATAAGAAAGTTAAGGGAAATGCATTAAATCACCAATTCATCTTTTCTACATAAGACAGTAAAATCATTTGAAAAGAACCGAATTTTTATCAGTACCATTTTTTGTGCCCTAAATAAAGCTTTTTATAACAGAAAATGTGAAATTTTGTTAGATTTTGAACAGACTGCATCGAAGTATCAGGTTAGCTATTGCACGTATTCATCAAGCCATGTATTTGTCACGGTTTTGTATATGCAATAAATTACCACCAGATGTCAGCATTAACTTTCTGCGAAATAAAATGAACCGGTTAGACAAAGCCATGAAGTAGGTCATGAAGTACAAAGTTCCTTAAGGGAAACGTTTAACTTAAGAGACAGATTCTGTAACTGGTTCAGGATCAGGGCATACAGCTGCCACAGGGCTTCCACAACTGAATTTGTTAAACTAAGTTTAGAATTACAAAGAAATTCCACATTCATATCCTTAATAACCAAACATTTAATACATATAAAATTAATCACTTTATTCTGCTTCAGCTAAGAAAAAGCCAAGCCCACAGCTTTGTAGAATCTGGTATGTGTACTGCAATCAGTACTCATAAGCCTGCTGCTGCTGCTATTGAATTTACCAGGGTTTTATCAAAATAACATAAGGAGCAGCATACGGCACTAACTGCATTTTAAGAGCTTTATAATAAAGCGATTCCTACAAAATCCAGACTTGCAACATTATGACAGAGATACGTGGCAAACATGGCTTATTACTCCTAGTATTCAAGCCTTAACCTTTGTGAAGGCTGCCCACACATTATTTATCATTAGATTTTTTTCTGGTGGCTGGGGAGATGGGGGGGGGGGGGGGGGGGGGAAAGGGTTGGCAGAACAAACCACCAAACAAGCAGAAAGCTGCAAGCACTTGAAACTTTTTTGGCAACTGACAGGTAACTGAGAGCTTCTCTCCTGATTCAATTAAGTATGTCTTCCATCTGCTTACTTTGCTTACTGCCATGAGGATAAATGCCTTACTAAAAGGCCTTTGACCTGGTTTTCCTTTCTGAACTCTCATGCTTATTCATAGAAGCAGGCAGGTCTGAACACCAAATATGAAAGTCCACAGTGTAGGAATACTGGTACTGAAATCTAGACTTTTACACTGCTTTTCAAAGCAAGTTATGAAATTGATTCACACATGGCATTAAGTTGTTTTGAATTTGCAGAATAGGTAGTGAAACATTTTTGGACATAGTTTTTAAGACTGTATTTAAGAGGGCATAGATTGAAGGGAGCAATAGAGAACAATTTTAGTTTAATACTTTTGTCCCAAACAATGTAAGCAGGAGATTGATGCTATTAGTTTGATTGCAGCTGAGTGGAACAGCAAAGTGCACTGCAAATAGAACGGAGATCAGGATAAATTCTATCCTTTGATGTTCCCCTGCAATTTTAGTCTGAGCAGGCTTTATTACTACCCTTTTATCATTTTCCTTGTCCTATACACGGAAGTGAAACTTGTTTCTAATTTTCAGAAAAAACTTGGGCATCTGCAGATAAAATATACTGCATATTGTCAGCTGCATTTGAGCATGCAATCACAAATCACCAGCCTAGAATCTCACTAGCTTTTCAGATCATCTCTTCCTATGAGATTTTTGCCACCTGTATTGAAAATTAACTGACCATGGAGTTTATAATCTTAACAGCTTCCTTAAGCAGATTTTTGTACGGATTATTTCCTTCATTCTCTCCTGTTCCATTGAAATGGCTGTTACAGGCAGTTGGGTGTTGTTAAATTCAGTCCTTCAGCAAAGACAGTATCTGAATTTATATAGCACCTCACAACGTTAAACACTAGGCATTAGTGTTGGTTGAAAGATTTAAATCTGAAATGTAAAAACATCTGCAAAAGATCCAGAGGGCGGGTTCTATAGTCCTTGACTTGAAGAACACTTCAAGGTGTGCAAGAGCACTGCACTAGTTTACTGTTACAGTAATTGGCTATACATAAGCAAAACTGTTTGAAGCAAATGGTGCTCCTTTGAGCTACACTGTTTAATCTCCATATCATTTCTGCTGCCAAGGCCCTTACTGTAAATATTCAGGAAACAACAGGGAAGAGACAACAAATTATTCAAATTGCAAATAAAATTATTTCTATCAGGAAGCAAGACAATTCACAGTACATTTCTGTAACTTGTCTACCTTGTAGGTCAAGTCAGAGGTGAATTGCAAAAAATAAAAAAAAATGCGGGAGACAGACAAACTATTGACAAAAACAAAGGATTTCAAATCTTCTTTTGTCTATTAAGTCATCTGGATTATTTTTGCTACAAATAGTTATCAGCAACAGAAGGAGAAATTTCACTGAAAGTAGGGCTTTTGAGTTTTATACCTTGAGATAATGTCTGTTTCCAATAGGTAACTTAGAGTAAAAGCTGAACAAGTGCAAAAAATAAGCTGCTGCAGAGAAGCACATTTCACCAGTACTGCTGATTGCAACCATTATGCACGAATGATTTGTATTTCCAGAAAACCTGAACTTGGCTTTGAATTGACTTTATATCAAAAATAAAACTCTGGGGGTAAGAAAGCCTTATTAGTTTTCCATATTAGTTCAATTAAGTTGACAACTGGAAGCTCCAACCCAAATATGGCAGCTGATGACCTTTCCTCCAAACAAGCAGAGATTGTTTTTAAGAAAAGAATTATTCTTGAAGCCATAACCTGAAACACAAAACAAGCAAGAAAGCTGTGAATCAGACACACCATATAAGCAGAACATTTTTTAATTTTTTTTTCTGCTTTAAAACTTCTCATGTTTTTTAATTATCTCATACCTCCTGTTAGAGGCACTTGTTTGCATATTCTCAAAGCAACTGTTCAAAAGCAGTTTCTCTTCATTGAAGCCATGCTCCTCACAATACTGACAAGGTCAGTAAGGTCCACAGGAAGTCATTTGCTGAGTAAGTGGTAGTCATGCAATTTACAGCTGCTTGGATGAGTGGTTTTAATTTACAGCACATTTTTTTCAAGATGCTAACCTGTTTTAGGGCAAAACACCTGAATTATTCCCATCATTTTTTTCATCCTCTCCATAAGTGAGACCATTACCCAGATTTTTAATGCCAGATACAAACAGGATTGTGGTTTTATATAACTTATGAACTAAAATTGGAAGTAATGCCTACTTTACATAATTACATCCACTTCTCATTTCTGTCACACATAATATGAGATGAAGAAATAAGATATCATAGTTCTGAAAGCAGTTCAGGGACATAATTCAAAGTGTGTTAATGCTACTGTACAGAAAGAATTCTTTTAATCATTTGGTCACAGAATAGATCATGGCTCTTTAAAAACACTTATAGTGAATATTAGAACACTGTTGTCTGCCAGTTACCCAGCACAGAGGTTTTACATCAACAACTTTAGAAGTTGACAAGGGGAAGAAAGAAGGTCAAAGGATATCAAAAGGTGATTTGTTCTCTTAAGCAAATAAAATATTGTGTGCACACATCCATTACTGTACATCACAGAAGGGTTCTCTAATAAAGTGATCATATTATTCATTAACATTTAAAAACAATTCCAGTACACTGCTCTGTTGTATGTTCTCAGCCTCCTCTGCTGCAGTTAAGAAAAAGGTCCAAGGTTCATAGGGGAGGGCTTGTAAGCAGCTCACAAACAACATGCTTCAAATTCCTTTCTTTTGTAGCAGGAGTGCAAAACTACAGTTGAATAATTAAGCTATTGAACTAGGATTTATGCCAAAAAGACTAATTTGTAAGCTGTGCCCAAAGTGTCTGGGTTTGAAGTGATTTGCATATTTCTTCCTCTGTTATTCTAGGAATGCTATGGGAAACTTGCTTCCCCAGGTCTCAGCAGTAGGTTTCTCATGCATACCTTTCCAAACTTGTCTTTGAACACATGAAAATAACGAGTGTGACAAGCATCAATGCCATATTTGTATAGCTTATGAATACAGGTATTCATGAAACAGGAAGTTAACTTGAACCTTCTCACAATATACAATGAGATTCTATTTATCTGGGTTACATTAAAAATAACCTTAATGATTTATGCAAAAGCATAAGGGATATGATAAACATAAGTAATGAAAACCAGCCAAATATTTATTTGCTAAGATGAACAGACTTTACGGCTGTGAATTAAGAAATAGTGATGACACCACAGAATGCAGGGCAGACCTGGGCATTCTCCTGCACATACTTGTTACTTAGTACTTTAGTACAAAGCCTGCTCTCCTAAATGGAACTGACCAAAAATAGAATTTGGCTGTGACACTTCTGTATTCACATTATATTCCTTATTTCATTGCATAATAAATTCATTCATTTAATCATGGGAAGCCATTAAGCTATTAACTCATCTATATGAAATTATTTTTAAATGCTAGTTTAACAAATACATATATTATGGCAGAAGAATTCACTTAGATCAAGTCAAACGATAATGAATGGGAAAACTAATGTTGTGCAGTGGGTATTCAGGTTCAGTAAGAGACTAGCAAACAAATTAGGCACTAAAGACACTTACGGATATAACATTTTTTACTGCAAAGTACACATCCAGATGTATTTTCTTCCTGGGTGTGACATTTCATGGGTTGGGTTTTTTTCTGTT
Source organism: Melopsittacus undulatus (assembly GCF_012275295.1). Taxonomy (NCBI): domain Eukaryota; kingdom Metazoa; phylum Chordata; class Aves; order Psittaciformes; family Psittaculidae; genus Melopsittacus; species Melopsittacus undulatus. Next base: position 33,284,259 of record NC_047533.1, read on the forward strand.
TCTGTCATACTTCTTTATTTCTGGTATGAGCCATTATGTTTGTATCCCTTACCATGACCAAAGCAGAATCCTTTGGAAAAAAAGTGGAAAATGGGTTCCTTTACTGAGGGGCAACTGAGCATGCCTAATGGGAATAGGGCTCAGGACGCTGCAGGGTGTACAACTGTATCAGAGGCCCTACCAGCATTCATTGCTGCCTCACTATACTTGCCTGCCAAGGACCAGAGGCAGTGAACTTCTCCAGTACCCGTGAGTGTGATGGGGAATGGATACAGTCACCTTTGGTAAGCTCGAGACATGCTGAAAGAGACCCCTGCCATCCCTCCTATTCACTATAAACCTTATTGTGCTGTAACAAATCCTTCTACAAACACCAGTCATCAAGAGGGACGGAATCCAGGACAATATCCTTAACCTCAAAGCATAGCAGCTTTAAGGCAGTCTGCTTATAAGTAATGTAAATATAGCCCATTAATTTGTTAAAAATAAGAAAGCTTCTACCTCTGCATTTAAACCACTGCTTGAACATTTCAATTTTCTTGGTACCCTTGTTATACTCAACTTCAGAATGTCTAGAAAAGATGCTTTCACTGAGGTTACTGAGACCATGTTTGCCTTCAGATGACAGAGGCACAGAACAGAATCAAATTATTTGCTGCTTGTACAGTGTTTTACAGATTTTTGTTGGACTGCAGTTAAGTGCCTTCATTTTTTATTGATCAGCAAGTTTTTCCACAGGAATAGCTACTTAACCAAATTTCAGTACTTTTGTCAATGTGTAACCCACTGAAAAGAATGAAAAGTATGTAGGGCCTTAGATAAGAACAGTCATCCCATTTCTTAATAACAATGCAACTATATTAAGTCTTTTCCATCTATCCAAGATTCCTGTGCAAATTTGACATTGCAAAAAACATACTCTGTGGCATGTGCAACCTGCTTAACTACCTGGCTTTTAAACTCAACTTTTATTTTGATACTAGATGCTTTTGCAATGACATATAGCAAAGAATGCTTTCACTTATGACTATAAAGCAACTCATGGGCTTTTTTGATAGGCAAATGAAACATTACACCATATCAAGCATTAGTAAAAGGGAAAAAAACTTCTATAGATGCACTTACATAAGAACAATTTTCAACAGGCCTAAGTACAAATATGGCAAGCAAAGAGAAACCGTGACATTCTGACTATTATTCAGACAGAAATCATAGCCCAACCTTATGACCAGCAGCTACATGAAAGAAACAAGCTGTTCTGAAGGAAAAAGTCTAAATACAACATATGCCATTCCACTAGCAGCCTGGAAAGAGAATATGATTATATAAAAGTTTAAGGAACTTTTTATAAAGTTATATAATTTCATATGCTGTTTAACACAGCAAATTAGCCTTTGCAGTCAATCATACCCAACCAATGTATTTTTGGTTGTTCAAAGTTTTGTTTGGAAGCAGACACCCTACATAAACTGATTTTAGATATCCTAACAAGGACACCATTCTTTGGGGGAGTAGGAATTTTAAGGGTGGTGTTTGTGTAAATATAACCTTTGCAGAAGCCAGAATCTCATCATATGGGTCAGAAAGAAGTAGTCAAAGATGACCGCTTGAATGGATTTTTCCAGGGTCAAGGCAAGAATCCAACAGTAGATAGCACCAATGCCACCCACCTACAGCACTGCGTAAAGGTTCAGAAAATAATCTCTCTATAAGGGACATTTAGTTAAAAACTACCAGCCCTCACATGAAAACTGTATTTTCTAGAAAATAATAGGCAAGTACATGCCAAAATTAGGACAAAGTGACTTCTTTTAAGTTTGTATAAACTCATTTTACCTCTGAACGTACCCTTTTATTTAAGGTTGTGGTATTTAGAGTTGGCAAGGCCATGATCTGTTTTTCTAATTCTTATATTCTGGCCCAAATCCAAGCCATTTTGCCAAAGATAAATTCAAAGAAAAATAGGTTTTCAGTAAAAGTACTAATCCTTACAAACCAATATGTTCCAACAGAAATGCAGAAGTTCTACACTTGAAGAGGAATAACCCAATGTACCCAAGCACAGAGGGTGTCCTCTAGATGGAAA